>NC_134354.1:482696304-483296304 GCF_048569485.1 Anomaloglossus baeobatrachus | reverse complement strand
AATCTAGGACTTATTGGCAGCTATGGGCTGCCAATAACTCCTTATTACCCCGATTTGCCAACGCACCAGGGTAAATCGGGAAGAGCCGGGTACAGTCCCAGAACTGTCGCATATAATGTATGCGGCAATTCTGGGCGGCTGTTGGCTGATATTGTTAGGGTGGGGGGCTCCCCATAACGTGGAGCTCCCCATCCTGAGAATACCAGCCTTCAGCCGTATGGCTTTATCTGGCTGGTTTTAAAAATGGGGGGAACCGCACGCCGTTTTTTTTTAATTATTTAATTATTTATTTCACTACACAGTATAGACACGCCCACCGGCTGCTGTGATTGGGTGCAGTGTGACACCTGTCACTCAGAGTGGGGGCGTGTCTCACTGTAACCAATCATAGGCGCTGGTGGGCGGGGAAAGCAGGGAATACGAAATTGTTTAATGGGCGGCCGGCTTTTTCAAAACAGTAAAAGCCGCCGGAGCAGTGTGAACGCCGTGCAGCGCTGGGGATCGGTGAGTATATGAGAGAGGGGGATAGACTGAGAGTGAGGGACAGAGATAGTGACGGACTGACAGAGATTAGTGCATGACAGACATTGTGAGGCGCTTCAGAACGCAGCTTTTCAGCTGCGCTCTGAAGCGGACCTTTTTTAAGCTGCGGTGCAGAGCGCACACCTGCGCACATAGCATCAGACAAAAAAATCGTATGAGGGATGTCACACGTTACAATTGACTAGGTTCGTGCAACAAAACGCTCAATTCTAGAGAATGATACGATGTGTTTGCGATCAACAGTTTTGCGTTCAATCCTGATCGCATGTAGCTGTCACACGCAGATACCTCACAAACGATGCCGGATGTGCGTCACTTACAACTTGACCCCAACGACGGATTGTGAGATATATTGAAGCGTGTGTAGCGGGCTGTACAGTATAGAGATGAACAAATGGATAAATTGTAAATAGAATTCATATTCAGTTTAAGAAAATTTGCCGCTACTGCTAAGTTTGAACAATTGAGATTCAGTTTGCGAGAGTTGCCTCCCCAAAATGCCTGCTTTTACATATTGCAGAATATTTTATCAGTTACAAAGACCACCTGTCTTCCATATAATGCCCTTCAGCTATCAAGTTACATGGTATAGTGCAGCAACTCAGGAGTGACTATCATAGCTTGCATGAGGTTGAGGCAGGGAATACAACAGACATTTAGGCTATGTGCGCCGCTGCGTTTTTTTGACGCGTTTTTGTGCGTTTCTGGCTGCTAAAAATGCATAAAAACACACCCGTGGCAAAAAAAGCACTGTGTTTTAGTGCGTTTTTGGCTGCGTTTTGCTGCGATTTTGATCTCTGCGGTTTTCTGTGTTTTTCCAATGCATTGCATGGGGGGAAAACGCAGAAAAACACAGGAAAGAATTGACATGTCCATTTTTTTTTTAAGCTCAAAAATGCAGCTTAAAAAAAAAGTTATGTGCGGACAGCAAAAATGAAAACTTATGCTTTGCTGTGGAAGCAAAGTCATGCAGTTTTGAACCCAAAAACGCACCCGAAAAACACGCAAAAATGCCGCGAAAAATGCACTGTGCGCACATAGCCTTAGAGTGATTTAGGATAGTGAGAGGAACTCAGAGCTCACAGCTCATCAGTATAATTAGAGAGAAAGCTCTAAAACATTGGACAAATACTCCAGACTGTAATATGTGAATAGCTGTAGTAGTGATTGTGAAGATGAGTGTGTAACTCTGCGAATATTAAGCCCGCTTTACACGCTGCAATATATCTTACAATGTGTCGGCGGGGTCACGTCGTAAGTGACGCACATCCGGCATCGTAAGGTACATTGCAGTGTGTGACAGGTACATGCGATTGCGATTGAATGTTAAAACATTCATTGCATACACATTGTACCTTTCTCTAGAATTGCACATCAGATTGTTCATCTTACCCGGGGTAGCAGACATTGCAGTGTATGACACCCCGGGAACGATGAACAGATCTTACCTGCATCCTGCGGCTCCCGGCCCACAATGTGGAAGGAAGGAGGTGGGCGGGATGTTTACGTCCTGCTAAGCTCCGCCCCTCCACTTCTATTGGCCGGCTGCCGTGTGACGTCGATGTGACGCCGAACATCCCTCCCACTCCAGGAAGTGGATGTTCGCCGCCCACATCGAGGTCGTATGGAAGGTAAGTACGTGTGACGGGGGTTAATCGTTTGTGCGGCACATTCAACAAATTGAACGTGCCACACATACGATGGGGGCGTTGCAAATCGCATACGAAATCGTATGCAAAATTGCAATGTGTAAAGCAGGCTTAATAGAGATTCATATTATGTGGGAAAGAAAGATAGGGAATGTACCAGGAGCACTGCCAGACTCTGTGTGATTAATCAGTGTGAGTGTAGCTGGCATCTTTCCTACTGCATTTAAATTATATTTATATATTTCTTCATTATGAGTGCACCAGAAAGCAGCAGCTAGACAGCATAATATTTATTTTTATAAAATAAAAATCTGAAATCAGTGTTTGACAGTGTGCTTGTTTGTTAGAAGTGACTGCACAGCATTTTTGCATTTCCTATGCAATCCTTTTTGAAAATGGGGGAATAGTTATTTTTTTAATGCAATTCCCCAAAATCCAGACATTTAAGGCCTTGTGCGAACGCTGTGTTTTTTATGCTTTTTGGTGCAGTTTGTTTCCCAAATCTGACTGTCTATCCTTATCCCAGCAAAGTTTGTGAGAATTCTGAAGAGCTGTGTGCACATTGCTTCTTTTTTGCCTGTAGTTTTGGGTGCAGAAAAAATAAGCAGCATGTCAATTGTTGGTGCATTTTTTTTTTCCTGCGTTTTGTAGCCCTTCCAGCCATTGACTTTATGATAAAATGTATGGCACAGAAATGCACCAAAAAAGTATGTCACATGGTGCATTTTTTGGTCCAGCACATTTCTGCTCCTAATCTGGAGCGTGCGCACATAACCTAATTGTGACTGTCTATCTCTCAGGCCTCCGACACACATCCATTAAAACCACGCACGTGTAATACGAGCCGTTTTTCAGGTCCGTGATCCATTTTTTTGTCCGTTTTTATGGTCCGTGTGGGCTTTGTATAACCAGCGTATGCTAGCTGTGTGTGCGTGTAATGTTTAACTGACGTGTGAATGTTTTTTCCGTGTGAAATGTTCCGTGTTTAATGTAAAATGTCGTGTTTGATTACCCGCTGACAGCAGACAGTCGCGCGCTGAGAATGAACTCGGGTGAACTTCACCCGACTTCATTGTCATACCGCGGCTCTGTGTCGCGTACTGATTAGCGGTCACCCATGCAGGACTCACCGGTGACCGCTAATCCCCTGAGTGACTGTAGTGAGCAGCGCGATTAGCGCTGCCGTCACTCAGGTTACCCGCGGCTAGCTTGAGTCCACAACCCGTGACCACAACTCACCTGTGACTTCATCGCTGTCACTCGGGCGACTTGCAGTCACAGGTGGAGGATCCAGCGGTGGCCACAAGTAACCTCAGTGACAGCACAGCTGATCGCGATACTCACCTCAGTTGCTGCGTGGATCTGGCAGGAGCAGCGGTGTTCTTCTGCAGCTCTTGTCATCTTCATGTAGCAGAGCTGGAAGCGACGCGGGACCTCCGTGGATTACGCTGGACATGGATGGGTATTTGGGGCATAATAAATTAGTGAACGAGGTTTTTTTTTAGTGTTTATTATTTCAAATAAAGGATTTTTCGTTGTGTGTGTTTATTTACTGTCACATACAGATTAATCATGGAAGGTATCTCGGGGAGACGCCTGCCATGATTAATCTAGGACTTATTGGCAGCTATGGGCTGCCATTAACTCCTTATTACCCCGATAGCCAACGCACCAGGGCAATTCGGGAAGAGCCGGGTAGAGTCCCAGAACTGTCGCATCTAATGTATGCGGCAATTCTGGGTGGCTGCTGGCTGATATTGTTAGGCTGGGGGGCTCCCCATAACGTGGAGCTCCCCATCCTGAGAATACTAGCCTTCAGCCGTGTGGCTTTACCCTGGCTGGTATCAAAATGGGGGGGGGGGGACCGCATGTCGTTTTTTTTAATTATTTATTTATTTTTTTTACTGCACAGTATAGACCCGCCCACCTGCGGCTGTGATTGGTTGCAGTGAGACAGCTGTCACTCAGCGTGTGGGCGTATCTAACTGCAACCAATCATAGGCGCCGGTGGGCGTGGAAAGCAGGGAATACGACATTGATTAATGAGCGGCCGGCTTTTTCAAAATAGTAAAAGCCGCCGGAGCAGTGTGAACGCCATGCAGCGCCGCGCCGGTGATCGGGGATCGGTAAGTATGAGAGAGGGGGGAGACTGACCAACAGACAGAGAGAGGGACAGACAAGACAGAGAGAGGGACCGACTGACAGAGAGAGAGACTGACCGACGGACTGAGGGAGATTGAGCGACATAGACAGAAAAAGAAAGAATAGCCGACATCACTACAAAAAAGCACAAAACGTACACGGAGCATACAGAGATGCATCCGTGTCACGTACTTATGCGCACCATACCATTGACTTTCATGATGTCCGTGTGTGCGTGTTCCGTGCAGGAAACGGACATACTGCCATGCAAAATGGAAACACATATGGATCACGGACACACGGACATGATGAAAAACGCAATTTTGACCACAAACATAGATTAACATTGGTGCACGTTTGTCTGGGTCTCCAGTATATACAGAAACGGACAAAACACGCACGTTTTTAACGGATGTGTGTCGGAGGCCTCAAAGTGTGTGTGTGTTGGAAACAATTTATGTTTTTGCACATCTGTTTTACTAGTCAAATTTTGCATTCATAGACGCCATATTAATACAGCTCCTTCTTGCAGTTGTTGGCTTAAGCATCTACCTAGTATTTCTCATAATGTAATTTTTTTTAAAGGAGTTTTAATTTTGTTAAATAGAATAAAGTACGTCTGATTTTACACACCTGTTATATTGGCCTAGTTTGACTACTGTACATATATATATACCTATACTGTGGCCTTCTTCATATTTCACTTCCTGTTACTGCCTATCAACGTAGCATTTCTAGTTACGTCCATTTTGGCAATTGAATAACTGGGGTTGAAAATAATACTTACAGTTAATTGTGAACATTTTGTGATATGGAGTCTTTCTTTTCAAAGGAGCTGAAATTTATCCTGACCCCCTTTTTTCTAAGTTAATTGGACTGCTGTACAAAACATATATTTAAAAATAAAAGTGTCAATGAAAGGGGGAGTACAGTAAAAAATAGCCTGCCTAAGCATGTGGGAGCCAATAGCATCAGAAGCACCAACACCACTGGCGCTAACTGTCTAGGCAGTAGTATTACTAAATGCCTTTGCCTGCGTCAAGCGCACTAGAGGACAGAAAGCAGAAGACATTATGTTATATAGGACACATCACTTGTCTTACAGCAAGATGATGTTACCTCTGACATAAACACCATCAGTTTGAGTTAGTGTTCTGCACAGAATAGACTGCCAGGTGCAATAGAGAGCAGGAAGCGGAGGGCATTATAGAATATAGAACAGATCACTTGTTTCACAGCAAGATGATGTTACCTCTGACATCGACCCCATCAGTTTGAGTTAGTGTTCTGCACAGAATAACTGCCAGTTCACAAATGGGTAATAGGATCATTTGGGGTCTTTTTTTATTTAAAAAAAACATGAAAAATCTGTCAATGTATTGCATTATTAATTGTGCTATTAATCTGTTTCTATGGTGCGGTCACTTTGACATGGCTAAGCATGTATTTGTGTTATATAGCTTGAAAGGGTTTGGATAATTTCTTATGAGACATCAGTGTTACACGTTTTTTTAGGGCATTTGAGGTTTTTCAATATTTCAGTTCATGGCGAATTCGTCAAATCTAGCAATTTTGAGTTTCAAAAGATTCAATCATCTTTAGTACAGTATATTGATGACATTTTTACAGGAAATGACTTTTGGTAAGAATAAGCTGTATGAAATGGCTGTATGTACTCTATACTAAAACTTTGAAATAGCAGATCCCTTTTAAAAATGGATTTGACTTTTAGTTCTGGACAATTGTGTCGTTTCTGAATGTTTAAAGCACTGAAATTAACAAAGTTGCTCCTTTGCTTGATGTCTTATCACAAATGCTTGACACAGCATTATGAGAATCAATACCACCTTCAAAGAAATACTCTGTAAGATGCCTAGATAAGATTCCAAAGTGCCTTGAGTGCTGTTTTCAGTGCTGTCCCTTTGTTTTGAGGATCGATGGGGGTCCCAGCTGTTGTCTACTGATATGTCTGTTATTAAGTGAGATAGAAAGTAAATGGAGCTCCACAGATTGAGCGTCACAGATAACCCGCATTATTGCATTTAAGGTACCGATTACGATAGACTTGGCTGTATGTGTGCTCTATCCCTCTATATTAGCATTGTCCCATTCATTTTAAAATGAATTTTGAAGGAAAAAAAGAAATATGGTCTGCAGTAGTGTAGATCGGATTGTTTCAGATTAAAATTCACCAGCTTTGTTGATTTTTCCTAACAAATTCGATTCATGGCGAGTAAATTTACTGAAAATTGAATGTTCATTATTATGTTCTAGGGTCGCTCCAAACCGAAGAGCATAATAAATGTAAGATGTAAAAAAAATAACTCGCCTCTCACTTCTCCAGCTACCACCCAGCTCGTTGCTTGCTTCTAGCCATCTGTTCTTTTTGCCATCTCCGTCCTATATATCAGACTTCTGGGCTGGTCACCGTGCATTGTAAAATCACAGCGTATATCATGACATTACAACATTGTGGCCCTACGACATGCAATGACGCCCAAAGCATGATCTTTGCGAGAAGTCCTGGCCATTAGTAAAGAGGTTGGTCATAAGGTGTATGATAGCGGAAAGAGCACTGGATGGCGGGCATAATGTAGCGGGACAGCCGGGGAGGTGAACGGTCAGGTGGATATTTTTTTTTCTTCTTTTTTATTACTATTTGCTGGATCTTAATTGTTCGACAAAATGATGTACGGTTATTTCTTTAGCAAATGACGAATCAAAGTGAAAATTTGTGTGAATCCGTAACTTGAACTTGATCCTCCAAAATTCAAAGCCCTAAGAAGAAGACATTAAAATGCATGAGTTTACCCCTTAAAAGTTTGATGTGGAGGCTTTGGGGGGGCTACGTAAAATAACACAGCATTCATTTGCTGTAAGTTACAGAAGAAGCTTGAAAACATAAAAGGATACAGAACAGAGAATTGTGCCATGTTCTGCAGAGAAAAGGCGAGGTGGGATCATATGGTTTAGTGACAAAGCTGGCTTAGGAGGGTCAACTTCAATACAATGAACAGGGCAGAAGTTTAATTGGGAAAAAAACTTTCAAAGGCTGAACTGCTGATCAAATGGACTGTGCAAGGGATGCCAGACAGAAAGGAAAGAAATAAAATGTCGTCTAGGTGTCTGAAAGGGACTTTATGTGACAAGAATGAACATTGTTCAAGGGCAAGTATAATATTGTTCATTAACGAAAAGGTTATAGAAATTAACAGAGGAATAGTTAGACTGATATTTTGGTTTGCCCTTCAATTAATTACACAATTTTCTATTTTATGTAAATTTTAGCAATCAAAATTATTGTGTTCTTCTCTTATTTGTTTTATTATTTATAGCTCTTATAGTAAATACAATATGTATATAGCACAAAGAACAAACTACAGCTATGCAAAGTAGGTTTAGTCATTTTCCAGCTAACCTACGAAGTACAAATTGAGGAATGCATGTTGCCAACATTCCTGTTTTCGCATTGACTGTTGCCCAAGTAATCCCAGATTTCATAGCCTTAAAGGAGGTCCACCTTCCCACCATTCCTATAACTTCTGACTGGCAGACCACGCACAGATGCATGGAAGGTTGTGCTTGGGAAACAAAACTGAGTCGCTGTTCTTTGCTTATCATATGATTGGAATTAGAAGAGAAGGATGAATTGTCAAGTGTATAGAGCTATACATTCTGCTCAGATCCAGTAAAATGCTGCAAAATGATAAGATGGTGCTTTACAGTAAAGCTAGATAATACCTCAAAAGTAATCCAATTGTTTGTTAAGGGGAAGTATTTGAATATTCTTGAAAGGAAACCTTCCACTTGATTCATGCTACCCTAGCATAAACCAAAGCCTTGCTACACAATTGCATGTATATTTTTCTCTCCATTCCCCACCATAGTTTGAAGATCTTCTCCCTGCCAGCACTGCTAGGAATGATTGACAGGTCTCTCCCAATGTACACACAGAGCTTTCCATCACTGTTAAAGGGAATCTGTCAGCAGGTTTTTGCTATGTAAGCTGAAGCCAGCCTGCTGTAGAGGTAAAAAAAAAACAAAGCAAAAGAAAAATCAGCTATGCCTCTCTTATCCAATTCTTTGCTGTTGTTTACTTAAACTAAAGACTTTATCATTTGGTGTTTATCATTGCCAGGTCCTGCTGACACATGCACAGCAGTGCCCAACGCTTCCTCCTGTGATTGACAGTGATTAACACCTCAGTGTCAATGTACAATTTCTATTGAGAGCATGGTGTGGGTGGGTACAGCACCCTTGGCTCAGCTACATGACTAAAACTAAATATTCAGATTATGTCAGAATGGCTACACTAAGTAATCTAAGTGATACACTATTGCATTAAAAAACTCTTTGCCTAGATGATGCTGCTCTCAGATCAGGTAGCAAAAACCTGCTGACAGATTCCCTTTAAGCCTCCTATATCAATATTAGTACCAACATCACCTGCTCCAGAGCTTAACACGGGAGAAGCAGGTTTTCCCCCCAGAAGACCATTTGCTCTTCTCTTTAATGCTGAATTCACCACCCTTCCCCTTTCTTGACATCACCTCCTCAGTACCACAATTCGTTTCTCTATTATCAATAACCCGGTTTACAGTTATCTCTGTGTGAAAAATGTTTTTGGCTCCCTTCCCTCGCGCCTGATTCCCACTAGAGATGGGCGAACCCCCCGATGTTCATGTTCAGGAGACTCGCCGGAACTTTTTGTAAAGTTCGAGTTCGGGTTCTGAGATAACGCAAACTTGCGTCCGAACCCCAAAGTTGGACTTTATAGTTATGGGATGGGGCGGGTCTGTAAAATAAAGAAGATAGTTAATAATAAATATTGTCATTATTCTTACCGCTCCCGCGATGTGTCCTGCAGACTCTGTCTCTCGGCTGCTTCTGCTTCTGGGTCTGATCATTAACTCCCAAGGGTATTCACTGCACTGCTCGTCACTTGTCAGTCTTCGGCTGTTTTCAGCCGTGTTAGTGGTGACGTCAGGGTTTACCCGAGTCCATGAGCCATGGACTCGATTGAACTTTGTCATTGTGTGAGTCTCGCATAAGTATTACCCTGCATGGCGCATACTCTCCCAACAGGAGCGGGTCAGCTGCATGTATTTCCATGCAGCTGAGGCGTTCCTGTCAGACAAGTGTGCGCCTTGCTGAGTGATACCGATGCGAGTCTTGCAGGAGTCATGTGCAAGTGGAATCATACCCTCACTGTAAGCCTGCTTCTCGCTCTGTATAGACATTTGTCTGTACATAGCGATGAATTAGAGCTGACATTGCTCTCCCTGTGGACTACGTTGGACAAAAGTTTGTTTTATAATAAAGATGGAATTTCTTATGTTTTTTTGTTTTATTTCTAATAAAAAAATATTCTATGTGTTGTGTTTTTCTTTTTACTGTTTGCTAGAAATTCATGGTGGCCATGTCTAACTTGGCCTGACACCATCAATTTCAGGCTTAATACCAGCTGAGAATTCAAAGCTGGTTTTAACCTCTTTATTACCCAGCATGCCACCGCCATCAGGGCTGCTGGACAAGCCGGGGTTAAGTGTCTGGAAATGGCACTAGGAAACAATGCACCATTTCCAAGCGCGGCTGTGGGCTGTGGAGAATCCCAGCCCCCAGCTGTTTGATTTTTACCTGACTGGAGATCAAATTCTGGCAGGAGCTCACGCATTTTTTTTTTCATTATTGTTTATTTTAACAGTAAAATAAAACAACAATACAGAGATATAAATATTTTATTAGAAATAAAACAGAAGACATTTAGAACTCCATCTTTATTACCCCAAAAAAACCTTCAACATAGTCCAAAGGCGGGCGAGCATCTTCAGCTCTGCTACATCTGTGCGAGAAGACAAGCACAGGTCTGCTCACACAGACTCAGCTTAGAGCTGTCACACACTTCACCCGAGTGCACAGCTGAGGCATGCGTATGACTCCTGCAAGTCTCGCATCTGATCACCCAACACAGCGCACATTCTCCTGACAGGAGCGCCTCAGCTGCATGGAAATACATGCAGCCGACCCGCTCCTGTTGGGGGAGTGTGCATCATACTGGGTAATACCGATGCGAGACTCGCACAGGGACAGTCAAAGTTCAATCAAGTCCATAGCTCAGGGACTCGAGTGAACCCTGACGTCACCGCGAACACTGCCGAAAAAAGCCCAAAACTGCCGAGTGGCGAGCAGTACAGTGAATGCCGCCTGAAGTTAATGATCGGACCCGGAAGCAGAAGCAGCTGGGAAACAAGAGTCTGCAAGATGCGTCGCGGGAGCGGTAAGTATAATTATAATGTTTGTTTGTTAATGTGCTTTCCTTTTACAGCTTCTGGACCTGAACTGAACCTGAACTGTAACACGAGCTTGTTTTAGAGTAGGAAAATAAAATTTTAAGCAATGTGGTCATGGCACACTGTTATAGGGCGAGGATCTGCTGCTGACACTGTTATGGGGGTAATGTCCTCAAATTCTCTACTAAGGTACCCGAGCCTGGTAATGATCCTCCTGCCTTGTATATGATCCACATCCTTGTATTTATGTCCCTCATCCTGGTATAGCCCCCATCCTGATAAACACTCTCATCCTGATATATACCCCCATCCTGGTATAGCCCCCATCTTGCTATATACCCCCATCCTGATAAATACCCCCATCCTGCTATATACCCCCATCCTGCTATATACCCCCATCCTGAAAAATACCCCCATCCTGCTATATAGCGCCACATCCTGATAAATACCCTCATCCTACTATATACCTCCATCCTGCTATATAACCCTAGCCTGCTATATGCCCCCATCCTGCTATATACCCCAATCCTGGTATATGCCCTATATCCTGTGGCACAGAAAAAAATAAACGTTTATACTCACCTTTCCTCACTCCAGCAGCATCGCTCATTCTCCTGTCTGTATCAGCAGTAGCGCCGTCGACCTGTGTGGAGCCGGTCACTGTTCCCTGCAGCATCATGATGTCCTCCTGGAGAGCGGTGAGCACAGGGATGACGTCATTGCTCTGCGTGCTCTCCACACACATCAGCGGGCCGTCAGAGTGGAGGACATTGCGATGCTGCAGGGAACGACCGGTGAGTATACCGTACTTATTCACTGCCCCCCGCGCTGATGATGATGATGTACGGGGGGCAGTGAATATAGCCGCACATAATCACTCCAGGCTGTAGTTGCCAGGGGTGATCACGCGGGCCGGAACTTTACTATGCGCGCAGCACCCGCCCATCATCCCGCCCACCTGTCAGCACCAGCTTCATGCTGAGAGATGATGGGCGGGAGGATGCATGCATATGAAATGAGTGGGCTCACGTGGTCACGGTGGGCGCTGCTACAGCCTGCGCATGCCGCCGATGACCCGCTCCACCGCAGCACCCTCATTCCCCGCAGCCCTACATTCAGACTATAAGATGCACCCCCCACTTTCCCCCAACATTTGGGGGAAAAAAAGTGCGTCTTATAGTTCGAAAAATACAGTAGTTTTATATAGTGCAGTGCTTAACATACATCAGCAACACTGACCACATTGGGGCTCACAATCTAAATTTCCTATCAGTATGTCTTTGCCGTGTCAGAGGAAACACAGATGTTGTCCTTGGTGGGATTAGAACACAAGACCCCAATGCTGCAAGACTGCAGTGCTAACCACTGAGCCATCGTGCTGTCCATAGTTAAATATCATTCCTATTATTCATCCTCCTATCACATACTATCTAGAATTACTATGGCCATTAGATCTGACTCCATGTTGTTGCTGCTTCATAGTGTTGATTATCTTGCAAGAAGTATGTTGAACCACTCCCCCATTAGACTTTAGCTTAGAATTGAGGAAACTATGGACCCAGTAAGAAATTAAGGTGATTCAATCTTTTTTTGGCTCCTACTTATGAGTGATTCCGGAATTCTATGCTGTAAATGAGCGGTCATCTTCTACAACATGCGTATGGGACATGATGAAGGCTTTCATAGGAGGGATTCTAATACAACTTAGTTCACCCCAGAGATTCATAATAGAGTGGAGATGACAGAGAAGATTTATATTTATTATCCCTTAGAAAGGATGAGCATAACTTTGGAGATTCGAATAAAAATGTATTAGGATTTTCTCCATAGGGCTGAGGCTAAGTGTTTTTTTTTTATAAAGCAGAAATTCTTTGCAGAGGGAGAAAGCACTGGCCACCTGTTGCCAAACAGTAGTGGCCTGACACACATTGTGCATCTCACCAAGAATAGGGGTGAGACAGTCTCTTGTATAGTGAAAATCTCCTAAATGTCTTACATGATTGTCATGTTAACTTATATTCGCCTAGATTCCCAAATCATGAGAGGGAGAATGAGGAATTCTTGTCTGAAATCTGTCTGAAATTCTTACAGATGGCTAAGAAGGTGGTGACCCTTCTTGATGGACTCATAATTGTAGTGCTCCTGTCAATGCCTAACCATAAGGCATCTTGAATTCCCAGTAATCTCTATAAGAAATCTACTTAATTCTTTTGCTGCATCTCGTAAACATCTTCCAAGACACCACAGACATAGGTCAATTACCAAATTATGTGAAGAAGCAATAATGATGGTTCTGCTGAAGCCAGGCAAGGGCCCTTGTCAACCAGATTCTTAATGGTCAACTCAATTTCTTTACTTCTTGTTGATGTTTTGGCAAAAGTGCTTCCTATCAGGCTTGTTGGAGATATTACAGAAATTATCCAAGCAGACCTGTTAGGCTTTATGCCCAATAAGTCCACAGATATTAATCGCAGGTGCCTGTTATTACACTTTCAGCTGAGTTCTCTGGAGAAAGAGATCAGAGTGATTTTAAACCTCAACTGTACCAAGATGACTAATAGCATCAAATGGAATTACTTGTGGTTGGTCATGAGAAAAATAGGGTTTGGACCCAAATTTGTTGCATACTTACATCTACTATGCAATAGAATGAGAGCAAGAATTAGGGCTAGCAGTTATTTGTTTATTTAATTGACCCTGGGAAGAGGCACATGGCAGATTTTCCCTCTGTCTCCCCTACTCTTTGTCACAGCTATGGATTGCTTTTCGCATTTGATAAGAACATCTTCTGAAGTGGTGAGATTTAGATGTGGCATGGTGTAAGTGCGAGTTTTGTATGTTGCAGACAATATGGATGTGTTTATGGGTGAAGTGCAACAGTAATGCAAATAATATGGTATATGTTTGGAGACCAGTCTGGTCTTCTTATAAACTGGTGCAAATTGGTACTAATGATGGTAGACCTACTTCTGGAATCTTTTTCCCTAAGGCACACTCAGATGCATATAGGCCATAAGTTTAAATACCTAAGTATTTGGCAGATGCCAAGATTATGGCCATGATTCATCAAGAACTTGCATTTTTCATGTGTGGGTGGGCTGAAGTGTGAGGCACCTGATTCATTAATAGACACACACTTGTTAATGAATCAATCAATTCTTAATGAATCAGGAATGTGCCTCCTTGAGCTCCTCACCACCAACGTTACTCCAGACAGGGACCAGTAAGATTTGTGGCATTAGGTACGCCATTGCTTGTCATGATTTGTCAGGATAGTGAAGGGCATTGTAACGCCTGCCTGGAGCCACAGACTCAGACTGGCTGTAAAGGGAGGCTAGAGGAAAGCCACTCACCAAGCAGGACCCCGAGAACTCTGCAACCCTTTAATCCCTATATAGGAATTTGGAATTACACAGAGCCCCAGAGATCATCACCTGTGGTAGGCTGTAGTCCGTGGTAGTCAGACAGGGTCAAAATCCAGGAGATGCAATACAGGAACAGAATTGGCAGGCAAGTGAGTAATAAGGACACAAAGCAGAGGTCAAATCCGGTACTGGCAGCAAAGTACAAAAACGAGGGAGGGTAGTCAGAAAACAAGCAGAAGTCAGCGCACAGGAATTACTATACAAACAGAACAGGAACCAGGAATACAGAACAATCTCTGGTGGTGGCCAGCAGACAGGAGGGGTAATAAGAAAGGTGTGGTGTCTTCCAATTGGTTGTAGCTGAATGATGGTAACTTCAGCTGGAAGAAACACGCCACCTACCGTCAGCCAGTGGTACTGCAGATCCCATGGAAACCCAGCTGAGTGGATGAGCCAAACCAGCGCCCACCAGCGCCGCTGTTATGGACTCCTCTCCCACCACCAGCACTATCCACGGCAGGAACACGGCGTTGCCTGGTGATCAAAGCAGAAGTGGATGGAGCGAACTCTGGTGGGGACGTAACAGGCATTTGGTGGTACAAGTCTTCACTTGGAATATAACAAATCATTTTTGGAGGCTAGTATACTGCGGTTTGGACCTAATGGACCCATACTTTTCATGATTTATAAGGTATGGGATAGGGGAAATTATTTGCTGCGATGCATAGAAGTGTACTCAATTATGGCACAACTCCAATTTACTGGAGCTTTGTAAACTAGATAACTTTAACAATTGCAAAGAGAGCTGTAGATACTCTGAAACAGATACAAAATGGAAATGGATTGAAGAATTTTGACCAGCTTCAAAGTGAATTTAATATATACTCCATAGGGAGTTTTACCAGTATTGACAGGAAAACATGTCCATAATGCTCAAGCTAAAATTAAAAAATTGGATGTCGGAAGCTCATTTAACTAGCCATTGAGAGTGGATTGGTGAGGAGACGGATTATGAGTGTCTATCGGTGCTTACTATCAGCATACCTATCTAACATTCCTATGACAATTAAAAATAATTAGGAAAAAGACGTGTGCAAAATTACAGATAATTAACGGGAAGCCATACTGAGCCTTACATCTTGGATGTCTCTGTGTGAAGCCCAACGATTATAGCACTTGTACCTTTCCTATAGCAAATTTAAATTGCTTAGTTTTTTGTTTAGATTTAACGTTTGGGTGGACTTTCACTGTCCAAGGTGTGGTCACCTCAAGGCTACACTTATCATATGATGTGGGACTGTGCCATCCTAGGTTCATTCTGCAAGAGGATTTTTAGATTTTATTCTTAATATACAGTATATGGCATAATTAAGTTTTATCTGCTGGGTCGTATAAGAGATATACCTGTGGATGACCCAATAAATTTGGAAATGCCCTCTATTCTTAATACGGCTTGTAAACTGATAGCTTTCCACTAGATCCAACCACTACTACTATAAGCAAATATTAAGAAACTGAATGGTACAATACATGTTGATAAAGGAGGCTAGAAAAAGAGAAATATCTTGGCAAAGTTTGGTTTTATAAGATTTAGGGACCTCAAATAGGCACACTTGGCTTACTGTAAAAATCCATTAAAGGGAACCTGTCATCAGAAATTTTGCATTAAACCTAAAAGATTCCCTCTCTGCAGCTCCTGGGCTGCATTCTAGCAATGTTTCTGTTGTTTATGTGCCGCCATTCTGACCAAAATAAAGACTTTGTAAAGTGGTACCTTTTTGTATTCAGATCTTGATAATGGTACACGGGGGCGGGCTCTCTGGTGTCCGTTAGTCAGCCTCCCTGTCGCTTTAGGCCGTCCCCCATCGCGCAATTTCAAAGAGGTGACGTGAAGTAAGCTGGCCAGCGCTTGCACAGAACGGTGGAGGCGGTGGTGAAAGCGCGAGCACGAGGTTATGGGCGGGTACTTGCTGATGAAAGTCACAGCGCCGCCCATAATCTCGCGCATGCGCAACACGTCACCAGCGGTCACACTGTGCACATGCGCATGCGCCGTGCCATTTTTGTGGGACTGCAATGTGCAGTGTGACCGCTGGTGACGTGTTGCGCATGCGGGAGATTATGGGCGGCCATAATCTCACGCATGCGCCGTGCCACTCTCGCGGGACTGCAATGTGCAGTGTGACCGCTGGTGATATTTTGCGCATGCGCGAGATTATGGGTGGCGCTGTGATTTTCATCAGCAAGTACCCGCCCATAATCTCGTGCTCGCGCCTCCACCGCTGCCTCCACCGTTCTGCGCAAGCGCTGGCCAGCTTACCCACGTCAACTCTTTGAAATTGCGCGATGGGGGATGGCCTAAAGCGACAGGGAGGCAGACTAACGGACACCAGAGAGCCCGCCCCCGTGTACCATTATCAAGATCTGAATACAAAAAGGTACCCCTTTACAAAGTCTTTATTTTGGTCAGAAAGGGGGCACATAAACAACAGGAACATTGCTACAATGCAGCCCAGGAGCTGCAGAGGGGGAATCTTTTAGGTTTAGTGCAAAATTTCTGATGACAGGTTCCCTTTAAGAGATAATATTATGTATTTGTTAATGTCGACATTCTAACTTCTGAGTTAAGTCATGCATTTGTATATTTCTACTACATAGTAAAGGAACTAGTGGATATATTTGACGTCTACATTGGGGGAACTGCTGGACGTCTTGGAATACAAACTGTATTAGATTAGCATCAATGGTGTGACAAAGCATCTCAAGGTAGTGAATACATTAGACCTTCTTTGATTGCAAAATATTTCTATCCAGGCAATAAAAAATAAAATACCTATATTGAAAATGTTGTAAGTTTATCCAACTACTTTTGTGCCCCTGAAAATAGAGGAGCAGTGGTATTCCTAAACATTGAATACAATATTATTAAAACCCTTGAATTACAGCTGAAAGTCTACACATCAATCACATATTGGTAGTCTTGTTTTTAATTGGAAAAGGCTAAATTATGATACTTAAATTACTATCCAAGTATAACCCCAATTCCAAAATAGTTTGGATACTATATAATGTTATGAAATAAAATATAATAATTTGGAAACCTCTTATAGCATTATTTTATTCACAGCAGTACATAGAACACATATTAGAAGTTGAAAGTTAGACATTTTTCTTTCTGATTTGAAAGAATTAATTAATTTAGAAATTAATGGTAGTGCATCTTACAAAAATGCGATACATAGAAAAATAGCAGATGCTTTGGCAAACTGATAACTTGCTTGCAGATATGCAGTAACACACAAATACCTTGATAACAAAGGCAAAGGCATGAACACCAACTAGATTAGTTGAAATAATTTAGTAATATGTCATCTTGATAGCAGAATAGTAAATGTGGACAAAACTAAAAAAGCTGGACCGAGTTTGGAAATAAATACTGAAAGTAGAACGGAAGTGAGGAAAAGCATTGGAGACAATTAAAAACCTGGCTGGAAGCCACATGGAAGGAAGAACAATTCCTGACAAACACTTGGTTGCGGATAACTTTGCTTTCCCTACACTCAGGCAATAGACAGCTGCCTCAGTCAGCCTTAAAAGGTTTGGAATGATAACATCAATGGTGATTTTCAAAATACTATAGTAACCCTAAGCAATCTAGCGCAGAGAGAGACAACTTTTGATGAGGAAAACAAATCTGGGGGCTGGAGACAGATAGGTGAGTTAGGCTATGTGCCCACGGGGAAAGTGTCCTGTGGATATATATCCGCAGGACATTCCGCAGGAGCTCCCGGAAAACCGCAGCACAACTTTGTCTGTTTACATGCTGCGGTTTTATTGCGGAATGTCCTGCGGATATGCTGCGGTCATTTTACATTGAGGATACAGAACCATGGCTTCGGCACTGCATCCTCAATGCAGAACAAATGCTGGAGTGTTGGAGGAGGTCATACTTACCTCCATCATGCAGCACTTCACTTTACTCTACAGCCGTGTCTGTCTGCACATTTCTGGAGGTGGGTGGGCCTGAAGTAGCTCCGGCTGTCACATGACCGGAGCTCGTGCAGGCCCCGCCCACCTCCTGCTTCCTGCTCCTTGCTCCACTGCGCTCCTCTGCACCGGAGGAAGTGACTCCGGTGACTGCTATCAAGGCAGGTAAGTATAGGATCTTGCGGAAAAATCTGCTGGAATAATTCACATGCTGCAGATTTTTCGGCACGGAAATCCGCACTATTTCCGCTGCGGAAAAAACGCAGCATGTGCACAGCAGTTCCTAAATGCCATAGAAATGGATGGGGACTTTCTGTACTGTGGATTTTTAAAAAATCCGCAAAATCTCCGCAAAAAAATTGTGGAAAATTCCGCAAATTTTATGCAGCATGGGCGCATAGCCTAACAGTTTATTGTTACAAGGCTCATAGACATTTGATTGCTAGATAACATTCAGAGGCTGGAGCAATCTCTATTAATATAGGATTTTATTTGATGCTTTTATTTGTACAAAATGTATTTAATTTTTTTTCATTTTATTATCTGTATTTGACACTTTTTTGGGTACAGCAGTTACCATGTGTGTCATTATAATATTTTTTCTATACTTTATGTATTACTTACAGCAAAGAAGGGCAGCAATTTTACATCGCCCAGGCCAAAAACTAGTACTCTAGCAGGATGCAGCCAAACCCCCACTAGGTGGAGGCATCACAGGTGCAGAAGGAGCAAATCACGCACACTCTTCCAAAAAATGGAGGGGGCGATTGCTGGATGATAAAACTGCACACTGATGGCTTGTATAGAGTGTTGTTTACACATGCAGATGCACAGTCACAAGCCCTCAGCCTATTAGGTGACACCCATACTATTAGACCAGGCGGGCTGCCAAGCCGTACCCCATATGTGCACCATACAGGGACAGGAACTCCAATATAGAAGGCCTAACAGAAGGGGGCCTGGCTGCATTCTGTACATGGTATTCTGGCCATAATACCAACTAAAACCTCATATTTGTTTATTTTTTTTGTGCAGGATGCAGCCAGGCCCCTTTTTGTTAGGCCTTGCATAAGAGTTCCTGTCTCTGTATGGTGCACAGATAAACTCATGGATGTTAGCATTCCTACATGAACAGTGTCCTGGAAAGTGGATTGGTCGTTGTGGGCCAGTTAAATGGCCACCAAGGTCTCCCGATCTGAACCCCTTAGACTTTTATCTTTGGGGGTCATCTGAAGACAATTGTCTATGCTGTGAAGATACAAGGTGTGCAGTATCTAAAACAACGGATACTAGAAGCCTGTGCTAGCATTTCTTCTGCGGTGTTGCTATTAGCGTATCAAGAGTAGGAGAAGAGGGTTGCATTAACAATCCAACACAATGGGCAGCACTTTGAACACATTTTATAAGTGGTCATAAAATTATAAACAACTAAATAATGAATAAAGTTACATTAAAACTAAGGACACCCTTGTTTTTCTTGTGTTACATGACCCTCTTCCCATTAAAAAAAATAAAGTTGGATCCAAAATGGCCAACTTCAAATGGCCGACATGGTCACCACCCATCTTCAAAAGTTTCCCCTCTGCCATATACTAATGAGCCACAAACAGGAAGTTGATATCTGTAATGCCTGAGTGTAGCCACAGACTCAGACTGGCTGTAAGGGGAGTCTAGAGTAAGGCTGCTCACAAAGCAGGACCCCAAGAACTCTGCAACCCTTTAACCCCTATACAGGGATGTGGAATTACACAGAGCCGCAGAGATCACTACCTGTGGCAGGCTGTAGTCCGTGGTCGTCAGGCAGGGTCAAAAACCAGGAGATGCAAAACAGGAACAGAATTGTCAGGCAAGGGCGTAGTGAGGAGACAAAGCAGAGGTCAAATCCAGAACTGGCATCAGGGTACAAAAACGACAGGCAGGAGGGTAGTTAACAACAAGCAAAGGTCAGCGCACTGGAATCACAATACAAACAGCACATGAGCCAGGAGTACAGAACTATCTCTGGCAGTGGTCATGTGACAGGAGGGGAAATAAGAAGGGTGTGGTGTCTTCCCATTGGCTGCTGGTTAATGGTGGCAACATCAGCTGGAAGACACGCCACCTACAGTCAGCCTGTGATCGGAGCAGAAGTCGCAGGAGAGGAATCTGGTGGGGACGTGACAATATCATTGACCATCTACATTTTATTTAGGTGTATCTATATAAATTGCCCACCCTGTATATATATAAATATATATATATATATATATATATATATATATATATATATACTGTATATATTATGCTACTCGTGGTGTGCAGTGTAATAACATTGTGGGATGTTACATAAACATTAGTAAAAATATGTTTCAATATAATGCCTTTTCTTTTAGCTAGATTACATTGATTCTGTCAGACTCCTCCAGCAATTTTGCAGGACCATTTGAAATATTTTAATATGACATCTGTATTTCAACCCTGACAAGATAGATTTATCAGCTAGGTAAGGAGAAAAAAAAGAAAATCTGAGAATCCAGAGGAGTTTATTACTTTCAAAGTAGGTCACTTGCAGGGAGACCAGAAAACTCCCACAGAGGAAAATGCTCAAGGTTTAAAAAAAAAAAAATATAAAAAAAAATTGAAAAATAGTGAAAGCGCATCAGTTATACCGTGTATAGAATCTGCCCAACCCTGACGGCCAGGCTCCACTCTGCCTTTGATTATCTAGCAGTGGGTGGCTATTGAATGTTATCCTCTACACTACAAGTAAAGCGGGTTAATATGGAGCTTGTTATGTCACTCACATCATTCACTGTGGAGTGAGATGAAAAGAGACCTTCTCCAGTGACCCCCATACAGCAACGCTCAGTTCTGCGGAGCCCTGCTGAATACTGCCATGTTCTGCAGTGCTACTGTAGTTTTGTCCACCCCGTGAGACACCTGGCGTAAAAATCTTTAAATCTTTTTTTTTTCATACTGGAATTAAACATCTTTTCTTCTTTCTGTCGATTACGGTAGCAACTGTTTTAGTAAAGAGTGCATATACACAGTATACAGTGCCTACAAGTAGTATTCAACCCCCTGCAGATTTAGCAGGTTTGATAAGATGCAAATAAGTTAGAGCCTGCAAACTTCAAACAAGAGCAGGATTTATTAACAGATGCATAAATCTTACAAACCAACAAGTTATGTTGCTCAGTTAAATTTTAATAAATTTTCAACATAAAAGTGTGGGTCAATTATTATTCAACCCCTAGGTTTAATATTTTGTGGAATAACCCTTGTTTGCAATTACAGCTAATAATCGTCTTTTATAAGACCTGATCAGGCCGGCACAGGTCTCTGGAGTTATCTTGGCCCACTCCTCCATGCAGATCTTCTCCAAGTTATCTAGGTTCTTTGGGTGTCTCATGTGGACTTTAATCTTGAGCTCCTTCCACAAGTTTTTAATTGGGTTAAGGTTAGGAGACTGACTATGCCACTGCAACACCTTGATTTTTTCCCTCTTGAACCAGGCCTTGGTTTTCTTGGCTATGTGCTTTGGGTCGTTGTCTTGTTGGAAGATGAAATGACGACCCATCTTAAGATCCTTGATGGAGGAGCGGAGGTTCTTGGCCAAAATCTCCAGGTAGGCCGTGCTATCCATCTTCCCATGGATGCGAACCAGATGGCCAGGCCCCTTACCTGAGAAACAGCCCCACAGCATGATACTGCCACCACCATGCTTGACTGTAGGGATGGTATTCTTGGGGTCATATGCAGTGCCATCCAGTCTCCAAACGTCACGTGTGTGGTTGGCACCAAAGATCTCAATCTTGGTCTCATCAGACCAGATAACCTTGAACCAGTCTGTCTCAGAGTCCTCCAAGTGATCATGAGCAAACTGTAGACGAGCCTTGACATGACGCTTTGAAAGTAAAGGTACCTTACGGGCTCGTCTGGAACGGAGACCATTGCGGTGGAGTACGTTACTTATGGTATTGACTGAAACCAATGTCCCCACTGCCATGAGATCTTCCCGGAGCTCCTTCCTTGTTGTCCTTGGGTTAGCCTTGACTCTTCGGACAAGCCTGGCCTCGGCACGGGTGGAAACTTTCAAAGGCTGTCCAGGCCGTGGAAGGCTAACAGTAGTTCCATAAGCCTTCCACTTCCGGATGATGCTCCCAACAGTGGAGACAGGTAGGCCCAACTCCTTGGATAGGGTTTTGTACCCCTTGCCAGCCTTGTGACCCTCCACGATCTTGTCTCTGATGGCCTTGGAATGCTCCTTTGTCTTTCCCATGTTGACCAAGTATGAGTGCTGTTCACAAGTTTGGGGAGGGTCTTAATTAGTCAGAAAAGGCTGGAAAAAGAGATAATTAATCCAAACATGTGAAGCTCATTGTTCTTTGTGCCTGAAATACTTCTTAATACTTTAGGGGAACCAAACAGAATTCTTGTGGTTTGAGGGGTTGAATAATAAATGACCCTCTGAATAAACTTTTCACAATTTAAAAAAAAAAAAAATAAAAAAAGAAATAACATTCTTTTTTGCTGCAGTGCATTTCACACTTCCAGGCTGATCTACAGTCCAAATGTCACAATGCCAAGTTAATTCCAAATGTGTAAACCTGCTAAATCTGAAGGGGGTTGAATACTACTTGAAGGCACTGTATATATATATATATATATATATATATATATATGTATATGTATATGTATATATATATATATATATATATATATATATATATATATATATATATATATATATATAAAATATGCAATGTCATATGGCCGCCATACAGTATATATCCCTAGAACATGGCAAAATAAGGAATTTCGAGGTTGTTACCTGCAAAAGGATATTAGTTGTTCCATGATTATCAAATGAGAAGAAATGTTTAGTTACAAATACAACACGTCCAATATATATTTTTGTATGCTGCATTAACAAGTGACATGCACATGGTAAATGCCATCACAGTGATGTGGCTGTCTTTTAATCTGGAGCAAACCCGATTTAGCAGAGATAATAAATCCCTTAATGCTTCAATGACTGCCTGCCGTAAAAAAAAGACTTTAATCCTGCACACAGTAATTTTTTGCTTGTTACATGCAGTTGCAGGTAGGGGGCCCGCCGGTTAGTGCCAGCAGGACACCTCAAAGACAGACGTTTTTTAACTTCTCCGACCTTTTTTGATCATTTTGTACAAAATATTTTACCACTTTATTTTAAAGACACTCTATGTTATTGAAAAATAGTGTAAAAAAAAGTGTATTTTTCAATTATTATTATTATTATTATTAACAATAATAATAATAAAAATAATATTATTATTATATTAAAATAATTATTATTATTTAATTAGAGATGCATTTATTACTCAGCACATTTTTAAATAACTAAACTACATCTAGAAATTACGGTAGTTTTCAGAATGGACATTTCCTATAAAAAAAAAAAAATTTAGAATCATTTAGAATTACACCCAATTACACACACATGGGAAGTCTTAAAAAATGTAATTGTATCCAGCATAACATACATGTCCTTTAAACAGTTTACAACAAAATTTGTGTGATGCTTGAAATGAAGTTTAACGAGGTCCTACCAAGTAGTTCTTCCAAACATTTTTTTAAGTGATGTAAATACTAATTTTACAAATCACTTATGTTACACTGAGTAAAATTATAAACCCAACACTTTTGTTTTTACTCCCATTTTTCATGAGCTGAACTCAAAGATAAGAATTTCTCTATTTACACAAAAGCTGCCAACTGCCCTCCACAGCCATCGAATGTGAACATTTTCCCACTCATTTCGATTACAAAGATGAACTGCAGTCAGGTGGAGACCCCGATGAGGATGACGAGCATACAGATGGGCTTCTCTGTGACAGTTTGTGCAGAAATTCTTTGTTTTGCACCGATTGTTACAGCAGCTGTCCGGGTGGCTGGTCTGAGATGATCTTGAAATTGAAGATGCTGGAAGTTGAAGTTCTGAGTTGGTGTGGTTACACGTGGTCTGTAGTTGTGAGGCCGGTTGGATGTACTTCCAAATTCTGTGAAACGCCTTTTGAGATAGCTTATGGCAGAGAAATGAACATTCAGTTCATGGGCAACAACTCTGGTGGCTATTCCTGCAGTCAGCATGACAATTGCACACTCCCTCAAAACATGCAACATCTCTGGCACTGTGCTGTGCAATAAAACTGCACATTTTAGAGTGGCCTTTTATCATGGCCAGCCTAAGGGGTACTTCTCACATAGCGAGATCGCTAGCGAGATCGCTGCTGAGTCACGGTTTTTGTAACGCACCAGTGACCTCATTAGCGATCTTGCTGTGTGTGACACTGAGCAGCGATCTGGCCCCTGCTGTGAAATCGCTGCTCGTTACACACGGTGCTGGTTCATTTTTTGGACGTTGCTCTCCCACTGTGAAGCACACATTGCTGTGTTTGTCAGCGAGAGAGCAACGATCTGAATGTGCAGGGAGCCGGCTTCTGGCAGCCTGCGGTAAGCTGTAACCAAGGTAAATATTGGGTAACCAAGCAAAGCCCTTTGCTTGGTTACCCGATATTTACCTTGGTTACTAGCGTCCGCTGCTCTCACGCTGCCAGTGCCGGCTCCCTGCTCCCTGCACACGTAGCCAGAGTACATATCGGGTAAATAAGCGGTTTGCTTATTAACCCGATGTGTAATTTGGCTACGAGCGCAGGGAGCCAGCGCTAAGCGGTGTGCGCTGGTAACCAAGGTAAATATCGGGTAACCAAGCGAAGTGCTTTGCTTGATTATCCGATATTTACCTTAGTTACCAAGCGCAGCATCGCTTCCATGCGTCGCTGGGGGCTGGTCACTGGTCGCTGGTGAGATCTGCCTGATTGACAGCTCACCAGCGACCATGTAGCGACACATCAGCGATCCTGAACAGGTCAGATCGCTGGTGGGATCGCTGCAGCGTCGCTAAAGTGTGATGGTACCCTAAGGCACACCTGTGCAGTAATCCTGCTGTCTAATCAGCATCTTGATATGCCACACCTCTGAGGTGGATGGATTATGTTAGCAAAGAAGAACTGCTCACTAACACAGATTTAGACAGATTTGTGAACAATATTTGAGAGAAAAAGACATTTTGTGTTCATAGAAATCTGTTAGATCTATGAGTTCAGCTGATGAAAAATGGGAGCAAAAACCAAAGTGTTGCGTTTATGTTTCTGTTCAGTATGTATCAATTTTTATGCATATATATGTAAATGAAAAACCCATTGAAACATACATGTTGTTTTTCAGGATGAAATTTTGACAGTGATCAGACGTGTAGATGACAATTGGGCTGAAGGAATGCTGGGAGAAAAGATCGGGATCTTTCCCATTCTCTATGTCGAGGTGAGAAATCTTCATTCATGGACCACCATGTGGTACCAAGTGGTCAAACTATTATAAATCAGAGAATGAAATCAATTTTCTGGTACAGATATTGTCACTATTTGCTGTAAATGGTGACGTGAAATAGGCTGTAAAAATATGAAAAGTTACAAATAGACATAAGCAAATATATTCACGTGCAATTGAATATCTTACAAAACTCTGCAGTTGACAAAAATGTCTATTTTTTGTAATTTGCTTTTGTGCGGATTCAGCAATACGTCGGCTGCTGTCCGTTATTGTTCTGAGCTATAAAGGGCCATCAAAATGTTAAAAATACTCAGCTCACCCCCTGCTTTTCACCATCACCTGTCCAGTCCTTATTGCATCTTCTTTTCACCACTACTGAGCACTGAAATACCCAGGCCTCTGACGTTAGACCGTGACTTCCAGATATGAGGAGCCCTGTAAGGATTCTGCACATGCATGAGCAAGGTCACGGTGCATGTTGTGACATGAGCATATGAAGAACCCTTCTGGCTCTCATAAGAGTCAAAAGACTCAGCCTAGTGTTACGAGGCCCTGTGCGGGGATAAAAAGATGCAGTGAGAATCAGACAAGTGACGGTGAGTACCAGAGGGATTGGAAAGGTAAATGGTAAGGGGACTATAAGTATTTGCTTTATTTTTTACATATGATTGTCACGGGGTCCTTCTCCCATATCACACAATCAACAGAGTGAGAAATGGCTGTACAATCCAAAGATCATTTATTCCAAATAAATCAAATGATCCATAACATAATCCACAAAAAAAGAGGGTAAAATTGTTCAGTAGTGGCATAAATGTCCCCATCTCTCTGAGAAGTCCCAGCTTCTCCCAGAGGATCAATCCTTCTTCCTTAAAGTTCTCAAATAGACTGCCCAATTCTTCAGGTAAGCAGAGAATTTAGGTGGATCTCACGCCCCTCCCCCGACTTAGGAGCAAAAGCCTGGCAGGGGTGGAATTAAACCTGCAAATGGGACAATGTACACACAAGGAACACAGCATGGACAGTGAACCACGAGTGTCTGAGTCATTCCTCAATCGACCAGCAGGGCAAGTGTTTTGCAAATGCCCAGTCTGTCCACATCGATAACATCTCCTCTGTGTCAGACTCCTTCTAATGTGCATTCTAGAGAAGGCAGTAGGAGAGCCTGGTGACAAAGGCTGGAGTCCATACACTCCAACAGGGGCATCTATGGTGCAGGGGTCAGCGGTACACTCTGGTGGGGTTGGTGGTAACTCTTCTTCAGGTGGGATGGAATGCACAAAATGCACCGGACGAGATAGAGGTGCGTGGAGGTCCCTCCGAATCCTTGTGGGACAACTGGATTGCAGATGCCCAGGTTGTCCACACCCATAACATATCCTTTCTGTGATTCTCCCAGGGCATGGTCGGAACTGTTGGGGCCCAGAATTGGGAGCAGTGGTTGTCATCGGCCTGCTGCTGGGTGAAGGGGCAGATATAACCGGAGAGGGCAGGGGTGCAGGAGCAGGCTGTGGCTTATTGTCCAGAAGCATCCTTTATTGTGGTCGGATAGTAAGGGCCTCATCTGCCAGTGCTGCAGCTCCATCCAAGGTGCACGCCGTGTGTTCTTTGACCCATTCCCGTAATTCTGAAGGACACTTGTAAAGAAATTGTTCTATAAGAAATATCTGTATAATGTCTTCCACAGTGAAGGTGTCTTCTGCTTCCAGCCATCTCCGACATGCCTGGGACATCTTATGGGCACACATCCTAAATGTTCCCCCCATGGTGCATGGGAGGTATCAGAACTGTGCCCTATGTGAGTCTGGGGTGATGGCATGGTAATCCAGGATAGTCCGCTTTACAATGTTGTAATCCCGGTTCTGCTGTGAGTCAGTGGTGCGATAAGCCTCTGCCAGGCTTCCGTTCAGGAGTCCGACTAACAAACGCACCCAGCCAGAGTGGGGAACCTCCATCATGACACACTGCTGTTCAAAGTGCTTGAAGAACCCTTCCACATCTCCGGAAGCCTCATCAAATGGCTTGAAGTCCGCCCGGGTGATCCGTACAGGCTCCCAGATCGCTGGGTTTACGCTCCAACTCACATTATTCTCTATGTCGGACTCCATTTCTTCTTGTCTCCTCTGTGCTCAGCAACCAGCCTGCTCCTTATATTCCTGAGATACATTGGGGTCAAGAGCTGTCATCTCTTCTTTGAACCACACCACCCACTGGCTTTTTGGGGCAAGGATCCCCATCCCCAGTGTTTGTTGATCAGACATCTGGGAGGAGGTGGACTGGTTCTCACCCACAAGTAGATTAATTAAGGCTTCTTTCAGTCCCTGGTAGCTCAGGCCCAGATCTTTGGCTCTCTCCCTTAGACTGGAAGCAGTCCAGTTTCTGTATTTACTCTGTTGATGGATCTCCATTAGGCTGCGCTCTGTTGATCCCACCACTGCCACCATTTGTTACGGGGTCCTTCTCCCATATCACACAATCAACAGAGCGAGAAATGGCTGTACAATCCAAAGAGCATTTATTCCAAGCAAATCAAATGGTCCATAACATTATCCACAAAACAGAGGGTAAAATTGTCCAGTAGTGGCATAAATGTCCCCATCTCTCTGAGAAGTCCCAGCTTCTCACAGAGGATCAATCCTTCTTCCTTAAAGTTCTCAAATAGACTGCCCAATTCTCCAGGTAAGCAGAGAGTTTAGGAGGATCTCACGCCCCCTCCCCCGACTTAGGAACAAAAGGCTGGCAGGGGAGGAATTAAACCTGCAAATGGGACAATGTACACACAAGGAACACAGAATGGACAGTGAACCACGCCCAAACATTAACCCACACAAAATGGTACACAATCCACAATATTCCACCATCACAACGATTATTGTGCTTTTGTGGCCAAGTGCATAATAAGGGACATTACATTTGCAGTGAATAACGTCTCACACTTCCTGGGAAAATCTGTGTGAATCGAAGGAGTCGAATTTTGCCTAATCTGCTCCTCACTAGTTATAAAATGACTAAAATGTTAATATATCTTTATATATTTATTCAGATCTGTATATATCTTTATTTTATAACTGGGTTTTTAATTCCATCTCACATTTCGAAAGATTAAACTGTCCTAAGTTTGGGCCAGACACGTTAGATACTTTTGTCTAACAGTACATCACCTACCGGCTGGTTTACTTTTATACAAATATATTGCACCAAAATTTCAAAGCAAACTGTTGTATTATAACCATACCCCTTGTTGCTAAGTCTCTCGTCATGCTCTATGTCATGCTCCATTGTCAAATCAGGCATCAAAAGTGTCAGTATAGAGTATATGGTACAAGGCATGTACTCCAGTGTTTTGGTTCAATTTTAGCCATATTTCTAGCTCACCTTTGCCCTAGTCTATTGGATGCAAAATGATGCTTAACCCCTTCACCACCGGCCGATTTGTTTTTTTTTTTCGACATTCTTTTTCCGAGAGATTTTAACTTATTTATTTTATTTATAGAAGTTTTTTATTTTTCAGTCAATATGGTCACGTGAGGGCTCATTGTTTGCGGAACGAGCTGTACTTTTACATGAAACCATAAGTTTTACCATATAGTGTACTGGAAAAAGGCAAAAAAATTCCAAATGCGGAAAATTGAAAAAAGTGCGATAGCACTATTGTTTTTGAGATATGTTGTGTTCACTATATGGTAAAACTGATGTCTGGGTGTGATGCCTGAGGTCAGTGTGAGTTCGTAGACACCAAAGATGTATAGGTTTACTTTTATATAAGGGGTTATAAAAAATCAAAAGTTTGTCCAAAAAAAGGGGTGTATGTTTTACAACATATTCCATGACTCATAGTGTTCTCATTTTTGGGATCTATGGCTCAGTGACGGCTTTTTTTTTTTGCGTCTCAGGCTGCCGTTTTTAACTGTACCATTTTTGCGCAGATGCTACGTTTTGATCGCCTATTATTGCATTTTGCGCAAAATTTGTGGTGAGCAAATAATGTATTTTTGCCATCTGGAATTTTTTTGCCGCTACGCCGTTTAACAATCAGATTAATTGATTTTATATTTTGATAGATCGGGCATTTCTGAATGCGGCAATACCAAATCTGTGTATATTTTTTATTTTTTTTTAACCCTTTAATTTTCAATAGGGTGAAAGGGGAGTGATTTGAGCTTTTAGGTTTTTTTTGTTTGTTTTTTTAATGTTTTAAAACTTTTTTTTTTACTTTTTTTATTTTATTTTA
The DNA here is from genome assembly GCF_048569485.1 of Anomaloglossus baeobatrachus. Classification (NCBI taxonomy): domain Eukaryota; kingdom Metazoa; phylum Chordata; class Amphibia; order Anura; family Aromobatidae; genus Anomaloglossus; species Anomaloglossus baeobatrachus. Next base: position 483,266,741 of record NC_134354.1, on the reverse strand, counting down.
CTAATTCCCCTAGGGAACTATATGGATCAACAATCCGATCGCGCTGCCATATCTGCTGATCACAGCTATACAGCTGTAAACAGCAGTATGCTCATTTTCTGCCTCACTCAACTCCGGATCAAGTGAAACTGAAAGTAGTTCATGTGAGCTACAGGAGTCATCACATGACCCTGTGCTACCATGACAACCACCGGAAGTCACGTGATCACATCACGTGACTTCCGGTATTGGGCGGTAAGTAAATGTTTACCGCCGATGCCGTTATAATGGTGCTGTCACATATTGACAGCGCCATTTAAGGGGTTAAACAGCACGAGCAGATAATGATTCTGCTCATGCCTGGCAGGCAAACATCTCAGCTGTGAAAATCAGCTGAGATGTGCGCCGATTGCGGCAAGCTGCCGGCAGCAGACCGCGGGCAGTAACAGTATGACCGCTAGGACGTAAAATTACTGCCCGCGGTCGTTAAGGGGTTAATGGATCTGAAATGTACAGATGTATTATGTTTCAGCCATTTTGTTTTTGGCTTGCCCTTTTCACCTCTAGGCGTGTACACTCTTACCACATGAAGCAATCTCCAGTCCTTGAGGTCATTTACATTAATCACAACATTCCATTACTAAGCTTGGCCTAAGTCATGACTTTCCATTGTAACTGATCCTGGTCTACATGACACGCAGTAACCTTTAAATACATGTGTGACACGTAACAAATATTGTCAGATAAATAAAACAGTAATATATATATATATATATATATATATTCATATTGTATATACATACACAGAGTGCAATCACATTGTAGCTTTTAGCATAATTACTTTCTTTTTGAAGCAGCTATTCTTGCTAAAGGTTTTGAACACTGTAATACACACAGAAATGTCAAAATGTGTTCCCAATTTAGACTTGGCAATAGTAAACTCTGCTTTAATGCACTTAAAAAGCTTGGCTACGCTCTATTTATTTTTTGACAAATGTGCTGGAGATATTATTTTCTTGCTCTTACCAATATATAGGTATTACAGTGAACCTGACAGCGGATGCATGCTCCGCAATCCACAGGCAGCATGTATGAGGCTATGGCTGTATGATTTCAGCCAGGTATGTTTTTCTCTAAGGGGTACTTTGCACGTTGCGACATCGCTACTGCGATATCGTCGGGGTCAAATCGAAAGTGACGCACATCCGGCGCCGGTAACGACGTCGCAACGTGTACAGCCTAGATGCGCCGATAAATGATTGCAAAAGCGTCGTGAATCGGTTATCTGTGTAGCGTCGGACATTTTCATAATGTCGCACCAATAGGAGATACGATGTTGTTCCTCGTTCCTGCGGCAGCACACATCGCTGTGTGTGAAGCCGCAGGAGCGAGGAACATCTCCTTACCTGCCTCCACCAGCTATACGGAAGGAAGGAGGTGGGCGGGATGTTTACGTCCCGCTCATCTCCGCCCCTCCGCTTCTATTGGCTGCCTGCCATGTGACGTCGCTGTGACGCTGCACGACCAGCCCCCTTAGGAAGGAGGCGGGTCGCCGGCCAGAGCGACGTCGCAGGGCAGGTAAGTGCGTGTGAAGCTGCCATAGTGATAATGTTCGCTACGGCAGCTATCACAAGATATCGCATGTACAACGGGGGTGGGGACTATCGCGCTCGGCATCGCTATCATCGACTAGCGATGTCGCAGCGTGCAAAGTACCCCTAAACATTTAAAACCGCCATCAGCTTCTCCCCGCTTTCTCCCTTTCAGAGACGAGTCTCCCCCTTCATTGTATATATTGAGAGATCCATCACTCCAGGGCAGCCGGAGGGGAGAAGCCGCCGAGGATACACCTTTCTGACCAGTCTCCTATGCAGCTCATAAAATATGTTTTCTCTGAAACACCACAACCTTTGAGACGCAAATGTACATGAGTGAAATTATACAGCCAGTGTCTCATTCATGCTGCCCGCGGATCAGCTGTCAGGTTTCCTTGAAAAGTTCTTGTCCTGTTTGTCTTAGTATAACCGTCCTCACTGCACAGAACTTCAGATCTCAAAATAGCTGCTAGTGAAGGTTATGTGACCAGACCTGTCCTTTTAAAAAATATATGCAGGTGTCAAACATTCCCATCTCCAAGATCCTACCCCAATATGTAGTAGGCGTAATAATAGTAGCAAATACCTCCAATAAGAAATGTGGTATAGTTCTCCTGATATAGCCATGTCTCTTCCTTCATGTGCAGGGCATTACAGGAGCTTACATATCCATGGTTACAATCACGAGCTACCCTGTATACGTGGCCTTAACCATGGATACCTAAACTGCAATGCCCTGCACATGAGGTAAAAGACATAACTTTTCAAAAGAACTATACTACATTTCTAATTGGAGGTATTTGCTAATATTATTATTATTATACCTACTACATATTGCGATAGGATCTTAGAGATCGGAATACCCCTTTAAAGGTTTTTAATCCTTTTCAAAGTGCTGTAACTGGAATTTTCATATAACAAGAGCTGCAGACCTTTTATTTGTGCAAGAAATTGTTCGAGGAAAGCTTTATGCAAACAGCCGAGTTGGTTTCCATTGAAAACCAAGATATCTCCCTGTGGTAGCAAATGAGGGGAGGGCAAGAATTCACTGATGTTATTACTGTATTTTGTGATGTTATTATAATATATTATGTATTATGAGGTTTTGAACCAACTTGATTCAGCAACATAGAAGAAAAAACTTGCTTATAGCAGATTCTGGGAGTAGAGGCATAATTTTTTAAAATACTTGCATACTAAACTATATAATGCATTCTGCCATAGAAATTTGTCTTCGATTAGAGAAAAGTCTCTAGTTTTATTCCACAAAGACTGAGTGTGGTAATGCAGGTCGTTCTCTGATAAAAACAAACCAAACAAACAGAACAAAAACAGTCCATAAGCAGGGGCATAACAAACATGGTCGCAGGGATCGTGACTGTGAATGGGTCCGGGGATGCAGGGGGGCTCGCCGACCCCAGCACCTGTCTCAGCTGGATGTGCGTCCAATGAGGCTATATACCAGGATGGATACATGATGGGGCCATATATACCAGAATGGGACATGATGGCACCATATATACCAGGATGGGGACATGATGAAGCTATATATACCAGAATGGGGATATGATGTTGCCATGTATACCATGATGGGGCCATATATACCAGGATGGGGACATATACCAGCATGGGGTAATGATGGGGACGTTTATACCAAAATGGGACATAATGGAGCCATATATATCAAGATGAGGCCATGATTGGGACATACACCAGCATGCAGCCATGATGGGTCACATATATACAAGCATGGGCCATGATGGGGACATATGTACCAGCTTGTAGTCATGATGGGGTCATACAACAGGGTGGGGGACATATTTACCAGGATTTGGCCCATGATGGGGGGACATTAATACAAGATGGGAGGCTCATTACTACACAATTAAGGGGACTGGGGGCAACATGTATGTCTTTATAGGATGTTGAAGCTACAATGGCCCAAATGTGGGGTGGGGCCCAGATCAAACTTTGCACTGGGGTCCATCGGACTCTAGTTACGCCACTGGCCAAAAGTGTGAAAATGACAAGCAGACTCTTTAAGACCTGATCCTCCCCTTTAAGAAACATTGAATGAAAAGGAAATTGTAATAAAACTTAAAGTTTAAAATACTACCTGTATGGCTACTATACTGTGGATGTCTTGACCCCATGTTAGATTAAGCAAACCCCCTTACCATTATGGCTGTGGAAAGCTCTTTGAATGATTAATGAGATGCCCATAGGAATATTACTACTACCAATCCGTAATGTTTCCAATGGAGTGGTGACAGTCATTGAAACAATGAGCATTGTTTGCCAACTTACAATGTAGTGCTTAAATCCAAGGTTCACACATCTCACATTTATGTTTAGTATTTCTAAGCTGTACTGGTACCACATACCGTAAGCCTCAAAAGTACACCCTATTGTTAATTAGGTAATTTTTATTTTGGTTCTTATCTTTTTAAACAATAAAATCAAAACACCTCTCTTCCCCCATACTCAAAACTGACATACAATATAGATATTAAAACATAAAGCTAGGTATATGAGGCACAACTATTATAATGCTTATCAAACTTTTATTATATCCTAAATTATCAGAAAAACTAGGTAGACTTCCATTAATATTGAACCAGTTCATTTTGTCTACATATTCCCATAAGGAAGGTGATTGTGCCTGAAAACATTTTTTGGCTATAGGATTTTTTTTCAATGTACAACATCCTAGTCGCTACCAACTTTATCAGTTTTATAGTGTGAAGTTTGTCTATCTCGGGATGGTAGAGTGGACAAGTCATACACATGATTCATTAAATTCTTTTAATAAGAAACAAGTAAATCCTGAGTACATCAGTTCAGCGTCTTGTCTTTCCATCTGTTACATATAGAAGAGTACTTCAAGCCTATCTTGAACATAAATTGAGGAGATTTTTATACTCTGTGTATCTCATCCAGTTGATACAACCTATGAGATTCACTTAAGGCCTCTTTCACACGTCCGTGTCTCCGGTACGTGTTTGGTTCGTTTCCTCACGTACCGGAGACACGGGCACATGTAGACCCATTAAAATCAATGGGTCTGCCCTCACGTGCGTGTTCTGCCATGGTCCGTGTGGAGCATATGTGTGCCCATGTGCTCCACACATAGACATGTCCTGTTTTCTCCGGCATCACGGGTGTCACACGGAACGCAAACGTACCACACGGAGGTGTTCCATGTGACACGCGCCCGAGAAAACACACGTGTCTGAGAAAAAAATAACAAAACTTTACTCACCTTCTCCAGCACTGCTGTCTCTGCTCATTGCATATTCACTTCACTGCGGCCGGAAGCTGCAGCGGCGACGAGTCGGCAGGACCGGAGACCAAAGATCAGCACCACGGACAGCGAAGCCAGGGACAGGTGAGCAGAAAGTTCCCGTTCTCCGTGTGTTATCACGGATAACACACGGAGAACACACGTTGTGCCATAAACACGGCTCACGGAGGGCAATACGCACCTTTGACACGTCCGTGAAAAACGTGCGTGATTTTCACGGACATGTGAAAGAGGCCTAACACAAAGTACAAGAACCTTTTAAGAATTTCTTGCCGTTCACTGTTTTCAATTTTCCTTAAAGCACCACTCCAGCATATTTTTTTCAGCGCTGCAATGGTGCTTTACATCTAAGTCTCCAGTTTGTCATTTTGAGAATTTAGTGTTCCATTTGCCATTATCTTTATTTTCCAATGATGTTCTTAAATTTCCAATTCCTGAACCCCTACAGACTAGCTAGTTGCAGTAGCATGCCTCCCATCTGGAGGTAATTTTTGTAAAACCTTTAATGCTTACAATATGAGATATCCCGGCATTGCCACCAGGTTTTGTTGATCAAGAATAAAGTAGAAATAAGTTTAGGATTAGATTTGAACCTCTGTGACTCCAGGCCTACAAACAAGTTATTGATGTTGAGATAGTAGCTAATCATTGCCTTGACGGAGTGCCCCAACCTTTTAGTTGCTTCGATATAGTAGTTACCTGTGTTTCAGTCAGTTACTTTGCCCTCCTCTCTAGAACTGTGCTAGGGTACTTGTCTAATTCCTTCCATGCCTCTGTTCCATTTTAGCTCTTTAACCCCTTCAGCACCCGGCAATTTTCTGTTTTTCATTTTAATTTTCTCCTCCCTTTCTTCCAAGAGCCATACATTTTTTATTTGTCCTTCAACATAGCCATTTGAGGGCTTGTTTTTTTGCGGGATGAGTTGTACTTTTGAATGACTTCATCAATTTGACAATATAGTCTACTGCAAATGGGGAAAAAATGTAAAAAAAAATGCAATTCCACGATTGTTTTTTGTTTTGTAATATTTACCATGCTCACTATATGGAAAAACTGACCTGGCAATATGATTCCTAAGGCCAGTATGAGTTCATAGATACCAAACATGTATAGTTTTTTGTTTATTTAATTGGTAAAAAAACAGAAATTTGTTCATAAAATGGCGCTTTAGTCACCATTTTCCAAGGAAGGTAATATTCTTATTTTTTTGGATCTGGGGCTGTGTCATGGCTTATTTTTTGCACCCAGAGCTGACGTTTCTACAAATACCATTTTTGGGTAGATGTGATGTTTTGATTGCGTCTAATTGCTTTTTATTCCATTTTTGCAGCAGCCATGAAAACATATTTATGTTGTTTAGACTTTTACTTTACATTACATTGTTTACCAAGCAGATTAATTTATTGTATATTTTGATAGCTTGGACATTTCTGAACTCAGTAATACCAAATATGTGTATTTTTCTATGGTTGTATTTTCAATGGGTCAAAAGGGGAGTGATTTGTACTTTTATGTTGTAATTTTTATTTTTTTTTAAACTTTTTTTAAACATTTTTTTTTTACTAGTCACCTTAAAGGGAACCTGTCAGCTGCAATATGCACCCAGAACCACAAGCAGTTCTAGGTGCATATTGCAAATTCCTGCATAACGGTCTCTGTATACACTAGCATAGATAAAAAAGTATTTCTAAAGATCTTTTATCATATGCTAATGAGTGAGTGGACTAGTCACAAGTGTGTTATTTCCCCTGACTAGTCCACCCTCTGAGCATGGTAGCATTCCCACAGGGGTGTGCTAACATGCTACTCAATCTAGCATCACCAGCGGTGACATGTGTACCTGTGTCTGCTGTCTCCACTGTTCATAAGTCCCAGCACTTCCAGTCATGCGCACTACACCTCGCTAAAGCTGGGATGCATACAACTGGCTTCATACTGCACATGACCGGAAGTGTCGGGGACTTCTGAACAGCGGTGACAGCAGACACAGGTACGTGTGTCACCGCTGGTGATGCTGCATTGAGTAGCATGTTAGCACATCTCTGTGGGCACACTAACATGCTAAGAGGGTGGACTAGTCGGGGGATATAACGCCCTTGGAACTAGTCCCTGCGCTCATTAGCATATGATAAAAGATTTTTAGAAATACTTTTTCTAAAGATCCCTTTATCTATGCTACTATGTACAGGAACAGTTAGGCAGGGATTAGCAATATGAACCCAGAACTGCTCGTGGTTCTGGGTGCATATTGCACCTGACAAGTTCACTTTAAGGGGCTTGAAGCTGTGATACTCCGACCACGTGTGCTGTATAGACCAGTGTATCAGCACCGCTCTGAATAGCATAGATGCTGTCTTCCTGTGTAACTTGCTGATGATTTGGGACCAAAGTCTTCAAAATGGCGCACACGGTTCATGAATTTAGTGCAAAATAAAGAACGCTCTTTTCTTGAGTTTAAACAGGTTTTTTTGCAGCTATTTAGCACTAAAGTCACAAATTCTTTAAAAAGTTGCAAGAGTAAGCCAGATTGAAAACTCCTTTAGGAACCTTTTTCCAGGAGGGGACTGTAGTGCCCCCCCCCCCCACAAACAACATTAGTTTGCATAAAACATCTGTATAACCAAGCTTGTGGAAGAAAAAGAAAATAATACTTAAGTTCTGGATTGTCCATAGACTTATATGTCCGAGCAGTCCACGGTTTTTCCTGTGCTAATGAAGCGTCCCTGAACCCTTCAGGGCACTACTAGGTACATCCTGACAAAGATGCAGGGCCTACCCCCAAGGACCTGGAAGACCAGTGCCAGTACCACCAAAACACACAACATCCCCAGTTTCCCACTCCCAACCAGGGTGACTGACTAGTCTGGGACCCAATGAATGGCCACCCAGGGGTGGAGCCACTCCAGTCCACTAGACAACAACCAGGTGGATGGGACAGACAGGAAAGTAGCCCGGTAGTGACAGTCGAATGGAACGGACGTGTCTTGAGACAGGGTCATGTAGCAGTGACCTAGATGGTGTAGGAGAGTGGTTGCCAGAGAGGGTACAGCCAGGTACCCCTGAAACCAGAGCACCGACGGAGCACAGAGTTCTAGGTCAGGCGAACGCTTCAGGCTACCTGACAAAGACCTGCACAGTGAGGGGACCTTCAAGGACCTCACTGACCCAAGAATCCGGGGGCACCAGCTATAAAGATTGAGCCAGGGACTGGAACAGAACACCGACCCTACAGGATTCACACTGCCCGCTGTACGGACGAGAGACTGCCGACAGACAGTAGGGGACCCACAGACGCTCCAAGCTACAGGGTTCCACCAACCAGTGAGAGGTTCCGGGGAAAGAGGCCACCAGGTTACCACACCAGCCCTGGAACAAAAGGGACCAGGGGTGTGAACCTGCCGTCCTCAGAGCCTCAGCTCAACACCACTGTGAGTAAACAGACGTTGCACTGCATCCCAATCGTGTGGTCTCCCTCCTTTCTGTGCCGCCCACCACCAGTGGGCTCTTATATACAGCATTCTAACATGCTGTATATAAGAACCCAGGCCGCTGTGTAAAACACAAAAATAACTTTATAATACTCACCTAACGGTCGCACTGCGGTGGATTCTAATCATATGGGCATCTCTGCTGTCCGTTGCCGGCGCCACCTCTCTTGGCCATCTTTGTCGTCCTTCTTCTGTAGCCTCGGTGCATGACGCGTCCTACGTCATGCACATACGCCGGCATTGGGGTCCTACACAGGCGCACTTTGATCTGCTCTGAGCAGGGCAGATCAAAGCATTGCAGATCAAAGCGCGACGGTGAGGTGAGTATTATAAAGTGCTTTTTGTGTTTTACACAGCGGCCTGGGCTCTTATATACAGCATGTTAGAATGTTGTATATAAGAGCCCACTGGTGTTGGCCGCTGCATATAGGCCAAAAACCTGGTGACAGGTTCCCTTTAATCCAAGGTTCCACTGTAATATATTAAAATGTCACTCCCTCCCCCAGAGATATTTTAAAGGGAATCTGTCATCAGGTTTTTACTATGTAAGCTGAAGACAGCATGCTGCAAGGGTTAAAGAATGGAATTCAGGGATTCCTGTCTTGAACTGTTGCTTATTTGCTAGCTTTGTTTAACCAGCAGGACTTGTCTTTGCTTAGACTACAATGTCATCTTCCTCTCTGAAGAGGCTATATGCATATTCAATTTCCCAGAGAAACATACAAGGTGATTAAGTCTCCTCATAAGGTCATGATGTCACCTGGTGTGTCACTTTCCACAAGAAGAAACTTTAAAAGTGGCGTTACACGCAACGCTATATTGTGCGATCGCATGAGCGATCGTACCCGCTCCTGTTGTTTTTGCGTCACGGGCAATTCATTGCCCGTCTCGCACAAAGTCGTTAAACCCCCGTCACACGTACTTACCTCCCTAACGACGACGTTGTGGGCGGAAAACATCCTCTTCCTGAAGGGGGAGGGACGTTCGGCGTCACAGCGACGTCACACAGCGGACATCCAATAGAAGTGGAGGGGCGGAGATGAGCGGGACGTAACATCCCGCCCACCTCCTTCCTTCCTCATTGCCGGCGGGATGCAGGTAAGCTGTGTTCGTTGTTCCCGGGGTGTCACACGGAGCGATGTGTGCTGCTATGGGAATGACAAACAACCGGCGCGCAGAAGGAGGAACGACATTATGGAAATAAACGACGTGTCAACGAGCAACGATGAGGTGAGTATTTTTGCTCGTTAACAGTCGTTCGAAGGTGTCACACGGTACGACATCTCTAACGATGCCGGATGTGCGTCACGAATTCCGTGACCCCGCCGACATATCGCACGATATATCGTACCGTGTAACGCCGCCTTAACACATAGATCCTAAGATTTACACAAAAACCCAAATGTAAGCATCCAACGCAGAGCGCAAGTATACATGAGCCGAGCCTTACTGCAGTCTTTTGGTTGGAAGAATAAACAAATCAACAGCAGGTCAAGAATTGGTTTTATTTAGTTTTTACACCTTCCCTTGTGTAGTAAAAGGTATTAGACGACTTTATTCTTCGGGTCAGTGCTATTACAGCGACACCAGATTTATATAATTTGTTTCTGTTTGGCTGCTAAAAATAGTTTTTACTTCCATATTTTGAGAGCTATCGTTGTTCTGTATTGCTGCCAAAAGAGTCATGTGAGGGCTTGTTTTTTACGGGAAAAGTTGACTTATTTATTAGTACCATTTTCAGGCACATAATGTTTTTTGATTATTTTATATTCCTAGTTTTAGTAAGCAGAATGAACATATAACATCAATTCAGGAATTGCCTTTTTTAATACCATTCACCGTTTGGTATAAGTGATAATACAAGTTTATTCTTCAGATGAGTACAATTACAGCAATACCATGTTTATGCTGTTTGTTATGTTTTGATGGTTTTGCCCAATAAAAACTATTTTATATAAAAAAGAATTGTTTTTGCATTGCTATATTTTGAGAACTATAACTTTTTTATTTTTCTACTGATGAAACTGTTTGGCAGCTTGCTTTTTGTGGAAGGAGATGACAATTTTATCAATACCATATTTATTTAAATTCATCTTTTTGATTGCTTTTTATTCAACTTTTTTCGGCAACTTGATGAAAAAGCATAGTTTTTTTGCCGCAATTTTTTTTTCTTTTTATGGTTTCACTGAAGGCATTAAATAGTGTGACAGTTTTTTAAAGGTCGGGTTGTTGCGGACTTGGCAATATGTGTACTTTTTTGTTTACTTTTGTTTTGACATAAATATAAGTATTTACTGGTATATTGTTCTTTAACATTTTTTCTTTCGTTTGGTACTCTTTTAAGATATTTTTAACTTTTTTTCCTTTTGTTTACTTATGTATTTACTTAGTTCTTGTATGGGACTTTAATTTTCATTATTCTGATCGTCGTTATAATGTATTGCCATGCTCCAACATGCACCGTTATGATGTACTTATACATCATGACTTGGGAACCAGTATCCAATCATGATGTACGTCAATTGTTATGGAGGAGTTAACAAATAAACCTTTATTATTTACTATTTTTAAAATGTGTGCTTTGTATACTTCTCTAGCCTCCCTCCACCTGTCTTCAGTAACGTCATGGCGTGTTTGAATAAAGTCAACCTCAAACCATAGATGTCCATAAATGTAGTCATGTTTAATAATCATAAATGACACAGGAAGTAAACTATTAAACACGCTTACTGAAATGTAGTTAATATTTCGTACAAAAGCCTTTGTTGGTGATGACAGCTTCAAGACACCCCCTGTATGGAGAAACTGGTCGCGTGCATTGTTCAGGTGTGATTTTGGTCCATTCTTGCACACAAACCCTCTTCAACTTCTGAAGGTTCTGTGGGCTCCTTCAATGAACTCTGAACTTTAGTTACTTTGATAATTTCCTATTAGATTCAGGTTAGGTGATTGGCTGGGCCATTCTAACAGCTTTATTTTCTCACTCTGAAACCAATTGAGAGTTTCCTTTACTGTGTGTTTGGGATCATTGTATTGCTGAAATGTCCACCCTTGTTTCATCTTCATCACCGTGGTAGATGGCAGCAATTTTTTTTTATCAAGAATGTCTCTGTACATGTGTCCATTCATGAATCATTCAATTATCTAAAGTTTGCCAGTACCATACGCTGAAAAACAGCCCCGCGCCACGATATTCCCACCTACAAACCTTACTGTTGGTATGATGTGTTTGTGGTGATATGCAGTACCTTTTGGCCTCCAAAAATTGTGTGTATTAGGGCATCCAAAGAGTTTAATTTTGGTCTCATCTGATGAGTCTTTATTCTCACAGGCTTGTCTAAATGTTGATGAGCAAACTTTAAACACACTTGAACTTGCTTTTTGTTCCACAATAGAGTTTTGTGTGACAAGTGAGCGTACAGGTCATGGTGGTTAATTACTTACTGTTTTCTTTAGAACAGTTGTACCTGCTGATTATAGGCCTGTAGCTCTCTACAGGTGGTTCTTGGCTCTTGGACAACTCTTTTGATAATTATTTTAACTCCTCTGTCTGAAATCTTATGGGTAGCCCTTGATTGTGGTTAGGTTATGGGGAAATTATATTCTTTCCACTTCCAGATTATGACCCCAATATTGCTTCAGTAGTTTAGGATGGCAGAATTGCTTTCTAATGACTGATAGATTTCAGCTGGTGTCTTGACTTTCCATGGCTTTTTGCACCTCTCTTTCATCATGTGTTCAATACTTTCTCCTGTCATGTCTGTCTCCTATATAATTTCTCATTATTAAAAACAGGAGAGAACAAAGCGCAATTGGGCCTTTACTGAGAGATGGGGAGGATTTATACACAGGGGAACCTCACCTAGTCAGGTTGTGGGAGCCACAACCAACTGAAAACATATAGGAAAAATGGTTGCTACAGACCCAGATATAAGGCTGTAGACTGGAGATAGTGGGTGAACTGTCCTGCGCTGCCATGAAGAGATGAATCAGGAAGGTGGAAATATGTGCTCTATTCAACGCATTTCAGAGACAGGTTCCTTCATCAGGAAAATCACAGTTCAATTGTGATTTTCCAGATGAAGGAACCTGTCTCTGAAACACGTTGAATTAATCACATATTGGTACTTTCCTGATTCATCTTTTCATAGCAGCGTGTGCGGTTCACCCACTAACTCCATTTTATTTCTCATTATTACACACCACTAAATTAATGGACATCTATGCTTTAAATTTTTCGCCTGTGTGGATTGGATGGGTTGTTACTGACATCTGGTAAGAAATTCATGTCAATAGCATCTTTAGAAATATATTTACTTAAAAAATTGGTGACATGTTCAATACTTATATTACCTGCTGTATATTTTATTTATAGCTTGAACTTCTTTGTATGTATAAAACTTTACAAACTTTACATATTTTTTTTTACTTCATTATCATGTTTTCATTCACATCATTTTAAATGCCATTTTTTAGAACAAATAATTATGTCGGTATTGATATGGTAATGGAAGCCTTCCCCACCTCCTGCACCCAGGATACTTTTGTTACAGCATAATTACTCCAGAGCTTTGATTCCACAAAGTTGTGAACAATAGATCTTCACAAAAAGACTTCATTAATAGAGGGTTTGTTAGTTAATTGCTTTGTGCAAAAGTGGACCAATTAGCCCACAAGAAGACTTGTTATTAACCAGACCAGCAGAATAACATTACTTCTTTGATAACTGCAAAGGAGTGAATATTATAACTTCGATATAGAGAGACTAACACTCTCCAGTCATAATCATCACATTATACTGTTGTATAATGCAAAGGCCACTACAAAATTTCAATAACTTCATGAATAGTTGAACATGGACAGTTATGGACTGAGGAGGCAAGGGCTCGCTCATGACATTGACTCTGGGGGCAGTTCAGCTATATGCAAATATTACATTACCCTCTTTCTTTTTCAATGCTTCAATATAATAATAAAATAAGTAGTTTGTTGAATGAATCAATGCATGTATAATGAGATGCTGCTTTTCTCTGCACACAGTGAATTAAATGCACTGGGCCAACTACTGCTCATGTTAGGGGGTAAGTAACTTACTTCTGTACAAGGGACCATCGGGGGATTCATTGTTTCCCCTGTGGGCCAGTCCAAGCTTAGACATGGGCAGCAGATTCCCTCCAATAACTGACACAATCCTGTAATGGCATTCTGTAAGTGGTCGCCTGGCAGATCTACAATGGCTACCACTGAAAGACTTAGCACTAGACACTCAGCTTACAAGATCTCAGAATTTGCTCTGGCCTTCACCCTTTAACCCTTGAAAAAGGATCTGGACTTAAACAGGGGCCTCTGTGCTGGGGCCATGGAATACGCTGCTGTTTGGTGGAGCATGCTTACAGGAATGGTCAGGTAGTCGGGTCTGAACCAAGAAGGCACCAAATGTACAGAATCAGAATACGTAAGAATAGTCAGGAACACAAGCCAAAGTAAACACAAAGAACAATATTACAAGGACCTCAACAGACAGGAAGTAGGCAGAGGAGAACAAGACTATCTCTACTGTAGTAGTTTCCAGCAGTAAGCTGGAGCTTAAATAGGTTGTCCACTACTTTTACATTGATGGCCTAGCTTTAGGATAGGTCATCAATTTTTTATCAGCCGGACCCTGACTCCCCATCCATCTGCTGACAAACTGTTCTCAGTGGCAGCGGCAGTGTTGGCGGCCGGAAATTCTCAGTTCCGGAGCTGCCCCATCAACTGTTAGCAGCTGCGGCCGAGTACTGTATATCTACCTCCCATTCAAATCTTTAGGAGGCGGATGTGCAATATCCAGCCAAGGCCTTTCTCAGAAGATGGGGCAGCTCCGAAACTGAGCATTTCCAGCCGCCTGCTGCAGCTGCCGACACTGAGAACAACTCTTGGCAGAGGTGTTGGATGTCAGAGCCTGGCCGATCAGACATTAATAACCTATCCTAAGGATAGGCCATCAATGTTAAAGCAGTGGGCAACCTCTTTAAGAAGCTGATAATTTCAGTTTGACACCCATAATGTCAGTCAGCAAGTCCTAGCCACCTTAAGCTAAATGGTTGAATAGAGCCTGTTCCGTCCAGAGCTTCTGCTTCCAACTTCTCTTCTATCAAAAGAACTGCTGTAGAATGAATACGATGGAGCCTGGCGACAGAAGAAGACATCACAGGAGCAGGTCCTGATGGAGATGTGACAGCAGAGCAGGTTTTATAGGCTGTATAACATAATTAAGATCTGGTCTGGCATAACGTGACATTGACACGATAGGATGGCATTAAAAACATAGTTTATCAGGTGTATAATATCTCGGTGAGAAGTTTTTCTTTAGCTGTGTAATGCATGCTTTCTTGAAGTTGAATGCTATCATCATTAGATCTTCTGATAAGTGATCTGTAAGGTGCGCTAATGTAAAAAAGTGTATCCATGTGACAGGATGCCTTTAAAGCTACAAATCAATGAACTATTGAGTAAAGCATAAAAGCTAACTGTTACATTATCCTCTTAGACAATAGCTTGGAATATACCATTTTAGCGATTCACCCATAATGAAGGTCTTTTTGTGTTTCATAAGATGCCATTTCTCCAAACAACTTTTTTATGAATCCCGATTTTGCTTGACAGTTGAAGATAGATTGCAATGGATTTTGTGGCAGAAAGCCTACATTTATGTTGCTCATCACCATCTTCATCTTGACCCTAATGGCATAATTGAGATTATCAAGAACAGCTCTTAGAACAGAGGGAGGCTTTTATTGACTTGTCAGACAATAACTTGTGTGATTACTTCTTCAAATTGTCTTTTACTAAAGGTCATCTTAGCAAATACCAATTTAAAGCCTCATTTCATCTTTCCAATGTTTTACTACCACAAATATACAGAAATAGTTCTTATTCTGCCTCTGCACATTTTTGCTAATGACCACGCGATGAATGATAGAAGTCAATCAGCGTACTTTATAGGCATGGGCCTGTTGACAAACTTAGCAGCACTTTGGGTAGAGTTGAATGGTGTATTGCATGCTAAACTTGTTTTAAAATGTTAACTTCTGCTACATTTCTGTTAACATTTATATAAAATAGTTTTATTACAGAAAAGTCCTACTAGATCACCGGGTCAATGGTTTATTTTGTCTTTGTTGGAATTGCATAAGATCAGTGTATTAACCCTTGTCTGGTCCCATGAACAAAAATCACTAATTGCACCAATCTGCATCGATCACATTGACCCCATGGTACTAGACAAGGGTAAAAGGAAGCCGGTCACATACTTTCTCATGCTGTTTTTATGTACTCAATGAGGCCTATTATTTTGACCCCTATGGAATATTCACTTTGTATAGATTTTCCCATTAATTGTATAATAGTATATCAATTCAGCAACTCCTGATGTAGGAGAATAGACCTCTTCAAATTTAGAGAATATAGCAATCAGAGGTTAAAATTTAACTTTTAATCTATTGTATTAAAATCCTTTTAGACTAAAACATTAACCCAAAGTTCTCTGGATTGCTGTCGTTACACAGCCCTCACAGGTCCAGAGAACCTATGACATAACAAACCAATCAAAAAAAAAACACAATAAACACA
The DNA here is from genome assembly GCF_048569485.1 of Anomaloglossus baeobatrachus. Taxonomy (NCBI): domain Eukaryota; kingdom Metazoa; phylum Chordata; class Amphibia; order Anura; family Aromobatidae; genus Anomaloglossus; species Anomaloglossus baeobatrachus. The sequence goes on along the minus strand of NC_134354.1, from coordinate 483,250,764 downwards.
AAACAAAATTGAGTATGATGGTTAACACTCCAATAAGGACAGTGGTCCAATATGAGTATATAAAAAATCATCAAAAACAACTCAATATAATAAACATATAGTGCGCGGTAATCCTCAAAGAGGAATTTGCCAATTCAAAATTTATAGAGTGAGTTAGGATTGATCTCACCCATTCTTGCAGCTTGGGGTGCAGAAGGCTTCCTCTATACGGGTCCACACAGCGTCAGCTGGCCCTATACTGACCCTAGAAGACCTTCATAATGTCTAACACCCCAAAGCTTCTGCTCTTACAAGAACAGACCACATCTAGTCCTCTCTTGTGCCCCTACAATATTCCTGGCCCTCGTCCCGACGCGTTTCATCAATTCCGACTCATCAGGGGACTTCAGTATTGCATTTAGAGGTAACAGGTCCTACACCCAGACTCACATAGGAGGATCCTATGTGAGTCTGGGTGTAGGACCTGTTACCTCTAAATGCAATACTGAAGTCCCCTGATGAGTCGGAATTGATGAAACGCGTCGGGACGAGGGCCAGGAATATTGTAGGGGCACAAGAGAGGACTAGATGTGGTCTGTTCTTGTAAGAGCAGAAGCTTTGGGGTGTTAGACATTATGAAGGTCTTCTAGGGTCAGTATAGGGCCAGCTGACGCTGTGTGGACCCGTATAGAGGAAGCCTTCTGCACCCCAAGCTGCAAGAATGGGTGAGATCAATCCTAACTCACTCTATAAATTTTGAATTGGCAAATTCCTCTTTGAGGATTACCGCGCACTATATGTTTATTATATTGAGTTGTTTTTGATGATTTTTTATATACTCATATTGGACCACTGTCCTTATTGGAGTGTTAACCATCATACTCAATTTTGTTTTGTGTTTATTGTGTTTTTTTTGATTGGTTTGTTATGTCATAGGTTCTCTGGACCTGTGAGGGCTGTGTAACGACAGCAATCCAGAGAACTTTGGGTTAATGTTTTAGTCTAAAAGGATTTTAATACAATAGATTAAAAGTTAAATTTTAACCTCTGATTGCTATATTCTCTAAATTTGAAGAGGTCTATTCTCCTACATCAGGAGTTGCTGAATTGATATACTATTATACAATTAATGGGAAAATCTATACAAAGTGAATATTCCATAGGGGTCAAAATAATAGGCCTCATTGAGTACATAAAAACAGCATGAGAAAGTATAATATGTATAAGTATAATAGTATAGCACATTACCTAAATAGCCATAAGGAAATGTATAACCAATACAAACTACAACCTACAAATTGGTGATAAATACACTTTTAGGGTTATTTTAAACATATAATTCCTATTGTTTTCTTTCAGTTGTTTAAAGGGAATCTTTCAGCATGTTTTTGCTACCTCTTCTAATAGCAACATGATGTCGGCAAAGAGATCCTGAATCCAACAATGTATCACTTAGATTACTGGCTGCAGCCGTTCTGACAAAATCAAAGATTTTAGTTTTAGCATGTAGCAGATAACAAGCTGCCCCCACCCATACAAGGCTTTCAGTGTACATTTTCACAGACAGAAGTTGCTAATCACAGAAGGGGCAGGGGCAGACTTCAGCTCACATGCTCCTGAGCCCACTAATGGTAAAGCTACTAAATCTTAAACTAACATTGCAGATAAAAAAAAACTAATTTTGTGATAAAGAGAGACATGGCTGTAATCTGTATGTTAACCCTTACAGTATGCTGTCTTCAGATTACATAGCAAAAACCTGCTGACAGATTCCCTTTAATGGTGTTTTCCTTTTTTGCATTTTTTATGTTACTGAATTTACAGCGTAGCATTAAATGCTCCTACAGACATGGAGGCATTTTTTTTATTGTTCTTGTGTTTGTATTTTTTATATGCAGGATGCTTTAAAGTATTTTTTTGGGACTTGAAAGACTCATTTAAAAAAAACAACAACTCCTAAACACACATATACAATAAAAAAAGGATTTTTTTAAGCCAAAAAGCAAAAAAAAGAGCCATGTCTAATAAAAGTCTACATGTGGCTCATAATTCAGAGTTAAGGCCGCTTTTCACGCTGCGACATCGCTCAAGCGATCACTTTGGGGTCACGGAATTTGTGACGCACATCCGGTCACTTTAGCAATGCCGTTGCGTGTGACACGCCTTTGAGTGATTTTGCATCGTTGCAAAAACGGGCAAAATCGCTCATCGGTGACATGGGGGTCCATTCTCGAATATCGTTGCTGCATTAGTAACGATGTTGTTCCTCATTCCTGTGGCAGCACACATCGGTATGTGTGACGCCGCAGGAACGAGGAACCTCTTCTTACCTGCCTCCCGCCCGCAATGCGGAAGGAGGGAGGTGGGTGGGATGTTCGTCCCGCTCATCTCCGCCCCTACGCTTCTATTGAGCGGCGATTCAGTGATGCAGCTGTGACGCTGAACGAACCGCCCCCTTAGAAAGGAGGTGTTTCGCCAGTCACAGCGACGTCGCAGGACAGGTAAGTAGTGTGACGGGTCTGGGCGATGTTGTGCGCCACGGGCAGCGATTTGCCCATGTCACACAACTGATGGGGGTGGATACCTACGCTAGCGATATTGGTCACGATATCGCAGCGTGTAAAGCGGCCTTTAAGGCTCATGCGCACGTAACTGCTGAATATTCTGCAGCGATTTGACAGCAAATGTGCGCTTCAAATCGCTGCAGAAGGAATGCAGTATTTGTGTTAAAGAAAGCTGATTTCACACGCTCAGGATGCTGCCCCCACCATAGACAGAGTGGAAGCTGCATCCAGAACGCACAAATAATTGACATTCTGCTTTTATGAACGCACGGATTTGGGTCAAAATTTTAGCACCCAAATCGCTGCAATCATAAAAGCAACATGCGCACGAAGCAACGTGCGGATGGATTATGCACAATCTACATAGATTGTGCAGGGGACGCAGGACGCATGCCTTTACGCTGCAGTGCTAAACGCAGCGTAAATGCATGTAATTACGCAATGTGCGCACACAGCCTTATTATATTTGTACTAGAATTGTGACGATATACTAAAAAATTTCCAATGATATCCTAATTATGGAGTGGGTGAAGTTTTTAAAGATATTAGAATTCTCTTTGCACATTGTACAGTTCAGATTGAACTTTCCAGTTTCCTATATTTATTATTTTAATATTGTTTAGTTCTTGTTTTTCTTGAAGACAGAAATGGCTCTAATGGTACTTTAATAGTACAGTTTTTTCGCTTTATAAGACGCACCTGATTATAAGACGCACTCCCAAATTTGGTGAAGGAAATGAGAATTTTTTTTTTTTAATGTTAAATGGGGTCCATCTTGTAATGCGAGTGTCCCTCTAAAAAATAATATAGGGTATATGTCCCTCATAGCCCCCCATCCTAAAATTAGCCCCCTGAATCTGGATATGGCCCCTTATATTGAATATAGCCCCCTTGTGATGGCACACGTTCCCCTGTGCTGCCTATGGCCCCCTATGGATTGCACACGTTCCCTGTGCTGCCTATGGCCCCCTATGGATTGCATGCACTCCCCTGTGCTGCCTATAGCCCCCTATGGATTGCATAGGTTCCCCTGTGCTGCCTATGGCCCCCTATGGATTGCATACATTCCCCTATGCTTCCTATGGCCCCTTATGGATTGCATACATTCCCCTGTGCTGCCTATGAATTGCACACGTTCCCCTGTGCTGCCTATGGCCCCCTATGGATTGCATACATTCCCCTGTGCTGCATATGGTCCCCTATGGATTGCACACGTTCCCCTGTGTTGCCTATGGTCCCCTATGGATTGCATATGTTCCCCTGTACTGCCTATGGCCCCCTATGGATTGCACACGTTCCCCTGTGTTAGATAGCGCCCCCATGCTGCTGCCCATGGCCCCTATAGATCGCACAAGTCCCCCTGTGTTATATATCGCCCCCATGGTGCTGCCCATGGCCCCTATATAGATCGCACAAGTCCCCCTGTGTTAGATATTGCCCCCATAGTGTGCTGCCCATGGCCCCTATATAGATCGCACAAGTCCCCCTGTGTTAGATATCGCCCCCAGGCTGCTGCCCATAGTAAAATAAAACACTCTTTCCTTACCTCCTGCAGCGCTGATCTCCCTCCTGTCTCCCTCCGTGCTTCTCTTCCTCCACTTCCTGGTTCTTGGTGCCGGTCATATGATCGGCACAGCAGACTGAGATCTCTGCGTGCCTGATCACAGTGGAAGCAGGGACACCGGGGAGAAACGCTGGAGGGGGTAAGCTTTTTTATTTTAGAATGAGTAGCAGCATGGGGGCCATATCTAACATAGGGGGGCATGTGCCATCACAGGGGGGCACAGAGACATATAATATGCAGCGCTCCCCCAACCCGTCACTGCGGTGCGATTTCAGCACCACCGGAGATGGACAGCGGCTGTGCATATTATATGAGGGGAGCAGGAGATCAAGGCCGCAGCCCGCAGCATTCACCTGCCCCCAGCAGTGCCCCCACCTCCCCTGGACCCTGCAGTGTGTATATATATATATATATATATATATATATATATATATATATATATATATATATACCCCCCATATATTCGGCTTATAAGACGCACCCCCTACTTTCCCCCAAAATTTGGGGGAACAAAAGTGCGTCTTATAAAGCAAAAAATACGGTAATTAAATTGATACATTTGGTGAAGAAATTTGTTTTTTGTTCTTTTCTAATCACCATTTGATGTTTTCTGCTACGTAATTGGATTTCGGTGCACAGAGGCCGGACTGTACACAGGCTCTTCTCCCTGTTTGTGATTCCCCGGCCCTTCCTTCTGCCTCTGGTCTTTTAATAAGAGGTGACTGCTAAGGTTTCAAAGAGAGGAGGCAGGTCTTTCACAGACCGCAGGCAGGAGGAAAGGCAGTGAATCACTGACAGGGAGGAGAAGACCTGGTGTGTAGTCTGGCCTTTGTGCACCAAAATCTAATTAGTAAAAACTTAAAATTGTGATTAAAGAAGAAGAAAGCTGGTCTGTTTACCAACGGTATCAATTTGTTCAAAATTACAGCACATGTCTTTACTTTATATTACAAAATCTTGCTGACAGGTTCTCTTTAACTACAATGCTATTGCTCAAATCTAAGGGTACTTTGCACGTTGCGACATCGCTACTGCGATATCATCGGGGTCAAATCGAAAGTGACGCACATCCGGCGCCAGTAATGACGTCGCAACGTGTAAAGCCTAGATGCACCGATAAACGATCGCAAAAGCATCAAAAATCGGTGATCTGTGTAGAATCGGTCATTTCCATAATTTCGCTGCAGCGACAGGTACGATGTTGTTCCTCGTTCCTGCGGCAGCACACATCGCTGTGTATGAAGCTGCAGGAGCGAGGAACTTCTCCTTACCTGCGTCCCGCCTGCAATGAGGAAGGAAGGAGGTGGGCAGGATGTTTACGTCCCGCTCATCTCCGCCCCTCCGCTTTTATTGGCCGCCTGCCGTGTGACATCGCTGTGACTCTGCACGACCTGCCCCCTTAGGAAGGAGGCGGGTCGCCGGCCAGAGCGACGTCGCAGGGCAGGTGAGCGTGTGTGAAGCTGCCGTAGCGATAATGTTTGCTACGGCAGCTATCACAAGATATCGCATCTGCGACGAGGGCGGGGTTTATCGCACTCGGCATCGCTACATTCGGCCTGCGATGTCGCAGCGTGCAAAGTACCCCTAAGGGTTAGTAAACCTGAAATTTGAATATTTAAGAAAGTAGGAGTGAGGTTTTGTCTTTCTTAGGAGAATATCTATGTGCGTAGAATTATTGGGCAAATATTAGTGTGCAGAATTATTATGTAACTGAATGAAAAATGTAAAGTTTTCCATATTTGAATCTGTTAAAGTTAGAATAATATCCATACAACTAAAAATGTACAAAAACTACATTTCTGACAATTCATAAAAAATAGCAGTGACCAGTTTAGCCCCCCTTCTTTTCAATAACAGTCATATATATGCCTTCAAACCATGGAGTCTGACAGTTTCTCAATCTGCTGATCATCACCTTTTTGGGCAGCACCAAGCATAGCCTCCCAGACATTGTGTGAGAGGTGAAGTGTTTTCCTTCACTGTAAATCTCTCATCTAAGATGTAGCCACAAGTTCTCAGAATTGAGGTCAGGTGGGGAAAGGTGCAATGTCATTATTCTTTCACCTTTAAGGCTTTTATTTGCTAGCCAAGCAGTGGAGTACTTTGATGCATGCGATGGAGCATTGTCCTGCATAAATATAAACATAAATATCATGTTTTTTGTTGAAATATGCAGACTTTTTCCTGTACCTCTGCTTGAAGGAAGGGCCTCCTAAAATCTGGCATTAGGTTTGTGAGTTGATTTTGAGTCCAAAAGTATCCATCATACTTATCTTCAATATTACCAATACTCCATCTCCACCTTACGGTCATGTCAAAGTGGAGATCTGTGCCCGTTATTTATTCAGCCAGTGACGTAACTTGAAGCTCATGTGCCCCAATGCAAAAGCTCTAAAAGGGCCCCAAATTATTGCAAGTTTTTAATATCATATACAAAATTATATAGGCCAATTTGCTTTTTGGGCCCCCTAGGCTCCATGGGATGCAATTGCAATTGCAACCCTGTACCTATTTTAGTTACGCTCCTGAATCCAGCCACAGCCCATTAATCTGGTCCATCAAGTCACTCTAATCTCATCCCATCAAGAAAACTTGTGAAAAAAATATTCTTTAGATATTCTTGACCCTGTGGTGTTTTAACTTATGTGTCTTGTTCAGTCATGGTCAGGTTTCAGCCTTCCTTACCTTGGCCATGTTTCTGAGCACCTTGTACTTTTGGACACTCCAGGGAGGTTGCAGTTCTGGAATATGACAGCACTGAAGGATAATGGGTTACTGGTCTCTTAATGCTTGACTCTTCTAAAATCTTTGGCAGTTAATGCTTGTCTATTTTTCTCAACATGTTTTTTGTGACCCTGTTGACGATTTGTAACAAAACTTTTGAGGCCTCACCCTCCCTCATTACACAAATACTCATCACCTCTCTGCTTCATCGAATAAGCATTCACATTTATACATCTTGGAGTTGGAAAATCTGTATAAAAATGATGATATGATGGAATTATTCACTTGATTAATAAACTGTGCACACATTGTTGATTGCAAAACATCCAGGAGAATTGTATAGTCTATGCTAGGTTAGAATGCCTATAAGTGGCATTATTTAAAGGAATATATCATATATGTCATAAATGCCTGACAGATATGAGTCCCACTTCTGGGCTTTGATTTATTTCCAGAACATAGTTCCCTTGAGCCCATCCCAACAAGTTAGGTGACCATTTCACCACTGCACCAATGTGGCAGGGAATAAATGAAGATATGGCCGCATAACTTTCCATATTTGTCTATGTACCTGACATAGAAATGAACGCAATACCGGGAAAGATGTTGTTCAGGCCGCTTATGGTTCTCAAGATAGATGTGGGTCCCTAAGGTGGGACCCGCATCTGCCGGAAGTTTACAGCCATAAATGTCTATGATTGTAATAATCCTTTGAGCTGTCCTTTCAGGAAATAATTTGTAGGATTAATTTTTGTTTCATAAAACTAGTTGCTGTCATACTGATTACATTGCAGATTAGATTATTGACTCTATTGCATCGAAGGCTTTCCACTCCTTTGCTTTGCTTTTTAAATGAAAATTTGTTTATTGATCCAGTGCCTGAGATTTATTGCCTTTATACCTGTGTTTATACTTATTTGCTGTTATCCAAAAATGATATTCATATTTGAAGCAGTTCTTAATGATATAATTGGAACCTGATTATTTCATTAAATTTGTTTATGTATACAGTTAAATTAATTTGCTGTTTTATGTTGTAACATTTATTTTATCTGGCATTCATGGTACTTGGCAGATGACAGAAAATAAAACATTGCAGATTATAAAACAGATATTTATAATGTATGTGAAATATACAATATGTAATGTTGCAGGAAGAAATGCAGCCCAATAAAACTAGTGTGACATTATTTCAGTATGTCGCTATCATTTGGTTCTTGGATCACAAGAGTCTTGTAGTGGTTTGCTTTGCTAACAGTTTTACTTACGAGATTCAGGTTGTGTTGTGTCATAAGCAAGAACATCCATTTTTCGTAATAAGTGTTTATGTAAGCAAAGATTCCTACAATGTGTAAACATACGACACCCACAATGAATCCAAAAGTGGAAAAGGAGGAGATTGAGACTTAAAGGGGTTGCCCACTAAAATCCCCTCTTAACTGCTAAAGTGACCCAGATAACATAGAAATCAGCTACATACCTCCTGGACTAGCACTATTGGCATTTTGTCTCTTAAAGGTCATGTGACATTAACACAGGAATGGCGCTGGTTTAGGAGGTGTGTAGGTGTTTTTTTTTTATCTCACTCTAGCAGGCACTGGGAGTTACAAAACAAGTGTCATCAAAAAGGGAGTAGGAAAAAAATAGGACAGCAGTTACATAGTGTAGTTAGGAGGGATAAGGAATTATTAATGCAAGCATTTATCGTGTTTCCCCAAAAATAAGACACTGTCTTATATAATTTTCTGCCCTGAAAAATGCGCTAGGGATTATTTTTGGGGTAGAGCTTGTTATCAGGGAAACACGGTTTGGGGGTAAGCTTTCTCCTCCAAAAAAGCAGACCCCCCCCTCTTCCCAGGAGAATCATATTTACCAGACCCTGGACATCTGCGTGGCTCCCAGGTCCACCTGCAATCTTTGGCGGGCACTCCCAGCAGGTATGCTCCACGCGGTCCTCCCCTGCTTCTGGTCCACATCAGATCACACACACACACACACACACACACGTATCAGATTGCACACACAATCACACATCAGATCACACACACACATTCACCACATCTGGCCATACCAATTGCTTCCGGCCGGCAGGGGAACCTGGGATGGAGTGCAGTGGAGTGCGAGAACCTGCTGTGCAATGCATAGAGGCTCTGCGGTGGAACACATCGATGATGTGAGTATGATCTGATGTGTGTGGGATCTGATGTGTTTGGGTGTGTGATCTGATGTGTGTGGGTGTGTGTTCCACCACAGGTCCTTGATGCGTTCCGCTGCAGCTCTTCCCATTCGGCGTCTAGTGAGTATGATTGCGGGGTCTTCTGTCTTCTTTCTTCACTCTTTTGGGGGTTTCTGCTTTCTATAATGAAGCGTCTTACAGTATTCTTTAACTTTTTTAGCTGCATGGATACTTTATTATTGAACTCCGACTAGGGCTTGTTTTCGGGGTAGGGCTTATAGGACGTCTTCTGATGAGAGGGATTAAAGAATATCAATGTGCAAGTTCAATACAGGAAATTTAAAAAGTACAAAGCCAAAGCGGTATGAGTATTTCTTATGATGCTGCAGAGAAATGACGCGCATAGGTATTGTCCATGAAGTAAGCCTTTCCGAAAGGCCATGTACAAAAAGGCACACCTACAATTTGACAGGGGCCATGCTGGTTCATGGTGTTGGCAACATCATGCTGTGGGGTTTCCTTTTTTTTAGCAAAGATGGGAAATCTGGTCAGAGTTGATAGGAAGATGGATGGAGCGCAATACAAGGCAATCCTGGAGGAAAACCTGTTAGAAGAAACAAAAAGCTTGAGACTGGGGCATAGGTTCATCTTCCATCAGGACATTGACACTAAACATTCTGCTATATCTACAATTTAATGGTTTAGGTCAAAGCATACTCATGTGTATGAATAGCCCAGTTAGTCCAGACCTAAATCCCATTGTGAATCTGTGGCAAGACTTGAAAAGATATGCAAAGCTGGTAGGATACCCCAAATGTTTGCAGCAGTAATTGTAGTTATAGGTAGTCCTACAAAGTATTGACTCAGCAGGGCTGCATACAAATGCACGTTACAATTTTCAAATTCAGATTTTAAAAATATTTTCAACTTTAATTTAAGAGTGTAGTATTAACATTTTTTGTAACATTCACAGAGTATGAACACTTTTTGAGCATACCCCACTTGAAAAGTAGGTTTCTAAATAATATCCTTACTGAAAGCAAGAACAATTTCCAAAATATCTAGTAGACTGAGCTTCATACAGCAGTTTTAAACCCGTAACATGAAAGTAAACTTAATATTTTAACTTTCATTGCAAAACCTTCAGCAATTGCAATTTTTCTCAAATTAGTTGATTAATTGTACTCATTTTTGCAACATGGTCTTGAATACATTTTGTAGCGCCCCTGAAGCCATCAGTGAGCTACAAGGTACTGTATCCCCACCAGGATGCAGGGCCTATCCCCTAGGGACCCGGAAGACCAGTGTCGGTAACACACAAACACTCCAGAAAATCCCAGTTTTCCCCAACAATCCCCCATAGAATGGTACAAGGATAGGGTTGGACCAATGGATGGCCGCTTAGAGGTGGAGCCAATCCAGTTCACAGTGAACAGTAACCTGAGGGCACAGGCAGTTAGTTGCCGATGGAGTCTCTTGGAGTACTCCTGGAACTACATACCAACGGACTACAGGACCCTAGGTCAGGCAAAAGCTCCAGGCAGACTAGATAACACCTTTACAGTGAGGGGACCATCAAGGACCTTACTGACCTTTAAGTTTGGGACTCAGTAGCAAAGGGAGAACCGGGGACAGGATTAGAGACTGCAACCCCACAGGTTTCACACTACCATCATACGGACTGCAGTAGAAGACTACCAGGAGGAGACCCCAAGCTGCTTTACGCCACGGGAACCCACCAACCAAAAGACAGGTGCAGGGGAAGAAGCCACCAGGTTGCTAAACCGGCACTAGGACTAAGGGGACCTGAAGGTAAAACCAGCCGGCTTCAGGTGACCAGTTACCACCAGAGAGTGAGTAAAGAACCAGTTGCACTGAACCCCTTGTGTGGACTACCTTTTTCCGACACCCGTCACATCACCTACCCTCTGGGGCCCGGCTCTGCTTCCAGAGGGTCTAACATCCAGGCTGCCATTAACACCAGCCCCAGTAGTGAACATTGTGCAGCGGCGGCTCCATCTACATAGCCGCAACACCGCAAGTGGCGTCACGTGTGAACACTATTCTAATTCCCTGTAAATATTCCCCTTTTCACAAAGCACCCAGGGCACGGGAACGGGCAACGGCCACGAAAGTGACATTCTCCAGTTATACACCGCCTGGGACCGAGTACCCCATAACCCTGGGCGACACAAAAGCAAGAATAATTTCCAAAATATCTACTAGACCGAGCTTCATACAGCATTTTTAAACGCATAACATGAAAGTAAACTTAATATTTTAAATTTCATTACAAAACCTTCAGCAATTGCAATTTTTCTCAAATTAGTTGATTTAGGCCCTGTGGGCACAGTGCGTTTTTACCCGCGTTTTTGTGCGGTTTTGCTGCAGAAATTTCTTGAGAAAATGGTTGAAACCTTTCTGCAGACATTCCCCAGCAAAACCTATGGAAACAAATTAGCTGTGCGCACACTGCATTTTTTTCTCAAGAAAATTATTTCTGTAGATTTTCTTGAGAAAAAGAATGAGCATGTCACTTCTTTTCTGCAGCTAACTGCGTTATTCACTCCATTGACTGTAATGTAATCATGAAATACCGCAGGGAATACCGCAAGTAGCAAATTCTGTGCGTTTCATTGCGTTTTCCTGCGTTATTCCCACATTATTTCACGTTTTTCGGGACATAATGTTCATCACTGCTCTGCGTTTTGCAGGGAACTGCTGTCATTATGACAGGAAGAGGAAGCAGAGCAGAGAGTAAACACACACATATCACACACACACAGACACAGACATATAGAATACACATAGAAATCAAATGTACATATGAAAAATAAAAAACGAAAAAAAAAAACGTGGGCTCCGCCGTATTTTACCGTCCAGCCAAGGTAAACACACAGCAGCGGCCCGGTATTCTCAGGCTGGGGAGGTCGAGGGCCAGGGTTAATGCCCCCCCCCTTGCCGCAGACGAGAATATCAGCCCGCCGCTGAACCGAGAATGTCGCATCCATTATGCAACAGTCCCAGTGTGTTACCGACTCTTACCTGATGCGGTGGCAATCAAGGTAATAACGAGTTAATGGCAGCGCATCATGATTAACCCGTAAGTAAAGTGAATAAACACACACCGAAAAATCCTTTATTTTAAATAAAATAACAAAAAAGCCCCCTCTTTCACCACTTTATTAACCCCCCCAACACACAGCTCCGGTGTAATCCACGCAGGTCCCTTGACGCTTGCAGACTGCTGCAGCTGCATCTGACACACAGTAATTATTGCAGCCTCGTAACGAGACTTCAGAGGTAACTACAGGTCATTTCTCACGGTCGGTAATGTAAACACACTACCGCCCGCGAGAACTGCAGTGTGTCCTCACAGGGACTCTATCTATTGATTGATCTGTCCTCTATCTATTGATTATCTATCCATCTATTTATCTATCCCTCTATCTATCCATCTTTCTATCTATCTCTCTATCGATCTATCTATCTATCCATTATCTGTCTATCTATCTATCTAGGTCTATCCATCTATCTACAGTCATATGAAAATGTTTGGGCACCTCTATTAATGTGAACCTTTTTTCTTTATAACAATTTGGGTTTTTGCAACAGCTATTTCAGTTTCATATATCTAATAAATGATGGACTCAGTAATATTTCTGGATTGAAATGAGGTTTATTGTACTAACAGAAAATGTGTAATCTGCATTTAAACAAAATTTGATAGGTGCATAAGTATGGGCACCTTAACATAAAAGTGACACTAATATTTTGTAGATCCTGCTTTTGCAAAAATCACAGCCTCTAGTCACTTCCTGTAGCTTTTAATGAGTTCCTGGATCCTGGATGAAGGTATATTTGACCATTCCTGTTTACAAAACAATTCCAGTTCAGTTAAGTTTGATGGTTGCTGAGCATGGACAGCACGCTTCAAATCATCCCACAGATGTTCAATGATATTCAGGTCTGGGGACTAGGATGGCCATTTCAGAACATTGTAATTGTTCCTCTGCATGAATGCCTGAGTAGATTTGGAGCGGTGTTTTGGATCATTGTCTTGCTGAAATATCCATCCCCTGCGTACCTTCAACTTCGTCACTGATTCTTGCACATTATTTTCAAGAATCTGCTGATACTGAGTTGAATCCATGCCACCCTCAGCTTTAACAAGATTCCCAGTGCCGGCATTGGCCACACAGCCCCAAAGTATGATGGAACCTGCACCAAATTTTACTGTGGGTAGCAAGTGCTTTTCTTGGAATGCCATGTTTTTTGCCTCCATGCATAACGCCTTTTTGTATGACCAAACAACTCAATCTTTGTTTCATCAGTCCACAGGACCTTCTTCCACTGGCAAGTCCAAATGTGCTTTTGCATACCTCAGGCAACTCTGTTTGTGGCGTGCTTGCAGAAACGGCTTCTTTCGCATCACTCTCCCATACAGCTTCTCCTTGTGCAACGTGCGCTGTATTGTTGACCGATGCACAGTGACACCATCTGCAGCAAGATGATGTTGCAGGTCTTTGGAGGTGGTCGGTGGATTGTCCTTGACTGTTCTCACCATTCTTCAATCCAGAAATATTACTGAGTCCATCATTTATTAGATATATGAAACTTAAATAGCTGTTGCAAAAACCCAAATTGTTATAAAGAAAAAAGGTTAACATTAATAGGGGTGCCCAAACTTTTTCATATTACTGTATCTATCTATCTATCCATTATCTATCTATCTAGCTATCTAGCTATCTATCTATCTATATCTATCTGTCTATCTATCTATCTCCTCATCTATCTATCTATCCATCTATCTCTCCATCTATCTATCTATCTATCTATTATCTATATTATTTATTGCTGTAACAAGCATTAACCCCTTCAGCCCCAAGCCTATTTTGACCCTAAAGACCAGGCCATTTTTTGCAATTCTGACCAGTGTCACTTTATGAGGTTATAACTCTGGAACGCTTCAGCGGATCCCGGTGATTCTGAGATTGTTTTTTCGTGACATATTGGGCTTCATGTTAGTGGTAAATTTAGGCCGATATTTTTTGCATTTCTTTGTGAAAAAAACGGAAATTTCGCGAAAATTTTGAAAATTTTGTAATTTTCAAACTTTTAATTTTTATGCTCTAAAACCAACGAGACATATGACACAAAATAATTAATAAATAACATTTCCCACATGTCTATTTTACATCAGAACAATTTTGGGAAAAAATTTAAGGAAGTTATAGGGGTTCAAAGTTTATGAGCAATTTCTCATTTTTACAACAAAATTTACAAAGCCACTTTTTTTAGGGACCACATCACATTTGAAGCAATTTTGAAAGGTCTACATGACACAAAACACCCAAAAGTGACACCATTCCAAAAACGGCACCCCTCAGGCTACTCAAAACCACATTCAAGAAGGTTATTAACCCTTCAGGTGCTTCACAGTAACTAAAGCAATGTGGAAGGAAAAAATGAACATTTTACTTTTTGCAACAAAAATGTTAATTTAGCCTCAAATATTGCATATTCACAAGGGTAGCAGGATTAAATGAACCCCCAAAATTTGTTGGGCAATTTCTACTGAACATGCAGATACCTCATATGTGGCGAAAAACCACTGTTTGGGCGCACGGCAGGACTCGGAAGGGAAGGAGCGCCATTTGACTTTTTTGAACAGAAAATTAGCTGGAATCGTTAGCCGCACCATGTTGCGTTTGGAGAGCCCCTGAGGTGCCGAAACAGTGGAGCTCCCCCACATGTAACCCCATTTTGGAAACTAGACCCCTCATGGAATTTATCTAGATGTTTATTGAGCACTTTGAGCCTCTGGGGGCTTCACAAAAGTTAATAGAGTTGAGCTGTGAAAATAAAAAAAACATTTTTTACCACAAAATTGTTACTTCAACCAGGTAACTTTTTTTTTCACAAGGGTATCAGGAAAAATTGCACCATAAAATGTATTGTGCAATTTCTCCTGAGTACACAGACACCTCATATGTGGTGGAAATAAAATGTTTGGGCGCACAGCAGGGCTCGGAAGGCAAGGAGCGTCATTTGACGTTTCAAACGCAAAATTGTCTGGGATAATTAGCGTATTCCATGTTGCGTTTGGAGACCCCCTGAGGTGCCGAAACAGTGGAGCTCCCCCACATGTGACCCCATTTTGGAAACTAGACCCCCATGGCATAGAAAAAAAAAACAACGGAAGATGGGGGGGGGCGGCAGATGGGGCGGCAGCAGATGGGGGGCAGCGGCATATAAAGGGAGCATCTGTGATTGTGAGACGGCGGCTGGGATAGGGTGGGGGCGGATGGGACAGGGCGCAGTGGATGCAGGAGCGGCAGAGGATGGGGGGAGGGAGCGGGTGGGGGGGATGGGTGGGAAGGGGAGTGGGAGGTGAGATTGGGGATAGTTACCCTACAGGATGGATCTAGGCAGCTGGATCACAGGAGATGAAGGAGGCAGCAGATCGGGGAGGGTGAGAGGTGGGGGAGGGAGCGCAGCGCAGATCACGGAGGAGACAGGTGAGCAGAGAACGGATCACGGAGGAGACAGGTGAGCAGAGCACAGATCACGGGGGTGAGAGGTGAGGGAGAGCGGACAGCAGATCACGGGGGTGACAGGTAAGGGAGCACAGATCACGGGGGAGACAGGTGAGCAGAGCGCAGATCACGGGGGTGAGAGGTGGAGGGAAAGTGGACAGCAGATCACGGGGGTGACAGGGGAGGGAGCACAGATCACGGGGGTGACAGGGGAGGGAGCACAGATCACGGCGGTGACAGGGGAGGGAGCGCACATCACGGCGGTGACAGGGGAGGGAGCGCACATCACGGCGGTGACAGGGGAGGGGGCGGGTAGCTGACCACGGGGGTGACAGGGGAGGGAGCGCACATCACGGCGGTGACAGGGGAGGGAGCGCACATCACGGCGGTGACAGGGGAGGGGGCGGGTAGCTGACCACGGGGGTGACAGGGGAGGGAGCCCACATCACGGCGGTGACAGGGGAGGGAGCGCACATCACGGCGGTGACAGGGGAGGGCGCGCACATCACGGCGGTGACAGGGGAGGGAGCGCACATCACGGCGGTGACAGGGGAGGGAGCGCACATCACGGCGGTGACAGGGGAGGGAGCGCACATCACGGCGGTGACAGGGGAGGGAGCGCACATCACGGCGGTGACAGGGGAGGGAGCGCACATCACGGCGGTGACAGGGGAGGGGGCGGGTAGCTGACCACGGGGGTGAGAGGTGGGGGGAGCGTGCAGCACATCACGTAGGGGAGGGGGCGAGCAGCACATCACGGATGGGAGGGGGCGAGCAGCACATCACGGAGGGGAGGGGGCGAGCAGCACATCACGGAGGGGGCGAGCAGCACATCACGGAGGGGAGGGGGGCGAGCGAGCAGCACATCACGGAGGGGAGGGGGCGAGCAGCACATCACGGAGGGGAGGGGGCGAGCGAGCAGCACATCACGGAGGGGAGGGGGCGAGCAGCACATCACGGAGGGGAGGGGGCGAGCGAGCAGCACATCACGGAGGGGAGGGGGCGAGCGAGCAGCACATCACGGAGGGGAGGGGGCGAGCGAGCAGCACATCACGGAGGGGAGGGGGCGAGCGAGCAGCACATCACGGAGGGGAGGGGGCGAGCGAGCAGCACATCACAGAGGGGAGGGGGCGGGCACCGATCACGAGGAGGAGGGGCCGGGCAGCAGATCGGAGGGAGCGGTGGCACTATGACAGATGGAGTAGGACAGGGTGCACGATCCCTGTCCTCCTCCATCTGTCATAGTGCCACCGCTCCCTCCGATCTGCTGCACGGAGGTGAGGGGCCGGGCAGCAGATTGGGGGGAGCGGTGGCACTGTGGCAGATGGAGGGCGGCGGCGGCAGCGGATCGGGAGGTGTGGGGGTGAGGGTGCGGGCAGGAGATCGGGGAGACAGGTGGCAGATCGCGGAGGGCAGCGGCGGCGGCGGATCGGGACGCTTTTCGTACAGTGCAATGGCAGCACGGCAACTTCCGGGTCCCATGCTCCGGTCTCATAACAGCATGGGACCGGAGCTTGTCGCCCTGCCATTGCACTGTGTACACTCACTGTTCTCAGTGTGCTGGCGTGCTGCAGGGACAAGTGAAGCTGATGGGGGCGGTCACCGGCAACAGCTCCACTGTGATTGGAGAAATCGGTCACAAGGCCGATCTCTCCAATCAGAGCATTGGAGCTGGGGGAGGGTGATCCAGTGAGGTCACCCAGCTCCAGCCAATGGCCAGTGCTACAGCTGCACTGGCCAGGGCTGGATTTCAATGTTTCAGTCATTTTAAATGGCTGGAACATTACAGTGGCTGTGATTGGTTGAGCGGCGTTCGTCAGCCAATCACAGCCTCCGTAGGTCCGGGGAGGAGGCACCACCCCTCCTAAGGTCAGGAACAGGTCCCCTCCTCCCCGAATCTGCGGTTTTTGTTAACATATTGCAGTCACCGGAGGCTCCGGTGCCGCGATTCCGCCATGACGGAAAGATCCGTCCTTGGTTGTTAAGGCCCAGGGCACAAGGACGGATCTTTCCGTCCATGGTCGTGAAGGGGTTAAAGAACGCAGGGACCAACCTGCAAAAAATGCACCAAAAACACACCAAACCGCGGTAAAAACGCATGCGTTATTCACTACGTTATTGGTGCGTTTTTTTAACGCAGGTCCGCTAATCCTTCACTCTCAAGAAATTTCTTAAGAAATTTCTTAAGAAAAATCCTTTTTCTAGTGCGCACAGGGCCTAATTGTACTCATTTTTGCAACATGGTATTAAATAAATTTTGTTAGGAAAGCTACATTTTTGGGGTATGCAAAATAATCACTTACTCACAATTGTAAGATTACATTGTAGTATGGTATCTCACAGAAATTATTTATTCTAAGGGTATGTTTCCATGATTTGGGTGATGATTCGTTCTAGACTCAGTGTCATCCTTCCTGCGGAGATGCTTATGTTCTCTGCGGGAGAATGCAGCATCCATGCCCATGATCAGGGTTCTGGGCACTGCAGACTTTCACTGTGTTCTCTCGCTGAGAACACTTGCGTCTCCTCAAGCATAAATTGACATGAAGCATCTTGGAAAGCCATGCCGCAGGTCAGTTTACACTGCATACAATCAGCGTCAGACTGGCTACCGGAGGAATCTCCAGTAATGCCAGGCCTGGATTCGGGTATCTGCATTGCACTTCGGAGCTCTCACCTGAGCTCCGGAGTGCAGCCTAGACTGTACCGCGAGCACCGAGTGATTGATTCCCCGGCACTTGCGGTTCAGTTCATGACAGCTGCAGACAGGCCGGGCTGATCTCCGTGAGTTCAGGTGAGAGCACCGGAGATCACCACGGCCTGTCTGCAGCTGACATGAACTGAACCGCAAGCACCGGGGGATCAATCATTCGGCACTCGCGGTACAGTCTCGGCTACATGCCGGAGCTCAGGTGAAAGCTCTGGAGGCAATGCAGGTACCTGAATCCAAGTCTGGCATTACTGGAGATTCCTCCAGTAGCCATTCCGACGCTGCATACAATAGAAGCATAGTGGGCAGGAGATTTCTATAAATCCCATCCACTGTGCTTGTGCTGTAGAACGCAGTGTTTTGGATGCAGCAGAAATACGCTGTGTTCAAAACGCTGCTATTTCCCACCCTTTTAAGGAAACTTAAGGTTTTTTGTTAAATATACATGCAATGTGCATATGAATGACTTGAACATTTGAACTTTTTATGATTATTTTCTTTTTTTTCTATACATGCATAAAACATGTCCATGGGACTGTATAGTGCATTTAATTGTTGAAAGTAACATTATCTGGTGGATGTGAAGATGTCTGGCAGTGTAACTTTTAATGCTATAAGGAAAACAGTGTTTCAGTTTTCAGAACACCATGAATGTCTCTTTCCAAGCACTCCAGGCAATAAATCTGCTAGTGATAAAGGTCACATTATGTTGTAGCATAAAGTAAGACAACAAATGTTAGTGGTGTAAATAGTAATAGAAATCATGAAGTGACATGGAGAACCAGAATGTCTGCGCTGAATCTTCACAATGGCTTGTGGGATACTGGTATATCAGTATCATAAACCATTGCATAGGACTTATTGTTCTTCATCTGTAGACACCAACCTGCTATGCCAGAAAACAGCTGGCAGGCAATATTTCCCGAGGACTGTACTTTAGAAATAATGAAGGATGGATGCAGCTGGATGTGTACTTACATGTTGGAAAAAATACAAAATGACATAGTGCTATAGCTATAAACAAAACTAATCTATGACTTATGGATGCAATGTTGGATGTATAATGAGTCAAAGGCTTTCACATAATTAAAAATGTAGTAAGTACAGTACTACCTTGACTTACAAATTGAATTTGTTCTGTGACCGAGCTCTTAACTCAATTTGCTCTTTTGTCAAATTAAATTTCCCCATTAAAATTAATTGAAATGTTATTAATCCTTTCCAGTCCCTATTATGACCACCCATCCTGGTACTGTATATATGATCCCCCGACCTGGTACATGGCACCCATCCTGTTATATATGATCCCCATCCTGGTACATGGCCCTCATCCTGGTACATGGCTCCCATCGTGATATATATGATCCCTCATCCCGGTACATGACTCCCCCATGATGGTACATAGCCCCCATCCGGGTATATATGATTCCCGGTCCTACTACATGCCCTCTCATGCTGGCACATGAGCCCCCATCACGTTGCACACTTAAAAAAAAACTATTATACTCACCCTCCCTCCGGTCCTCCTCAGCGCGACGTCCTCATCTCATGCAGCCAGCTGATCAGTGTGTGAGAGTGCAACGCTAACCACTCTCACACACTGATCAGCTGACCGATCTTACACGCTAATCAGCTGGTTGCATGAGCGGATCAGAGGGAAGATGATTATAAGCCGCTCGTAACTCACATTTCTACTTGCACCACGAAATAAAAAAGATACTCAACTACAGCTCGTATCTTGAAAAAATCGTAAGTTGGTGCACTCTTAAGTAAAGGTATTACTGTATTAATAAGCTTAATATTTAGGAAAGAAGAATAAAAGTTTGAAGTTTTAGTATTATTTGAAAACTTTTAATTCCTTTAAAGATTTTAAAAGAAAGGAAATAAACCCCAACACAATATAACAGTATACATATTCAAAAAGTGACCATTTCTCAAGACCAAGCCTCTTTAGATTAGATCTGAGTAATGGTGTGCTGCGCTTTTCATTCTTCAGTGGTTATCTGTGACAGTTAAATATGATCCAGCTGTCTTGTTAAACTCCCAGTGCACAAATAAGCCATTCCGTTATTTCATGTTTTTAGGTTTTGGATCCTAAATATATGAAATGGATTGAATCCAAACTTTGGAAATGGTTTACAGATCATAAAATGCGGATGACATTTTTCAAGCTTTGGAGAAAATGTCAGATCAGGATTTCATTTAACAACATTTTTATCATTCCATATACAATTTCCAGGGCCATTTCAGTGCTTGGCAGGTGCTTCTATATACATCACTTATGCTGCTATTCAGAAACAAGTACTTGCTTATATATTTTCTCTCCGAACATGATGTTCATAAACCAGATATATTCTGTAGAATTAAGAGAAAAATAAGTAGGACATTTGAGGCCACTGAAAATTTGTGTTTGAAAGCTAAAAAAATTATGAAATGTAATTGTTTTATGGACGTGATATTTTTAGACCAATGGTGACATCAGTTAACGTGTTACCTGTCAGAAGTGTTTTCTCAGTTTTTGGAGGGTTTAAGCCAAACACAGAAGTGGATACAAGTAGAATAAACTGAAAAAATAACATTTGCTACTATTGCCTTTGTCTTAGAATGGATTCAACTTCATATAATTAACATTAGACAACTAATGTATTATTCATCCTAAAACCATAAACAGGTACTTTTTGTCGATTTAAATTTCCAAAGGATGATATCTCTATGAAATGGATTTACAAGCACATTCATTTAGTGTCTCTTGCATTAATATAAGGATTTTCAGCACTTCTTTTTCATACTTGAAACAACACACATACCCCACAATTATCTTCTTTTATAATTGCTTTTTACTTTCCTTTTTCTTCCTATCTTGTATGTACACTGACAAGCAAAAGGGTAACAATGTTTTAAACCTTTGGCTTTCAGGCTCCGTATCTCACCATCCACTACAGCTTTGAACATGAGACTACCTTCATATTATAGCCAATCATCTTGGCTATCTCATACATAAATTTGTAAATTTGACTTGCTACTATTTTGAATATGATTGGTTATACAGATTCCTGTCATGTCTCTGCATTGTTACTGTTTTTCTTAAAAAAAAAATCTAAGTTTTAATTTTTATTATTTTGTTAGAATTTTCTAAATCCAACTTTGATTTTCAACACTGCCTGAATCTTTCTGGGCATGCTCTATAGATCAGACTCAAGCATGTCTTGACCGAAATCTGATCCCCGGTGTCTTCCGCACGTTTGATGCATACTCTT
This sequence comes from Anomaloglossus baeobatrachus, assembly GCF_048569485.1. Lineage (NCBI taxonomy): Eukaryota > Metazoa > Chordata > Amphibia > Anura > Aromobatidae > Anomaloglossus > Anomaloglossus baeobatrachus. The sequence continues at coordinate 483,229,251 of NC_134354.1, read as the reverse complement.
TGGCTCACTTGGGTATGTAAACAGCTTTTTCTTCAACTCTACCCACAAGTGCTCGATTGTATTGAGATCTCAGGACTGTGGGGGCCAATCCAGCTCCTCTACTTCATTGTCATTGAACCATTTCTTCTCTAATATCAACATATGCTTCTGGTCATTGTCCTGCTAAAGCACTATGTCATCCTTTTCATATCCACAGTACTCAAGTATACAAAGTAACTTGTCTTGTAAGATACTCACATAAAGCACAGCATTGAGACCACCATTGAATCTTCAAGCTTCCTCCACCAAACTTGACAGTTCATTCAATTTCTCAATTCATTTCCCTTGTTTCTTCTAGACACATTTGCACCCATTAGAGCCTAGTCTCTTGAATTTCATCTCATCACTTCAAATCACCCGTATCCAATCTTCTACTGTCCACTTTCCACTTCTTTCCAAAATGAAGCAGTCTGTGTCACATTGCTAAGGCCGCACTCAGGTATCTAAGGGGCCTGCCCGCACCACTCCCTCAGCAACACCCACATCCAATTCGGAGGCAGCTGAGCAGAGAGGTGGGCGGGACATGCTGAGGAGGAAATAGGAAGCAGCCACATCTCCCAGCCTGCAGGACCAGCAAGGGGAGGGAGAAAGTACTACAGAGTATGAAAAGAGAAGAAAGTACAAGGTGCGTATAATCATTTTTTTTTCTTTTTTACTGTGTGCTGGAGGCTGCTGCTGGGGTGAATATAGAGGCTTTGGCTTGTGGGGTGTATATAAAGGCTGCTGGGGTGTATATGCTGGTGTGTATATAAAGGCTGCTGGGGTGTTTATAGAGGCTGCTGGGGTGTATATAGAGGCTTTTGTGTGCGGCGGTGTCTGTGTGTGTCGAATCAGCGAAACGTGGTTCAAATCTTATCGATTTGCTGGAGGATGCTTTTTCTCGTTTCTTGGGAGATTTTCTTCATGGCTGCTCCGCAACTTGAATCATTGACCTTCCATTTGGGAATCAACCTAATAAAACACTGAACTATTAGGGAATGCAAGTGCAGGTTGTGGATTGTAGTATACCGTAAGAAAAAGATTTTTTTCAACCACTATGAGCAAAACAGTGTCAATACAGTAACATGACAAGAATCTGCATAACTAATCATATGCTCACTAGTTGCAAGTCAAATTTATATATGAGATAGCCAAGATGATTGTTTATAAAATAAGGCAGTCTAACACTCAAAAACGTAGTGTATGGTGAGATATGGAGTCTAAAAATGAAAAGTTAACAACATTGTTACCCTTTTGCTCATCATTGTATATCAAGAAAAAAGTAATTACGTATAGAACATAAACAACATGAGCTACCTAGAAAGTTCACAGAACTTACTCTATGCTAATAGAAATTCTGCTTTGTGGCATCCTGCATTCAGTCATTCTTTCCTCCAGGGAGACCACAATATGGAAACTTTACTGCTACGTTGTGGTTGCTATCCATAACAGATCTTACACCTAAAGCCAGCCAGCATCACAGTAAACACGTAACAATTTTGGGAGCTACACCACTATGCTGAACTTTGAATTTGCTCGAACAGATGGCAAAAAGTGTAGAGCTTCAGTAATTCTATCTGTTACGGTCACCGAGGGGCGATGAGTGTCCGGGAGTGGACCCACTGGGCCGTACACCGGACTTCCCTGGAGGAGCTAACCTAGAGCTAACCCCTACAGAGGGATTGTCAGGCGCAGCCCCAGGGGGCCTAAATGCATGGCAGCCAGGACTAGTGGGGTCAGCTATGACAGACTGAGTCTCTGATGTACGGTACAGGTATGTTCAGATGTGGCAGCATGGATGTGAAGATTCAGACGTGGCGGCACAGAGGTAACTCGGACTTGCAGCATGGAAGTGGTAACTCGGATGTGGCAGCACGGAGGTAGTGACAGCAAGCAGGCTCTAATAAGAGACACAGGTTAGCGGAACAAGACACTGGTACTAGGACATGAAACACTGAACTAGACAAAGTAGTGGGTACGGAACCTGAGAACTAGCAATGCACTAAGCATAGGCAACATTGCTCAGGCACCTCCCCTAAGGGGAGGTAGTCTTAAATACCTTCAGGGTGACTGTTGACTTCTGGGTAATAGGATGCCAGCCACATGCGAACTCTATGGGTACTCAGAGAGGACCTGCGTGTTTCCTGGAAGCAAGAAGAGGCTGTGGCAGGCCCTGAGGCAGGAAAGGGATGCCTGGGACTACCGGATAGGTGAAGAGAACGGCAACCCCACCGAGGCATGGGAGCGGGAGTGTGCAGGGTGCTGCGCCGGGACTGGGGCCGGGCGCTACACTATCAAGAAGAAGGGGCCTAAGTTGTTTGGACTTTAAATGGTTGGTCCAACACCTAAAATGTATTTTCTAACTATCTATCTTTACCTCCTAACCACCTTTGTAATTATAGTTGAAACCAGAAGTTTCCATCCACTCTCTAAAAAGAGACATATGCATGTTTTTCTCATTATCTGACATGAAATCAGAAAAAAACGTTCCCGTTTCAGGTCAATTACGATTACAAAAATTATTTATATTTGCCAAATGCCAGAATAATGAGAGAGAGAATGTTTTAAGGCATCTTTATTACTTTCTGGTGCTACCTAGTACCATTCTGGTATTCATCACGAATAACGGACCTAATGCAAGTTAAAGGGGAACCCGAAGATTTTTCTTGAAGATTTCCCAGAAAACTGCTCAGGTTCCCCATTGACTTGCATTAGGTTTGTTATTCATTGTGAATACTGGAATAGTACTAGATAGTCGGTACAAATAATCCAAACCTGAATATTTTACTATTCACTCTTCACTAATAATTATTAGTTAGTAATTATCGAGCCTCGATTACTGGAATCATCTTTAAAAACCACAGACAAAGCTTTTTGGTCTATGTACTACCTCAGTGGGAATGTGCAATTGTTCAGCTGGATATGCTACATAACCCTCCTGAAAAAGCGCTAAATGAATGGAAAAAAGATGAATATATGCATTGATTTAAAATTGACTTTACTCTTTTGAGCTTTTTTTAACCATTTCAGGGTTTCAAACGCACCAATTCATTAAAAGAAGTGACCAGTCCAGTCTTTACGTAGCATCTCCCCAGATTATACAACTGAAAAAACACTGGCATTCAAAGACATTTCAAAAAGCATTCATAGAAATGAAAGAAAGGACACAAAAAGACGCTTTGGAACAGCAGATACATGCGTGTCCTAAAATGTCTTCCTCTTGAAAAACAGACTAGGTTCACGCCTGTCTAAAAACATTGTGTGCATATACCCAATGTTAGATTTATTCACTTTTTTTAGTGGGGGGGGGGGAATAAAAAACACACAATTTTACTATTGTTATTTGCATATAAATGTTTGCTTTTTTGTAGGACTAGTCATATTTTAACACATCGATTACATTGATTACATTTTAATGTATTATTTGGGGGAACAAAATAACAAAGCAGCTCCAGTTGCAGGTAAATTTGAATTTAAAGGGGTTGTCCTTTTCCAGAATATATTAGTCTCCAAGCAACGTCAACAGCACAGCAGCCAATCAATGAGCTTATTGGTTGTGATCAGGTTGTTTCATGAGCCACTGAACTTATCGATTGGCTGATACTCAGTCAACATGACGTCAGTGGCACAGCCAATACCAAACACCGTCATTAGAGATGGAGACTCAATGCGGGACCCTAGCACTGTGAGTAAAGCACGGTTTATTTTTTAATACCAACACACAGCCAGGTATCAAGATTTTATGAAAGGGAATAACCCCTTTAAATTTTACCAAATAGATATACTGTCATGATACAAAACAACAGTAACTTTGTACAAGACCATATCCAGAATGAGGCAGGAATTCGTATCCTGAACCTATTATTCCTTGATATAAAAGAACAATATCTACATAGAAGACCAGCTATACACTGCCAGTACAATATATTCTGAGTGAGATGACCTTGGGTGAAAAAGCTGTGGCCATGACTGTGTAAACCAACTTAAGCAAATTACAGGGGTGGGCTAAAATGATGGAAAAAGAACATTTCTAGCCATTCTCAGCTTGGAGAGAATAATAGGCAATTGAACCTTGGAACAATGTCCATGAGATCTACAGGGAAATGACGGAGGTGTGAGTATCCTGTAGCAACGCAGGCTCAAATCTGAACGGAAGCTTATTGTTTTTATTCACAAATGTTTTTCGTCTCTTTTAGTTCGAAAGTTAAAAATTTGGTTGGATATTGGCATTTACAAAGTAACACCTTTAAAGAAAATCCCTCATATTCAACACAATATTTAAAGGGAATCTGTCAGAGCGATCCCTCCCCCCGAATGTTTATATAGTCATGTTGCTCTCTGAAAAGAATTGTCATCCATATCTTTAAGGAGATGCAAGTAGGACCAGTGTCAGGAAGGTGGAGGCTTGCCGGTGGCTTATGCTCTTGCTGCAGCAAGTTGTTGACATAGGATTTTGAGTTGGAGAGGAAAAACAGTTGATCTCTTAGAACACATGTAGACGATTTCTTAACAGATTTCTCAGTTTAGATTGCAATTTGAGATAGATAAAGATTTAATGAGAGGAAATGGTTTAACGTGAATCCGTCAGTAGGATCAACCCTTCTAAACCATCGTTATGGGCACGCAGGTCATAGAATGTTAAATAAAATGGTACCTTGATATCTGATGTTTGATTGCAGAGAAATCCATTTTTTTACCTTATGAGTAAATGGGCTGTTCCAGGCACGGATCTTCCTGAAAATCTGCCTCCAATGTTTTTTTGTTTTTTTTTTAAATAAAAGGGTAACGTGTAGATCAGGAGAGCAGACTGTCAGTCATTACATGTTTCACACTGGTAATGTTGCCTTTCATTTAAAACAAGCTCTGGAGGCAGATTCTCAGGGAGATCTATGTCCTGCCCACAGAAAGTAACAGCTTATTTAGATATTGAGATAAACATGAATTTCTCTGGAATAAAGCCTGCTTTACATGTTGCAATTTCGTATACGATATCGTATGCGATTTGCAACGCCCCTATCGTATGTGCAGCACGTTCAATTTGTTGAACGTGCCACACAAACGATTAACCCCCGCCACACGTACTTACCCGTCCATACGACCTCGATGTGGGCGGCGAACGTCCACTTCCTGGAGTGGGAGGGACGTTCGACGTCACAGTGACGTCACGTGGCAGCCGGCCAATAGAAGCGGAGGGGCAGAGATGAGCGGGACGTAAACATCCCACCTCTTTCCTTCCACATTGCCGGCTGGAGCCGCGGGAGGCAGGTAAGATCTGCTCAATGTTCCCGGGATGTCACACACTGCGATGTGTGCTGCCTCGGGAACACTTAACAACCCGATGTGCAATTCGTCAGGATTCAACGACGTGTATGCGATGAACGTTTTACCGTTCAATCGCACGTACCTGTCACACACTACAATGTACCTTACGATGCCGGATGTGCGTCACTTACGACGTGACCCCGCCGACACATCGTAAGATATATTGTAGCGTGTAAAGTGGGCTTAAGACATTGGATTGCAGATATCAAGGTATCATTTTATTGAGTTTCCTATGACTTTCATACCCATATAGTTGGCTTAGGAGGCTTGATCCTACTAACATATTCCCTTTAAGTATAAATTGCTAGCATTTGTTATACATTTAAGCAGGCCTGCAAAAGTGATTATGTGATTAAATTGTCAACTTGTCTATGTAAAATGAATACATTTGTGATAGAAATCTAGTTTGGTAGAACTCACAGACCCTTGCCATAATATATGATGCACTTTAAAGGCCGTGTGGAATCATTCTTTTCAGAGCCTTTAGTTTTTCAGATCATTGTAAAACTATCATCACATCTTTGTATTTATGAGCAATAGACAATGTGTAGTCTGATTAATGGTCATAATGGGACATATAACTTCCTTGGTCTCTATTTTGATGGCTCTGCGTGCTTTTTCATTTGTATTATTTACTTGCTGAATGATGACACATATTTTCCAGCTCATGCTGTTCCGGTATAAAACATTCTTTCATTCCCACGATACAGATGAAATCATTGCCAGCTTTGAAATAGAGAGGAATTTGTTCAGCACAGAACTTCAAATAAAACATGCCAGAAAATTGCTAACTACTGAGCATAAAAAAGATTGCAAGACAGAAAACAACATATTTCATGTCTAATAATTTGTCTGTAGACAGTCTAATAATGCTAAGGTTCTTCCGGGCTTTGTTCATGCAGAGGAAGACGACAAGGTCTCTTCTGACGTGGATGCCCCATCTTACTTGTGAGTGTAGTGTCATCAGTCATGTTACAGCCTAGGGGCGCTTTTCCATCTGCGATTTTATTGTGCTAGTGTGATCCGATAAAAAATCGGATTGCACTCGCACCAGTGTTAATCAATGAGACAGTTTCCTCTGTCCCGTTTTTTCTCCACACGAATCGGGCTCTCGGTACAATCGCAGCGCTGCAACTTGCACCGAGTCTCTGCTCACGTGTGTGTAAAATCACACTGCACTCGCATGTTATGTGACTGCAGTGCGGTGCACGCAGAGACAGACAGCAGAGGAGATGGGGAGAAAGTGCTCCCTCGCTCTTCTCCGCTCCTGTGATGCGATCGCAAGATCACATCACAGTCGCATGACCCTCGGCTGACACCGCAGCGGAGGGTCATTAGCATATCGCTTCCAATGCTCCTACATCGGAAGCTGTACACAAGTGGAAAAGAGCCCTAAATCTGAGCCCACATGTCACACCAGTGGCAGCACTTTTCTTCACTCCTTTCCAAACATTTCCAAAAATTGCAGGAAGACCCATCTTCTTAATTCTTAGAAAATTAGGTATTTTTTTATTACTTATTTTTTATATACTATACAGACTGGATTTATGGGGCCAGTTTTCCTGTCATTTTTTATATATATTAACATGATAATGAAAATTACCTATTGTTTAAATAAACGTTTTGTGTTATATACATTTTTTAAAATATATTTGGCAATGAATTTTTTTTACATATGACAATGTATTAAAGAAAAATTGAAATCTTACAATTTGAAAAATGGAACCTAGCTGCTTTTTTAAACTCTAATTACATATTGTTTCAGGAAACAATATATGTACATAGCCACAATGGTCAGAACCCGATTCTAACTTTTGAATTCATGAACTGAGATAGCAAATGAACATGTATAAAGATCATAGTGAAGGGAATGGGTGCAGGGTCAGCTGTCACACAATCTATTATGATTGGATGATCCTGTATTTTCAGTTGAGTTTAGAGGAGAGACATTTCAATCTATCCTCTGATGATAAGAAGCCTTGCTGAAAACTCTTTGCGAAAAAAAAGGAACTAGAAGTCTAAAAAAATATTGCAAGATTACAAAAATGTATTTTTTTTTCAGTATCTATTACGATAGGTAAAAAAAATGCCAAAATGTTTTAAAAATATATGAAAGACAAAAACCTGATTTAACCCCTTCTTGACATTGGAGATACCGTGAGATATAGTATGACCGTGTCTGGAATGACCTAGTCTATAAATCTGTCACACTGGTTAACCCCTTCATTGAACACTGTAAAAAAAAAATTGTGCCAAAAATTAGGCTCTTTCATTAAACCGCCGGAAAAAAAAGTGGAATAAAACATGATCAAAAAGTCAAATGTATAAATATAGTATCAGGTATCAGTATCATAGTATAGGTCATCTCATCCCGCAAAAAACAAGCTGCCACATGCTTTGCTGCTTGTTCCTGGAAAACACCCATGTAGTCTAAATCGTCACTGCACTTGTGGATAAATTCACAGAAGGGTGTAGTTTCCAAAATGAGGACATTTGAGCTGGGGCTCTGCTCTTCTGGCACTTAGGGGCTCTGTATATGCAAACTATTCTATGAAAATCTGTGCTCAAAGGGTCAAATAGCGCTCCTTCCTTCCATCGCAAGTCTCGCCGTGTGGCTAAGAAGTACTGTACAGCCACATATGGCGTATTGCCTTGCTCAGCAGAATTTGTGTGACACATGTTGGTGGTAAATTTACCCATTGTCCTTTGTGAAAATGTAAAATCTGGGTTTAAACCAAAATTGGTAAAAATGTAATTATTTTTTTCTTCACCGACCAATGGTATGAAGTTCTGTGATACACCTGTGGTGTCAATATGATTACTGCACCCCCAGATTAATTCATTCAGAGGTGTAGTTTGTAAAATAAGATTGTTTATGAGATGTTCTGCTGTTCTGGCACCTCAGGGGCTCTGCCAATGTGACATGACTCCCCCAAACTTTAACAGCAAAATCTGCACTATAATATGGTGCTTCATCCCTTTTCAGGTTTCAACTGTTCCTAAAAAGTAGTTCTATGTAGTCCATTTTTTCTTATAAGGCATTATAAAAATTAGACTTTGGGCTCAAACTAATTTTAGTGGTAAAAATGTAATTATTGTTTCTTCACCACTCAATGGTATAAAATTCGGTGAGACATATGTGGTGTCAATATGCTCACTGCACCCCTAGATGAAATTATTGAGGGATGTATTTAGTACAGTGGGGTCACTTTTCAGGGTCTACTTTTCTAGCACCTCAGGGACTGTGCTAATGTGACATGGCACCCTCAAACCATTCCAGCAGAATCTGCACTCCAATATGGGGCACCTACGCTTCGGAGCTTATTGGAGGACTCAGGAGAAATTATGTAACAAATTGCACCATTCGTTTTTCCCTATTACCCTTTTGAAAAATAAAAATTTGAGGCCAAAGCAACATTTTATTTACAAAACTAGATTTTTTTTCTTTTTTTTCCAGCCCAATTTTATGCTATTCTGTGAATTGCTGACCCTGAAAAATGCTCACAACACCCTTAGATAAATTCCTTGAGATGTGTAATTTCCAAAATGGGGTTTCTTGTGGGAGCTTCTGCTGTTTTGCCATGTCAGGGACTCTTCAAATGTAACATGGTGTCTGCAATCTACTCCAACCAAAATTGCGCTCCAAAATTTACATAGCGCTCTTTCCCTTCTGAACCCTTCTGTGCGCCCAAAAATTAGTTTTCCACCACATATGGGGTATCCGTGTATGCAGGAGAAATTGCACAACAAACTGTATGCTTCATTTTTTTCCTGCTACTCTTATGAAAATGCTATATTTGAGGCTGAAAGACTATTTTTGTATGAAAAAGAAAGTGAGCACTTTGAAGGATGCAAATTTTAAAATGGTGTCACTTTTGGGTATTTTCTGTTATATAGGTCCCTAAAAGTCACTTCAGATTGCCCCTTAAAAAATTGTTTTTGTAAATATCGTTGAAAAAATGATAAATTACTGATAATATTTTAACCTTCTAACTTCCTAACAAAATAAATTAAGTTTCAAATATCATGCTGAAGTAAACTTGGCACGTGGGAAATGTTGTTTATTAACTTTTTTTTGTGACATAACTCTTTGGTTTATGCGCGTAAAAATTTTCAAATTTTGCACCAAAATTGTTATATTTTTACAAATAAATGTAAAACATTTCTACATATGTTTAACAATAATATGAAGCTCTATGTGTCGCAAAAAACACAGCCTTAAGGCTGCTTTACACGCTGCGATATCGCTATCGATATCGCTAGCATGAGTACCCGCCCTCATCGTTTGTGCGTCACGGTCAAATTGCTGCCCGTGGCGCACAAAATTGCGCGGACCCGTCACACATACTTACCTGCCTAACGATGTCGCTGTGACCGGCAAACTGCCTCCTTTCTAAGGGGGTGGTTCGTTCGGCGTCACAGCGACGTCACTAAGCGGGCGCCCAATACAAGCGGACGGGCGGAGATGAGCGGGACGAACATCCCGCCCACCTCCTTCCATCATTATTGCTGGCGGCTGCAGGTAAGGTGAGGTTCCTCGTACCTGCGGTGTCACACATAGCGATGTGTGCTGCCGCAGGACCGACGAACTACTTCGTAGCTGCAGCAGCAACGATAATTGCGAATGGGGTGCATGTCAGCGATTAGCGATTTTGCACGTGTTTGCGACGATTTTCGATCGCTCGTAGGTGTCACACACAACAACATCGCTAACGCAGCCGGATGTGCGTCACGAATTCCGTGACCCCAACAACATCGCTTTAGCGATGTCATAGCGTGTAAAGCGGCCTTTAGAATCGCTAAGATCCATTGAAGCATTCCTGAGTTATTACCACATAAAGTGACACTGGTCAGAAATGTAAAATTTGGCCTGGTCAGGAGGGTGAAAACAGGCTCTGGCAGTATAGGAGTATAGCAATAAGTCATTTTCTGATGATAGCTGTGTGAAGACACGGGGGTCAGTGGGTGCTCTCGTCCGCTGACCCGGCCGCCTTTAGAAAGACAGCGTGGCCCAGGGCTCATCCCAACTGAACGCCCAACCTCCTTAACCATAGGCAGAACACTACTCAGACAACACAGGGTGAGTGAATCACAATATTAAGACTTTATTGGATCCCCAAACAATTAACGGCACATAGCACATAACCAGCAAAACCACAAAATGTAATTGGAAACAGTTTCTCACCCTTCCGCTGGCTCACCAGGGATTTAGAATGTCCATGCCACAGAGCTTCCAGGGCTACTTACTCCAATCCAGCAGCATCCCGCTTTCGGCAGGCACCCACCAAGAATGGAATAATGCCAGATTTAGGAAGCTGGCTGAGGTCTGCAAAGTCTGTAGTCAGATGACTGGATTGTCCCAAGCTGGATTCCTTCCTTAGGTAGTCCTTGATATCTCAGCCGAATCCTTGCATTCAATGCTGATGTCCATGTAGTATTATAATCCAGGTTCAGTTATGACTTGCCAATTGGATCCGCAGGTCCTAGATTGGTAGCATGCAGCAAGAGTCTCCCTGGGCAATGGTATGGTTACCCGATGTTTACCTTAGTTACCAGCTCACACCATTTAACTTAGCGTGTGCAGGGAGCAGGAGCCGGCACTGGCAGCGTGAGAGCTGCGGAGGCTGGTAACGAAGGTAAATATCGGGTAACCACCTTGGTTACCCGATGTTTACCTTGGTTACAGCTTACCGTAGGCTGTCAGACGCCGGCTCCTGCTCCCTGCACATTCAGGATTGTTGCTCTCTTGCTGTCACACACAGCGATGTGTGCTTATCAGCGGGAGAGCAACAATAAAAAAACGAACCAGGGCTGTGTGTAACGAGCAGCGATCTCACAGCAGGGGCCAGATCGCTGCTCAGTGTCACACACAGCGAGATCGCTAATGAGGTCACAAAAAATGTGACTCAGCAGCGATCTCATTAGCGATCTCGCTGTGTGTGAAGTACCCTTAAGTTAAATCGCATCCAACAAACACATTGTAATAAGATGGGTATCTGGCCTTCAGTGGCCAAAATAATTACATGAGTCAACAAAAACTTCAATACTAAACTCCCAAGAGCCTTGTAGAACAATGAGGGATTATCCCCCATCTATAAACAAGCTGTTTTCATGTCTGGCTGAATTTTAAGAAAGTTAACCCATGCTAGGCACTGAGAGTCCATGTCGTTGCAAGCTGCACTTAAAAATAAATGCTTGAAGCAACGTTACAAAGCATGAAAACCCACCAACATATTTTAACTGTTCACATGAACTGTATATATATATACAGTGCCTACAAGTAGTATTCAACCCCCTACAGATTTAGCAGGTTTGATAAGATGCAAATAAGTTAGAGCCTGCAAACTTCAAACAAGAGCAGGATTTATTAACAGATGCATAAATCTTACAAACCAACAAGTTATGTTGCTCAGTTAAATTTTAATAAATTTTCAACATAAAAGTGTGGGTCAATTATTATTCAACCCCTAGGTTTAATATTTTGTGGAATAACCCTTGTTTGCAATTACAGCTAATAATCGTCTTTTATAAGACCTGATCAGGCCGGCACAGGTCTCTGGAGTTATCTTGGCCCACTCCTCCATGCAGATCTTCTCCAAGTTATCTAGGTTCTTTTGTCCAACAATTTTGTCCAGCCCCTGGTTGGGGTTTTGTATGAAATTATGGCCAATTTTCCCTCAGTTTTTTGTGTTGTTCCAATATACACATAGAAAATAAGCTGGTATAACTAAACATTTTTAATTTTAATAATTGTAATAATTTTCTGAGAGAAATACTTCTCTCATTTTCTGGAACAATTTCAAGAGTGCCAACACTTTTGCCCATATTTTTATATATATATATATATATATATATATATATATATATATATATATATATATATATATGTATATATAAATATATAGTATATATATATATATATATATATATATATATATATATACACTACAGTTCAAAGGTTTGTGGTCACCCAGACAATTTTGTCTTTTCCATGAAAAATCATACTTTTATTTATCAAATGAGTTGCATAATGACTAGAAAATATAGTCTAGACATTGACTAGGTTAGAAATAATGATTTTTACTTGAAATAATTTTCTCCTTCAAACTTTCCTTTCGTCAGAGAATTCTCCCTTTGCAGCAATTACAGCTTTGCAGACCTTTGGCATTTTAGCTGTTAATTTGCTGAAGTAATCTGGAGATATTTCACCCCATGCTTCCAGAAGCCCCTCCCACAAGTTGGATCGGCTTGAAGGGCACTTTTTGCGTACCATACGGTCAAGCTGCTCCCACAACAGCTCAATAGGGTTGAGATCTGGTGATTGGGCTGGCCTCTCCATTACAGATACAGTAGAATACCAGCTGCCTGCTTCTTTCCTAAATAGTTCATGCATAATTTGGAGGTGTACTTTGGGTCATTGTCCTGTTATAGGATGAAATTGGCTCCAATCAGGCGCTGTTCGCAGTGTATGGCATGGCGTTGCAAAATGGATTGATAGGCTTCCTTGTTAAAAATCCCTTTTACATTGTACAAATCTCCCACTTTACCAGCACTAAAGCAACCCCAGACCATCACATTATCTCCACCATGCTTGACAGATGGCATCAGGCACTCTTCCAGCATCTTTTCAGTAGTTCTGCATCTCACAAATGTTCTTCTGTGTGATCCAAACACCTCCAACTTCGATTCGTTTGTCCATAACACTTTTGTCCAATCTTCCTCTGTCCAATGTCTGTGTTCTTTTCCCCATACTAATCTTTTCCTTTTATTAGCCAGTCTCAGATATGGCTTTTTCTTTGCCCCTCTGCCCTGAAGGCCAGCATTCCGGAGTCGCCTCTTCACTGTAGACGTTGACACTGGCATTTTGCGGGTGCTATTTATAGAAGCTGCCAGTTGAGGACCTGTGAGGCATCAATTTCTCAAACTAGAGACTCTAATGTACTTGTCTTGTTGCTCAGTTGTCCAGCGGGGCCTCCCACTTCTCTTTCTACTCTGGTTAGAGCCTGTTTGTGCTCTCATCTGAAGGGAGTAGTACACACCGTTGTATGAAATCTTCAGTTTCTTGGCAATTTCTCTCATGGAATATCTTTCATTTCTAAGAACAAGAATAGACAGTCGAGTTTCACATGAAAGTTCTCTTTTTCTAGCCATTTTGAGAATTTAATGGAACCAACAAATGTAATGCTCCAGATTCTCAACTAGTTCAAAGGAAGGTCAGTTTTATAGCTTGTCTAATTAGCAAAACTGTTTTCGGCTGTGCTAACATACTTGCACAGGGGTTTTCAAGGGATTTCTAGACATCGATTAGCCTTCTAACACAGTTAGCAAACACAAAGTACCATTAGAACATTGGAGTGGTGGTTGTTGGAAATGGGTCTCTATACACCTATGTAGATATTGCATTCAAAACCATACATTTGCAGTTAAAACATTTACCACATTAACAATGTATAGTGTATTTCTGTTTTAATGTAATGTTAGCTTTATTGAAAAAAAATGTGTTTGTTTTTTTTTTTTTAAAAATAAGGAAATATCTAAGTGAGCCTATCCACCATAATTCACTACATGCCCTGTTCCGCCAAAAATAAAGATATGTTAAAAGGGTATTCCCATCTCCAAGATCCTAACCCAACATGTATTAGGCGTAATAATAAAAATAATTCGTCTGACAGGAACGTGCATGTGTTTCTTGGTACATGCACGCTCATGCTCAGAGAGCACAGGCTGTGCCGGCTTATGTCATCTCAGATTTGTACGAGTCTGACACTGCATCATCGGTACAGCCGCACACACTTCTGACAGGAGCGTGCATTTGTTTCTGTGTACATGCACGCTCATGCTCAGAGAGTGCAGGCTGTGCTGGCTGATGTCATGTCAGACTTGTACAGCTGCACATTTCTGAAAGGAACATGCAGGTACACAGAAACACATACACGTTCACCATACTGACCCGCAGACACTTGCACTGCTTTCCCCGCCCACCGGCCGTCCTGCCGCCTGTGATTAGTTGCAGTCAGCTGACATGCTGCCACTCAGGGTGGGGATGCGTCTAACTGAAACCAATTACACGCACCAGTGGGCGGGCAAAACAATGAATATCAAATTGTCGACTCCGGAAGGGAAAAGCGTGACACGGAATGAGTGTGCCGCCATGACAGCGCCTCGGTGAGTATACCGCGCATGCTCCTACCCCCCTATCCACTCCACAAACATTCTTAATCTCCGGATTCTGGTCTCCATAGACTTATATGGGAATCAGAATCCGGAGCGGATCTGGATTTTTATTTCAATCCGGCAGTGATCCGCTGGTCCCGGGTTTTGGCGGATTCAATCAACTCTAGTCCTTATCCCTACAGCACCAAATAAAAAGCAGATATACAAGCTGCAGACCTGTGCATAATAAGACATTGTGATCTTCTGGCCCCAGACTCATGAGACGTCTCCTAAGAGCCTGACACACCCAGGACAGCTTACACCTGAATCCATAAAATCATAATCCATAAAAAACACAAATTAACATTATGTGTACCAGCACAGTAACCCCAGCAATGTGTTGTAATAGTTTATCTATGAGGAGAGTTCCCTTTTTTCTGAGATTAGGAGGATTGTCATAGGTTCCTCATATATTTCTTTTTTTGCACAGAAATGTATTTCCTAAAATGATTCCTAGTTTATATGTTACAGTATAGAGAAAAGCAGTGGTGCACCTGCAACAGAGTAGACCACAGCTGTTATTGGGACCAAGAAAAATCACCCGGCAGCTATTTGCCAAGTTCATAAATTCCTAACTGTAAAATTTAGAGGCCATACATTTTGGCTCAGAGACTTCTCTCCATCCTCTGTCCTCCACGCTTGCTGTATTACTCATTTATAATGTCTTCACAGAATTGTAATGAGAAACCTCTTAAATTGTTATGGGTCCTCCAATCTGACTATACTTCCTACATAAAAATTTAAAATAAAAAAAACTACCCATGAAGTTGAAGAGTAACTTTGAATTAGATTTTTTGACATTCTGCTGCAAGTTCTTCTAAAATGACAGCTGCAGTTCTCCGTGGAATTTTATATGGAACAACTGGAAAGTCTCTATTGACCACTCAGAATTTACCCCAGAAATGAGAATTTATCAGAATGAAGAAAGGTTGTACTAGATGGACCTATGACTTTTTTCAACCTATGTAATTATTTAACTATGAATGTGGAGAATTGGATTTCTCTGATAAGATATATTACAAAGTTTCTTATTTTCACATTTACTATTGACTTGTAGAAAAAAAATTAAATGACTGCTAATCTATAAACATCTTTGAATATTCTTATAAATATTAATATATTGAAATCCTGACATCCAAAGGGGCAAAGAGATTAAACATTTCTAGAAGTAATATGAAATGCTCCGTTCCCAGATTTACTATTGAAGCAGAATGGAGATCGATGGACAAAACTTCATCAGCGTATATAGAAAATGTCATATGCCCTCAAGCAGGAATGGAGTCATTTGGTAAACCGTCTCTACAATATATTGCACAGAAAAAAATCTCAAAGGATACTATTTTTTTTTATGCCAGATTGTCCTGGAGCCGAGCAACGTTTTCAGTATTGTAGGCATATGTTTGGATACCTTTTTGTTTCCTGCCTTAACTGAATAACTATGCATAATATTTAATTCTTTCATAAAGTATGTAATGCCAAGTGTGTTATTACCTATTTATTGCATTTCTTTATAGTTGATTATAAAATGGACATGGCCTTTATTATACCTTTCAGAACTAATATAATCTAAACAAATCATGCACTGGTGTGTTACATCTAGGCTGCATCTACTGAACTTGTTGCCATGCTTAATAAACTGATGAATAGGTTTGAGCGGACTCGTGAAAGTTAGGGTTTGTTGGATTCAGCTGGACTTTAGTTAAAAGTTTGGTTCAGCACCCAGACCTTACCTGAACTTTACCCCGGACTCTGAACCGCATATAAGTCAATGGGCATCCGAACTTTCAAAAAATGGCTGTAAAATGGTTGTAGTAATAGTTAGGTAGCTGCAAAAGGAAGGAAATTGGGTTAAGAGCAGGACAGTTACCCTGCAAAGAAATGTGGATAGGGGATAACTAAAAAAAATGACATGGGTTCCCCCTATTTTTGATAAGCAGCACAGGTAAAGCAGACAAATGCGGGTTGCAGCCCTCCGCTCTCTGCTTTATATTGGCTGGGTATCAAAAAATAGATTTTTAAATTTAAAATAATTTAAAAAAAATGAGGTGGGGTCCTCCATATTTTTGATAACCAGCCATGGAAAAGCAAAAAGCTGGGGGCTGGTATTGTCAGGCTGGGAAGGTCCTTGATTATTTGGCCCCTCCCAGCCTAAAAGTAGCAGCCCACGGCTTCCCCAGAAATGGTGCATCAATTAGATAATCCAATTCTGGTGCTTTGCCCGATTCTTCTCAATTGCCCTGGTGCTGTGGCAATTTGGGTAATATTTTTGGGATTGATGTCAGCTGTGAATTGACAACTGGCGTCAAACCCAGGGGTTAATAATAAAGAGGTGTCTATCAGAAGTTTACATTTAAAAAAACACACAGGAAGAAAATAGTATATTTGAACAAAGACTCCCCCACATTCACCAATTTGTTAATTAATAAAGATCCTCAAAATGCCAACGTAATCCAATGGTGTAATGTCCCACCACATCCAGCGAATCCTACAGAGCTTCATTCTGAGGCATGAGGGTGAGAAATTCCGGGTCTGCCGTTGAATCTGAGTGACCTATTAAGCCTAGTTCTGAGAACGTTGTCACAAGCGTGTAGATGAATGTAAACATTTTCAGCATGCAGGTGAACATTTATGAAATGTTGCACTGCATAGCATATTACATGAGTATAAAGTATCCTTATGTTCATAATCACTTAAAAATTCCCTTAAAGAGAACCAACCAGCACGATTTTCATATGTAGAGTAAAGCCACTGCTATACTGGCGCTAGGATGCTGAATGTAAGCATACCTTTTGTTCAGAGATTGGATGTTTTATTTCAGAAATATGTGCGAATAAAGTTACAGAAATCCACTGCTATTTGATTGACAGGTGCAACAGGAAGGGAATATGTGGTTGGGTTTTCCTATCTATTTCCACCCCTGTCTGTTGCCTGGCCTTAGTACATGCTAGACTCTAGGGGCTCCTTCCAGGTATGAGTCATTTCTGTCATGTGGTAGGAGCGTTTTAGAAATGCAGCCCGTACAGCCTAACATCTACCAAGGGCAGGGAGACAGACAGTGGTGAGAATAGATAGCAAAATCTCGATAACTAGATATTCTGGGGCTGCTGTCAATCAAATAGCAGTGCATTGCTGGAACCTTACTTGCACATATTTCTGAAATAAAACATCCAATCTCTGAACAAAATGTATGCTTAGGTATAGCATCCTAGCGCCAGTATATAGCTGTCTTTATATATGAAAATCCTGCTGGTTGGTTCTCTTTAAATGTATCCATAGGCCCCAATTTTCGCCACCGGAATGGTGTGCATCAGCTTTTTTACATTTTATAGCAAAGCACAGTAGGCCATTCTTTCCTTTACAGTGGGTCATCACAAAAGAGTATGTATATGACACGCCCTGCCCCAGGGTCGGGGGTACTCGGAACCAGGCCGGACTAGTCCGGGTATGTCAGCAGTGGCGGGGTCCGGCTCTGTGACCCTGGCGGTGTCTTTTAATAAATAAAGGGAATGATGATGGAAGTTGTATTTACAATAAAATAAAGTTTGTTACACCACCAGTGTTTTTGCGGCTATGTGGGCCGCCGCTGTGCTTCGTGTTCCCTGAGGCAGGTGGTGATGGTGCAGCTGAGGTAATCTTGCTCCCCATATGTGGAGCGGGACCCTGGAGCGACCGTTGAAAATTTGAAAAGTCTGTGAGGGCAGGTTGTGACGCTAGAGGAATGGAGACGACACCGTGGCTTTGCAATAACAGTCTTTTACTCACTGTACTGGGTCTCCAGGTTGACAGCCAGTTTAGTCCACCCACAGAATGTTGGGATCCCCGGTGATTGGCATCCTCCAATCCTGAGTAAGTCCGAGGCCAGTACCGGTTCTCCTTTGTTTGCCTTTCCTGGTCGTCTTGTCTGTGCTGACTCTCTCCCACCTGTCCTGCGCCTCCACACACAGTGCCCTGTGTAGGGTTCGCAGACCTCTAAAGGGACGTCTGCCTGTTTGGCTCCCTGATCCTCTGTGACCCCCTTCCAGCAGATTTGTGTGCTGTTTGTGGCCCAAAGGTGCATACAGCCACCCTGGCTCCGGTGTTACTAGAAAGTCCTGAAGTCTTTTTCTAGCCTAGGGACCGGGACCCCTCCACTTTGGGATGATGCTTGTGGAACAAGACTATAGGAGAGTCTGACACCTCTCCCCCAAATCTCTGGGATTCTCTCCTCAGTGTCACCAGGGTTGAGGAAGACCCCCAGGGTCCGGACCCCTAGTCGGTCTCCTCCCCACTCCTGACTGACTCTGTCAGCTGTCAATTGTCAACTTTTTAAACATAGCTCTGCCCATTTTACCTCAGACACCTCATCCACTAAGCTCCACCCCCAGGATGGTTTCTAGAGACAGTGCACGGGGCTTAAGTGTCATAACCAGATTACTGGTCGCCAATCATTAATGGGACCTGCCCCGGCCCTGATCTAGTGTGTTTAGGTAACAATTGGGTGTCTGCAGGTTTTGTTTTGGTGCATGAACCGGTAGATGGCCTCTTTCTTACCCAGGATGAGGCACCACACCTCTGGCTGAGGTGCAGTACCTTTGTGGCGATGGTAGCCTCAGGGGTGCCACACTTATACTGACCACTATATGTTCAATTTACATTGGAACCTATTCTTAATATAGCCAGTAACAGTATAATAACAGACATTAAAATCTTCCCTCCAAGGGTGGACAATATTCCACATCACGTCTGAGAATTTCTTTGGCCGTATACATTAGAGCAGAGCCCAGGGCCCTTTCGCACAGATCAATCATTGGCCAAACTAACTTTTATAGAAACATTAGTTTCTGATTAGTGTCGCGGGCAGAGGGGAAGCACTTGCCAAGCTCGGGTCCGGGGCTTTTGCTGCTGCTGCTCGGTGGCTCGAGCGGTGGACCGGACTCGGGGACTCGAGCAGTGCTCCTCACCCGTGAGTAAAAAAGGGGTGGTTTGGTTAGGGAGAGTGTTCGTGACGCCACCCACAGGACGTGGTAATGATGGCACCACCGCTGCTGGTGACGGGGATCCCGGGAGAGATGGTAGGGAGCAGCTAGGATTTTGTCCCCTCCGTGGGTAGGGGGTTGGTGATCCCGGGGCCCGGTGGTGTAACGGGGAGGCTGGATGGCTGGGGTGCAGGGTTGCAGGGACAGCGCGGCGCGGTGCCGGACGGCACTGGTGTACTCACTCAGACAATCAATGACATAGTCTCTGGTAAACCAAAACGGCCGGATGGACGGGTCCCGCAGCCGACTGCAGTGTTGTTGTTGTGCTCTCCCCGGACGGCTGATGGTGGCTGTCTTTCCCTACACCTTTTAGAAATGTTCTGACTCCTGTGGTTGACCATCGGTAGTCCGCTCCCCGGCGTATAGGTGCCGTAGGAGCCCGTTTTGCCCGCAGGCGCTGGCCCTTGGATCTCTAGCCTGTGGCGGTGGCTGTATATCCTCTCTGGGTGGACTGTTGCCTTCAATCGGGACTTGGTTGTTAGGAAACCCCTGGGGTTCCTGTCACATTCGGATTTGACTATTGACGGCGGCTCCAAGCCTGGTCGGGGTCCGATGGCCCTGCCTGTGTGCTTAGCTTCACTCCGTTCCCCGGTCCGGTACCGGCGGGCCGACGCCCGACCCCGGTCCTTACGGCTCTGCGGAGTTCCACCAACTCCTGCAGACGGCCACCACCATCTGCCAACCTTGCTGTCAGTGCCTGGGCTCCTACCCAGACACCTGAAGTGTTTACTCCTCTCACTTTCACCTCCAAAACTGATCTGACACTTTTTCCGCCTCCAAGCCTGTGAACTCCTCGGTGGGTGGGGCCAACCGCCTGGCTCCGCCCCTCCTGGTGTGGACATCAGACCCTGGAGGGAGGCAACAAGGGTTTTTGGTTGACTGTTGTTGCTGCCTAGGGTGGGGGGTATGTTGGTATGTATGTGACTACCTGGCTAGTCCAGGGTGTCACATTAGTTCTTCGCGTAAACCATGAACATTGTAGTAAAAGTTATGTGGATCAATTGATCATAATGTGAACCACAAGAGTGGATATTTTGATGCAACCTGTAAGTTGCACAGGGGCCCAAGAAGTAAGGGGTCCATTTCCACCTACAAAACACATGAATTGTGCATTTTGTTGAGTTATTGGACTGCAAACGCCCCATATATTGTTCTTGCTATGTTCTATCTGTGTTGGTAATGGGGAATGCTCTTATAATTACTGTCCAATGGAAATAAAAGCAAACATCTTAAGAGGTCATAAAGTTGGAGGTGTCATTGGAAGGTTATTTTGTAACACAATCAATATGCAGAAACCTTGCTAATTAGCTTTTTTTTCCCTGAAAGACAATCAGGACAACTAATACATACAAGATTAGTATTTTTGCCTTCAGCACACTGTAGACCTATAGACCTGAAAGACAACAATAGCTAAAAAGTGATGTATTGGTTTTGAAAAAATAAATCGGAGATCATCAGAACAGCCAGAGTCCTAGCACATATAACATGTCAATGGTGCAATAATGCAGTGTCAGGCTGATGTCTTTACAGGCCACACAGTATCAGGAAAAATAGGAAATAACCACACTATACACTTCAAAAATGCTTAAAAATCAATATTTCAACCTCAGAATGGATCTTTATTAGTGATGAGCGAGTATGCTTGTTACTACTCGGTACTCGCACGAGTATCACTGTACTCGGGCTACTCGGCGGGTACCGAGTAATTTTGCAATACTCGTGCTTTACTCGTGGTCTTCATCTCTGCATGTTGGCGCTCTTTTGAGAGCCAGCCCTCATGCAGGGATTGGCTGGCAGACCACTGCAATGCCACAGCCCTGTTAGTTGTGGAATTGCAGTGATTGGCCGGCCCGCACAGCGTGACCGAGCCTTTATACCGGCGGGCGCGCTGTGCTCTGTACACAGCCATCTCATATTCCCTGCTTTCCACGCCCACAGGCGCCTATGATTGGTTGCAGTGAGACACGCCCCCACGCTGAGTGACAGGTGTCACACTGCACCCAATCACAGCAGCCGGTGGGCGGGTCTATACTGTGCAGTAAAATAAATAAATAAATAATTAAAAAAAACGGCGTGCGGTCCCCCCAATTTTAATACCAGCCAGATAAAGCCATACAGCTGAAGGCTGGTATTCTCAGGATGGGGAGCTCCACGTTATGGGGAGCCCCCCACCCTAACAATATCAGTCAGCAGCTGCCCAGAATTGCCGCATACATTATATGCGACAGTTCTGGGGCTGTACCCGGCTCTTCCCGATTTACCCTAGTGCGTTGGCAAATCGGGGTAATAAGGAGTTAATGGCAGCCCATAGCTGCCACTAAATCCTAGATTAATCATGTCAGGCGTCTCCCCGAGATTCCTTCCATGATTAATCTGTAAATTACAGTTAAAAAACACACACACCCGAAAAATCCTTTATTAGAAATAAAAAACACTAACAAAGTCCCTCATTACCAATTTATTAACCCCGACAAACCCTCCATGTCCGGCGTACTCCACGGACTCCGGCGCTGCGTCCAGCTCTGCTGCATGGAAGTGACAGGAGCTGCAGAAGACACCGCCGCTCCGGTCACCTCCACGCAGCTAATGAAGGGAATAGCGCGATCAGCTGCTGTCAGTCAGGTAACTCCCGGCCACCGCTGGATCCAGCGGTGGCCGCGATTAACCTCAGTGACAGCAGCTGATCGCTATACTCACCTCAGTTGGTGCATGGAGCTGACTGGAGCGGCGGTGAGTAGCGCGATCAGCTGAGCTGTCACTGAGGTTACCCGCGGCCACCGCTGCATCCACCGCTGGATCCAGGTAACCTCAGTGACAGCTCAGCTGATCGCTATACTCATCTCATTAGCTGCGTGGAGGTGACCGGAGCGGCGGTGTATTCTGCAGCTCCTGTCACTTCCATGCAGCAGAGCTGGACGCGACACTGGAGGACTGTGGAGTACGCCGGACATGGAGGGTTTGTCGGGGTTAATAAATTGGTAATGAGGGACTTTGTTAGTGTTTTTTATTTCTAATAAAGGATTTTTCGGGTGTGTGTGTTTTTTAACTGTAATTTACAGATTAATCATGGAAGGAATCTCGGGGAGACACCTGACATGATTAATCTAGGATTTAGTGGCAGCTATGGGCTGCCATTAACTCCTTATTACCCCGATTTGCCAACGCACTAGGGTAAATCGGGAAGAGCCGGGTACAGTCCCAGAACTGTCGCATATAATGTATGCGGCAATTCTGGGCGGCTGCTGACTGATATTGTTAGGGTGGGGGGCTCCCCATAACGTGGAGCTCCCCATCCTGAGAATACCAGCCTTCAGCCGTATGGCTTTATCTGGCTGGTATTAAAATTGGGGGGACCGCACGCTGTTTTTTTTAATTATTTAATTATTTATTTCACTGCACAGTATACACACACCGGCTGCTGTGATTGGGTGCAGTGAGACAGCTGTCACTCAGTGTGGGAGCGTGTCTCACTGCAACCAATCATAGGCGCCGAAAAGCAGGAAAGCAGAGAATACGAGATTGATTAATGAGCGGCCGGCTTTTTCAAAAGAGGAAAAGCCACCGGAGTTTGAACAGCCGTGCAGCGCCGCGGCAGTGATCGGGGAACGGTAAGTAAGAGAGAGGGGGGGGAACTGACCGACAGACTGTGAGAGGGGGACAGACAAGACAGAGAGAGACAGACCGACGGGAGATAGAATGAAAAAAAAAATGACCGACATCGTTAGTAAAAAGCACAAAACGTGCGTTTTGGACATCGGAGTGCCACACAAGGTTTTCACGTAAAATCTTTCATGTATTAATCTCAAAAAGTAACATACACCAGCTCTATCTCACTATTGGGTATGTGCCCTTAACATTTCCGCCATGAAAATTCATTTTGGTGTCATTTTGGAAGGTTTTCTGGTGAGTCCGTAAAAATGGCGTAAAACTTAGACAAAATTGTTCACAGCTGTGACTTTTGAGTGATAAATGCTTCAAGGGGTCTTCCCCATGCTGATGCCATGTCATTTGAGCACTCTTCTGAGACTTTTGTGACATTTTTAGGGTTTCTACATGCTGCCGGGGGGTCATTTCACAAAAATACTCGGGTCTCCCATAGGATAACATTGGGCTCGGTGCTCGGGCCGAGTACACGAGTATCTTGGGAGGCTCGGCCCGAGCTTCG
Organism: Anomaloglossus baeobatrachus; assembly: GCF_048569485.1. Classification (NCBI taxonomy): domain Eukaryota; kingdom Metazoa; phylum Chordata; class Amphibia; order Anura; family Aromobatidae; genus Anomaloglossus; species Anomaloglossus baeobatrachus. The sequence continues at coordinate 483,205,518 of NC_134354.1, read as the reverse complement.
AGCACCCGAGCTTTTTAGTACTCGCTCATCACTAATCTTTATCTTTGGTTGTTATTAGATGTCTTTATCAGTTGTGTTTATTTTTATATTGCGCTTTTGATCCCTATCTCCACAAAACGATAAATCTAAGAATTTGGGTATTTGTGTAAGTCACTTAGGTCCATAAAACTAAAACATCTGAAATTGCACCCGGTTTGGATTTTTACTAAGTAGATCCATGTTAGCCGTTCCGCTTAATGGCTGTGACACGGAAGAATAAAGGTGTCCTTTGATGACATGGTCAATATTCATTTCTGAAATAAACAGAACTTTGAATGTCACCAGTTCACAAGGATAACTATAGCTGCCCAACAATGTGAGTTTGTCAAAGAGCTTACCTGAAAACTGTGAGGTTTAAGGGGTTGAGTAGACAATGGTCTACTCAACTAACTACAAATTGTTGCCAATTTTCAACGATAATCTCGACAATCTTTAAAACAAAGTAGTTATGCTCATCATATGTTTTTTTTTCTTTTGAGGCCTCACTATGGGCCCATTAAAGTACAGTAAATGGCTGACCATATGGCCACCTGTAAAAAAAAAACAAGATGAGAAAGGGACAAATTATTTACTTTAAGGATAATATTCTGCTTACAAAACAACCCACTGAAGAAAATGTACAATTCAGAAGTTACTGGATTCCTTCCTAATCAGTGTTAACTATTACCCTAATTTCCATGAAGTACACATTACAACATTTGAAACAAATGCCTTTCTACCTGCCGCCCCTGCCTTAACGTATTCTAATAAAATCTCCTTTGTTTGTTTACAAAGGTTATTTAATTATTTAGAGCGCCAGTGTTTGATTTTGTTAAATTACATTTGCTCATGTATTGACGTAGTAGAAAAAAAAGGTGCAATGTGGTGGGCACTGTCATATAAACGCATTACCTTTAAATAAACCAGTCATTTTGTATTATACAGTGGCCCACCACACCACAGTTTTCTTACTACTATGTCAACTGAGCCTGTTCCCGGCTGAGCAGATGGAGAAGCAATCAGGACTTTAGATTTTTATACCTTTCTCAGACTTGTGACTATCAGCTCCACAACTCTACCAGGTGGGCGTCATTCTACTATGTAGTTGACAATTATCTTTGGGTTTTACCCTATTGCGTGCCCCTGTTTTATTTTATACCTCTAAATTAGATAAGGTTTAGCTATCATTTATCTTAAACAAAACTGCTTAATGAGGCATTTTTATCAATTCTGGCAGTTTAAATGGTGGTTGGCATCCTCCTGGCAGGTCTCCAGGGGTCAGCGAAGTTAATCCTCATAACTCTGCACCCAAGCGCTTCCCTCTCACTCCTGAGTGTACTCCAGCTCTCCGTCCAGTCACCTATCGCCCCTCAATGGCCAGGAGGGGTGGGGTGTTGCTTCCGGTGGGTGGAGCTAGTGTAGGTGCTCGCTCTGGTTGTGTTTTGCTTTCTAAAAGACTCGCTTTGGATTGTGGGATTGCTGGGAGGTGGGGCACCATCGATCCCAGCGATTATGTGATGCAGGGGTCCTGGGATGCTGGATCCTCTAGTGACAGCTTTTGCCAGGGAATATGGGACGCCATGTCTTCTAGTTCAGCTAGGTGGTGGGAGGTTCCTTCCATTCAATCTTCCTCTCCCCCTCCTTTGCCCCTGTGGGTTGAAGGTGGAGACTGGGTATTACCTCAGTAGTATCAGCTGATCTATGAGAGGGATATTTAAACCCATCATCTCCTTTGGTCAGTGCTGATTATTTTCAGTTGTGCCTGGGTACTAAGGTTAGTAGTTGTGTTTCTTTTGGTTTGTTCTCTGCTCTGGTCTTTTGGTTTTGGCTTTGTTTCTAGCCTACCCTAATACCTGTTTAGTGGTTTTTACTTGTCCTGCTGGTGAACTTGCATTTGATCAGACTGTACCCAGCCACCAGACACCCCGCTATTGTCACCTGTGAAAGGCGCTGCCAAAGTTCCCCCCTCCAGAAGGCGGGTGAAAAGAACCCCCACCCTTTAAGGTGTACAGTGGCATGACGGCTAGCGCAAAGTGTGTCTGGCATACTGCGTTTCCTACCTAGCAGTCCGATCATCCCATCACTACCCTTCCATTATATTTTTTACTTTTTTTAACCAAACTAAGTAAAAATGGGGATCAGCGCTCTCCTAATGCTGCTGTCACTTGGTTTTAGAAGGCATAAATGGCTATCCTTGGTCAACCTATCCCGTGACAACCTGATCAACCGTGGTCAATCCATGACAACCTGGTCAATTGCATATCAGTATGCGATTTTTAGTAGAGCTAGGCTTTAAAATGCACCCTCTGAATTTTCATGATCAAAACAAGAATTCTAATCAGCAGAATTTTACTATTTTCATAGTCACTAGCTGGGAGATGTCACTCTCCAGTACTTAAATTCTGTTATATACTTTTAAGGTTGGGTGTATCAGCTTTTACACTAGGTAGATTTCAGATATGTAATATCGCATAGCCTTACAAAAGTCTCTGGTTTATCTTAAATCAATATGAAACATGAAAACAGCGTGTGTGAGATAATAAATCATCCCTGTACGTGAAGGGTATTTTATTGATCCACAAAAGATCAGTTTTCTTAGAATTATTGGTATAGTGGAAGAGCACAATAAATCTAACAGCTTTTCTTGTATAACATCAGTTTAAAGGGAACATACACACCATCTGGTTATGTCGAGTACACTGGTGATATATGGTTGTTCTTAAAATCTTTTTATTTTAGGATTTTTGGGAAAGGCTAATAGCTGACTCAGTAAATGTAGTGGTGTCACTGATGTTTTTCCATAAAGAGAGGGGGGGGTAGTATGTACTACTTTACAGTTTGTCAGTAGATCCAGTTATAACTAAAGTTTGTCTTATACTACATAAAAATCCCAGAATTTGCTAATATTGGTGGGACCTAGCATACAGTCTATTGTGTATCAGTTCTTTCAACCCCCCCCCCTCCACACACCCACCCGCTACCCTCCTTAACTGGATCCTTTTGCTTTGATCCCCGGTTGGAGATATATTTTATTTGTCTATGTAGTTGAAAGTTAAAAAAAATTTGCCAAAGCGTGCATGGTTTAGTCAAGGGTAATATGAAAGATACGTCCGTCAGAAGTTATATTCTCACAGTTATGCAAAATGTGAGTTTATTATTTTTTTTCAAATCCAATAACTGATTCTTATGTTTTCTTATACCCCGATTTAAAAAAAAACTTCTCTTTTTAACCATTACGTACGGATTTTTCGCTCGTGAAATTACGTACAAATGAGATGAACAAGAATAATCTTTATTGTAGCCAAAAATGGACACAATATTATAAATAAAAGTTTATTGACATTCATTCTGCAACTTTATTGGAAAATAATTCTTGTGCCTTTACTTTTCTCTTCGAAGCTTCTCTTGATACCTTTTCTCTTATAGAAGACCTGAGGATTTTCTTAGTGAAGCATCCAGTAGTAGTCTCCCATCATGTTCACATTCCATCTACCTTGATATCGTCATTCCAATTCCTTGATATCTTGATGAAATCTTTCTCCTTGCTCTTTGCTAACAGCAACAAAGTTTTCAGTAAAGTAGTCCAATTGGGAATGTAAAAACACATAACTATAAATTATTTACACAAGTCAAGGCTTTGAAATGTTCCAGCATGTTCTCGACAATGGAGTTAAATTTTGGATCTTTGTTGTAAACAGCAACTTCTTCATGACTTCTTTAAAAGAATCCCTTTTCTCCACAGCTTTCATTTTTGTTTCAAACACATCGTCCTTCATGATCTTCCAAATATCCAGATCCACAAAAATGCCTTCATTCAGTTTTGCTTTGGACAGTCCCTGAAATGTGGTATATAGGTACTTACAAGTGTGTCCTTCTTTCGGTAGAGCTTTCAAAAACTGCTTTATCAGTCCAAGCTTAATGTGGAGTGGTAGCAGGAGAACGTTAGTGGAATCAACTAAACTTTCTGCAACTATGTTCTTGACTCCAGGTTGTAAATATATTCTCATTGGCCAACTTCTTTGGCTCCAGTGATGAGTCCTACGCACACAAAGAGCATGGGTACTTTGTGTTTGCTTCTTGCTGCTTAAGGAGCAAGGAGAACTTTCAGATCACCACATATTGACCACATTTGATCCTCGTAGTTATGTTTCTTGAGAATAAAGTCTAAATTTTCATAGCTTTTCATTGATCAGGAAGGACTATCATAGCTATTATAAAAGCAGAAGCAGTGAATGCAGTTGCCATTATGAGCATGGATAGTGGGAGGACATTACAGCTTAGCAAATAGGTAGTGAAAGAAAGCCATTAAAGACTGAATAAACATTACAACTAGGGATGATCGACTACCGCAAATATTCGGAAACACCCATATTCGCCGAATAGGTCGCCACTATTTGACAATTTGCGAATATTCGATGCGCAATGTAAGTCTATGGGAAACCCGAATAGTTGCCGAATAGCAACTATTCGGGCTTCCCATAGACTTACATTGCGCATCGAATATTCGCATAGCGGCGAACTATTCGTCAGATATTCGCGAAGCCGAATATTGCTTAATATTTGTGATATTTAATCATCCCTAATTACAATAATGGAAAAAGAATTACTCTATGCATTTACATGCAACCATATATTGTAACAGTTACTTTTAGATGAGTAGAGAGTACATGCAGTCGTATGAGACCCCATAGTTTTAAACAAATTTTTCAGATTAATTGGAGTATTTCTGATTCATGTTGAATCAATTCCTCATTAATCAATTTTTTTAAAAAATTGCTAAAGCTTTCAAGATCAAATTTCAAAAGTTTTGCTCATCTTTGAATGGTAGATATCTTGCCTAACTGCACTCCAATTAATATTGTAGAGTGCAAAAGACCCGTTAACACCTTCAGGATACCACCCTTGTATCCTAATGCAATGATCACAGTCCAGCTTCTTAGCCTGCTCCATATAATTTATATACTCCATTTATTAAACTGTCATGGACGAGGATTAATATGACTAAATGTATTTATACCTGAATATATATTTTTTGTTTAGTTCTACTTTAAAGTGAACCTGTCATCTGATTCATGCTGCTAAAATTGGGATTGCAGCCAAGTATATTTTTCTCTGGAATGCTGTGGTATTTAAGAGAGAATATAGCTCGAAAACCTGTCAATCACCTGCAGCAATGCTGGTAAGAGTTGACCATTGGCTGGAACAGAGTACTCTGGCTATCGTTCTGGATCTTCTAACTATACTCTCTATGACATGGCAAAGTACATCAGAGAAAATTATAGCTGGCTGCAATTATTTAGCCTGGTTGGGATCCATGCTGTCTGCAATGTGGGCACTATGGAAGGGAACATGACAAGATGATTATTTTCTATTATATTTGAATAAAAAATTACCTATCCTTCCTTGAATACACTATCTAACAGTTTTTTCTTTTCTTTTTTTCCCTACTTCCTTTTTGATAATGCTTTGTTTGAGAATCTCAGTGCATTCTGGGATATTCAAGCATCATCAGAGGGTAAAGGTTGTGGTCACTGCCTCAGCCCCTGCTTTTTACATGAAGCAAAGCATCATCAGTGATGATAGTTTTAGGGGCTGGGCTGTGCGATGTGCATTGTGGGATATTCACAATGACAGCATGTTCTGTTACCAGCCCTGATCAGAAGTAACAAGCTGGCAACAGAGCAAACTGGCAGTGTGCATTGTTAGAATACCCGTCATGTAGAGACCAGTGCCGCCCCCAAAGGAGCTGCCATTGAGGTGGCGTCACTGGTCTCTGCATGTCAGGTATTCTGACAATGCTTACTGATAGTGCGCTCTGTTGCTGTCTCATTACTGCTGAACAGTGCATATAGGGCAGGTACTAGCCCAGCCCATGAAATTAATGACACTGATGACACTTCATTGCAGGGAGGAGGCAGAGGCTTTGTCAGTGACAGCCCCCTGATGGCACTTCATTTGAGTATCGCAACATGCACTGGGATTCTCAGGAAGGATCACCAAAAAGGAAGTAGGAAGCAAAAGAAAAGCAGTTAGATTGTGTAGTCACGGAATGGAATTTAATTTTTAACTCAAGTGTATTAGAAAATAGTTTAGATTATGGCACTAAATAGATAGGGATTTAGGATGAAAATTAATTTGCAATTTGGACCACCCCTTTAAGGTCCTGTTTAGAGTCTATTGATAGGTAATCTCTGCATGGCCAGAATAATGCTGCTAAAAGAACTCTTGAAATCAGGATTATGATGTGTGTGCTTTTTAGGGTGTGAAAGAACTTCTTAAAATTCAAAATGTGACAATTTAGTTTTCAGTACAGATTGCAAATAATCTCCTCAATCCTCGGGAGACATAGCAGACATATTATACAGAGTGAGAATCCAGAACATATAACAAAAGAATCACAAGAAGTAATCTATACTGCCAGAAGTTATGAACAATGGTCTGCAAAGAAATCAGAAACAGGACATTTGCTATTGTCTTGATGCCAAAGTTTAGAAACATATTCTAATAGTGGCATATTCAGATGGGGTGGCCACCAAATTAACCGCGTTAGTTGGTAATGTACCATGCATACGCTGTTTATAGATGTACAATTGTTCCTGATTTAGGAAGGAAGGACTGAGACTGATCACATAGGTGATAAAACACACAATTTCATGCTGGTGCTCTTTTTCCACTCAAAAAGAACTTCTGTAGTGTTTTATCAGCTACTGATAAAATGCGGCATTTAAAGCCGTCAATGTGTTTTATACACTCTGGCATTTCATCTCAGTTAAGCTTGAAAGTGCGAGTGGGTAAAGTACTCTGCATGTCAGACTTTACTAAGATACATTGTTTTCTTGTTAACGTTTTTCCCATTGTCTCTACATTTTGCATTTAACATTAAAATATCTGCGCAGATGTTTCAAAGCATTCTAGAATGCGGTATATAAGGGCTCACTGGTGGTGGCCACAGCTCATAAGTGACAAATCTGGTGACAGGTTCCCTTTCAAGACCTTTATGGTGCTACAGGCGGCGGTTTACCTGCTTTTCAGATTTTTTGTTGACACCAAATAGAGGCAAAGATATAATTTTCATTTGAAGGAAGACAGGCCATTTACAGTTACCATATTGATGCATATGGTTTCGATAAAGGGCGACCCACTTTTCCAAATCCGTCTATGAACTACAACAAAGAGACACTCATAAATAGCGTCTCTTGCTTTTCCTTATTCAGCCCATGCACATTTTACTTGTCCAGCTACCACAGCTGTTTGGCAAACCATAAAGAAGTGAGATGTGAAACAGACATGTGATTACTGGCCCAACAATTGTCTTCATGGCACAACTTTAAAGTCTAATTACTAAAAACGTAAAAATAAAATCAGGTTAAACAGACGTTAAACTAGTAGAAAAACTTTCTACTGATTCATCCAACTGTCAACCACTAAAGGGAACCTGTCAGGTCCAATATGCACCCAGAACCATGAGCAGTTCTGCATATTGCTATTCCCTGCCTAACCGTCACTGTGTACACTAGCATAGATAAAGAGATCTTTAGAAAAAGTACTTCTAAAGATCTGTTATCATATGCTAATGAGTGAGGACTAGTCCCCTGGGCGTTAATTCCCCTGGCTAGTCGGCACCATTAGCATGTTTGTACACCCCTGTGGGCGTGCTATCATGCTAGTCAATGTGCAGCATCAGAGGATGATGATCTCACTCACCTCTCCGCTAACATCGTGTCCGACGCTGGATATCGGCTCAGTGCGCATGACCCTTTTCTAAAGAAAATACCATTTCTAAAGATCTCTTTATCTATCCTAGTGTATACAAAGACAGTTAGGCAGGGATTAGCAATATGCACCCAGAACTGCTCGTGGTTCTGGGTGCATATTGGACCTGACAGGTTCTCTTTAACCTGTCACTTACTTTTTTCTAAAAGACATTATCATGCGGCAAGTTATTGTAATTTGCTTTGCCACATATAATCTGACTTCCTGTATTAGATTTTTTTAAAGGCTTTATGCTTATTTTACTGTATGAGGATGGAACAGGATACTGCAGCCTGCAATGTAGCATATTATCTGCAAGCTTTACAGTACTTGCCAAATGGAAAATTTGTAACAAAAAGTGTCAATAACATACATGCAATGCAATAATACAAAACTGTAAGGTGTTCATAGCCTTTATCATCTGCCAGTCAGCTGTCCAGATAAAGAAGCCTGATGTTACGGGGGGACTGGCAGATTAGGTTAAGGTGGTCTATTCCCAATTGCCAGTCGTGGTACACGTGCTCCCAGATGGAAAAGGAGCTGCTGGCAACCCAAAGGTTAGGCGGCGAATACAAAGCTGGGTGGCTCTGAAATAATACTGTAGACCTGGAAACTGATGTAGGGACACTTCAGACTGGACAACAACGCAGTTAGCGTTTCGGTGTACCTGTGGCGCTACACCGACCACGTGTGCAGGGAACACGTCAGGCCGGCTGGTGTCCAGGTAGCGTTGACCAGAAGACCGCCGCAAAGTGCCTTGTCGGCCACGTGTGTAGGACACGTCAGGCCGAGCGGTTCCCCGATTAGCGTTTCTGGACACCGAGGTTCTCAACTGGCCACGTGTGTACAGAACACGTCAAGCCAGGTGGTCACACCAGTAGCGTTGACTGGGAAGCCGATTCGAAGAGGACAGGTGGCGCGGCGCAGCAGCCGCAGCCCAATTAACTCCACTGGGCTGCACTAGCACGACTGGACAGTAGGAGGAAAGCGTGGTGCCTGACCCTATCGTGCCCAGCCACGGGTGTCTTGACGTGGCTGGCACCGGACACTGATCCCTACCTTACTGCTTCCAATCTAACAGGCTGTAGCCGCAATGGGCTCTATACATGGAGGTGGGCTCACAACAAGCATATGAGAAGACTGCGCACCTCCATGTTTTCTCCAGCCCCTTTTATTACCTAGAGTCTGCCCCAACCCCAGGGTGGACCACAATGGCACCTCCAGGAGCCAATAGTAGAGTGCTATGTCATCAGTGACATCACCAGCAGCCTATCCGGAACCGCCATGTCACTGATGACCTCATGGCAGCCACCCCCCAAACACCTCACCAGTCATTGTCTGACGACCAATGATGAAGTGCCAAGTCATAGGGGCGGGCCTCTACGAGCCAGTCCGGAATGGCCACATCATCAGGACACCTGATGCGTGCCGGCCTATCAGGCCCTGCCACCTCACGGACATGCCCAGTGAGATCCTTCCCGGACCTAGCCCCTGATGCACTAAGTGCCTGAGCATGCTCAGTAGGCCCAACACAGGACTTAGACACGGCACGATGTCCAAGTACCTGTGCAAAGAGGTTTTTCGCACTAAGTGTAGGACCATGCTCAGTAGCCTGAACAGAGGACTTAGCCTCAGCAATGGCACTATCATGCTGAGCATGTTCACTAGGCGAAACACTGGACTAAAGGCCGCTTTACACGCTGCGACATCGCTAAAGCGATGTCGTTGGGGTCACGGATTTTGTGACGCATATCCGGCCACGTTAGCGATGTCGTTGTGTGTGACACCTATTAGCGATTTTGAATCATTGCAAAAACGCTCAAAACATGCCCCCCTAAGCTCAATTATCGATACTGCTGCAGTAACGATGTAGTTTATCGTTCCTGCGCCAGCACACAACGCTACGTGTGACACGGCAGGAACGAGGAACCTCACCTTACCTGCGTCCGACCAGCAATGAGGAAGGAAGGAGATGGGCGGGATGTTCGTCCCGCTTATCTCCGCCCCTCCGCGTTGATTGGGCGGCCGACCGTTTAGTGACGTCGCTGTGACGCCAAACGAACCGCCCCCTTAGAAAGGAGGCGGTTCGCCGGTCACAGCGACATCGCTATGCAGGTAAGTAGTGTGACGGGTCCGGGCGATGTTGTGCGCCACGGGCAGCGATATGTCCGTGTCGCACAACCGATGGGGGCGGGTATGCACGCTAGCGATATCGGTAACAATATAGCAGCGTGTAAAGCGGCCTTAAGGCTGTGGCTGGGGTAAATTGGCATGCGCATGCGCACTAGCCGTCTCTCCACACTTAGACATGGAGGAGGAAGCAGCCAGCTGGACAACCCGAGGCACAGCCAAAAACGGCAGCCAGCGCCTGGGCGCGACAGGAACCGTAGCAGGCTGCTTGCGGCTATGGCGGCGCCGATTCGTAACACCTGATTTTGACATTTGTTCTGTTTAGATGTGGTAAAAAAAATCTGTTCCAACAGTGTTTAACAAAGTTTTGCTAAACCTCTAATAATATGGATATCATTGATGCTCATTGGCACTCATTGACTTACAAAATGTTTAATTGGGTATGTTTGTGGTATGCATGCTGCCACATTCTATCCATCAAATCAAGCCAAATTGCAAAGAAGACTACAAATAAAGCCTCCAATGCAAATATGAAATATGGAATATGATTTTAGCGAGTAACAAATTCTTCATAGATGTTCTAAAACATGATTTATAACATGAAAGAGTAGTTAGGTTGTAATATTATGTACTAAGAAGAAATCAATGCAAATAAGCTTACCTCCAGAAAGAATAAGGTTGGCCTTCTAGTCATCTTTTGAAGGCAATGATTCTAAAAATAGAACAAGAATAGGTTCTACAAATAACCTACTGTAACTGGGGTTGAATAGAAGTTTCTTCCATACAGTGGCTTACTTCACCTTGCAATCTCTTAAAGATTAGGCCGGCTTAGTAACAAAATTGATTATTTTTGTGCATATATCAATATTATACTGGGTTCCGGAAACAAAAGATGGACTGAGCACTATTGGAATGGATTTCCGTTATTACTGTTAAAGCCAAAGAATCCTCATTTTATTTATAAAAAAGAAAATATTCGAGGTCGATAGATCTTTTTTTAATCTTACAAGTGTCATATTTGGATATTTTGGCCAAAGGGTAATTGGAGAATTATCAGTTTTGGTAATACAGTATATAATAATAATAATAATAATAATAATAATAATAATAATAATAATATATTTGGATATTTTGGCCAAAGGGCAATTGGAGAATTAGTTTGAGTAATACAGTATATGATAATAATAATAATAATAATAATAATAATAATAATAATAATAATAATAATAATAATACAGAGGCATTGCTATTGTATCTTTTAGAATTTTTACAGTGTTCACTTTGTATCTGCTTTCAGCAAATGGCACGGAAATATAGGCAACAGGATACAACTTGACAATCATTTAATTTCTTTTCTTTTCTTTCTTTCTCCTTAATGTTCCTTTTGCACTCAGCTGAACGAGGCAGCCAAACAACTTATTGAGAAGGACAAGACAAGCTTATCCTCAGCACCAGGCTATGAGGTCCCTGTCTCTGTTGATGCCAACATGGTACTCAGTGTGACCCAGACTACTATACTAAACAATACCGGAATTGTCAGTGCCAACCAGAGGCATGTCGATATCAAGAAGAATGCCAAGAAGCGCCACTCGTTCACAGCCCTCAGTATGACGCACAAATCCTCCCATGCCATGAATAACAGGCATTCCATGGAAATTAGTGCTCCAGTATTGATCAGTTCTAGTGATCCTCGCGCTGCTGCCAGAATCGGAGGCATGGCTCAACTTTCATCCAGTGCACCAGTCCAGGTAACTGTTTTTAGAACAGCCAGATGAGGGCATAAGTAACAATTAGGAGCCCATTCAGATGGCCAATATTTGCAATCTATAACAATAGTGTGTTGCCTGTGCTGTGCAGTTTCCTCTTATGTAATGTATACATGTATCCTCCATACATGTGCCCACTATGGGAATCTCCACATGCTAAGATCTCTTTTGCATGTATATCTCTACTAACATTAAATCCAATATAGAAAATAGTCTAATACTAAACCTGTGCTGCCCTCATTATGACAGCATGAGCAGGATCACATTATAATATACTGTTGACTCTCCTTGTTATTCATGGCTGTTGGAAGGTTAACTAGTTACATAAATTATCATTTATTAACATAATAAAATTTAAGGCTTATTAAAGCCTGCCAACATATAGACCTAATCCACGGAGGGTCTAGGCCTATTCACACCCTGCTATTTCCCATTGACTATCTTGTGCCTTTGTCCTTAATGCATGGGCGAGTATACGTACTTCTGCATCTTACTAACCATCTGTAGGTATTCAACGCTACTTTTTTCATTGGTGATCTATTTTAACTATTTTAATTTTTAGGTTTTAATATATTTTTCCTATTTTTTAAAATCTGCTGGAAGTGTAAGTAGTGTCAAATACACATTGAAAACTATCAGTATCGTCTAAATCAATTTCAGTTTGGGGTCACAGAATAAAAGCTCGTTGTTAGGTTTGCATATTTTATTTCATAGCCTTTCACACAAGAAGAAACTTTTTGATGAAAACTGTTGAGCTTTTTTCTTCATGTCTCCTAAAAGACAGAAACTTGGTTATTATGCAACAGGAGTAATCATTATAATGGAGCCCCGCTTGTGTCATGTATGCCCGATGGTGCTTAGGATGTCAGGTCTCAGATGGTGGAGTCTGCTATCATATTATTAACAATTAACTATTCTCGACAGATGCTTGGCAAGGTGCAGGCTTGGATTTATCTCAAAAGGATCTCATGAATAATGTAGCTGTGCTAATTCCAAGACTGGTAACATCCTGCCAGTTTCAGGATATAGTCATACAACATAAAGTAGATATGATGAATTAAAATGACAATGTTTATAAGGTTTATTCACCCCTTTTCATGAGGTTAGTCGTAATTCTAGGAACATAGATCGCCAGCAGTGACTGAATGCTTCATGGAGGCTTGTATGGTGTTTAGTTGTTTAAAGGGAATCTGTCAGCAGGTTTTTGCTACCTCATCTGACTGCATCATCATGTAGACAAAGAGATCCTGAATCCAACGATGTATCACTTATGATACTAGGTGTAGATTTTCTGACACAATCAGAATTTTTAGATTTAGTCATGCAGCAGAGCTGAGAGAGCTGTCTTCGCCCACACCAGGCTCTCTATAGAGATTGTACATTGACAGTGAAGTGTGAATCAGACGAGGGGTCGTGTCGGACTGTCAGGCACGTGACATTGTACCACGAGCAACAATGTCACGTGCCTGACAGTCCAACATCCCCCTCCTCTGATTCAACAAGTCCTGCTGCTTAAACAAACATAGCAAATATACAACATTGGACCTTGACAAAACAGGTATCCCTGAATTCTCTGTGTTACCCCTTGCATCATGTTGTCTTTAGCCTATCAAAAACCTGCTGACAGATTACTTTTAAATACAGTGGCTATGAATACAGCCAGGAGCATTCATACTGTATGTGGAAACTACACGGGGGCCCTGAAACCAAGGGGCTCACTTTCACTTTTAAAGGGAACTTGTCACAATTTTTTTTTTTTTAAATGTTTGGACTTTTATTGAAAAGTTTAGTTATTAGGGTAAAAACATTAAATTGTATATTTTTTTTTAATTGAATAACTTTTTAATTCAACTCCTATATGTATTTGTTAACCTATAAGTGTCAAAGCACAATTCACACTCAGCATCATTTTATAGTAGCACAGCAATTTGCACTTGTTTACAATTTCCCTCTGTCACCTATAATTGATATGATTCTACTGGAGCTGTCATGTCATTGCAGTACTCAGATCACAGTAATGAGCAGTGATCACAAGTCCATGCACTAATCTCATGGTGTTGATTTCATCTAATAACATATACTCAACACTCGTTGAAGTAACTGCTGCAGTTTTGGTGCCTAAACCTAGTGAGCACTCTATGCTAATTAGGATGATCAGAGTAAAGCAGTCATGTCATTACAATGTTCACATCACAGTAATAAATAGTGGGCGCTCATCAGATCCAAGCGACAGGACTGTGGCAATGACTTCATCTATGCCACTCTGTTGATGTGACGTCAGTAAAAGCCATTGACTCGGTGATCTGCGACTACTCTGTGCTGCCGGAGAACGGCGCTAGACTCTCTCTTTTGGAACTTATACGCATATACGTATAAAGGGCATATACGGCAATTTGTACAAAAAAAGTGCCGTATATGCCCTTTATGGTTATAATGTAATTGACTCCTGCTCAAATAACTGAACCTCTAGTGATCTTACGCTGTTATTCCACGTTCCACAGGTTAAGAATCTATGGATCTCCAAATTGACTAGTAAGCATAAATTTTGCAGTGTACACCAATACTACAACATGATACATTATAACAATAACAATATCACATTTTCAGTTGTATCTTATGCCCTAAATACACGCTGAATGTTATTAGACTTTGCGGTTGAAGCGATTCATATCAATAAATAACTTAATAATGGCAATTAAACATAGGTGTAAAAGTGCTTGCAAGAGTAATTTCGCAATCATAAACTGGAAGTTATTTGGTAAAAAGTTCAATGTTTTCTAAATTCTGATTAAATGAGGAACTATCATTTACAATTTCAGTTGTGTTGGTTCTGGGTAGCAAATTTAGGCCGGTTTCACACCTCAGGTTTTTCTCTCATGTGAAAAATAGAATGGTTTTGTTTCGTTTACTGATTTGATGTTTGTTCCATGTACCAATTTTTACAATTTGTGCATCATCTCCTATAGACTACATAGTGAATAATGGACAGCATTTTGATGACACAATGAAGGCATTAAAGGGATATTTCCAACATCCTATCCCAATGTGTAGTAGGCGTAACAATAATAATATTAGCAAATACAGTTGTACCTTGCTTAACGAGAACAATCCGTTCTGAGACTGTGCTTGTTAATCAAGTTACTCGTTCAGCAGAGCAAGGTTTCCCATAGGAAATCATTGCAATGCTGACAATTCGTTCCACAATGTGTTAAATGTCCCATCCTGGTCCCCTATTCTATCATTCCACACACGTACAAACACGCACAAACAAGCACAAACACACACAAACTCACACTAACACACAAGCACACATGCACACGCACATATTATATGCTCACCTTACCTTCCGATCCATCGCCGGTCTCCTGGGACTTGCTGTTCTCCGGTGCGGGCCGTGTATCAGGTAATCATAACGACGAGGGCGGAACTTCCTGCCAGAGTGCTGACGTCAAAGGCAAAGCCGCTTGCCTCTAATTGGCCAGCGCGCTGCCTTTGACAAGCGGTGACAGGAACCAGGAAGTTCCTGCTTCATTGCTATGGATGCCAATGCCTGGAGTGGAGCGGAGCGGAGCAGAGCGGCGCGGCGCACTACAGGACCCAGGAGGCCGGCGATGAAACGGAAGGTACAGATATTATATGCACACCTTACCTTCCGTTCCACCGCCGGCCTCATGGTACTTGTAGTTCGCCGCTATGTACCCGGGAACTACAAGAACCATGAGCCCGGCGGTGGAACGGAAGGTAAGGTGAGCATAATACTGTATGTGTGTGAGTGCGTGTATGTTTGTGTGTGTTTGTGTGTACATATGTGTGTTTGTGTGGACTTCAAGTGCGGGTTAGAGCGTGGTGGGTGGACGGAACCGGAAGTGTGTGAGGTGAGGATTTCGCTCGTACAGCAAAGCTTTCTCGTAAACCGAGTTACAAATTTACAGAAAGCTTTGCTTGTTAAGCAAAATTCTCGTTAAGTGGGTTACTCGTTAAGCGAATTAGAAATGTAGTACAGTTCTCCTGATATAGCCATGTCTCTTACCTCATGTGCAGGACATTACAGCTCTGGGATCCAAGGCTACGTCCACTCATATAGTGAGTTACTTAGTTGCTCATGGTCGTTATCATGCATACATAAACTGCAGAGATGAGCGGACCCTTGGAATTTTGGATTCTGCTGGTCCAGCTGAACTTTTTTAAAGTTCAGTTTTTGACCCGCACTTGACCGGAACTTCATTCGTAGTCACTGATTGGCCGTTCAGGTCTCCGCCCACATACAGCCAGCCATAAACAGATCACTTCCGGGTGAGGGTGGGAGGATGTTTCCATTTTTTTTTTTTTTTTGTGTGGTGCAAACTATATCTGATGATGCTATTGTTACCGCCAGTGCGAGCCGCTTAAACACTGCAAGCGACTCACACTGGGCTGAGCACCAAGCGTACCCGAGCACAGGGATGCTTGCTAGAGTGGTGTTCATAATTAAAGCCTCCAAACACTGAACAGCAGCTTTGTTTTCTTAGAAAAGTCTGTGTTTGTATCAATCACCAAACTTCACATTCGCTTTTCTGTAATAAGCTGCAATACCCTTCACATATGTATAGCTACATAGCTAATTAGGAGAACTATACTACATTTCTAAATGGAGGTATTTGCTAATATTATTATTATTACACTTACTACATATTGGGGTGGGATCTTGGATATGAATGCCCCTTTTTTAAGTGCGATCTGTCTTTTTCGTGAACTTCTTCACTTGAATCGACTTTGAGATGAAAATACTATGAAAATAGGATGTCTTCATTGTTTTGGGTGTTTTTTTACATTATAATCGTCTACAGAAACCCATAAACCCCTGATATGTTAGTATAACAGTTGAAATTAATATATCTTTGTTCGCATACATACAACAAACACTGATGTGTGGATGAGCGCCATCTATTACAACTCAATTTGTATAATGACAGTTCAGTATCAGTCTAATGTAGAAATATCAGTAATAGATTTTCAGCATTGACCAAGTTTCCAATCTTTGCTAATTTTAAAGAAAATAGCTGATTACTGTGACAATGGCTGGAAATGATTATCTTTTGATATATGTTTTGTCTCCGTTGAATACGTCACACTGAATAATCTGAAATTGAAATTCATTCATTGATAAACCAAGCAGAAAGAAATGTCGGTCTGTTCTAGGTCCGTTAATATTTAGTCAAGCAGTTGAATGCACATATCTAATGAGGTCGCTTTTTATCCCACTCGTGTGGACATCTTGAGTTGAAGCATGTGAGGCATTTTAATATGTGGCAAGCAATTTACTCAGGTAACTGCGCAAATTGCATCTGACATCTAAAACGTGAGTGGAGAGAAAGACGCTGAAGAGGTGGAGGAGGAGGCCTTTCCAAGTAGCAGTCACATTAATTCAGCAAATGCATCAATACATCTGTTCTGTGTGATATCGTCTAATGCAATAACAACATTGACAAGCTCTACTGAGCTAATCTTCTTTTAGCAGGGCAGAGATACGCTTCCAATTTTAATACCATTTACCTGACGACAGGTAACAGCAGATACCAGGGATGAAAGATTAAAAGAGCCCTTTAATGTTTCCTAAATTTGTAATGTCTGTCAATTGGGATTTAGTGGGTAAAAAGAACCAGGATTACTGAAGGCATACAAGGCGGAAACAAAGCAGCTTCACGGTAAACATATGAATGGTGCGCGTAGAGTGGAAGAGTAATGCGCTGTCTTTTCTTAGAAGACATTGATTATCCATCTGTTTTTTTTTGAGTACACCCTGTCAATGAAAGGATAAAGCCTGGCAATGATTTCATGGACATGCATTGATGCATCGGAAAGATATCCTTCTCTCCAAAGCCTGTTGAGACACAATCATATAACGAGTTTGAAGGATGTCTAATAAATAGCAGTGATTTGCTCACTTTGACACATAAATGAACACAATAGTATATTGGATGAATGATATTACAACAGAAAAAAACATATCCACTACACAATAGATTTTGACCAAAAGTAATAATTCAGCTACACAAAATCGATATAAAAAATGTTATATACTTTTCTAGGAAAGGGGAAGCAATATGGCTTGCCAGTTGCAGTGTTCCCGCATTCTCATTGTACTGGTTGTAAAACAGGCTAGTCTGATGTGAAATATTACCCTTGCTCAGCTTGTGCCAAAATTATGCAGCAGAATAGGTTACAGACAGCAATATTTTTTGTTGCCATTTTAAGGAAAATGAACTACAAATGATACTATTGATCCATGGATTATTTCTTCACTCTGAAACATCAGATTTTTTATGTATTGGCTTGTAAGGCATGAACAAACAAGGTAATTAATATTCAAGGTGCTCACCACTAATTAGGCCACGGTTCAGTTACAGACCTGCTATTTCACTATTGAAATCTATGCTATCCTGGAAACTTGAGCCCAAGATGAGGATATAAAAGATGGGTCTCAGAGATGCCTCCTATTAGTAATCTGGGGCTTAGTAGCTGCTCTGATCTGTCATTAACCCTGTATTACCCCAAGAGACCACATGACTTTTTTTAAATTATTAATTTAAATAATTTAAAAGAAAGCTGCATTATTTTAATACACAGCCAAGATAACCGCATGGCTTCAGCCTCTAGCTGTATGCTTTATCTGTGCTGGGTATTATAATATAGGGAGACCCTACGCCAATTTTTTAAATTTATTTTTACATTATACATACGCACACAGCGTCTGTGATTGAAAGCATTTAGATGCATCAGACAGGGTAAGGGCGCTGTCTGACTGCAACTAATCACAGATGCCAAGACTGTTGGTGGGCAGGGGAAGCAGTAAATATGTATGAAGGTAATGAGCGGCCCCAGAATTAGCGATACAGCTGCGCGGGAGACTCGGTAAGTATAAGTCGCTTGCTCTAATCTCCCTATCCATTCTAACACCATTTTAAAGCACTGGAATCAGGTCCTCGTAGTCATATGGGGACTGACGGGTTTTTTTAAAAACCCGGTTGGAATGCCAATCCTGGGTATCTGTGGGTCCACCCATCACTATTTACAACTAACATTAGTATTAATAGAAGCAGGAAGATTAGCTAGTAGGTACGTGCCCACAAGAATGCAAGTGTAACGTCTGCCTGGAGCCACAGACTCAGACTGGCTGTAAAGTGAGGCTAGAGGAAAGCTGCTCACAAAGCAGGACCCTGAGAACTCTGCAACCCTTTAACCCCTGTACAGGAATTTGGAATTACACAGAGCCCCAGAGATCCCCACCTGTTGTAGGCTGTAGTCCGTGGTAGCCAGGCAGGGTCTAAAACCAGGAAATGCAAAACAGGAACAGGTCGGCAGGCAAGGGTGTAATGAGGA
The DNA here is from genome assembly GCF_048569485.1 of Anomaloglossus baeobatrachus. NCBI lineage: Eukaryota > Metazoa > Chordata > Amphibia > Anura > Aromobatidae > Anomaloglossus > Anomaloglossus baeobatrachus. Next base: position 483,186,493 of record NC_134354.1, on the reverse strand, counting down.
AACAAAGCAGAGGTCAAAACCAGGACTTGCAGCAATGTACAAAAATGACAGACAGGAGGGTAGTCAGAAAGCAAGCAAAGGGCAGCGCACAGGAATTACTATACAAACAGAACAGGAACCAGGAATACAGAACTATCTCTGGCTGTGGTCAGCAGACAGGAGGGGGAATAGGAACGGTGTGGTGTCTTCCAATTAGTTGTAGCTGAATTATGGTAACTTCAGCTGGAAGACACACGCCACCTACAGTCAGCCAGTGGAAGTCGATGGAGCAGACTCCGGTGGGCACGTACCAGTACCCCCCCTCCACTGGGGACTCCCGGACCCTCATAACCCAGCTTGTCAGGGAACTAGAGGTGAAATCGCCTGACAAGACCTATAGCATGTACCTCACTTGCTGGGACCCATGGTCTCTCCTCAGGGCCATAACCCTTCCAATGTACCACATACTGCACCGCCCCTCTAACAATATGGGAGTCAAAGATTTTCTGTACTTCATACTCCCAGTTACCTTTAACCAAAACAGGAGGAGGGGGGCCTGACTGGGTGAATGCGAAAACGATACAACTTGAGGAAGGATTTGTGGAACACATTCGATATTTTAAAGGACTGAGGGAGGTTCAGGTGGAAAGCTGTGGGATTAATGACCTCGACTATCTCTTAAGGTCCAATAAATCTGGGACCTGGCTTAGCAGAAGGGACCTTGAGTTTTATATGACGAGTGAACAACCATACACTGTAACGCTCCCGGTCCGACCGCGCGGCTCACCACCCGTCGCTCCAACCCCTGGGATCCCCGCTCCCCGCCGAGCCCACTCTCCTGCTACCCCGTCCAGACCTTTTCCCCGTCGGCTCCGTGCCGCTCACTCACTGCAGACACTTGCGCTCCAGCGTCCTGCCTCTCCTCCTTTGGTCTCGGCTCTGACTTCCGGGTTGCGGCCTTCACACATGCACACTAGGGGGAGCGCGCGTGCACTCACCTAGACTTAAAGGGCCAGCACAGCTGTCCAGAATATCACTAATATATTTGGGTATTTAAGACTTGCTACTCCCCATGGCCAGTGCTTGTTCAACGTGTCCCTGTAGCTTGTCTCTTGTACTAGTTGTTCAGGTCCCGCCATACCTGTGCTTGTGTAACTCTGTCTCTGCTTGCAGATCCTGAGTACCGTTCTGAGCACACAGTCCAGCCTGATCCCAGCAACCTGCACCAGTCTTCGGTTCTGGACTTCAGCCTGATCCCGTTAACCTGCACCAGTCTCCGCTCCTGGACTTCAGCCTAATTCCTGTGATCTGCACCAGTCTCAGTTCTGGACTTCTGCCTGATCCCGTTAACCTGTATCTGGTCCAGATCGGATCCTGCATCCAGTGACTCTTGTTGATCCCGGCTTCCGTGCATATAGGCCCTCTGCAGTTACGCCCAACAGTCCCTGTATAGGGGTTCGCTCGAGGGGGAGTCCGGTGAATGGTCCAGTTGGTCCACTCCCAGGACTATCCTTACATACCTTATCTCCAACTCCAAGGCTTGGGCCCTTGGAATGCCTCTTATTAGCAGTCAAGGCTTGACCACCCTGTGCCCTCTTCAAGTTCTCTTTCACCTCAGACCAGATAGCTTTCAGTTTGTCCACAGTGCTTTCAGCCTCAGGAGTATCCACCGTAGAGGAAGAAAACAACCCAAAACGTGGATGCAACCCAAAATTGCATAAAAAAGGGGTAGTCTGGATAGACTCCTAATACTGATAATTGATGGCAAACTCAGCTAGTGGTAGATATTCCACCCAGTCAGACACAACACCAAAGATATTGTTCTAAGATTTGATTAGAATGTTCAGTCTGACCATTGATCTCTGGGTGGTAGGCAGAAGAAAAAAAATAACTTTATATTAATCTTTTTACAAAAAGCCCTTCAGACTTTTAAGACGACTTGCGTTCCTTGGTCAGAAACAATATTCTCCGGAACCCCGTGTAACCGCACAATATGCCTAATGAACAACCTGCTTAGAGTTTCAGAATTAAGTAATCCAGAAAATGGAACAAAATGACACTGTTTGCTGAACTTATCCACTACCCAGATACTAGTCTTCCCTTCTCAGGGTGGGAAGTCAATGATGAAGTCCATGGAAAGATGGGTCCAAGGACTTCTTGGAATAGGTAGGGACTGAAAAAATCCAGCGGGACGGGTACGGGGTGTCTTGGCTCGAGCACAAGTTTCACAGGCCATTACGTATTCCTTACAGTCCTTTGCTACGGTTGACCACCAAAAATGTATGATTATAAGTCGGAGGGTATTGCCTATACCAGGGTGACGTGCAAGGACAGAATTATGGGACTCCTGAAGTACCAGTAGGCGAAGTGTGGGAGTGACAAACAGTTTACAGTCAGGAGTGGTTTCAGGGGCCTGGTATTGGGCATTACAGATCTGTTCTATCAAATCTAAGGATATCGATGATACAATAATGCCTTTAGCTATAATAAGGACTGGTTCAATGTTTTCCGATTGAGAGGGACAAAAGCTATGGGAATGTGTATTAGCTCTTGTCTTCTTGGTAACGGGCCGGAACGTTACCACAATCAAATCTAGAGAAGAACAATGCCCACCTACCTTGCCTAGGATTGAGTCTCATAGCAGATTCCAGATAAGTGAAGTTCTTATGGTCTGTGATGACTGTGACTTTATGTTTGGCGCCCTCAAGGAAGTGGCGCCATTCCTCGAAGGCCCATTTAATAGCCAATAGCTCACGATTACCAATATCATAGTTTCTCTTGGTGGGAGAAAAATTGCGGGAAAAGAAGGCACAAGGACGAAGCTGAGTGAGAGAAGGAGTACCTTGTGATAGCACCGCCCCAACTCCAACCTCGGATGCATCGACTTCCACAATAAAGGGACGCGTAAGGTCAGGCTGAACCAGAATCGGGCCTCAGGAAAAAGAGTCTTTTATTTAGAAAAGGCATGGATCGCCTCTAGCTTCCAATTAACTACATCCGCCCCCTTTTTAGTCAAATCGGTGAGGGGTTTGGCAATCTTGGTAAAATCCCTAATAAATATGCAATAATAATTTGCAAACCCAAGGAAACGCTGCAAGGTTTTCAAGGACTTTGGTTGCACCCACTCCTTAATCGGCTGTAGCTTAGAGGGATCCATACGGAAGCCTTCTGCAGACAATATATAACCCAGGAAATTAACCTCATCAACAAAAAAACCCACATTTTTCATATTTAGCAAACAGGGAGTTCTCCCTGAGTCTCTGGAGTACAGTGCGTACATGTTGGACAAGTGACGTAGCACCAGGAGAGTAAATCAGAATGACATCCAGATAGACCACCACATACTGACCACAGATATCTCTGAAAATGTCATTGACAAAGTTCTGAAAAACAGTCGGCGCATTACTTAACCCAAAAGGCATTACTAGGTACTCATAGTGTCCCTCTGGAGTGTTAAATGCCGTTTCCCACTCATCTCTTTCTCTGATGCGGATTAGGTTATAGGCAACCCTAAGATCCAGCTTAGTGAACCACCGGGCTCCTATGAGCTAGTTAACCAGATCGGGGATGAGTGGCAGAGGGTACTGATTCTTTACAGTAATAGCGTTAAGTTCACCTTCAATACAAGGTCTGAGGCCACCATCTTTTTTATCCACAAAAAAGAATCCAGGCCGGACTAGTGACCTGGATGGACTGATAAACCCTTTCTGCAGACTGTCTGCTATATAATCTTTCAAGGCTTGACGTTCTGGACCAGAAAGACAATATATAACCCAGGAAATTAACCTCATCAACAAAAAAACCCACATTTTTCATATTTAGCAAACAGGGAGTTCTCCCTGAGTCTCTGGAGTACAGTGCGTACATGTTGGACAAGTGACGTAGCACCAGGAGAGTAAATCAGAATGACATCCAGATAGACCACCACATACTGACCACAGATATCTCTGAAAATGTCATTGACAAAGTTCTGAAAAACAGTCGGCGCATTACTTAACCCAAAAGGCATTACTAGGTACTCATAGTGTCCCTCTGGAGTGTTAAATGCCGTTTCCCACTCATCTCTTTCTCTGATGCGGATTAGGTTATAGGCACCCCTAAGATCCAGCTTAGTGAACCACCGGGCTCCTATGAGCTAGTTAACCAGATCGGGGATGGGTGGCAGAGGGTACTGATTCTTTACAGTAATAGCGTTAAGTTCACCTTCAATACAAGGTCTGAGGCCACCATCTTTTTTATCCACAAAAAAGAATCCAGGCCGGACTAGTGACCTGGATGGACTGATAAACCCTTTCTGCAGACTGTCTGCTATATAATCTTTCAAGGCTTCACGTTCTGGACCAGAAAGATTATAAATCCTACACTTGGGGAGATGGGAATTGGGGACCAAATCGATGGGGCAATCATAATCTCTGTGTGGAGGTAATTTTTCAGAGTCAGAAACAGAAAACACGTCAGCAAAATCCCTGAATACATGAGGTAAAAAGACAGGTTCAGCTCTAGTCAGGTTAATATATAAAGACATGCATGTGTCCTGACACTCAGGGCTCCAGCGCACAGTCTCACCCTGGTGCCAGTCTATGACCGGATTATGTTTGCGCAGCCATGGCATGCGTAATACTACTGCAGACATCAAGTTCTCAAGAACAAAAAATGATACAGATTCCACGTGCAAAGCTCCAACAAGCATGGAAACCTCTGGAGTTCTAAACTTAACAACACCCTGAGTAAGGGGAGTATTATCAATGGCAGAGATTCTAATATAAGAGCTTAGTTTCTGAAAAGACAAACCCAGCTCTTTTGCTACCTTAGAGCTTATGAAATTGGCTGCAGGACTACAAGCAACAAAAGCCTGCAGCCACATGGCTTTTCCCTCGTGAGTCAAAGAGACAGGTAACATTAACTTTATAAAGTCCACAGGAAGTACCTGGGCACCTGAGTGAGTATCCTGGGGCCAACTCAGATGCTGTTGTTGCTCTGGAAGCGATTGCCTCTGAGATCCAGGCTCTCCATGATGGGCTCTGGTTGTAGCTGAATGATGGTAACTTCAGCTGCAAAACACACGCCACCTACAGTCAGCCAGTAGTACTGAAGATCCCTTGGAAACCCAGCTCAGTGGATGAGTGGAGCCTGCGCCCATCACCGCCACTGGCATCAACTCTTTTACCACCACCAGCACTATCCACGGCAGGAACACGGCATCGCCTGGTGATCGAAGCAGAAGTTAATAGAGCAGACTTCGGTGCGAATGTAACAGCAAGTCACAAAGGAGTTATTTCGTTATACCCAATCAAACTGGCAAGCAAAGCTGAATCCTAACATTTTGTATTTTATTGCAATATTGCAAGATACAGTGCATGATGTAAATTAGACCTAGCCTGAAAAACTCCTTTAATGAGAATAATGCATTGGTTTTGTATAGATGAAAGCTGGGCCCTTGGAATCAAGTCCTCTTGTGTGGCCAAGGTTTCCTAACCTAACACTCTAGGCTCATTAAGGGCTAAAAATTGATTGTGTGGTCTGATGCTATAACTGGTACACCACTTGTATAATTAAAAGTATGCATAGGTTAAAAGTTTGTTTCCAGAATTTCATTATTTTTCACAAGGCACAGTAAATGCCTGTCTGTTAATACACAGACTAAAGTGGGCTTTACACACTGCGATATCGGTCCCGATATCGCTAGTGTGGGTACCCGCCCCCATCTGTTGTGCGACACGGGCAAATCGCTGCCCGTGCCGCACAACATCGCCTAGACCCGTCACACATACTTACCTGCCCGGCGACGTCGCTGTGACCGGCGAACCGCCTCCTTTCTAAGGGGGTGGTACGTGCGGTGTCACAGCGACGTCACTGAGCGGCCGCCCAATAGAAGCGGAGGGGCGGAGATGAGCGGGACGTAACATCCCGCCCACCTCCTTCCTTCTGCATTGTGGCCGGGAGGCAGGTAAGGGGAGCTTCCTCGTTCCTGCGGTGTCACACGGAGCGATGTGTGCTGCCGCAGGAACGAGGAACAACCTCGTTACTGCTGCAGTAACGATTTTTGAGAATGGACCCCCGTGTCACCGATGAGCGATTTTGCACGTTTTTGCAGTGATGCAAAATCGCTCATAGGTGTCACACGCAACGGCATCGCTAATGCGGCCGGATGTGCGTCACCAATTCCGTGACCCCAACGAGTTCGCATTAGCGCTGTCGTAGCGTGTAAAGCCCCCTTAAGCCCAACACAATGTTTATTTTACATTGGCGCCTATTTTTCACCTCTTAACTGCCCCTCAGTGCATTCAGCATCAGAATGGGTAGTCCTATTCTTATTTACTATATTTACCAGCAACACTTGCTTCTCCTCTGTGCTGCAGACCCCTTCCCCTTTCATTGTGTTCTCCTGACAAGCCCTACCTAGCAAGCTAATCTAAGTGTAAAATTTATCTTATTCTTCTCTGCACTCTCTACTTTTGAATAATATCCTTCCTGACCAATTTACCAATGTTATCTTCTGCCATCTACATCACCAATTGTATTTACACCATTAGCTCCACAATGGCAGTGCAGAGCTTTGTTTGTTGCTTGCTGCAGAGTAGTGATGTGAAACTGCAAATGCTGCTCTGCTCTGTTTATGCATGTGACAAAATATAATCCTTTGCAATATGCATCAATAAAGAAGCATTTGCAGTTTCACATCACTGATATCACAGCAGTGAGTAACAATCGCAGCTCAGGTAACCGCAACTTCTGTACAAAGAGCCCACTTTTGGAGTAGATTTCTCCTCTCAGCCCCTTGTAAACATCCCGTCTTACAATATATCTCTTAATTCTGTCCCATTTATGTATAGCCCATCCTGCAGTATATTGCTTCTTAATGTCCTCTGTATTTACAACCCATCCTGCAGTGCATTACATCACTTGTCTAAAGGTACTGTCACATTAAGCGACGCTCCAGTGATCCCACCAGCAACCTGACCTGGCAGGGATCACTGGAGCGCGCTACACGGGTTGCTGGTGAGCTGTCACACAGGCAGATCTCACAAGCAACCAGTGACCAGCCCCCAGCCAGCAGTGACGCGTGGAAGCGATGCTGCGCTTGGTAACTAAGGTAAATATCGGGTAATCAACCCGATATTTACCTTGCTTACCAGCGCACACCACTTAGCGCTGGCTCCCTGCACTCCTAGCCAGAGTACACATCGGGTTTATTACCCGATGTGTAGTCTGGCTATGTGTGCAGGGAGCAGGGAGCCGGCACTGACAGCGTGAGAGCGGCGGACGCTGGTAACGAAGGTAAATATCGCGTAACCAAGGAAAAGGCTTGTTGGTTACCAGATATTTACATTGGTTACCAGCGTCCGCAGAAGCCGGCTCCCTGCTCACTTCACATTCAGTTGTTTCTCTCTCGCTGTCACACACAGCGATGTGTGCTTCACTGCGGGAGAGCAACAACTAAAAAATGGCCCAGGACATTCAGCAACAGCCAGCGACCTCACAGCAGGGGCCAGGTTGTTGCTGGATGTCACACACAGCAACACCACTAGCAACATCGCTGTTGCGTCACAAAAGTCATGCCTCAGCAGCGATGTTGCTAGCGATGTTGCTTAGTGAGACGTGGCCTTTAGTTAGCAGAACACATGGACTGGTGCTTCCTGGTTTTAGCTCTGCAATGTAATTAAGGACATTATGTGCCTTTTGGTGAAATCATCCCTGACAATAGGCGACACAGTACAGTTATGTTGATAAGATGCCAGCTGAGCAAGATTACACTGCACAAGATCAACTTGGGCTCTGGAAATACAGTGCAGTTCCAACGGCAACTAAAGGGTAAATAGAGCCCAGAGAGGAATTCTTAGGGGAGTAATATATGTAAAACAGGGCACAAATGAATTGATATATATGTATATCATTATAAGACCACATTGTGATTTTCTAAATACCCCTTAAATCCAATACCTTAATTCTAGATTCTATATTTCATTCTATAAATTTTAAAGAATCATGGGGCATCTGCGCATGAGAACTTTTATTTGGTAACAAACCATACAAATTCATAGCACTGCTGATTTCCAACCCAGTTCTGTCTGGCGAATGTTTCTAGTGTGTCTCTCAAAGCAGTACTACATACAGCTAGAAAATGCAATAGCAATGAACCTATTTTATAATCATTGGAAGCTCTAATGACAATACTGATGTTCAAAAAGCAGCAAAGCGGAAAATGATTTTTTGGCCTTATTGGCAGAAGGATGTAAAATGTATGAAAAAGAGAAGTACTAAAATGTCTATTTCGCTTTAGAAACTACATATCTAATGGTACAGTGCTGTACTATATTTGTGGAGATGCAGAGTTTATGGTTATAATGGGTTGATTATTATTAGTGATGAGCGAGCACGACCATGCTCGAATGTTCGGTACTGGTACCGAGCAGTTGGATGCTCGCATGGGCTCGAATCATGGATATAATATAAGTCAATGGGCGACTCGAATACTGGAATTATTCTGGAAAAATGCTTGAGTCCGCCATTGGCTTTCACTACATCCAGAACTAGATTCGCTCAGAATTAGAGTCGCGCCCATCTGAGCATTCAACTGCTCGTTACAAGTACCGCGTACCCCAGCTAGTGCTAGCTCATCACTAATTAGTGAGCACTAAAATGCTTGAGGGCTCAATACTCGAATCGAGCTAGAAGGATGCTCTACTCAAGTACCAAGCATAACGGAAGTTAATGGGGAACTCAAGCATTTTTCCGGAAGACAGAAAAGCTCTCTTCGTGTGCGAAGATGAGCATGTTGAGCACTCACAAGATCGAGTTCCGAGCGTCTCGAGCACCCTGATGCTCAATCGAGTATCGAGCTGTGCTGACTCGCTCATCACTAATTATAAAATATATTTGCTTTATATTTTTCAAGGATGTTCAATATCTTTCAACATTTTTTAATACAGTACAATTGGCATAACTTAGTATTACTGGGACCTGAGAGGTACAAGTTAGTAGATATTCTGGTTTCTTAGATAATCTTTCAATATACGGTAATTTCACTTGTAAATGTACAAAACTTCAGGTTATTTGCCCAAAACAAAATGTCAGCTCAATTGGTGTCTCTGTTATAACTTTGTAATGTGTACGAAACCTGCATAGGGAATAGAAAAAGTAATTTTTATATTGACACTAAAGAGGTGGTCCACTACAAAGCAAAGTGGCCACATTGATGTAAAGCTGGGACTGAAGGCTTTTTCTAAATACCTTCTGTCGTCGATTCTGCATGTGAGCAGCGCTATCGCTGTCCGCTCATCCCCATTATGTGACCCAAGTTGCAGTGATTTCTGATGTCTGGTGATGTCACGTGAAATTCCAGATTTGGAAATTGATCCGGCATCACGGAGGCTGGACCCAGTCTCCCTGAGTGACTGGGCTATGGGCGGAGTTTCATCGCACGTCACAGCCCAGCATTGCTAATGCTTGCGGTGCTCTGCAGTGAAGGAAAGAACACACGAGATGATCACCGGATCAAATACTAAAAATAGACAAGTCCAATAAATAAGAGCTTACAAAAAGATAGACTGATAAAAAAGCAGAGGGCCATGCATGAGTTTCCAATCTATGCTGTTTGTACAATTATTAGGCAATTTGTAATTTTGATGATTATTTTATTATTGAACAAATACAGTGGTATCGGTCAATCCATCAGGTTAATAAACCTGAAACCTGAATATTTAGGAAAGTAAAAGTGAGGTTTTAGCTTTCTTAGGAAAGTATCTATGTGTGCAGAATTATTGGAGTGGTAATATCTATTTTAACTGTTTTTTTATCCTTGTGGCCGAACACAAACAGTAACACAGACTTCCCTGAGAAGCCCGTGTTTGGGGTCCATACACCAACACTAGGTGTCTGGTATGAACCCCAAATATTACAGTTCAGGTACACCCATCACTATTCATTACTAATCTAGCCCCAGACCCATCAGGTCCATCAAGACTCACATCAGTCCCTAAAACCTTTAAAATATCTTCTTAAGATTTTTTTTGCTTTTCGATATATCTTGTTCAGTGGGTCGGGTTCCTTATCTCGGCCCTGTCTCTGAACACTGAACACCTTGTACTTTTGGGTACTCCAGGGAGGTTGCAGTTTTGAATATGACAACACTGGAGTTTAGTGGGTTTCTGGTTTCTTAAAAATTGATTCTTCTCAAATCTTTGGTAGTTAGCGTGCATCTTTAATTCTTAAGATTACTTTTATGATCCAGTTGACTATTTGTAACAAAACTTTTGATGGTTTTGTGATCAGACTCCAATATTTTAGCATTTTCAATAGTGCTGCATTCCTCTGTAAGACGTTTGACAATTTCTGACCTTTCAGAGTCAGTTAGTCTTTTTTGTGGCCCATTTTGTCTGAGAAAACAAGCTGCATAGTACTTCTGCACACATTGATAAAGAATGTTTATACCTTTAGGAAGCACTCTCCCTCATTACACAAATACAGTTGCCTAATATGCAAAGCAAGAAGAAAGCTGGACACGCCTAACAATGTAGGTCACCATCCATCCATGGAGTGCTGCGATTGAAAGTCCGCCAGATGAACTATGATGCAAGGAAGAAAAATCAGCACATCCAAAATATAAAAACTCTTCTTACTTTATTTCTACATAAAATTAAAAGTCCATCCAGAAAAATAAGATGCTGACGCGTTTCCTTACACTTGCCTGATAATTGTGTTCTCAGTATATGGGTGTATAGCATGGAGTGGACAGGTAATACTGTATGTTCTATTTACAAAATCAGTCATGTTGTGGTTAAGAACCAGTAAGTTTCTGATGATTTTTTTTTTTAGGGAGGAGCTTTTTTTATTACATATTGTAGTATATGTAAATGTTTTTCCTGTTTATTTAAGTACAACTTAACTATAAAAGTTAAAGACCGCTATATGTATTTTAGGTCTTTATAATCCAGAATATCTTCTGCTGTTTGGTAATGGGAACATTATACTCTTAAGCTGGGTTTACACGCTGCAACATCGCAAAGGACATCGCTGTAACGTCACCGGTTTGGTGACGCAATAGCGATCTCCATAAGTCGCTGCTAAGTCTCTGGTGAGCGTTCAACCCGGCAAACCTGGCCAACAACTTACCAGCGATCCGGACCTGCAGAGCGACTTAGCTGGTTGTTGGGGACGTTGATAAGCAGCCTTTTGAAAGGGAAGTTGCTAACAAAGTCGCTGAAAAGGATTCACACACTGAAACTTCATGCTGCACAGCGGGAAACAAAGGACCTAGGAATGGTCCTGAACGACTTGTAGTGATCAGCAACTTCCAGCAACTTCACAGCAGGGGCCAGGTCGCTGATAGGATTCACACACTGCAACATCGCAAACAACATCGCTATTGCGTCACAAAACCGGTGACGTTACAGCGATGTCGTTTGCGATGTTGCAGTGTGTAAACCCAGCTTTAGTTGACGATTGGTACAATTTTATCTACTTTATGCTGTCTTTGAGATAAACATCATGTTATCATGGATCACTGGTTGATACATTTTACTTCAAGTAAGTTTCAGTAACATTTTAACAGGATGAATCAGAAACCAGGAAAGTGAATGCAATAAAATGTAATAATGGCCAAAAATTACAGAAAGCAAATGGAAAGAAGGCTGATGCTATCAGAAAGATAAATGCATTAAAATCAATAAAGCCTGTAGCAGAAATGTTTTTTAGCAATTTGTTTTAAACACGATACAACGCAATAATGTAGAGAATATATCCAATGAGAAAAGTCCCTACCACCCATCTGTTGATGTTCAGTAACCATATACACTTGGAATGTATCAATACAAGCATTGAATCTAGACCAAGAGAGGTAATTATTCCCCTATACTCTGCCCTGGTCAGACCCCACCTGGAATACTGTGTACAGTTCTGGGCGTCCCAATTCAAGAAAGACATCGATATATTGGAACAAGTCCAGAGAAGAACAACCAAGATGGTAGAAGGTCTGCAAACTATGACATGTGAAGAACAGCTAAAAGAAATAGGAATATTTAGTTTGCAAAAGAGAAGGCTGAGAGGAGACTTAATAGCGGTATACAAACATCTGAAAGGAAGTCACATTGCAGACAGAACTACCCTATTCTCATTAGCACAAGGTAATACAAGAAGCAATGGGATGAAACTTAAAGGTAGGAGATTCAGATTAGACATTAGAAAAAACTTTCTGAGAGCGATTGCAGTCAGGGAGTAGAACAGGCTACCACGGGAGGTGGTGAGGTCTCCATCAATGGAAATCTTCAAGTGGAAGCTGGATAAACATATAGGTGGTATGATTTAGAAAAATCTGCACTCACAGGGGGTTGTACCCGATGGCCCTTGAGGTCCCTTCGAATTTTACCATTCTATGATTCTATGGAAAAGGCGCAAACATAAAATTTAAAGCTGCATTAAATCGTCAGCTGCTGTACATTTTTTTGCAGCAATCACCCTATAATTGTATCATTCTTGCTGATATTTTCGACAATCAGGACACACGGTGAGATTTTTGTCACATTTGATGAAGTGTGTCTCCCTAATTCTTATACCCAGCAATAGACTGAGCCAGGTACATAAGATTAGGTGGGAGTGAGTCCTAGAGGTGAGACTAGATCACCACAAACTCTAATCCAGCCTGTAGACTATTATATAATAATAATAATAATAATAATAATAATAATAATAATAATAATAATAATAAAAAACATAATAATAATTTAGTATTAAACTAAACCATCAGGAAAAAACACTTCTAAAATAAAAGCCAGTGTGAATCCAGCCTAAAGCTGACAATATATTGACAAAAATATACAGATCTAGCAATAGTGTAAAAGAAGTAGTATATAAAATGTATTGCTATTGAATGATGACATATATGTTTTTAATTTTTTTTTTGCAACAGTGATGACCATGGATACCCCTTTGCCCTCTTTCTTTCAGAAGGTACAAGTGTAAATACTGTTTTCCCAAGGCTGCCACCAAGAATACTGCTAATCTACACCAGTCATGATTATTATCAGCTTTACAAAGGCTTACCGAGTCTTAAGGGACCAGAGCAGGCACTTAATCATTTCCAGAGTACAAAGACCAGAGTGATGCTCCGGTGCCCTGGTGATCCCAGAAGTGGATGATTTTACTGGAAGTAAAACAGTTCTCCCAATCCATTGCTAGCAAATCATAACAAAGAATTAACATTTCCTTCATATTTAGAGCTGTTTCTTATAACATATTAAAACTATTGTATAAAATGAAGAAAATAAGGTTTCCTCTAAAATGCGTCAATAAAAAATAAAAAAATGAAAACAAATACATACTGCTAATGAAAATGAAAACTAGAAGGAACAATGTATCCAAAGTTATTTTATTAATTTACACAAATAATATCACACCGTCATAAAATATCCACTATGACTACTGGGGGGTTAGGAGAATTAGTGCTCCAGCTAGAGGAATGGAAAAGTTATAAATATGCTGTATTGTTAGACCCTTCTCCCGTTTCACCATATTGGCAAATCCACCATAATATAAAGTGTGAAATTTAGATTTGTGACACAGATTAGACAGCAGACAATATGGGCCCTATTCACTAATATTGGCATTACACTCCAGTCTTAGTGAATGGGCAAGCAGAGTAAGAGGAGCCAGTTTATGAATTAGGGTGCAGTCACATGGTCATATGACTCGTCCGAAGATCACATCGAAATGCTCAAACTAGCTGTCAGCTTTCTTGACCCGAGCGTGACAGCTTTTGTTTCCATGGAGGTGTCACATTCAGGTTAGGAGAGCCTTCGGCCAGACCGAGCATTGAAATACGATCCTCGAATGAGTTATACTGCCTTCTGACAGCGCCCTTAGGCCCATCTTACAAGTGGCACGCGCCTCCTTGCATCTAGCCAGAAAATTCACTTCAGTCAAGGACTGGTGTAAGATCTCTTGCATAAGGTACACTACGTCTGGTAATGAACTAGATGGCTGGGTGCTGCTATGTCCCGATCCCTCCCCATATCCACCCAGTTTGGTAGAGCTGCCTGGGCCTGACTTGAAATGAACAAAGTCAGAAAATGTTCACGTAATTTAATGTTTCATAAAAATTTGACGACTTTTCAAAATGTGTTATGCCAGAAAAGTAGCAGAGACACTTTTATGTATAAGCCCCCATATCTTACCAGGGTGAAATTCAGAGGACTAGTAAACATGTTGGGGAGTTTAAAACACTGCAGGGCTTTACTCATTTCACAAAGATATTTTCTTGTGTGCATAAAGTGCAAATTATCCTATTCATGTGCATTGCAAGAGGATTAGGCAGGATATTTGTGTTTGAATCCTAATTGTAACCTAAAAAATTGGATTCCCTTAAAATGAGTGGGTTTGGTCATTACATGAAAGGAACCTGTCATGTCATTTTTTGATATTAAACCACCCCCAATGTGTTTGAAATGATGTAATGTGCATCACTAACACGGTTTAAAAAAAAATCCATATATTTATCTTAAAACAAATTATATGCTTAGGTGAATGCAGTAAATACCTTAAGTTTCAGTCATAGGGGGGAAGCTTTTGCTGGGATCAAGTCACTCAAGTTCAGCCATGATTCTTTTTTTAACTTAGTCACACCTTCAGCATTGTAATTGATCACACCACAGGTTCTTCAACATTACTTCTCTGCAGAGCTCTGCCCATTAGACTCACAAGATTGTGACATCATCACAGGTCCTGCAGAACCACTTCTCTTCTGCTGATTTCCAAAGGTCCTTCACTATCACTACTCTACTAAGCTCCACCCATTATGGTCATATGATCATGGCATCAGCACAGGTCCTTAACCCTAGAACGCATACTTGGGGCCTTGCAGACCTGCTAGGTTACTTGTTTTCTATTGTAGATTTCTATGGTTGCGTGTTCTTGGGTTAATCACCATTTCTCCAATGTTGAGTTCAATGTTGAGCTCCAAACATTAAGACATTTATATAAAATGAATATAAAATACCGATGTAAAGAATAAATACATTTTATCTTACATTTCTTACATATATTTTGAAACTGACAAGCAGGGTGATACTCACATAATGCCACACAGAGCCAGAGAATGCATGGATCACCCTGTGTTGTCTCAAAATTAGCAGCGTAGTCACGTGGGCATGCAGACAAAAATAAATGAAACCCGAGGCAACTAACGAAAACTGTATAGTGGAAAAAATCAACGAAAATTGAAAATATTGATAACCAACATCAACGAAAACCGAGGTACCATTTTATATACCAAATTAAGTCTTCCTTCACATCTGATGGTAATTCATTAAGACTGGCAAAGTCTATATCTCTTTTATTGAAAAAAAAATAATCTATGCCTCATTATTTAAAGCAAGATTATATTTTTCTTTTATTAAAACACAGGCATAAGATGTGCCAAATTCATTAAGAGGAAATTTTAAAATTACAGAAGCATGAATACTACTTGAAAAAATATTGGAAGAAGCCCCAAAATTGCAACAGATTTGTAAGATGTGCCATAATTGCCTCAAACTTGTATAATGTAACAAAAACTGCCCAAAATAAAGCCACCCAATCAATAGATGTAGGCTAGGTTCACATTTCCGTTGTTTTAAATTCGTCAGGTCCGTCGGCAATGGATCAGTTGTTTTTTAGATGTCAACTGACGCAACAGATGTGTTTTTCACAGGATTCCTTTCACAGGAATCCTGTGAAAAAACTGATCTGTCGCATCCGTTACATCCATTATGCGTCCGTTTTTTGACAGATCAGTCATGATCCGTTTGTGTTTGGGACAGCCCAGTGGGTGTGCAAAACATGCTGGGCATGCTCAATAGAGCATGACTGAATCCAGCACTGGATTCCATTGTAAGACGGATTACAACGGAAAACAGCACCATAGACATTCATTACAAGCTTGACGAATGGCGACGGATTCCTGCGCGGCGTGTTAATTTTGATGGCCAGAGAAATGTTACATTCTGCGTTGCTCCCGCCCGGCAGTCAGTCAAAAAATGACTGACCGCGACGCAGCGGATGCAACGCAAGGTCATCAGTCGCAATCCGCCACTAATACAAGTCTATGGGACACAACAGAATCTGCTAAACGGATGCCGTTGTTTACCAAAGGCGCGGATTGTGACTGATACATTTTAACGGAAATGTGAACCTAGCCTAAGAAGTATCTAACATGTCTAGAAAGATGTGCTAAATCTATCACAGGACCCTCTCCACTGTTATAAATTTGGTGCATATGCTGCCTGTCTGGTCTAGATTATTCCTGTGTAGATTTCATATTAGTAATAAATCTCACTCAATTCTTCTTATTACTGAGGTGTTGCTGATTTATGTTTCTTAAAACATCACTTCAGCATTTTAAATCTAAATCCACTCCCCCGACATCTTCACTTTTTTTCAGTGCTGCTTCGGTCCCGCCTTGCCATCTTGTTACCGTGACTTCTGACTGGTCAGAAGTCAGAAGTTATGTCACAAGCTCTTAATCGAAGTCTGTGAGAGCCAGAACGAGGTTCTCATAGACTTGTATTGAGTTGAGCTCACAAACTGGAGAAGACCGACCAGAGTGACACTGAAAACATATGAAGACACCAGAAGGTGAGTATAAGATCAGGGGCAGGAGACTTAAGGGCCATTTACACGCTGCAACATCGCTAAAGATATATCGTCGGGGTCACGGTGTTTGTGACGCACATCCGGCATCGTTAGCGACATCGCAGCGTGTGACAGGCTGGAGCGACCTTGAACGATCGCAAAAAAGGCAAAAATCGTTTGTCTGAGAGAGGTCGTTTATTTATGAAAAATCGTTGTGTGGTCAGTAGTGATGTTGTTCCTCCTTCCTGCGGCATCACACATCGCTATGTATGACACCGCAGGAGCGACGAACATCTCCTTACCTCCGTCCACCGGCAATGAGGAAGGAAGGAGTGGGCGGCATGTTCCGACCGCTCATCTCCGCCCCTCCTCTGCTATTGTACGGCTGCCGTGTGACGTTGTTGTGACGCCGCACGAACCGCCACCTTAGAAAGGAAGCGGTTCGCCGGGAAGGTAAGTCCGCGTGACAGGTGTTAGCGATGTTGTGCGCCACAGGCAGCGATTTGCCCGTGACGCACAACCGACGGGGGTGGGTACGCTCGCTAGCGATATCGGTACCGATATCACAGCGTGTAAAGTACCCTTTAGACTTAAAGAACCACTCTAGCAGTGAAATTAAAAAAAACACTGGAGTGGTGCGTTAAGGTAGCCAGTCTAGAAAATGTTTTTAGATTTGCATCGAAAACTAAAGCAGTGTTTTGGGTTTTGTTTTGTTTTACACATTTTTATATTGCATGTTTTCCCCATTGATGTCTCACAGAGAATGTCTCAGGCATCTAAGAACACTTTAAATTCCTTCTATGCGAGTAAAATATATAAATTCATAGAGGAAGCTAATTTGATATTCACACTGAGTTATGCAAATGAACTAAGACCATGTAAATTTCATGATGTTGATGAACAGATCAAACACTGAGTTATTATATCAGGAAAATGATCTAAATTACCCAGACATGAAACAAGATTATTTCAATCTCAATATATTACTAAAATGTTTACAAGTGACATTTTCTAAAGACTTTTTGTAGGAATTTTATGGTATTTAGTGTAGTAAACATACACCCTTGTATCACACTTCTGTTTCACTCATTTGATGAATCCAGCGGTTTAGTAGTTGTCATTGTGTTATTTAATGGGGTTTTACAATTCCAATTATGTTAAGGAGGAAGGTTTCATGTACAGAATTTAAAAAAAAAACAAAAAACGCTACTGCAGTTTTTGACATTGTTTTTTAAGTAAAGCCAGAAGTAGATCCAGTTAATAGAAGGGTTACGCTCCCTCATGTATTTTAGATAGCTCTCAGCCAAACCAGACGATGGTTCAGACAGCAGCTATCCTATCCAACTCTCCTGTATGCAGGAAAACTCGCTCTGTCGAGTGCTACTACTGTATGTTCTCTATGAGACAGCCGCTGCCAGACATCGCTGGCAGCAGCTTACCTAGTGAACAAAAGGATTAGCAGTCTAAAATTGTAGGAGTCTGAAATTGGACATGTTGGATCCTTATCTCCCTTGACATTCAATTGTCGGAGGCCCAGCAGTTGTAAATTTGACTTGTTGGATCCTTATCCCCCTTGAAATTCATTTGTTGGGGGCACAGCAGTCTGAAATTGGACATATTGGATCCTTATTTCCCTTGAAATTCATTGGTAGGGGGCCCAACAGTCTGAAATTGAAAATGCTGGATCCTTCTTTGTCGGGGGCTCAGCAGTCTGAAATTCGACATGTTGGATCATTATCTCCCCTGAAATTCATTTGTCGGGGGCCTAGCAATCTGAAATTGGACATGTTGGATCCTTATCTACCCTGGCATTTATTTGTCAGAGAACCAGCAGTCTGAAATTGGGCATATTTGATTCTTATCTCCGTTGACATTCATTTGTAGGGGCCCAACAGTCTGAAATTGGATGTGCTAGATACTTCTTTGTCAGGGGCCCAGCAGTCTGGAATTGGACATGTTGGATCCTTATCTCCCCTGGCATTTATTTGTCGGGGGCCTACACATCTGAAATTGGACATGTTGGAACCTTATCTTCCCTGACATTCATTTGCAGGGGGCCCAACAGTCTGAAATTGGACATGCTGGATCCTTCTTTGTCAGGGGCCCAGTAGTCTGAAATTGGACATGTTGGATCCTTATCTCCCCTGGCATTTATTTGTTGAGGGTCTACGCATCTGAAATTAGACATGTTGGATCCTTATCTCCCCTGACATTCATATGTCGGGGGCCGAGCATTCTGAAATTGGACATATTGGAAACCTACCTTCTTTGACATTCATTTCTAGGGGCCTAGCAGTCTGAAATTGGACATTTTGGATCCTTATCTACCCCTGACATTCATTTCTCAGGTGCTCCCATATACATAAGGCTGTCCGTAGGGCTTGTAGATATTGGCGAGTATGGCCACCATTAGTCGAATGTGTATTGAGACCTGTCAGATTTCTCTTAGCTTTTATTAAATAATGAAAGAAAAACTCACTTTGCTTGATGATAAGTTGTTTTTTAACCAGTAATGAGTTGTCTCATGAAGAAAATACTAGTCCATATGGCCTACAAAAGGCATATGGACATCATGGTAAGAGGGTCCCCTGCTCAGCACCTCCTATATAAACCAGAGTGAAGAAACATCCATAAGTGCATCTCCTACTATAATGGTCTAAGCTTTTCAACTTTTGCATGGGTGGCCATTTACTATATCTGGATGGCTACAAATATACAATATTTATCCTACAGCAGATTCTCGTGGGTGTCAAGAGTCCTATCATTTGTGAACAGCTGAATTCTGCTACAGCTCCCATATGTAAGGGATTGTTGGGAGTGAGAAAACGTCTGATTTTGTTTTATCCTTTCTACAGGTATCATTATTTTTTCTATGTACTGTCCGGTATTAATTTCCCAATTTACTTTTTCCCATCGTAGGGCAACCCTTAATAATGTTAATTTTTATAAGTTATAAATCCATATGTACCTCTACCCCAGCCATAAACTCTTTTACACCGCTTTTCTCCTATGTTTTGGATTTGCCACACTATCATTTTAAACTGTTGAGCAATTTGAGTTATTATTGTACTTGGCACCAGTTTCATTGCCTGGTAGTAATCACATCATCATTAGCATCAATCTGCATGCTCAGCCTAATCATGGTTATTGCTTCAATTAAACAGTTAAGGCCACAGATTGCTCCAAAAAGGATGATTAAGAGCATAGCCTTATTACGCCTTATAAATATCCAAACAGTAGTCAGCATAATAGTCTTTACTAATCCCAATGTTTGACTTTACTTCTCACTTTATGTCATTTTTTCACAAAGTTATAAATAAATAGTGATGGGCGAATTAATCCAATGCAACTCAGATTTGTGTCGAATTTTCAGGAATTCACTATATTTGGCAAATTTAAACAGTGTGTGATTCGCTTCATGTGAATCATCTAAAATAGTCATTTTTACGCATTGCTGGAGATTGCGTTAGCCAGAGAAGGGTCACACTGCCTAAAGGTGGCTGGGAGGACTTATGGGTGACTGGGCGGGCTTCCAAAATGTCAGAGTTTTAAGTTTGAAAGAAGACTGCATCGCATTCAACCTATAGCCTAACATGGTGACCCAGAGGAACGCAAACACCCCATTAGTGGAAAAATACCTCCCTAACTCCCCTTAAAGAAATCAGATTAGTTCCCTGAATAAGTGTCCTAGATAACCTGTAATACTATATTCATAAAGGAAGACATCCAGGCCCTCCATGAATTTTTTTGGCGAATTAACCCCATAATATCTTTCAGCTATCATATCACATGGTATGGTATAGCTAATGAGAAGGAACTGTCATAGCCTGCATGAAAGCAGAAAATACAGGAGGGATTTTATTGCTGCTGCCTGCTTGAGCAGCGTAATAATTAAATCATGAATACCATATTTTTAAAACTATAAGACTTGTTTTGGCAAACTTGGCAAATTCAGATTTGGACAATATCACGATTTTAGGCTATGCTCCTGTAATGAGAATACTCAGGACCAAGATGAATTGAACGGTTTTTATTTCCACAACACGGTTCAATGCTGGCCTTGCATATTTCTCAAGTAAAAAAAACCAATTGCAATATGTTCAATTGTTTTTTCACTTGAGAAAGATGCTAGTCCACGGTTGAAACATCATGTGGAAATAAAAACCATTGAATTCATCTTGGTCTTAGGGATTCCTCAATATAGGAACGCAGCCTAAAATCGTGATATTATCCAAATTGGTCCACTATCCTGGAGGCTCATCCCCCTGAAGGAACCGGCGGGGACCTTGCCGAGGCTGGGGGTTGTAGTTATGGTACCCCCAACCGCCTCACTCCATGAACAAGGGGGAAATGTCTGTAGCAGTGGTATTAGGGTGCCGGCTCCCAAGGGTGCTGTAGTGTTTACCTCTGGGTTCAGCTTCAGTCCCAATAAAAGAGAGGCAGACTCAGGTTTCTTGTTCAACGCCTCCACTTTATTCGTTTTGCTAACTTCTCTACTTTCCAAGACAGGGCATGCTTTCTTCACCAGACACATCCATTCCCTCACTTCTCTCATCTCCCCAGCTGTTAAAGTATTCCATTGGCCTCCTGGTGTACCGGTCCCTTCCCGTGTGGATACAGGTGCTCTGGTTAGGCTGACCTCCCTCTTCCTGGGGAACTTCAGCAACATCCTTTTCCACCAGTCTCAAGCCACAAGGCGGCCTTCTCTACTTCAGGATCCAACTAGCCTCCACTCTGTGTTACTCTGCAGCCTCCTTCTTCCTTGTCTCCTTCACTATCCCTAGTCTCCTTCCTTCTGTCTCTCACTCATGCCCTCCCCTCTCTCCTAAACTCTCCCTTCCACCTTCTGCATCAAACTATGGGGACCCTGTGCCCTCTAGTGGTGAGCTGAGTAACTCCACCCCAACGCACCTTTCTACCATAACAAGAGGCCAGGTTTTGGGTGTTTGGGCTCCTATCGCCCGAGCCACGAGGCAGCAGCAGCTCATATTTTCAGGCATTCATAGGAGGAGATGTGCCTGCACATAACCTGCTCAGGTGAGCACCTTCCTATTGATTTTCTTACACCCAAACAGGTGTTACGTGATAATCTTGTTCACTTTTATTCCCCTACAGTTTTCCTACCTATTATAGAATCCTGACAAATTATATTAAAGTCTAAAGGATATTTGAGATCATGCCATGGATCCTTGTAAAACAGAAATCTAAACATACAATGCCTTGAAAAAGTTACACCCACAAACTAATATAGATTTTATTGGGGTTTTTATGTGATATACCAAGACAAAGTATCAAGTATTTGTTAAGTGTAAAGGAAATGATACATAGTTTTCTGATCCACCACTCCCCTCTCGATTCCTCCATTCTTACCTTCTGCCAATCCCTTCCCTGGCTACCAGTTGCAAAGCTAATCCAGTTTAAATGGCTAACAATGACATATATAGCTGTCCATATTCTTTCTCCCCCAGATATCTCTAAACTAGTCTCTCGATATCTCCCCATACATAATCTCCGGTCTTCACAAACTTTCCTCCTTACCTCCACCTTTGCATATTATTCACTCAACTGTCTCTACGATTTCTTACCAGCCTCCCCCATCACCTTCAGTTCAGTCCCTCAGCACATCCGATTGTCTGCCACAATTGAAACTTTCCAGATGTACAGCACCCTGGAATTAAATATTCTTTCAAATAATAATAATAACAATAATAATAACAATACAAGGCGCATTTGCTCAAAAAATGTATCTTTTTGTGCTTTTCATGTTGGCATCTCTTCTATAATATTAGCAGGCTTTAGCAAAAAAGTATTATGGCCAATCATCACATGATAAACTTTCTATGAAGTATATAAAAACAAATCTGGCGTACATTGTACATAACTTGTTTAGGTATATTTATTTTCTGGGGTACAGCACAATTAAGGAATTTATTAAGGTGCACATATTTATTAATGATTTTATAGATAATATTTTTGGTAATTTGCTTAGGGATAAATATAGTAAATAAAGGGATAGGAAAAGAAAGTGGAAGGTAGCTACCTGCTTTTTTTTATGGAAAATTATAAAAATATATTTAAAAATATTTTTTTGCCGACAAGTAATATGAAATTATTGTTGTCTCATATCACTTTAGCTTTTTTTTTTTTAAATAATTAACTATGATACGAAGCATATACAGTCATTCCTGAAAGTGTTGGTACCCCTGAAATTGTTGCAGAAAACTAAATATTTCTCCCAGAAAATTATTGCAATTACACATGTTTTGTTATAGACCTCTTTATTTCCCTTGTGTGTAGTGGAACAACACAAAAAATGAGAGAAAAAGGAAAACTGGACATTTTTTCACACAAAACCTCTAAAATGGGCTAGACAAAATTGTTAACACCTAGCAAAAATTGTGGGTAAACATCTTTGTTTCAAGCCTGTGATGATCGTTCAAAGTCATCTGTGCAAAGTAATAGTTGTGTGAAAAATCACATCTGAAACAAGATAAAAAGGGGAAAAGTTGACTCAATCTTTGCATTGTGTGTCTATGGATGCCATACTAAGCATGGAGAACAGAAAGACAAGAAAAATTGATTAAAGGTTGCAACAGAGGATAGTCCAGATGGTGGATAAGCAGCCCCAATCAAGTTCCAAAAAAATTCATGCTGTCCTGCAGGCTCAAGGTGCATCAGTGTCAGCGCAAACTATCCATCGACATTTGAAGCACTATGGCAGGAGACCGAAAAGGACTCTACTGCTGACACAGTGACATTAAAAGCTAGGCTGCAGTTTGCCAAAATGTAGATGAATAAGCCAAAATCCTTTTGGGAAAGCATCTTGTGGACACATGAGACCAAGATAGAGCTTTTTAGTAAAGCACATCATCTTACTGTTTACTGAAAATGGAATGAGGCCTACAAAGAAAAGAACACCATACATACAGTCAAATATGATGGAAGTTTAAACATGTTTTGGGGTTGTTTTGCTGCCTCTGGCACTGGGTGCCTTGACTGTATGAAATGCATCCTACAAACTGAAGTGGGTCAAAATGCTTGGTTTGCCATCTAAGTCATGGGGCTTCCAGCAAGACAGTGACCCCCAAACATAATGTACTTCAAGAAACACCCAGAAATGGAGGGAAATTAAGCACTGGAGAGTTCATAAGTGGCCAGCAATGAGTTTGCAGCTAAATCCCATTGAACACCTGTGGAGAAATCTTGAAATTTGTGTTGGGAGAAGTCACCCTTCAAATAAGAGAGACCTGGAGCAGTTTGTAATGGAAGAGTGGTCCAAAATTGTAGTTGAGAGGTGTAAGAAGCGTGTAGATGGTTATGGGAAGCGATTGATTGCAGTTATTTATTCCAAAGCGAACTTCCATTATTACTTACTTATTATTACTTATCTTAAAAACTAATAATGGCAATACAAATTGTGTAACCTTTACTTAAATGAATGAGCTCTAGATGTATCTACTTTATCAGTTCAGTGAGATACCCTTTTTCTTGACACTATCCTCACTTTTGGAACGGATTTGTTACTTTTCGTCCAAGCTTTTTGCTCTGTTCACTGAAAATAATAACATTTGTATAAAAATTATGCAAAAATGTAGTAGATTGTGACAAATTGCTTCCGCCATGGCAATGTTTCCCAGGCGCATTTCCATAGAACGTTAAAAAGTGATTGTAGACGTCTTTGTTTTATTGAGTGTGGGAATTACTGAACTGAGTCTCAAAGGTCATTAGAAATTTACCAAATCATATACTTGCATGGCGCAAACCTCTATATACGCCGAAAGCCAGCCCTGTCTGCATCACTTATGTAGCTAAAGAAATTAATAAATAAAGCCGAGCACAAGATAAGATGTAAGTAAGCATCTGAGACATAGAAGTACATTTTCCCTCTGAATTAATGAAAGTGGCAGTGGCCTGCGGTGAGACAGTTCTAGATTCGCTTTGAAGTCAGAATAGAGATTTCAGGCTGGTGATTTTATTGATGATAATAACACTGAGCTTATTGCTGAAGCAATTACTTTCAGTGTGTTGCTGGAATTGCTGCTATGTCTTCCACTTGCACACTTATCAATTCAGCCATCAAAAATCTCATTCGGGTGGGAAGATGCATTCTCGAGCAGTATTGGAGCAATGTTAAACTGAAATCCAGTGGTCCATCGGCACTTGAGAGGCTTCAGATGTTTAGCTCTCTATGCTTTCAGCACAGGGGCAATCAGACTGTATGTAACAAAGTGGAGGGTAAAAGGCATCATATAGAAATTTTGCTTATTTTTTTTTTTTATTCATGATTTATTGATATTTTAATATAATGATCGGTGAGTTTCGAATTTTCATTAATGAGCATTAAAAGAAAGAACACTTGGGGGAAGATAGAAACATGGGGGTCATGTACATTTTATGAGATATTTGAGCATTGCAGAACAAATAGTGATGAGCGAGAACTAAAATGCTCTAGTGCACGTTACTCTAATCGAGCATGTCCGACGCTTGGGCCCTTTCCATTTGAGTAACAAGTATAACGGAAGTCTGTGGGGAACTCGAGCATTTTTCTGGCAGACCGCCCTAGGAGGTTTGGGAAGGGGCCAGATAATAGCTGACATGGATGGAAACAGCACTCAAAAACAATGGGAGCAGCACGAGGAAGATGCATGGATGCATCTCTGACTCCAAGGTCGCTGCAGGAAAACTAAAAATGTAATTATTTAAAAAAAATGGTGGGTTTTTCCCCATTTTTGATAATCAGCCAAGCTAAAACAGACCTGTCTGCTTTACCTTGCCTGGTTATCAAAAATAGAGGGGAGCACATGCCGTATTTTTAAAGTTATTTATTTATAAATAAATGGTTTTAAAAAATGGCGTGTGGTCCTCCCCATTTTTGATAAACAGCCAAGGTGAAGCAAGAAGCTTCAGAGTGGTATTATCAGGCCAGTAAGGTCCATTTTTTTTTGTCCCTTCCCAGCCTAAAATAGCAACCTGCAGCCTCCCCAGAATTGGCGCATTACATTAGATGCGCCAATTTTGGCGCTTCGCCACGGCTCTTGTCGATTGCCCTCATGCGGTAGTGTGAAGCCCCACAGGTGTAGTGTCGGTGCATTACCTTCAGGGACTCCACTCGGCTGGATCTCGTCACATGTAGGGAATCTTCTATTTGTCGTGACGCCACTCTCAGTATTGCGGTCAGTGGGGACCGCCACTGCAGGTTGAGGGACGCCTGGGGCTGATGGTGAGTGCAGTTAGTTGGAATAGCCTCCTGAGAGTGAGGCAAGCCCCAGGGCCCTGTGTAGGTGCGTAGTACCACAAGGCGCAGAATAACTCCACACACGCAGGATGTCTTTCAGGGGTTTTACTCACTTCAGGTGGCAGGGTGAGTAACCCGGGCGTAGCTGGGATGAACCAGGCGGGAACCAGGTATCCTTCAGGCTGACTTCTGATGGTGACTACCAACTCGCCTTCCTTAGCCCTTGGTGGTTTGGGATAACCCCGACTTTTAGTCCCTATGGGGGTCACCCAGGGAAGTTGCTGAAGCCTCTCTCCCCTTCGTTTGCCGTTTGCTTGTTGCCTGGGCCAGATCACTCCAGCTGCTTGCCTCCTGTGAACTATGGGCCCTAACTGTGGCTACGTGGCTGCGGCTTTTAGGTGTTGTGGTGTGGGCTTTGAGGGCCCCACACCGGCAGGTTTAGCAGGGAAAGGTGGATCTATCCCCGCTCCGGGATCTGCCGCCCGTTTGGGCCTGGTACTCCCTAGCAGTCTCCTTACTTCCCACTCTGTGCTCTCTCTCTAGCTGGAGATGGGTTTCGGGTAGCACTCCTAGGTGACCGTTCTCCCCCGTCGGTAGCCACTGCGCGGGCGCTGTCAGACTGCAACAGCCCCAGGGGTAGGGGTCAGCTCCTCTCGGAGCTCCCTGGACTCTGCACTGAACCGGCTCACTGCTCCTCCTCTCCTGTTCTTGCCTACGCCACCTAGCAACCAGGCTCTCTTACCACACCCCTTGAGAGGAGATGGAGGCTTTTGGCCCCCTCCACTATTCCAGTGGAGGTGAAGGCTTTGCCCCCTCCTGGGATCCCCAGGGGTCCTCTCATAGGTACATGTGTGAGACCTGATCACTATGCGCCTGTGTAGTCACACCTCGGTCAGCCTTCTGGATTACCTGTATTGTACTGTCCCCAGCATGGGTGCAGTACTCAGTGGTGCCTGACCAGGTCAGGGGCGCCACATTCCCCCTTAGTTATCACCAGCACGTCCTCGGGCTGCAAGACAACATTTTTAAAATGCATAAAACAGTAAAAACATGGTAAAACATTTAAAACCACCATGTACCATACATCACCACCCTCCACCCACAAGTCCGTTAACCCACCCAAACCCTTTCAGGAGGCAGGTCACCGGTCCTTTTGGTAACCAGATCTGGGCCATCTACTTCCCCAGACCTTTCCTCCAATCTGCCTCTCCCGTTGGCCGCGCCTTCAGCCACTTCTGGCAGGATGTAGAGGCGGCTTTCATGGGCTGGTGGTCTTCAGGGCATACCTGGCCTGGTGAAGCCGCGCCTTCAGCCACTTCTGGCAGGATCCAGAGGCGGCCTTCACAGTTGGTGCTGACCAGGTACCCTCTTTGTGGTGGAGAGCCAGGCCCCATAAACAGGCATGCTCTCTGGTCGCAGGTGAGCCAAGGCCCTATATACGGACGTGCTCCCTGGTTGCAGACGAGCCAAGCCCCTAAACAGGCTGACTCTGGTGGTGGTGGTGCCCTCTGGTGTAACTATTTACACTGCGAGAGTTTGTGGCTATAGCCAGTTCATAGCCTTAAGGTTCATTTCTCACATTAGTTTATGTGGGCACATACTTAAACTTTAAATTGTTGCAAAAACTTCAAAACTGGTAACTTGCTGTATTTCTTATGTTATTTACATGGATTCCTCCTCACCAGGGCTTGGGCCTGTAGGGCTGCGGCACCTGCTGCTTTCTCGCTCTCTGTCGTCATCAGTGGTAGTCTCATCAGTAGGTTCCTTGTCTTTTCTTTCTCTGTCTTCATCTGTTTCTTTTTCTTTAGGACATGGTGTTACATCTAGCGCATACCAGCCTCTTTCGCCTTGATGCATGGTAAACTGCACTGTGTCTCCCATCCTTAGGTTTCTTCCAGGATGTCCTCTGGGCAAATGAGCTCTAACGTCTCTTCTGTTGACAAAAATGCCTTCTTTCATACCAGGTGCTACGATGAATCCGTATCCTGACTTCAGGCTAAAGTCTTCCACAATTCCTCTACAAAGGGGTCCTCTGACCTGGGCTTTGGCTCTTCTCAGGAACCGTTTCTCCTGTAGGTCTCTGGCCGTTATTTCATCTCTTTGCTCTGGAGACTGTGGTGCAGGGAAAGACTGGGTTCTGTTACGGCGCCGTGTCTTGCGGGCTGGATTCTGCGAGGTACAGCTTACAAGCTCCCAGGTGAGGCTTTTGGGTAGATCTTCTTCAGCAGACGGTGTTAGGTCTTCCTCATCCCAGCGGGAATATGGCAACATCTCCGGCTCTGGGTATGGATCCACTGCTGGTGGCTCCTGAGTCAGCTCCTCAGCTTCCTGGCCTCCCCTCCCCCTTAGTTCTTCTGAGCACTCCTTTGGTGGCAGTGCTGGGGATGGACTTTCATCAGCAGGCCCAGGCGGGGGACTCTTTGGCGTGGTTGCTGCAGGGGTTGCCGGAATCCTCTTGGGGGTATGCGGAGGTAGCATGTACCGGTCCACCATCTCCTGTGGGAACTTGGCCTCCAGGTCAGCCTTCAGCTGCCAGTATGCGGGGTCCTCACCTACCAGGGACTTCCTAGCAGGGACTTCCTTAGACTGGGGAGCGGTGTCTGCTCTGGCCTTGCAGGCCGGGGTAAACAATGATATGTCTGTCTTTTCTTGGCGGGCCGCGCCCGATATGGCGGCGGCCTGGTCTTGGCGGGCCGCGCCTGGCATGGCGGCGGCCTGGATGGGCATTTCTGGCGCAGCTTGGATCGGCGTCGCAGCTGCGATGGGGTCTTTGCAGGCTGGGCGTCGCTGCAGCGATCTGGGCTTGGCGGGCCGCACCTGACGGGGCTGCGGTAGGGTCTCGGCGGGCCGGGCCTAGCATGGCGGCGCCCTGGGTCAGCGTCACACCTGCGGCGCGGATGAGGGTCGCGGTGGCAGCCGGTTCTCTGCGGGCCGGACTGGGCGTCGCTGCAGGGACCGGGTCTTGGTGGGCCGAGCAGGGCATCGCTGCGGCGGCCTGAGCTTGGCGGGCTGCACCTGGCGTGGCTGCGGCCTGCTTCAGCGTCGCCGCGCCGGACACCTCTTCAGGGACCGCGGACGTGGCAGCAGGGGTCGGGGCACTCGCGCTGGCAGGGGCATCACTGGACTCACCCATCGGTGGCAGCATCGGGGTCTGAGTCGTCACCGCCCGGTCTGGCACTCGGCGCGCGGCTCTCTCTTCATAGGCCTGAACCGCCGCGGTCATTCCCAGGAACTCCGCACGTCCCTCTCTGATCAGCCTTCCGACCCTGGCCTCCAGTTGATCGCAGAACTCGGCGAGCTCCCGACACCACCAGGCAGCGGAGCCTGGCTCTGGGTCTCTGCATTCAGACGCCATTTTCCCTAACAACAAGCTGCTGGCTTCTTTTCCGTTCCGCCGTCTCTGGACGCTTCCGCTCTCTTCACAAGCGAGGTCAGAACTCTGCAGGGGATCTCTGGGTAGCCACACCTCTTCGTGAGCGGTAACTTCTCCCAGCGCGGGCTGCTGTTGTTTTTCAGCGCGCTTTTCATGGTGGCAATATGGCGGCGCTTCCAATTTTTCAAGCGGACCGCCCAGGCACATGGTCACCTGTCTGGACAGGTCTAGTCCTTATCCTGTTCGTGACGCCAGATGTGAAGCCCCACAGGTGTAGTGTCGGTGCATTACCTTCAGGGACTCCACTCGGCTGGATCTCGTCACAGGTAGGGAATCTTCTATTTGTCGTGACGCCACTCTCAGTATTGCGGTCAGTGGGGACCGCCACTGCAGGTTGAGGGACGCCTGGGGCTGATGGTGAGTGCAGTTAGTTGGAATAGCCTCCTGAGAGTGAGGCAAGCCCCAGGGCCCTGTGTAGGTGCGTAGTACCACAAGGCGCAGAATAACTCCACACACGCAGGATGTCTTTCAGGGGTTTTACTCACTTCAGGTGGCAGGGTGAGTAACCCGGGCGTAGCTGGGATGAACCAGGCGGGAACCAGGTATCCTTCAGGCTGACTTCTGATGGTGACTACCAACTCGCCTTCCTTAGCCCTTGGTGGTTTGGGATAACCCCAACTTTTAGTCCCTATGGGGGTCACCCAGGGAAGTTGCTGAAGCCTCTCTCCCCTTCGTTTGCCGTTTGCTTGTTGCCTGGGCCAGATCACTCCAGCTGCTTGCCTCTTGTGAACTATGGGCCCTAACTGTGGCTACGTGGCTGCGGCTTTTAGGTGTTGTGGTGTGGGCTTTGAGGGCCCCACACCGGCAGGTTTAGCAGGGAAAGGTGGATCTATCCCCGCTCCGGGATCTGCCGCCCGTTTGGGCCTGGTACTCCCTAGCAGTCTCCTTACTTCCCACTCTGTGCTCTCTCTCTAGCTGGAGATGGGTTTCGGGTAGCACTCCTAGGTGACCGTTCTCCCCCGTCGGTAGCCACTGCGCGGGTGCTGTCAGACTGCAACAGCCCCAGGGGTAGGGGTCAGCTCCTCTCGGAGCTCCCTGGACTCTGCACTGAACCGGCTCACTTCTCCTCCTCTCCTGTTCTTGCCTACGCCACCTAGCAACCAGGCTCTCTTACCACACCCCTTGAGAGGAGATGGAGGCTTTTGGCCCCCTCCACTATTCCAGTGGAGGTGAAGGCTTTGCCCCCTCCTGGGATCCCCAGGGGTCCTCTCATAGGTACATGTGTGAGACCTGATCACTATGCGCCTGTGTAGTCACACCTCGGTCAGCCTTCTGGATTACCTGTATTGTACTGTCCCCAGCATGGGTGCAGTACTCAGTGGTGCCTGACCAGGTCAGGGGCGCCACAGTAGCAATCAAAGTAATAGATTAATGGTGCTGATGTAAGCTGTGTAATGTCACCTGGCATCAAGCCCAGGTTTTGGTAATGGAAAGGCACCTGTCAAGCACCCCCATTTCTAACCTTGTAAGTGTAAAGTTACAAAAAACATACACTTAGGAAAAAAAAAGTTTATTTGAGTAATGACTCCCCCACACTTTCCCTTGTTCACACAATACAAACAAAGCCATGGTTCTATCTGATTGCCCTGGTGCATTAGCAATCGGGGTAATATTTTAGGGGGTAGATGTCAGCTGTGAATTGTCAGCAGACATGAAGAACAGGGGTTAGTAATAGAGAGGCATCTATTTGACACCTCCATTACTAAATGTAATGACCATACTGGTGTTCCTGCACTGTTCTGCCCCTCTTCCCCAGCACAGACACCCCAACACTCACCCTGCCGGCTGCTCAGCGGTGGCTGTTCCAACCACGGTCCCTGCCGCTGACTCCAAGGGCCTTTGCATGCCTCACAGGCCTTCTGGGAGCACTATTAGGACACATGCTACCGTGTCCTAACCCGGAAGTGCCTCTCAGCCTATCGCAGAGAGGCAACAGGCATTTATACACCCTCCCCTTATGGGAGGTGCCTGGGCAATGTGGTCTGTTTCTAGAGACACGTTGCTAGTTGTTCAGGTCCCTTACCTATGTGTTACTGCTGTGTTGCTTACACCTGTCTGCTTTATAGTCCCATGTGGTGCTTCATCATGCCATATTGGCCAAACCTACTACATTGGCAGCTCCTGCTGCATCATTTTATTCTGGCTGCATTTGACATACCGGTTGCACCTGCCTCATCAGAAACAATCAATGCCCATAGCCCTGGGGTCAGACATCGCAGTTCCCCTGAGTGGCACCTAGTTTCTACCTGCAGCCAAGTCGACCCTCACTATCAGAGGCTCTGGTGAAAACTTAGTGTGAGCCATAGTCATGCCCCTCAGGTATACTGTGTGCTGTGGCCCAGTGGGTCTACTCCCCACTCGCACCCTCGAGCATTACACTAACCCAGTAAGTGTAAAGTTAAAAACACACAAACAGCAAAAAATAGTTTTACTACTCGGCACTGTGCCTCCACCACTCTTTGACACAGATAATGCAGTAGTGTTAGTTTTTGTATTCCTTAGAACTTGTGTTCCTTAGGCCGTGTGCTAAAACAAGATATATCATTTTTTTTTCTTATACTATCTAACTAACTAAAGTAATTTATTAATTCGAGAATACCCTTTTAAATGTGGATGTAAGCCCAGATTCCTGTAAAGGGGTTAAAGGTTGAAGGCCACGGCAACCCCTGGGATTTGGTAAATGGGGTACCTAGTGCTAAACCCTAATATAATCTACCAAAAAAAAAAAATGCATGTCTACCAAGGGCATGGAGTGACGGTTACATCTTCTTTTTCAATACAGAGCAGTATAATTGTAAATTCTTGGTACCATCAATGAAATGTAGCTCCCTGACACCATTACTCATGCAGCCTCACATAAGGTCACTGCCATTACTATGTCACTATAGGCACCATTAATTTTTCTAATTTCATTTTTCTAAATACATGTTGCTTACAGTGAAATATGGTGGTATTGTCTTTACCGGGGGGGGGCTTAATGCGGGGTGCTAGTGTCAGAGAGCTACATTTCATGAAATGGTATCATGAATTCATAGATGTAATGCTCTATATGGAAAGAAAAGATGCTTCTCACAACTCCTTTTCCAGATTTGTCTCGGTGTGGAGAAGCTGGGGCATACACATCACAGAAGAGGCTGGGGCATACATATCACAGGAAAGGCTGTGACATTCACATCACTAGAGAGGCTGGGGCATACACTTCACAGGAGAGGCTTGGGCATACACATCACAGGAGAGGCTAGGGCATACACATCAAAGGAGAGGCTGGAGCATACACATCACAGGAGAGGCTGGGGCATACACATCACAGGAGGGGCTGGGGTATACACATCACAGAAGGGGCTAGGTCATGTACCTCACAAGAGAGGCTGGGGCATGTACCTCACAGGAGAGGCTGGGGCATGTACCTCACAGGAGAGGCTGGGGCATGTATATCACAGGAAAGGCATATACATCACAAGAGAAGCAAAGGCATACACATCACAGTAGAGGCTGGGGCATACACCATATCAGGGGCTGGGGCATACACATCGCAGCAGAGGCTGGGGAATACACATCACAGCAGAGGCTGGGCACACACATCACAGGAGGGGCTGGGGCATACACATCACAGGAGAGACTGTGGCATATACATCACAGGAGAGGCTGGGGCCTATACATCACAGGAGGGGCATATACATCACAGGAGAGGCTGGCATGTATTCATCACAGGAGGGGCGTATACATCATAGTAGATATATCACAGGAGGGGTTGGGGCACAGGCATCACTAAAGGGGCACAGATTGCACTGGCGGGCACAAACATCACTGGCGGCAGTACAGACAACACTGGTGGTGGCACGGATAGCACTGGTGGCGGCACGGACAGTGCTGGCAGCAACATAGACAGCACTGGCGGTGGCACTGACAGTAGTAGGTGGTGGCACAGACAGCACTAGGTGGCAACACGGACAACACTAGGTGGCAGCATGGACAGCATTAGGTGGCAGCATGGACATCACTAGGTGGCAGCATGGACAGCACTAGTTGGCAGCACTAGGGGGCACAGATAGGACTGCAGGAGCATAGACATCACCAGGAGGACATGGATAGCACTGGGGGGCACGGACAACAGTGCCGAGTATGGAGCACTGGGGGAACACAGTACTGGGAGCTGGCACACAGCACTGGGGGGCACATAGCACTTGGGAGCACAAACAGTATAAGGGGGCATGGACAAAACTAGGGGACACGGACAGCACTGGACGCAGCATGGACACCATAAGGTATGGACAGCACTAGGTGGCAGCACAAACAGCACTAGGTGGCAGCACGGAGAGCACTAAGTGACAGCACAGACAGCACTACGTGGCAGCATGGAGGGCACTAGGTGGCAACATGGACATCACTAGGTGGCAGCACAGACAGCACAAGGTGGCAGCACAGACAGCATTAGCTGGCAGCACAGACAGCACTAGGTGGCAGTACAGACAGCACTAAGTGACAGCACAGACAGCACTAGGTGGCAGCACGGAGAGCACTAGGTGGCAACATGGAAAGCACTAGGTGGCTACATGGACAGCATTAGGTGGCAGCACAGACAGCATTAGGTGGCAGCACTATGGGGCACGGACAGTACTGGGGAAGCTTAGACATCACCAGGGGGGCACAGGTTGCACTAGTGGGCACTGACAGCAGTGGGGGTTACACAGCACTGAGGTGGTACACAGCACTTGGGGGCACACACAGTATTAGGGGTACACAGCACTGGGGTGGCAGCACTGGGTTGCAGACTCACAGTACTGGGGGGATGAGGAGGAGTTACATACCACAGGTCCAGGAAGCATATACAGTAGGGGGGCTGGTAAAACTGCTGCTCCTCTCCTTCTGTGACTGGGGTGCGGCGCTGAGTGCATCCCGGTGCTGCTTACTCCGCCCACAAGGTAAGCCCTGGCACAGGTTAGTGTGAGTGCGCATACAGAGTGCGTGCGCGTAAACGCATCACGCTGTGTGATTTAAAGGGCCGACAGCCAGCTGAAGCACAGCTGCCGTCCGAGCACTCGGTCCCTAGGAATTTGCCCAGGGGCCGCAGAAAAAGTCATAGCGGGCCGCAAAGCAGCTCGCGAGTCGAGGGTTCCCTTCCCCTGGTGTAGATGTTGTAGACCTACCTGTTTAGAGTGCTTATTATATTTTATTAATTAGTGCAAAAATAAAGTGTTTAAGACGTCACAATTGTTTTATAACAAGACATCATTCACTACTGTTCACTCGGGATTTTATCCTAATACCCTGTCATTTCATCTTTTCTGGGTTAAAAAAAATGTGGCTTTTTATATCATGCCCATTTGGTAAGGTCAATATAACAATATGTATCTATTCTCTCCTTGGTGGCCTCTTGGGTCTGTGTAGCTCTGTTAGCGTGATTACATATTCTAGTTATAAGTAGAGGTTGTGAATTGCAAAGTGGCAGTTTCTTATCTGAGCTCACAGACCATGTCAGCTATTACAGTATAAATCACTTATCTTCACTGCCATTAATACTTTATAGTTACTTCATGTGTCGGGTGATAAGTGCCTTCTATCAAATGTCTTAGGCCAGAGTGTCCTTTTTTCTAGACTGCTATACTACTTTCTGGAGATAATAACTTCCACTTAATAAAACTTGCTATGCGGAAAGGTCATATACAGTGGATAAAAAAAAGTATACACACCCCTGTTAAAATGCCAGGTTATTTGTAAAAAATCATATCAAGAGGAATTGTTTCAGAATTTTTTTCACTTTTAATGTCATTCATAATCTTAACAAATCTGAGAAAAAAACTGAAATTTTTTTGAGTGGGGAAAAAAAACCCCAAACTAAAATACTGTGGTTGCACAAATGTTAACACCCTCTCACAGTTGTGGATGTGGCTGTGTTCAGAATTAGCCAATCATACCGCTAATAGTAGTCAGTACACAGCTGCCATCATTTGCAGTGATTGTAATTAACCCCATATAAAGTTTAGCTGTTCTAGTAGGATTTTCTAGCATTTTACAGCGAAAACCATGATCCGTAGCCAGCTTACAACACAGCAAAGGGATCTCATTATTCAACATTATAAGTCAAGAAAATGGTATAAAAAATTGTTTCCAAGACACTAGTTATACCATGTGACACTGTGAAGATGGTCACAAAAAAGTGACATAACCTATAACTGAATGTCCCTCAAAAATTGATGAAAAGACAAAAAGAAAAATTGGTAAAGGAGGCTGTCAAAAGGCATACAGCAAGATTAAAAGAGGTGCATATACAGTGCCTTGTGAAAGTATTCGGCCCCCTTGACGTTTTCAACCTTTTCCCACATTTCAGGCTTCAAATATAAAGATAAAAATTTTAATGTTATTGTGAAGAAACAACAACAAGTGGGACACAATTGTGAAGTTGAATGAAATGTATTTATTTTAAACTTTTTTAACAAATAAATAATAATAAATAACTGAAAAGTGGGGGGTGCATAATTATTCGGCCCCTTTACTTTCAGTGCAGCAAACTCACTCCAGAAGTTCATTGAGGATCTCTGAATGATCCAATGTTATCCTAAATGACTGATGATAATAAATAGAATCCACCTGTGTGTAATCAAGTCTCCGTATAAACGCACCTGCTCTGTGATAGTGTCAGTGTTCTGTTTAAAGCACAGAGAGCATCATGAAGACCAAGGAACACAACAGGCAGGTCCGTGATACTGTTGTGGAGAAGTTTAAAGTTGGATTTGGTTACAAAAAGATTTCCAAAACTTTAAACATACCAAGAAGCACTGTGCAAGCGATCATATTGATGGAGTATCATATCACTGCAAATCTACCAAGACCCGGCCGTCCATCCAAACTTTCAGCTCAAACAAGGAGAATACTGATCAGAGATGCAGCTAAGAGGCCCATGATCACTCTGGATGAACTGCAGAGATCTACAGCTGAGGTGGGAGATTCTGTCCATAGGACAACAATCAGTCGTACACTGCACAAATCTGGCCTTTATGGAAGAGTGGCAAGGAGAAAATCATTTCTCAAAGATATGCATAGTGTTGTTAAAAATTTACAACATGCCACCTGGGAGACACACCAAACATGTGGAAGAAGGTGTTCTGGTCAGATGAAACCAAAATTAAACTATTTGGGCACAATGCCAAACGGTATCAAAGCAACACAGCTCATCACCCTGAACACACCATCCCCACTGTCAAACATGGTGGTGGCAGCATCATGGTTTGGGCCTGCTTTTCTTCAGCAGGGGGCAGGGAAGATGGTTAAAATAGATAGGAAGATGGCTGGAGCCAAATACAGGACCATTCTTGAAGAAAACCTGTTGGAGACTGCGAAAGACCTAAGACTGGGACAGATATGTCTTCCAACAATACAATGATCCCAAACATAAAGCAAAATCTACAATGGAATGGTTCACAAATAAACATATGCAGGTGTTAGAATGGTCAAGTCGAAGTCCAGACCTGAATCCAATCGAAAATCTGGGGAAAGAGCTGAAAACTGCTGTTCACAAACGTTCTCCATCCAACCTCACTCAGCTCGAGCTGTTTGCAAAGGAAGAATGGGCAAGATTTCAAATAAAGAAATAACGTTTGGAACACCATTCTAAGTCTGAACTGGGTGCAAAAACCTAAAAAAAAAATCACTATATGGAGAGAAGGTATGCACACCAGTGACTATGCAAGGGGAATACATGTAATAGCAGAAACTGCTGTGTGAATACTGGCCTGAAAAATACAATAGCTACATGCAAAAATGAAAAAATGAGAGTGGAATCTGCATTACTACCATGAAATATGAATAAAGAGAAATTTAGCTATTGAATTGATCAACTTAAATGGAACCTGTCAGCAGAAAATTTTCTTTAAACCTAAAAGTTCCCCCTTCTGCAGCTCCTGGGCTGCATTCTAGCAAGGTTCCTATAGTTCTTGTACCCCTTTTTAGACCAAATTAAATACTTTATAAAGTTGTACCTTTTGGTATTCAAATCTTCTAAATTATCCATGAGGGCGGGCTTTCTGGTGTCCGTTACTGTCCCTCCTGCTGATTTACGCCATCCCCCAACGCTCCATTTCATACCTCATCAGCTAGCGATGTCGTGTGTGATAGCACCCGCCCCCGTCATACGTGCGATATGTGGTGATTGCTGCCGCAGCAAACATTATCCCTACGGCAGCGTCACAAGCACATACCTTGTCAGCGACGTCGCTGTGACCGCCGAACAATCCCTCCTTCAAGGGGGAGGTGCGTTTGGCGTCATAGCGACGTCACTGCGGCGTCACTAAGCGGCCGGCCAAGAGAAGCATAAGGGCGGAGATGAGCGGGACGTAACATCCCGCCCACCTCCTTCCTTCCGCATTGCCGTTGGACGCAAATAAGGAGATGTTCGTCGTTCCCGCGGTGTCACACATAGAGATGTGTGATGTCGCTGGAACGATGAACAACATCGTATCTGTGGCAGCAGCGATATTAAGGAAATGAACGACGTGTCAACGAGCAACGATTTTTCACGGTTTTATGCTCGTTGATCGTCGCTCATTTGTGTCACACGCTGCGATGTCGCCACCGGCGCCGGATGTGCGTCACTAATGACGTGACCCCGACAATATATCGGTAGCGATGTCGCAGCGTGTAAAGCACCCTTAAGAATAACAGAT
The DNA here is from genome assembly GCF_048569485.1 of Anomaloglossus baeobatrachus. NCBI lineage: Eukaryota > Metazoa > Chordata > Amphibia > Anura > Aromobatidae > Anomaloglossus > Anomaloglossus baeobatrachus. The sequence continues at coordinate 483,148,584 of NC_134354.1, read as the reverse complement.
CTCTCCATTCTTTGTTGATAGGAAAACTTGCAAAATCGGCAGTGTATCAAATACTTATTTTCAAAGTGCAGGTTGTACAACAGACATCTGTAACATCTGAGCTTACTATTTGTTGGAAAAGGAATAAAATCATGAGGGTGTATCCAAGATAAGGACATTTAGGAAGACAGAGGCATTTGGAGATAACAGCAATCGCGTTAAGTGATATTATTTAACGATATTTTGTCCTAAGGGGTACTTTGCACACTACGACATAGCAAGCTGATGCTTGCGATGCTGAGTGCTGTAGTACCCGCCCCCGTTGCAGCAGTGATATCTTGTGATTGCTGCCGTAGCGAACGTTATCCCGTCTGCAATACGGAAGGAAGGAGGTGGGTGGGATGTTGACGTCCCACTCATCTCCGCCCCTCCGCTCCTATTGGCTGCCTGCCCTGAGATGTCGCTCTGGCCGGAGAACCGCCTCCTTCCTAAGGGGGCGGGTCATGCGGCGTCACAGCGACGTCACACGACAGGCAGCCAATAGGAGCGGAGGGGCGGAGATGAGCGGGACGTCAACATCCCACCCACGTCCTTCCTTCCGCATTGCAGCCGGGACACAGGTAAGGTGATGTTCCTCGCTCCTATGGCTTCATACACAGCGATGTGTGCTGCCTGCTGGAACAAGGAACAACATTGTACCATCGCTGCTGCTAAATTATGGAAATGTGGGACCATACACCGATCATACGATAACGACGCTTTTGCGCTTGTTAATCGTATGTAAAAGGATTTACACACTACGACATCGACAGCGACGCCGGATGTGCGTCACTTTCGATTTGACCCCACCGACATCGCAGCTGCGATATCGTAGTGTGCAAAGTACCCCTAAGATCCAATAATTTAGACATTCCTAAGCCATTTCTCCCTATGATACAGACATCAGGTCAGAAATATATTGGAATGGGGAAGAGTTGTTACATTGCTGTTTACTTAGAGACTGCTACGTATTTTACTGGAAGTTAAAAATGTATGTCTTGTTGAGAACATAGTCTAAAATTTCCGTCTAATTGATGGCATGATCTCATTAAACAAAATTGTATATAGCGTGTTAGTGAGCACTCTTTATTAAACTCCCATCTGAATATGTTAAGCAAGTCATCTTTTTCTTGCTGGTGCTGAATGGGTGAATAATGATCATCTCAACCATTTTAACTTATGAAGCAGCAAGCAGTTGTAGATCTTGCAATAACGTTTTTCCTGGAAGAAACATTATTAATTTACATATCGAATTTGCGGCTCTTGATATGTGTAGCAAAGTGGCATAATGTGTGTTTATAGCCCACTCGCTATGAATGAGAATGTTTTATCTAGTATCTGACATGTTGCAGTTGCTGGGAGATGGGATTGGGGAATTGGGAATATTTCATGTAATATTTTACATTCTAGGTGAAGTTTTGCCCTCTCATCCATCGAATACATCAGATTTGTGGTGTTATGAATTTAGCACTTGATTTGGTAAAGTGAAGGTTTCATAATTTCTGAAGTGGATTAGCTATAAAATGTGTATATTTAATAAGGAGCTGGAGGGAAACTCAAAGATACACAATTCTTGGTAACTTGTTGGTCTGTCCTTGGCTAAGCAGTCAATGTATTCTATATGTTTATGCTTTTATCTGGCGATGAGAAGATCTGACATTTAAGATTCTCTTCTTGATTTAATTATTTCACAGTTTCCTCTGCTATTAAGGTCTTTTAGGCTGCAAACAAAGGAGAGCACAAAATAGGGTTTTACCCGATAAATGGTGTGTTAAGGCCCCATCACACACAACGAGATCGCTAACGAGATCGTTGCTGAGTCAGTTTCTGTGACGCAGCAGCATTCTCGCCAGCGATCTCGTTATGTGTGACACCTACCAGCGATCAGGCCCATGCTGTGAGATTGCTAGTCGTTCACGAATGGTCCGGACCATTTTCTTCAGAGGTGATGTCCTGATGGGCAGGACTCATTGCTGTGTTTGACACTGTGTGACAGGGTCACAGTGACTGCTGAGATCGTTACTGCTACTGCTACTGCTACTGCGACCTGTATCGTTACTGAGTCGTTGGTAAGGTCTGACTGTGTGACATCTCACCAGCGACCTCCCAGCGACTTACCAGCGATCCTTATCAGGTAGTATCATTTTTGGGATTGCTGGTAAGTCGTTGTGTGTGAGAGGGCCTTTAGGTAAAATTGAAACCACTCACCTGATAGGGATATGGCAGGCACAACTCCTATATAAGGTATAATTTAATTGGCGGTTGCTGCAGCTCCACGTGAATAATCTGGAAAGTACTGGAGAAAGAATGGATGTATTGCCACGCTACCACAAATGCGAAGAAGTGTTGATTAATATTAGCAATTTATTTTACAGGTCGACGCGTTTCTGGGATCAAGTCCCCTTCCTCAGGACCATGGAAGTCAACAACATGTTTTTGATTTCCATGGTCTTGAGGAAGGGGACTTGATCCCAGAAACACATCAACCTGTAAAATAAATTACTAATATTAATCAGCACTTCTTCACATTGGTGGTAGCACGGCAATACATCCATTCTTTCTACAGTACCTTCCAGATCAGGGTCTTTTGAATGAGGATTACCAACAAAAATTGTGTATATCAGGGTGCTGCAGACCATGGGTACATAGATCAAAATTTATTGCGTTTCAAGGACTTATACTGTTCTCCTCCTGAGGTGCTCTGCAGTGGTCCATGCCTTTGCACTAGTTGCAATCGGGATGTGTAAAGTGCAGCAGTGAACCGGGAGGGTTTCCACTCACCTCCCCTTGGAGTTTGACAGAAATTATGTTCTGAGAAGTTGTGTAGGGATACTGTAAATTGAATTTGATTATTGAGTGTTATAGGCCACCCTAAAAAGATGTGTTTTTAGGGAGCGTCTGAAGCTGAGTAACTTGTGGTTCATCCTAGTTTCTTGGGGTAGAGCATTCCAGAGGATTGGTGCAGCTCGAGAGAAGTCTTGGATCCGGGAGTGTAGTTAGGGGGAAACCAATTATTAGAGCATTACAGTAGTCATGGCGGGAGGCTTACAAAATTAAGGGTGGTTGTAGCAGTGAATCCACCACCAGACATTGATGGCACATAATATCTACATATTGTTATTACTTCTTATGTGAGAACTACTTTACATATCAAAATATACTCATGTTAATGGATCCATTAATGTTCTTGTGACTGCTGAGGCGGACACAGATAGAAAAGGTCCCTTGTGCAAGAACAGTATATTGGCCCACTGCAGTCCAATAATTCATCATCATGCACAATTTACCTGTTTTGAAGGAAGAAATGGGACCCCTTGTCTTGAAGACCCGAATGGCTGCCCAGGGTGCACCAATGTTATGTCTGCCCCTGTGTGATTGATAGATGAAAACATTGTTCCCACATAAACTATATATAAAATGCAACTTGCTGTTTGGTTTGGTGAAATAAAAAGTCTAGAGTATAGAGTATCATCCAGCATTTTTGGGGACATTATTACTGACCCGACACTGGTTTACTGGCATTAAAAAGCTGCTTAAAGGGAATCTGTCAGCAGGTTTTTGCTACCTCATCTGATAAAAACAAAGTAGGGAAGGAGATTCTGAATGCAACAGTGTATAACATAGATTACTGGGTGCAGCTGTTCTGAAATAATCACAAAATTTAGATTCAGGAACATAGCAGAGCTGTGCCTCCCACACCAGGCTCTCAATAGAGATTATGCATTGACTGTGAGGTATTTCGGGTTCCTGTGCATGTGGTGATCTAGTCCTGTAATGAAATTCACAGGGTAATAAACCCTTTAGTTTAGGTAAACAATTGTACACACACTGGCAAGAAATGCACAGTTGCTTTTGTTTTTGAACCCTTACAATATTCTGTCCTCAGCTTTTATAGCAAAAATCTGCTGACAGATTCCCTTTAAGTTATAACTTGCTCAAAAATTATCTTTTTGTTCCCTTTCCACAGCTTTGACTACTTTTCTACAAAGTGGTTGGTGCTTAGCAGGCTATAATCACCCATGATGAACTGGCCATAATATATACCAGATATTGGTTTAAATCATAGTTTTTTTGCACAAGATGAGTCAAATCTCTTAAAAGGTGTTCACCTGTTAATAAATTAGGCACATCTCTAACGATGTTTTGATTAATTTAATAAGTGCACCCCTTTGTGTCTTCTGATAGTGAGTTAATGAGAAGAATTAGTTCTTAAGCCTGCCATGCATAGTTATTGAAGTTATCCAGGCTCCTCAAGAAGGTCTTTAATATTGAATGCCTATTCATATTCTAGCCTAATGGATTGGCTTATTAGCACTTTAAATGAATTCTTAGCAAGTATGCTAAGCTGGCTACAATCTCATTTTATTTCTCTGTGCTGTATCTAGTATGCAATTTAATGATATTGTATTAGTATGCCTATAATATCTAATCCTGTGTATAATAGTGTGCTTCTCATGGTGTCTGAAGTGATCTGTTGCCCCTTAGCTAGCAGATAAGCCAGGTTAAGGTTGCTTAGGAGCTCAGGACCACCAGCCACAGAGTGCTGGAGCAGACACACTAATGAGGTGTTTGACTGCTTTCTACTTCCCATTTAGGTTCCAGTAGACGGGCTTTGCCGAGCCTGCAGAGAAGCTGTTAACAAGCTGATGTCCCTTGTGGCAACATGGGATTGCTGGAGTTTCAAAAGAGAGCTTGGAGCCATGCTGACATGTCTTGCGTTGCAGTGACAAATTGTCAGATAAACCCCCCTGTGCTGCCAAAAGGAGCAGACAATTTTCTTGATGTCTACAATGATCATAGTCATTTATCTAGTGAGTGATATATCTGAATATGGCCATAAATGCCTGGGTTGTGTTTTTCTATACCTATATCATGTCACATTCAACACAAATGCACTGATACGGTGCGAATAGCAGATTTTTATTACAGCCTATGACGTGAATAGGTTGTTCTTGACACATAAGCGTAGAAGGATGTGGCATGCAGTATTTATGTGCTGCTCATGCCTATCGTAGCGCTATATAGTTCCTAAATCCCGTGCTGCCAATGGAGATAGATGATGGATCACAGAAAATGTACTTCATATCACAGAAAAAGGCCACACTTGATACTGGTACAAGAGAAGTTCCCAGCAGCATGTTGCCAACCTATAGATGTGGCAAGTACCATCTTGGCATATGGCACAGTGCTCGTTAAAAGTCATGCCACAGTCCCAACTCTATTTGCTTTGCCGCTTACATATGAAGTGAATGAGTGCCTGCCGATGGACTTAAGCCTGCTTTACAAGTTGCAATTTCGCATACGATTTCGTATGTGATTTGCAACGCCCCCATCGTATGTGTGGCACGTTCAATTTGTTGAACGTGCCACACAAACGATTAACCCCCGTCACACATACTTACCTTTCATACGACCTCGCTGTGGACGGCGAACGTCCACTTCCTGGAGTGGGAGGGACGTTCGGCGTCACATCGCCGTCACGCGGCAGCCGGCCAATAGAAGCGGAGGGGCGGAGCTGAGCGGGACGTAAACATCTCGCCCACCTCCTTCCTTCCGCATTGCTGGCCGGGAGCCGCAGGACGTAGGTAAGATTTGTTCATCGTTCCTGGGGTGTCACACACTGTAATGTGTGCTACCGCGGGTACGATGAACAATCTGACGTACAATTCATGAGGAATGTACGACGTGCGTGCGATGAACGTTTTACCATTCAATCGCAATCGCACGTAGCAGTTACACACTGCAATGTACCTTACGATGCCGGATGTGCGTCACTTACGACGTGACCCCGCCGACACATTGTAAGATACATTGCAGCGTGTAAAGCGGGCTTAAGTGCACCACACTTATGTGAGCATTGTTATATCTGTATATGAGGCGCATAGGTGCGAAATATAGAATGTCCGCCTATACACCTCTCATTACTGCTTAGTAATATAATTGTATACCAATATGGCTTACTGAATATAATACAGATGAGCAAAGTTTTTAGGAATTTGCTGAACTAGAATTTGATTAATTTCTGATTTGATGCGCTCACTTTACACATTGCAGAAGACTGTATCAATTAGAAAGGGCTCACATTAATGCCTTGCGGCCATCATATCAATGGTGTTAGGGCCAGATGGACGGGCAGACCCGGGAGGTGGATCCACTGGGCCGAACTCCCCGATGAGGGAAAGGAGTCCGGTAGCCGGAGCACTTTAGGTAGCAGAACAGTCCGTGCACTGGAAGACAATGGAGAAGTCCCTGGGACCACGAGGTCACTGATGGTGGTCCGGGTGACGGAGCTCAGGTTCGGAAGCCGTGATGATGTCAGGCGGGGTCCGGAACCGTTGGAGCGAGATGACGGGTCACCGCAGGGAACCGAGATGGTGCGGACTGTCAGGATGGCAGATGGACAGCGTTCGGGGTTCGAGACACAGCAGGACCGGATGGCGATGCAGGATCGGCTCTAGAAGACAGAGAGGTAAGTATCTCACAGAACACAAGGAGACCTGACTCCTAGCTTGGGAAAACACGAAGAACAGGCCCCGCTCCCTTGGACATTAACCCCCTATATACCCTGTACCTGTGTGCATCATTTCCTGTTCGTGGACACTGGCCCTTTAAGAAAGGGTCAGTGACCGCGCGCGCGCCCTAATGCGCATGCGCGCGGCCCGGGTGCCAGAAGCCAACACAGGAAGCTGAGAGGAGGACGCAGCAGAGCCGGCCATGGACTGGGAAGCCGACGGGCGCCGGGAGCGGGGACCAGGGGGCCTGGAAAGCGCTGGGACTGGAGGCTGGAGAGCGGGGAGCGTGGCAGGTGAGCCGGGGAGCGGAGCAGAGAACCCGGGGAGCGTGACAGTACCCCCCCCCCACGCCCCCCTCCCCGCAACCGGGACAGGAAGGCACGGATCAGAGGAGTGCCCACGTTCTCCCTGGGCTCCCAGGACCTATCCTCAGGACCATACCCTTCCCAGTCCACCAGGAAGAACTGTCGACCTCGTACGGTCTTCATGGCCACGATATCCCTTACCGCATAGATGTCGTCCTCAGCAATAGGGGGAGGAGCCGGACTGCCGGCAGCGGAGAAGGGACCAAGGACAACCGGCTTGAGCAGAGAGACGTGGAAGGAGTTGGGTATCCTCATCGTGGCCGGGAGCTGCAGTTTGTAGGAGACCTCATTGATCTTGCCGAGGACTTTAAATGGTCCGATGTAGTGAGGTCCCAGCTTGTAGGATGGTATCTTCAGTCGGATGTACTTGGAAGCAAGCCAGACGAGATCTCCCGGAGAGAAACACGGAGGATCCAGACGTCTCTTGTCCGCGTGTCTCTTCATCCGCAGGGATGCACGTGCAAGGGACGCCTTAACTGAGTCCCAAATGGTAGCAAAGTCACGGAGCACTGCATCAGCAGCAGGGATGTCCGAGGAAGAGGATACTGGCAATGGGACAGACGGCTGAAGTCCGTAGACGACATGGAAGGGAGAACTGGAGGAGGACTCACTGACGTGGTGATTATGGGAGAATTCAGCCCAAGGAAGAAGCGTGGACCAATCGTCATGATGGGCGTTGACGTAGTGACGTAAGAAAGAGGTCAATATCTGATTGACCCGTTCCACTTGGCCGTTCGACTGAGGATGGTAGGCCGAAGAAAAGTCCAAAGTCACTCCCAGATGTTTACAGAGAGCCCTCCAGAAGCGGGAGGTGAACTGAGTTCCTCTGTCGGATACGATGTGTGATGGAAAGCCATGCAAGCGGAAGATGTGATGTATATAAGCGTCCGCTAGTTCCTGGGCAGAGGGCAGTCCAGCCATAGGAACGAAATGGGCCATTTTAGAGAACCGATCCACCACGACCCATATGACTGTGTGTCCGGAGGACAATGGCAAGTCCGTAATAAAGTCCATCGCTATGTGTTGCCAGGGAACTGAGGGTATGGGCAGAGGCAGAAGACGGCCATATGGCAGGTGTTTGGGAGTCTTGTTCCTGGCACAGGAGGAGCAGGCAGAGACAAAAGAGGCGACGTCCGTGCGAAGGGATGGCCACCAGTAATGACGCACAATCGCAGTCCATGTTTTCTTCTGACCTGCATAACCGGCTGTTTTCGAGGCATGGCCCCAGTGTAACACTTTTTGCCTGTCAGTCTCAGAGACATAGGTCTTCCCAGGCGGTATCTGGGCCAGGGTGACAGGAGCCACTGGAATAATCTTACTTGGACAGATGATGGGTTGAGATGTCTCTTCCTCCTGCTCCATGGGCATGAAAGACCTAGATAAGGCATCAGCGCGTACATTCTTGTTCGCGGGTCGGAAATGAAGCTGGAAGTCGAACCGGGCAAAGAACAAGGACCACCTGGCTTGCCGTGGGTTCAGTCGCTGAGCAGTCCGCAGGTATTCCAGGTTTTTGTGGTCCGTGTAAATAATGACGGGGTACACTGCTCCTTCCAGAAGATAGCGCCATTCTTCCAGAGCCAGTTTGACCGCCAATAGCTCTCGGTCACCGATGGTGTAATTGCGTTCAGGCGCTGAGAAGCTCTTGGAGAAGAAACCGCAAGTCACCATCTTCCCGGAGGAGGACTTCTGCATGAGTACTGCTCCGGCTCCCGAGGAGGAGGCATCCACCTCCAAGGTGAACTGGCGGTTTAACTCTGGACGGTGGAGTATAGGAGAGGAGGCAAAGGCTCGCTTTAGAGAGCCAAACGCGGCGTCGGCCGCAGGTGACCAGTCCTTTGGATTAGCCCCCTTCTTGGTCAAGGCGGAGAGAGGAGCAGTCAGAGCCGAGAAGTGAGGAATGAACTGGCGGTAATAGTTGGCGAATCCCAGAAAGCGCTGTATTGCCTTCAGTCCAGAAAGGGGAGGCCAGTTGAGAACGGAAGAGACCTTCTTTGGATCCATCTGCAGTCCGGTGTCGGTGATGAGGTACCCCAGGAAGGGGAGAGAAGACTGTTCGAAGACACACTTCTCGTACTTGGCGTACAGTCGATTCTCTCTCAGTCTTTGTAGGACCAGTTGCACGTTCTCTCGGTGGGTCTGGAGGTCCGGAGAGAAGACAAGGATGTCATCCAGATATACCACCACACAAACGTAGAGAAGGTCCCGGAACACATCGTTCACTAATTCTTGGAAGACTGCTGGTGCGTTACACAGGCCGAAGGGCATCACGCAGTATTCATAATGCCCATCGCGAGTGTTGAACGCGGTCTTCCATTCATCCCCTGAGCGGATACGGACCAGGTTGTAGGCACCCCGAAGATCCAACTTGGTGAACACACGAGCTCCTCTGAGCCGATCAAACAATTCGGGGATGAGCGGCAGGGGGTACTTGTTCTTTACGGTGATTAGGTTCAATCCCCGGTAGTCTATACATGGGCGTAGGTCGCCCTCTTTCTTCTTTACGAAGAAGAAGCCTGCTCCAGCAGGAGAGGAGGATCTCCGAATGAATCCCTTAGCCAGGCTCTCTGTGATGTACGTAGACATGGCTCTTGTTTCGGCTGGAGACAGTGGATATATCCGTCCTCGAGGTGGTGTAGTTCCCGGGAGCAGGTCAATGGCACAATCGTAAGGACGATGTGGCGGAAGTACTTCGGACTCCTTCTTATCAAAGACGTCCACGAAGGACCAATAGGCTGAAGGCAGTCCCGGTAGGGACTCGGGAACCGGAGGTCGCCGGATAGGTTGTATGGTCTTCAGACACTTCTCATGGCAAGAAGACCCCCATCGAGTGATATCGCCAGTGCCCCAGCTGACTGAAGGCTCGTGTGTCCGCAACCAGGGAAGGCCCAGCAGGATTTGATGTGACATATGTGGGAGGACGTAGAGAGCGATGTTCTCGGTGTGCAGAGCACCGATACGCAGTTCAAGCGGCCTGGTGATCCAGGAGATGGTGTCAGAGAGGGGTCTCCCATCCACAGAGGCAATCACAAGAGGTTTGGCGAGTGGAGTAACAGGCACCTGGTACTTGTCCACCGTGGCCTGCTGGATGAAATTGCCTGCTGCCCCAGAATCGAGGTACGCCTCAGCCGTAAACCGCGTCTCTCCCGTTGTCACTTGCACAGTCCATGTAACCGGGTCTGAGAGAGTCCCAGCACCTAGGGTGGCCTCTCCTACCAACCCTAGGCTTTGGAGTTTCCCGGCCTCTCAGGACAGGCGCGTAGCAGGTGTGTGCTTTCTCCGCAGTAGAAGCAGAGACCCTTGGCGAGCCGCTCTGCTCGACGTTGTTCCGACTGTCGCACACGGTCGATCTGCATGGGCTCATGGACGGAGACGCCTGAGGCCGTTGACTGGAGTACAGCGGGCTTCTGTGGAGGAGAGGAATCCCGTACCGGACGTCTCTCACGGGACACCTCTTTGGACCGCTCCTGGAAGCGTATGTCCACTCGAGTCGCTAGGGTAATCAGGGCGTCCAGGGTGGACGGTACGTCACGTCCAGCCAGCTCATCCTTGATTCGACCCGAGAGTCCTTCCCAGAAGGCGGCGGTTAGGGCCTCGTTATTCCACCCGAGTTCTGAAGCCAAGGTGCGGAAACGGATGGCGTATTGACCCACCGTCAGAGTTCCCTGACGTAACCGGAGAAGAGATGAAGCAGACGCGGAGGCACGTCCGGGTTCGTCAAAGGTGCTGCGAAAGGCCTGTAGGAAGTCCTGGAGGTTCTTGGTCATAGGGTCCTCCTTCTCCCACAAGGGGTTCATCCACGCCAGTGCCTCGCCCTCTAGGTGAGACATGATGAAGGCGACCTTGGCTTGGTCGGAGGCAAACAAATGTGGCAGCTGCGTGAAATGGAGGGAGCATTGGTTTATAAACCCCCTGCAGGTCTTGGGATCTCCGGCGTACCGGGGTGGTGAGGCCAAACGCAGTCTGGAAGCATCCGAGGAGACTGCCACGGGAGCGGGGGCCGTGGATTGACTAGTGGAGGCCCGGGACGCTGAAGATGTGACCGAGGCTTGTAGCGTATTCAAGCGGGCGTCCACGGAAGTCATAAAGTTCAGCATGCGGGTCTGAGTCTCACGCTGGCGTTGGAGTTCCTCATGCAAGGCCGCTAGTGCTTCGGCGGGATCCATGGCCTGTTCTTACTGTTAGGGCCAGATGGACGGGCAGACCCGGGAGGTGGATCCACTGGGCCGAACTCCCCGATGAGGGAAAGGAGTCCGGTAGCCGGAGCACTTTAGGTAGCAGAACAGTCCGTGCACTGGAAGACAATGGAGAAGTCCCTGGGACCACGAGGTCACTGATGGTGGTCCGGGTGACGGAGCTCAGGTTCGGAAGCCGTGATGATGTCAGGCGGGGTCCGGAACCGTTGGAGCGAGATGACGGGTCACCGCAGGGAACCGAGATGGTGCGGACTGTCAGGATGGCAGATGGACAGCGTTCGGGGTTCGAGACACAGCAGGACCGGATGGCGATGCAGGATCGGCTCTAGAAGACAGAGAGGTAAGTATCTCACAGAACACAAGGAGACCTGACTCCTAGCTTGGGAAAACACGAAGAACAGGCCCCGCTCCCTTGGACATTAACCCCCTATATACCCTGTACCTGTGTGCATCATTTCCTGTTTGTGGACACTGGCCCTTTAAGAAAGGGTCAGTGACCGCGCGCGCGCGCCTAATGCGCATGCGCGCGGCCCGGGTGCCAGAAGCCAACACAGGAAGCTGAGAGGAGGACGCAGCAGAGCCGGCCATGGACTGGGAAGCCGACGGGCGCCGGGAGCGGGGACCAGAGGGCCTGGGAAGCGCTGGGACTGGAGGCTGGAGAGCGGGGAGCGTGGCAGGTGAGCCGGGGAGCGGAGCAGAGGACCCGAGGAGTGTGACAAATGGATATAGCACATGCAATTATGAGGGCCAATTGTACCCCGTATAAGAGCCAAAAGCAGACATTTTGTGGTGAATTGTGATCATTAGAGGATTTCACAGCTCAAAGCTTAGCTATATAAATAGGGACAGAATGCCATAAAACACTGAGCAAACTGTACACTGAAGAACAGTTACCATCAGTTACCCATAGTCATAAATGTGGAGGTCACTGGTAAGGCCGTGTTACATTAAAGAACTTTACCATTAGTGAGATAGGATATGACCGTTGTTACTCATAAGATTCTATAATGAAGGGAGAAGCTAGATGCAGAGCTCCGCCCCTCCTTGCTCTTCTATCTAAATCTCATCAGCACCAACCGCCATCTCCTCTCAGTAATAGGAAAGTCCTCACTGAATACAGATTTGACCTCAGAATTGAGAATTTTGATAATGACTGATCAATTCTGGCAGAGAAAGAAACACGAGTCTGATAAGATATATTACAAAGTTGCTTATTTTCATGTGTACTATTGATTTATGAAATAAAAATTAAAACAATGGTAATACTTTAAAGAGAATCTAACAGCTGATACATGCTGCCCCATTCTGATCAGACACTGGCTGTATGATGTCAGCCATTATGTTTAACTGAAACACTGCAGCAAGAGACTATGTGAAGTAGCAGATCTCTGACAGCTTCTCCATGCTTGTTGTCCTGAAGTTACAGATCTCTCCTTGTGTGAGTGAGTAGAAAGAGACCCGTCACTCCAGGACAGCAGGCGGGAAGAAGCCTCCTGGCACCCGCCTTTCCGAATAGTCTCTTGTATGGCTTGGTTCCCGGCAGATTTCAACCTCTTAACGACCTAGACGTATATATACATCCTAGTGCTCCCTCCCTTTGATGTGGGCTCACTGCGCGAGACCACATGTTTCCCCCTACATCGGCTGATCTGATCAGCCGACATGTGCAGCTTACAGGTGCGCCTATTAACCCCTTAAATCGATCTGTCAAACTCTGAGAGCACAATCTAATGCACACCGGTGGGGATCGTGCTGTTCCCCGCTGCCATCGGCAGCCTTATGATACAATCATGGGGCGCCGAAGGGTTGTCATGACAGCTCGGGGTCATCTGATGACCGCTGTCAATGTCTTGTTTCACGTCTTGTAAATGCCGGCAGAGCATCGGCAATCACAGGAGATCAGTATTTTTGCTGACCAGAGAGATGTTGAAGCACCGCTCTGATCAGTAGAAGTGATTGGACAGTGCAAGGAGGCTAATGAAATCATTAAAAAATAAGTTTTAAACAATCTGAAAAAAATTAATAAAATACTTTTCACCATTGAGAATAAAACAATAAAAAGAAATACACATATTTGGTATCGCCACGTTCATAAATGCCCGATCGATCAAAATATAAAATCAGTTAATCTGATCGTTAATTAAGGTTTTTTGGTTACTGCAACATTGCATTAAAATGCACTAATAGGCGATCAAAATATCACATCTATCCAAAAATTGTTTGCTTAAAAACGTCAGCTAAAGGCGCAAAAAATAAGCCATCACACAGCCCCAGATTCCAAAAAATGAGAACTCTACAGGTTTTGGAATATGGCAACTTAAGCGCAATTCTTTTTTATTCACAAACTTTTGAATTTTGTTTCACCACTTAGATAAAAGCAAAACTATACATGTTTGGTATCTACAAATTCGTACTGATCTGGGCAATGATATTTCCAGGACAGTTTTACCATATAGTGAACATGGTAAATAAAAAAAACCATAAAAATAGTTGCGAGTGTTCTCTACAGAGAGAACAGATAGAAAGACTGCAGCGGCCCGAACCCTGATTGTGGACACAGGCCGCTGCGGTCTCCTCTGGACAGCACTCGCAGCCCTGCAGGAGAAGACACGCTGTGTCCGGATCGTGAGCACGTGAGTTGCCCACCACAGCGCTGCAGCGGTCGCCTGTGGGACACTGCGGGGACTTCTCTGTAGGGACCCTTCTGGCAACAGGTATGTCAAGTTCACTTTCATAGGAGTCGTGACGCCACTCTCGGTTTTGCGGTCAGGGTGATGGGGGACCGCCACTGTAGTTTAATGAGCGTCTGGGGCTTATGGTGTCTGCAGTCTGGTGTTATGGCCTCCCGAGAGTGAGGCTGGCCCCAGGGGCTCGGGTATATGTGTGTGGAACCACAGGTCGCAGAATAACTCAGTCGCAGTCCAGAAAGTCTTTTAACTTGTTTACTCACTTTTAGTTGGTTGGTGAGATACCCGGGCGATGCTGAGATTATACCAGGTGGAACCAGGAACTCCGCCAGGCCGTTCTGAGGGTAGCTATTAACTCGCCTTCCTTGCACTTCTTTTGTTTTGGATAACCCTTGACTTGCAGTATTGTGGGATTCATCCAGGGAAAGTCGCTACTGCCTCTCCTTCCCTTTCTGGCCTGTTTGCCGGCAGCGTGGACAGGTGAGATGGCTTCTGGCCCTATCTCCTTATGGGTCCCACTGTTACTGCTGAGGCTCAAGCTCTATATCTTTGGTGAGGAACCTCTAGTCCCCTCACTGGCAGGTTTAGCAGATCAGTAAATTGATGTCTGGCTCTAGGGACCTATTTCCTGTACGTGTCCAATCACCAGCAATCCCCGTACTCGACTGCCTCTCTTCAGGTGTCTTTCAGGCTGACTTTCTGGTCACTGTACTCCCCCGCTAACAGCTACCACACCTGCAGGGCCTGACTAGTGTGGCTGTACGTCCGCTTCCTTCAGCAACTTCGGTACACTGCTCCAGACTGGCTTGCTCCTCCTCCTTTTCCTGTCTGCCACTGCATCTAGCTTCCAGCCCCTCCACTACACCCCTTGCTGATAATTGAAAGCAAACCTCTTCAGAGGCTACTCAAGGATCCCCTCTAAAGGTGTGGGAGACCTGGTTGCTATGTGTCTGCATGTACACACCTCATCCTGGCCTTTGGAATTTCCTGGAAGCACTGTCCCAGCATGGGTGCAGTACTCTGTGGTGCCTGACCAGGTCAGGGGAGCCACACACACAACCTCAATATCCATTAAGGGGGCTTTACACGCAACGACATGTCGTTGGGGTCACAGAATTCGTGACGCACATCCAGCCTCGTTAGCGACGTCGTTGCATGTGACACGTACGAGCGACCGCTAACGATCAAAATTACTCACCTAATCGTTGATCGTTGACACGTCGTTCTAATACCAAATATCGTTGCTGCTTTTAGACGCAGGTTGTTGGTCGTTCCTGAGGCAGTACACATCGCTACATGTGACACCCCAGGAACAACGAGCAGCACCGTACCTGCATCCTACGGCAATGAGGTGGGTATGTCTTTCATGTGGCTGCTCTCCGCCCCTCCGCTTCTATTGGACACCTGTCTTGTGACGTCGCTGTGACGCTGCACGAACCGCCCCCTTAGAAAAGAGGCTGTTCGCCGGCCACAGAGACGTCGCAAGGAAGGTAAGTCCGTGTGACGGGGCCTAGCGATAAAGTGGACCACGGGCAGCAATTTGCCCCTGACGCACAAACAACGGGGGCAGGTGCTTTTACGAGCGACATCGCTAGCAATGTCGCTGAGTGTAAAGCAGCCTTTAGAACCCTTTTGTACTTATTCCTCTATAGTGAAAGGAATCCATCACACAGATATTTAAAATGCAGTTAAGAAATAATTGTACCATATGTACAACTAACTCTGAAAGTTCTAACTGTTCGTGAGTCTGTTTCCTGGCAAAAATGACATAGAAAAGAAAATAAACACTCAAGAAAACTGTGTCCAAGATTATTAAAAAACTGGAACTAGAAAATGAAGTCACTGAATATTTCTTGGAGAGCAGTTAAGTTAATCATTAAAAAGCGGAAAGAATATTCTACAGCTATAAATCTGACCAGAGATCACGGGGCTCAATACTGTGACAATGCAAAGAGGGCAATGAGGGGAAGATATCAGTCATCTTTGCTTTATTTCTCTGTTCTTTTCTATTCAATGTTTTTTCTATTGAAACATAAATATAAAGAAACAGAACTTCTTAGTAAAAATATCAAGACAACTCTTTCCAGACACAGAATGAATGATAAAGCCATTATTGTTCAAAGTTCAGTACAGCAAAAAAAAATCACAGTTCAATGCTAAAGTGTTCAGCGGAGCTGCAGTTCTTGGACTCACAAAGGTGCCCACTAAATGCTTAGTGTGACGCAAGTGACTACACACAGAAAAGCCGTGATGCAGAGTAGTCATACATTCTGATATCAGATACCAAGAGAGCACTTGGTAACCAGAGGGAAAAGACAAAGACATAGGTAACGAACCAAGGTCCGAATATCAGGAAGATAGCTCAGAGCACAGGGGCTAGGCAAATAGACAGTCAGAATGAGGTCCAAGGTCAGGTAGCAATAGATCAAATAGAGTAGAGGAATACAAGGCAAAGCACAACTGAGGAAATGCTATGATTGGCGGTGATCCGGGACTAGCTGCTCAGCTAAGTAGCTGGGGAACCACAGAGAACTGGGAACACCTGAAGAAGCACAGCACTAGATTGCATGACTGGGCTGTCACTCACCAAACTGAAAACTCAGCAAGGCCCTGATTCTATAATGCCCAGAGTGCAGGAATTGTGACATATAGTTTGATTATTGTTGGTACAATTATTTATTTATTTATTTTAAAGTACCCCCTCATCATATTTTATTATTATGTTAATGCTGGAATGGTGATTTAAATCTAATTTCCTTGACCCTAATCTTATACTTACCCTCCACAGTCTTCATCTTCTATCACCTTCGCTCCCATCATTCTCAGGCAGTTTGTGACCTTCTGGATCGCTCCAGTATTTCATGGAGAAAGCCAGAGGTCACTCTTAAATGTAAGTCAATGAGAGGCTCATTCTCTCTCTTTTAGACTTGCATTGTGAGCTTGTGATGTAACTTCTGACTTCCATATAGTCAGAAGGTGTGGTCATAAGATGGCCCTGCGGCGTCAGTAAAAGGTGAAGACGTCAGAGGGTTAATATATTACTATGACAGGCACCTTAAATTAAAAGCTCCACCCCAGCACTGAAAAAAAAATATGCTGGAGTGGTGCTTTAAGAGAATGAAAACCAAGTGGTGGGGTGTGATGGTACAGTGGAGCTGTGGTAGTCGCTTAATGTTTATTCAATTTAAAAAGTGTAGGAAAGTAAACTTGTAAATCATAATGACATTAGGATGTTGAAATTGAAGAGTGAGTTGTGTAGAGATACTCTTTAGTTTAACCATTGTCCAACTTAAAGGAATATTCTTGAGTTTGGCAAATGTTCCATTATCCACTCTTATGGGGTGGTGAAGACCAGCCGAATGACTGGTGATCCCATTAATATTGAATGGAGCATTGTGCATGATCAACAACCCCACCACCAGGTCAGGATCAGTGGAGGTCCCAGCACAGTCGGACCCTCAGTGATGAAGAAAAATGCACATTGGACTGACACAGGCCAAATCATTGATTGATACTGTGATTGAGCTAAAGGCACCTTGTTTTCCCTAATGACTCTATTTAAAGGACCCACATGAATTTAGAATAAAATCAGCTTCTTATGAAGTGAGTATTGAATTTTTTTTGGAAAACAAGGGGCTTATTTGTAAAGCATGAACAGGGGTTAGAGTGCTTTACGTTAGAATACTGTTTTGTGGGACCTCTAATTTGTAGGTATAACATACAATGTGAACATTAGATTAAATATTAAACAAGTCTATAAGATCAGACTTGTGTAGAATTGGGAATCTTTGAATGGATGGTCAAAAAGTTATTTTTTTGTTTTTTTTTGTAAGCCCACAACTAAATGACATGATTTAGTGGTCTTATACTGTGGTGCAACGTTTGTTGATGGCTTGTCATATCCAATCTGATATGAAGAGATGCTTGGTCATAAAGGTATAGGTCGGTATAACCATTCTGCTTAGAGACTTAGATAATGCTATTACTTTTGGGGAATTTATTCCATATGTAATTAATGATACAGTATGATTCTTGCATATGTGACGAAAGATTGAAGGACCTGTATAAAGGAACATTTGACAATGGTAATTCAATTTAGGGCAGTCTAAGCTTTTCATTCAGGAGATGAGGGATGGTGACCAAGAGCTTAACACATTCTTAAGCTGGGGTCACACTAAGCGACAGCGACAACGACGTCGCTGTTACGTCACCATTTTCTGTGACGTAACAGCGACCTTGTAAGTCGCTGTTATGATCGCTGCTTAGCTGTCAAACACAGCAGAAGCAGCGATCATAACGTCGCTGTGCTACATGTGCAGAGAGCAGGGAGCCGCGCTTAGCGCTGGCTCCTTGCTCTCCTAGGTACAGTACACATCGGGTTAATTACCCGATGTGTGCTGCAGCCACATGTCACACTGCAGAGAGCAGGGAGCCGCGCGCACTGCTTAGCGCTGGCTTCCTGCTCTCCTTGCTACAGTACACATCGGGTTAATTACCCGATGTGTACTGCAGCCACATGGGCACAGAGCAGGAGCCGGCGCTGGCAGCAAGAGCGGAGGCTGGTAACCAGCGTAAACACCGGGTAACCAGGGAAAGTGCTTCCCTTGGTTACCCGATGTTTACGCTGGTTACAGCTTCGCAGCTGCCAGACGCCGGCTCCTGCTCGCTTCATTTCGTCGCTCTCTCGCTGTCACACACAGCGATGTGTGTGTCACAGCGGGAGAGTGACGACCAAAAAATGAAGCTGGACATTCAGCAACGACCTGCGACCTCACAGCAGGGGCCAGGTCGTTGCTGGATGTCACACACAGCGACAGCGACGGGACGTCGCTGCAACGTCACAGAAAATGGTGACGTAGCAGCGACGTCGTTGTCGTTGTCGCTATGTGTGACACCAGCTTTAGTGTATAAAACGAGTAATACCATTTGCGAGGAATATAGGAAATGATACATGGTTTTCTAAATATTTTAATAATATAAATCTGAAAATTGTGACGTGCATTTATATCCAGCCCCCGAGTCAATAGTTTGTAGGACCACCATTATCTGAATTTACTGATACAGGTCTTTTAGGGGTATGTCTCTACCAGCTTTGCATATTTGAAGACTGAAATTTTTGCCATTCTTCTTTGTAAAATAGCTGCAGCTCAGTGAGATTGGATGGTGAGCATCAGTGAACAGCAATTGTCAAGTCTTGCCACAGATTTTCATTGGAGTTTAGGTCTGAAGTTTGATTAGGAAATACAAATATGTGTCATGTCGGATTCGGGACTCAAACCGGTGAATTTGTGCAGCCTGGTCAGTTTCATTCCATGCTGAGCCGCAGCCTGGTTAGTTTCTGTCTAAATGCTGATGGTATTTTACTTTCCATTGTTTTGGCTTGTGGTCATCAGGTATTTTCACTTGCTCATTTTCTCTGTCCTATCACATCCTGGGTGGGACTATGTATACTCTCCATATACCTGCATTCTCTGTTGGCTATATTTCTATGTGGATGACTGCTAAGGCGTTCAAGCCCTGCAACTAAGGAAATCAGGCAGAGACCAGTGTTGTTTTCTCTGTGTATTCTCTCTGCCTTTTCTACACCTACTTTTTGTTTTCTGTTAAATTGTTAGGCATTTACCATTGTTTGCATTTATTATATCTCCTTTGTCTATTTGTGCACATGTTTTAAGTTTCTTCACCTTGGGTCCTTTTCTATCCCTACACATTTGGTTTACCATATCTTGATTTGTAGGGTTAGTAATCTCCCCTCTGGTTCCTCAGGAGGTACGAGAGACAACTCAATGGCTTTTCAGGCAGACAGATCCAAGTTGTGGATTTCTAGTTGTGTGGCTACGAATATTTCAGTCTGTGCAAGAACCATTAGGGTGTTGTGCAGCTAGGCATACCAGCCTTTACAGGAACCAATAGGGTGCAGGTGCGGTGCAGTGAGATAGGTTATATTACCCCTTTACCTGTGTTGGAATATGTATGTCCATAACAACATGAATATTATTTGATGTAAACCATTCCTTTGTATCTCTGGCAGTATATTTAGGGTTATTGTCCTGCTGGTAGATGAACCTATGCCCCAGTCTCAAGTCTTTTGCATACTCTAATGGGTCTTTATCCAGGATTGCCCTGTATTAACCTTCATTCATCTTCCATTTCAACTCGCACCAACTTTTTTGTTCCTGCTGGAGAAAAGCATCCCTACAGTATGATGCTGCCACCACCATGTTTGACAGCGAGGATGGTGTTTTCAGGGTTATGTACAGTGTTGTTGTCCACCACACATAGCATTTTTCATTTAGCCCAAAAGGTTCTAATTTGGTCTCATCTGTCCAGAACACCTTCTTCCATATGCTAACTTTGTCCTTTGCATGGGTAATAAAAAAATGTGGCTCCATGAGTCATCCGATTCTCGATTTTTGCAGTTATCATACAGGTTGCAATGGAGTGACAGCAAATGGAAGCAATACAGTACAGCTGTGCTATATGAATGTGCCTTTATTTAATTTTTCTTCAAAAAATGTTCTATCTTTCTTCTTATACATGAGGAACCCTTATAAATTGTTACATTTTCACTCCATAGATTGCTCCTTTGGGAAGAATGTTATTGTTTCTGCTCCCAATTCAGTTAGAAGTTTCAGACAAGAGTCTGCTTTATAATATATAGGGATTGCATTTTTATTATATTATTGGTGGCATATTACATACTCCAATGTGTTAAGTATGTTAAAGTTCTATGAGAAATAAATGAATTTGCAAATGTCAAGACAGGTCCTCGGATTACCTTTTGTAACAGCATCCTTCCTGCTAAAGCCATCGCTTCTGTTCTTTTTCCGCAGGATTCTTCTTCATTTGGCACTGCGGCTGCTGCTGGTGCTGCTAGTCCAAAGACAGGCACGCTCAATGGAGAACAAGCAAATTTGCCAAAAGTTCAAATACCTCTTAATGTGTAAGTTGAAATATTATATGTTTTATGTATTTATGTTCACTCATTCCAAATTGAAATCAATATTTCTACTCTATAGGTAGATAAATTAGTTTGTATAGTAAAAGTTCAGTGTAAAAGAAAATCATAAAACTGTGTTTTACAAATACTTATGAACATCATAAATAAAATAGTTTAGTAAGAAAGAACAAGAGTTTTTAAAGTGCAAAGCAGTACAAGTTTTTATTTAAACAAGGTGAGGATAAACATCCAAAGTATCATTAAAAACATATTAAAAATGAATGGCGGATAAGTCCCACATAAACTAGTAACATTGGCAATGGTGTATAAATACAAAACACATGACATCAGTACTATCGGTTATACAGGAGGGACACGTGGGCATTAGGTGTCAGTGAGCTGTTTCTCTGAAAACAGAACAGCCCATAAGCATTACAGCACAATATTATATCTAGCCCATTTAGGGCAAATGGCCCCACTACAACCCCTGCACCGATAGGCGTGTATAATGCCTATAGTGGAAGTGGACACCAATACTCAGCCAAAGATAGTGAAGACAAGGGGGACACCGTCAGGAACGAGCCTCAAGACAACCTACGTACGTTTCGATTTCAACTAATGGTAATCTTCATCAGGGAGAGGCATCTCGTACCGCTCACTCCCGATGGCAGGCTTTAAATGTGTGGTAGTAATCGCTCAAGACCCGGAAGTCTCACTGACGGCGGTCGCGCAAGTACGCCGGGCCAAGTCACGCGAGACGTCGGCCGTCACGTCGCTATCGCGCATGCGCGGGAGCAGGGACACGTCTCCAAGGCTCCCGCACATGCGCGCGACGCACAGACGGCCGCGGCTGCGCGCGCACCACCCCGGCACCAAGCGCGACCGCACAGAGACAGCCGCGCATCACAACAGCAGAGGTAATCACAAACATCAGTCCCTGTGCATGTAATCCGCATCTTATGATGTTCAGTATTCATGGAGGATAATAACGTCAGATCAGGAAGTTCATCCTTGAAATTCTTTATGGGACAAAGATCTTAATTATTCAGATGACGGATCATACGATTAGTTTCTATGTCCTATTAACAAAAAGGACATATAAAAATTACATAAGCCTGAACTTCAGGGGGAGATGTACGAGCACATGATTAAAAGAGTAAAAAACTTAAAAAGATAAAGGATGCAGATGACGAAAAGATGGCAAGAATCACAAAATCCTAATATCATGTAATTAGGCATCACATATATAAAAATGAACATATGTAATTACGTAGACCAGATACTGTGGGGATCAGTGGTCTCCAGGGGAGCAAGTATACAACGCATATGTACAACACCTCCGTACAAGGATGCAAACACATGCATGCATATACATGCACATATACAAACGCATGCATGTACACATACATACATGCATATGATCGGTGTCATGCTATTTTTATAAAAACGGAGCATAGCTCACAGATTCATTAAGGCCCTTGGGAATTAATGTGTCCAGAGTCACTATCCATTTAGTCTCACACTGCGCCAGGCGTTTCTTAAGGTCACCACCGCTGATTCCCCCCGTCACCACATCAATTCCCCTAATCTTTAGTTTCGAGGGGTCACAGGAGTGGTGTGATCTGAAATGCCTGGGCAGTGTTTTGAGTGTCGTCGGATCTTCTTCCGTTTTGGCCGCAGCAATGTCCCTTACGTGCTCCCTGACCCTGACGCGGAACTCCCGAGAGGTGAGTCCCACGTAGGTCAGGGGGCACGTACATGTGGCAAAATACACTACATATGTAGTTCCACATGTAATATATTGTTTGATGTTAAATTGTTTCTGTCCGTCTGATGAACTGAATGTGTTACTCCGGAGTACATTACTGCAGGCCATACAGTGACCACATGGAAAGCATCCATGTGGAGGTCCCCGAGACCCAAATGAGTTCACTCGAGGTGGAACGTAGTGGCTCTGGACCAATAGGTCCTTCAAATTTCTTGCTCTCCTTGAGGTCATTGAGGGGTTCTGGGCAAGTATTTCAGTTAATGCCGGGTCTGTCATTAAGACCGGCCAATGTTTCTTCAGGATATGACGCATAGTCTCCCACTCCTGGTTGTATGTTCCAATGAATCTCACCGCGACATCACGTTGTGCCTGTTTATTTGAGGTATCTGTGAGCAGCTGTAGCCGGGAGGTCCTCTTGGCCCGATTATAGCCTGCCCTGACACTTCTGCCACTATAACCTCTTTCACGGAATCGGTCCCTGAGATCAGCCGACTGAGCCTCAAAACTATTATTGGAAGAGCAAATCCGTCTCATCCTCAAATACTGACCGGTCGGGATGGCGCGTATTGTTAAGGGGTTGTGAGCAGATGAAGCATGTAGTAATGTGTTGACGGATGTCTCCTTGCGGAAAACATCCGTCTGGATCGATCCCTTCTGATCTACCTCAATCGAGATATCAAGGAATTCAATCCTACATCTGCTACTCTTATAGGTAAGCTTGATATTAAAGTTATTGATGTTTAACTGTCCCATGAACTGATCGAGCTGCTCAGTCGTGCCCTGCCACACAAACAAAATGTCGTCAATGTATCTTAGCCAGCACTGCACATGGGCGCTAAGCCCGGAGTCCTCGTCAGCAAAGACCAACCTCTCCCAGTA
Organism: Anomaloglossus baeobatrachus; assembly: GCF_048569485.1. Taxonomy (NCBI): domain Eukaryota; kingdom Metazoa; phylum Chordata; class Amphibia; order Anura; family Aromobatidae; genus Anomaloglossus; species Anomaloglossus baeobatrachus. Next base: position 483,125,222 of record NC_134354.1, on the reverse strand, counting down.
TCCCAGGAAGAGGCCAGCGTACGAGGGCGCACAAGCCGCGCCCATGGCAGTGCCGCACTGCTGTAAATAATAGACATCCTTGAATACAAAAAAGTTGTGCGACAGGGCAAACTCAAGCAGCTCGATTATCAGCTCACTCAACTCGCCACCCCGACCGGACACTTCGAGAAAGAAACGGACCGCTCGTATTCCATCTGTGTGGGATATACACGTATAGAGGCTCTCAATGTCGGCTGTCACAAGGATCATGTCATCCTCCAGAAAGATGCCGTCAATGCGCCTAAGGACGTCCGTGGTGTCCCGGACATAAGAAGGTAATGTCTCAACCAAAGGTTTTAAATGGTAATCTATAAATTTACAAATTGGATCACATAAACCCTCTATGCCGGACACAATCGGACGTCCAGTCGGATTGACAGCATCTTTATGGATCTTGGGCAGTATGTAAAATGTGGGCACTCTGTGATGTTTTTTACATAATCCGTCAAACATATTTTTATTGATGAGGCCGGTATCCAGAGCCCTACGTAAAATCGCGGTGAGCTCAATGGAAAACACAACCAGGGGGTTGGAGGGGAGTCTCTTATAGGTGCTCCTGTCACGAAGTTGTCTGAGGACTTCATGTTCGTATTTGTCACAGGAGAGCACCACAATGTTCCCCCCCTTGTCAGCCGATTTTATGACAATATCATGAAAGCCCTGCAGCTCAGTCAGAGCCCTCCTTTGAGGAAGGGTTAGGTTATCAAACCTCCGATTAGTCGGAATCTGTTTGAAATCCTCACTGACCATTTTTGTAAATATATCGATTGCAGGGCTGATTGACAAGGGGGGGAATTTTGTTGATTTGGGTAAAAGAGCTCCTGGGAACATACCTGCAGTTGGGGCCTCCTGTTCCTGGAGTAGATCCTCAAGATTTTGTATCGCCTCTCTCTCCACCTGGTTCTCGGACCCCGCATTCCGCTTGTGAAAAAGTTTTTTAAGAGTTAGTTTCCGCGAGAACAAATTAAGGTCCTTCAAAGCCGAAAAGAGGTGGAAAGAATTAGAGGGAGAGAAAGTCAGACCACGTGAGAGGACCTCCACCTGAGCCACAGTGAGCACCCGTGAGTATAAATTTATTACCTGGAGTTTATTTCCCTGGCGCTTGTTCCTTTTATATGTCACTGGTGGCCGGGCTCTATGTTTAACGCGTGCCCCGACCGTCTCCCCGATGTCCATGGAACTCACTGAGGCCCCGGAGGAGGATCCAGCAGCAGAGGTCTGTGACACTATTGAGGAAGATCTTAGTCGAGGGTTTTTGTTGGAACAATCCCCAATACGTCCTCTATTTGTGTCCAATCTCCATCTATATGCTCTCCGCAAGGTATAATCTTGAATGTCCCTATTTAACTTTTTCAGCTTAAGGGCCCTAATTTCCCGCTCCCATCTCTCAAGTTCTTTATCAGTATCAGTGAAAAAGCGGGCCACGACAGCTGGTGTACAGACTTCTATTAGTTTATTTTCCAGTGCTTCCAATTCAGTCTCAATTGGGGCTAATGAGGAAGTGTTGTGGTCCCACAACAGGCCGAGGAAACCCCGAGAGCAGGTCTGTGCAAATTCCTCCCATTTGGTTTTAAAGGTGTCATCCTCCAAAGGGAAGGAAGGGAACACCTGTATGCGGAGTCCCCTGGGCACTAGGTCTTTCTCTAAATACTTGCCCAAAAACGCCTTGTTCCACCACAATCTAGTTCTTTTTTTGAGTAAATCTTTATATTTAGTCATGATAATCTCATCAGATTGTATGCCATTATTTTTGCCATCTGAAACCCCACCATTCTTAAGGACATCATCCATCTGTAGTTGCCAGGTACTGTCCCTGGCCCGGAAGTTCATGGTAGCTGGAGACCTATCTGTGATAAACAGAACAAATACAGTTAGAGAAAAGGTACTCCAAGTTACCATAAGGGTTAAGGGGTGGTTTCAGATTCTGCTGGGACCCCACACCATTAGCACAAACTCAATAACATAGTTTAGTAAGAAAGAACAAGAGTTTTTAAAGTGCAAAGCAGTACAAGTTTTTATTTAAACAAGGTGAGGATAAACATCCAAAGTATCATTAAAAACATATTAAAAATTAATGGCGGATAAGTCCCACATAAACTAGTAACATTGGTAATGGTGTATAAATACAAAACACATGACATCAGTACTATCGGTTATACAGGAGGGACACGTGGGCATTAGGTGTCAGTGAGCTGTTTCTCTGAAAACAGAACAGCCCATAAGCATTACAGCACAATATTATATCTAGCCCATATAGGGCAAATGGCCCCACTGCAACCCCTGCACCGATAGGCGTGTATAATGCCTATAGTGGAAGTGAACACCAATACTCAGCCAAAGATAGTGAAGACAAGGGGGACACCGTCAGGAACGAGCCTCAAGACAACCTTCGTACGTTTCGATTTCAACTAATGGTAATCTTCATCAGGGAGAGGCATCTCGTACCGCTCACTCCCGATGGCAGGCTTTACATGTGTGGTAGTAATCGCTCAAGACCCGGAAGTCTCACTGACGGCGGTCGCGCAAGTACGCCGGGCCAAGTCGCGCGAGACGTCGGCCGTCACGTCGCTATCGCGCATGCGCGGGAGCAGGGACGCGGCTCCAAGGCTCCCGCGCATGCGCGCGATGCACAGACGGCCGCGGCTGCGCGCGCACCACCCCGGCACCAAGCGCGACCGCACAGAGACAGCCGCGCATCACAACAGCAGAGGTAATCACAAACATCAGTCCCTGTGCATGTAATCCGCATCTTATGATGTTCAGTATTCATGGAGCATAATAACGTCAGATCATGTGGAACTACATATGTAGTGTATTTTGCCACATGTACGTTCCCCCTGACCTACGTGGGACTCACCTCTCGGGAGTTCCGCGTCAGGGTCAGGGAGCACGTAAGGGACATTGCTGCGGCCAAAACGGAAGAAGATCCGACGACACTCAAAACACTGCCCAGGCATTTCAGATCACACCACTCCTGTGACCCCTCGAAACTAAAGATTAGGGGAATTGATGTGGTGACGGGGGGAATCAGGGGTGGTGACCTTAAGAAACGCCTGGCGCAGTGTGAGACTAAATGGATAGTGACTCTGGACACATTAATTCCCAAGGACCTTAATGAATCTGTGAGCTATGCTCCGTTTTTATAAAAATAGCATGACACCGATCGTATGCATGTATGTATGTGTACATGCATGTGTTTGTATATGTGCATGTATATGCATGCATGTGTTTGCATCCTTGTACGGAGGTGTTGTACATATGCGTTGTATACTTGCTCCCCTGGAGACCATTGATCCCCACAGTATCTGGTCTACGTAATTACATATGTTCATTTTTATATATGTGATGCCTAATTACATGATATTAGGATTTTGTGATTCTTGCCATCTTTTCGTCATCTGCATCCTTTATCTTTTTAAGTTTTTTACTCTTTTAATCATGTGCTCGTACATCTCCCCCTGAAGTTCAGGCTTATGTAATTTTTATATGTCCTTTTTGTTAATAGGACATAGAAACTAATCGTATGATCCGTCATCTGAATAATTAAGATCTTTGTCCCATAAAGAATTCCAAGGATGAACTTCCTGATCTGACGTTATTATGCTCCATGAATACTGAACATCATAAGATGCGGATTACATGCACAGGGACTGATGTTTGTGATTACCTCTGCTGTTGTGATGCGCGGCTGTCTCTGTGTGGTCGCGCTTGGTGCCGGGCTGGTGCGCGCGCAGCCGCGGCCGTCTGTGCGTCGCGCGCATGCGCGGGAGCCTTGGAGACGCGTCCCTGCTCCCGCGCATGTGCGATAGCGACGTGACAGCCGACGTCTCGCGCGACTTGGCCCGGCGTACTTGCGCGACCGCCGTCAGTGAGACTTCCGGGTCTTGAGCGATTACTACCACACATTTAAAGCCTGCCATCGGGAGAGTGAGCGGTACGAGATGCCTCTCCCTGATGAAGATTACCATTAGTTGAAACCGAAACGTACGTAGGTTGTCTTGAGGCTCGTTCCTGATGGTGTCCCCCTTGTCTTCAATATCTTTGGCTGAGTATTGGTGTCCACTTCCACTATAGGCATTATACACGCCTATCGGTGCAGGGGTTGCAGTGGGGCCATTTGCCCTATATGGGCTAGATATAATATTGTGCTGTAATGCTTATGGGCTGTTCTGTTTTCAGAGAAACAGCTCACTGACACCTAATGCCCACGTGTCCCTCCTGTATAACCGATAGTACTGATGTCATGTGTTTTGCATTTATACACCATTGCCAATGTTACTAGTTTATGTGGGACTTATCCGCCATTAATTTTTAATATGTTTTTAATGATACTTTGGATGTTTATCCTCACCTTGTTTAAATAAAAACTTGTACTGCTTTGCACTTTAAAAACTCTTGTTCTTTCTTACTAAACTATGTTATTGAGTTTGTGCTAATGGTGTGGGGTCCCAGCAGAATCTGGAACCACCCCTTAACCCTTATGGTACCTTGGAGTACCTTTTCTCTAATCATAAATAAAATGTAGCTCACTTAAAGAGGACATTTCACCAGTTTTATCATATTAAGCATGTTAAACTGGAAATATCATGAAATAGGAGCTGCAGAGCCCAATAAAATGTAGTTGTATTTTTTATTTCTCATCTCGGTTATGGAAATAATTAGCCAGTAAAGTTTTTATACTAATTTTCGCTAAGTCTTAAGGCCCATTTACACACAACGATATCGCTAACGAGATATCGTCGGGGTCACGGTGTTGGTGATGCACATCTGGCCTCGTTGTGTGTGACACCTTTTTGCGATCAGTAATGATCACAAAAAGGTGTCAAATCGTTCGTCGTGTACACATCGTTCATTTTTTAAAAATTGTTCCTCATTTGGAACGCAGGTTGTTTGTCGTTCCTGCGGCAGCACACATCGCTATGTGTGACACCGCAGGAACGAGGAACAACATTGTACCTGCGGCCGCTGGCAATGAGGAAGGAAGGAGTTGGGCGAGATGTTACGGCCGCTCATCTCCGCCCCTCCGCTTCTATTGGGCGGTCGCTTAGTGACGCCGCTGTGACGCCGAACGAACTTCCCCCTTAAAGGAGAGATTGTTCGGCGGCCACAGCGACGTCGGTGAACAGGTAATTGCGTGTGATGCTGCCGTAGCGATATTGTTCACTACGGCAGCGATCACCCCGCGACGCTCCACCGACGTGGGCGGGTGCCATCGCTCGCGACATCGCTAGCGATGTCGCAGCGTGTAAAGCCTGCTTTAGGGTGCGTTAACAGAGATTCATCTTTGGGGTAGTTCATTTTTTTCCTGCATGTTGACCAATCGCAAGCAGGAGGCTTCATGGAGAAAAAAAGAACACAGCTCCGGAGATGGTCAGATCTGTCTTTCTTTGAGACATGTAATGACATATAGCTTTCCTCATCTTACTGATCTCACTGACCTCACATACTGTCAATACAAGTGAATAGAACAGAGCTGTGTGTCATTACAAACACTTATAGAAGCCTTCATTTCATGGCAGTCAGTGTGGGGGGATGCAGAGTAGTGATAAGCTGATAGAGAGTAGGACTGTGGGAATAGAACTGAAAGAAGTGCTTGTAATGACACATAGCTGTGCTCTACTCCTTTGCCTGTAATCACAATAGATGCCAGCAGTGAAATCAGCCAGGTGAGCAAGGCTGTGTGTCATTACATGTCTCATACAAAGAGAGCCAGATTTCACTATCTCTTTGGGGAAGGTCTTTTTTTTCCTCCTGCATGATGCCTCCTGCTTATGATTGGTCTGTGTTATGCAGGGGAATAAGCAAATAATCCCAGAGGCAAATCTCTGCTATCGCTCCCTTTGTATTAGCTAAAATCATTAAATATGATAAATTTAAAATTAAAACTGCATTGTATTCTACACTATTCCATAATGCAGCTAGTTCAGCATGCTAAAAGTGGTGAAAGCTCCTCTTTATCTCATTGCAGACTGTCCCTATCATTTGATTAATACTTTTATACCGTGTAGTATTGAAGGTTTTTCCAGCTTAGAATGGTTTAAAACAGCAAACAAAGGAATAGTCAGATGTCCCATTTGTGCCATGGGTCCTGGATGCTCCACTAGTCCCTGCATACTTCAGCGATGCCGTTTGGACATGGATGTATGACTGCTGCAGCCATTTACTATCTGTAGTAGACATCAGTAAGTTCATTTCTGCACCCAATAGTTGGTTGCTGAGGTCAACTGTTTTTTGTCAAAACCTCATCACTGAAGGCCAGGATTCAGAGGACAGAGGCGGCCATCTTTAAGTGAAATTCTAACAGATGCTATGGGAAGTATTAGGTCTTTTTGGGACTTTAGCACTTTCCAGTCACAAAAAGAAAATATTTCCAAACAAAGATCTTTAAAAAGGTGCCAGGTAGGTTTAAGAGGGGTGTCAAATACCAGGAATATTATAAAATGGCAAAAATATAAAAAGCTTTGTTTACAAAAAGCCAGAAACTGCCTCCTTCACAAAGCTAGTATACACTATAAATCTATAAATGCCCCTATGTGATCATTTATTTGCTAAAAAACAAGGCATTTGAAGTGCTTAAAGCACCACTTCAGCGTTTTTTATTTTACTGCTGGAATGGTGCTTCTAAGTTCTCTGACACTGGTCTTATACTCACCTGCCACAGTCTTCACTTTCTAGCCAAACCACTCTGGTCAGTCTTCAACCAGTTGCTCCTGTGTTTCAAGGAGCGAACTGGAGGTCACTCTTCAATGTCAGTCTATGAGAGCCTCATTCTGGCTCTCATAGACTTGTATTGAGCGTTTGTGACTTATCTTCTGACTTCGGGCATCGGTAAAAGGTGAAGACGCCGGAGGTTGAGTATATTACTATAGGTAGGGACCTTAGATTAAAAGTACCATTATAGTGCTGAAAAACCAACAAACACTGAAGTGGTGCTTTAATATAGCACTTTCACACATACAGTCAGGGCCAGAAATATTTGGACAGTGACACAAGTTTTGTTATTTTAGCTGTTTACAAAAACATGTTCAGAAATACAATTATATATATAATATGGGCTGAAAGTGCACACTCTCAGCTGCAATATGAGAGTTTTCACATCCAAATCGGAGAAAGGGTTTAGGAATCATAGCTCTGTAATGCATAGCCTCCTCTTTTTCAAGGGACCAAAAGTAATTGGACAAGGGACTCTAAGAGCTGCAATTAACTCTGAAGGCGTCTCCCTCGTTAACCTGTAATCAATGAAGTAGTTAAAAGGTCTGGGGTTGATTACAGGTGTGTGGTTTTGCATTTGGAAGCTGTTGCTGTGACCAGACAACATGCGGTCTAAGGAACTCTCAATTGAGGTGAAGCAGAACATCCTGAGGCTGAAAAAAAAGAAAAAATCCATCAGAGAGATAGCAGACATGCTTGGAGTAGCAAAATCAACAGTCGGGTACATTCTGAGAAAAAAGGAATTGACTGGTGAGCTTGGGAACTCAAAAAGGCCTGGGCGTCCATGGATGACAACAGTGGTGGATGATCGCCGCATACTTTCTTTGGTGAAGAAGAACCCGTTCACAACATCAACTGAAGTCCAGAACACTCTCAGTGAAGTAGGTGTATCTGTCTCTAAGTCAACAGTAAAGAGAAGACTCCATGAAAGTAAATACAAAGGGTTCACATCTAGATGCAAACCATTCATCAATTCCAAAAATAGACAGGCCAGAGTTAAATTTGCTGAAAAACACCTCATGAAGCCAGCTCAGTTCTGGAAAAGTATTCTATGGACAGATGAGACAAAGATCAACCTGTACCAGAATGATGGGAAGAAAAAAGTTTGGAGAAGAAAGGGAACGGCACATGATCCAAGGCACACCACATCCTCTGTAAAACATGGTGGAGGCAACGTGATGGCATGGGCATGCATGGCTTTCAATGGCACTGGGTCACTTGTGTTTATTGATGACATAACAGCAGACAAGAGTAGCCGAATGAATTCTGAAGTGTACCGGGATATACTTTCAGCCCAGATTTAGCCAAATGCCGCAAAGTTGATCGGACGGCGCTTCATAGTACAGATGGACAATGACCCCAAGCATACAGCCAAAGCTACCCAGGAGTTCATGAGTGCAAAAAAGTGGAACATTCTGCAATGGCCAAGTCAATCACCAGATCTTAACCCAATTGAGCATGCATTTCACTTGCTCAAATCCAGACTTAAGACGGAAAGACCCACAAACAAGCAAGACCTGAAAGCTGCGGCTGTAAAGGCCTGGCAAAGCATTAAGAAGGAGGAAACCCAGCGTTTGGTGATGTCCATGGGTTCCAGACTTAAGGCAGTGATTGCCTCCAAAGGATTCGCAACAAAATATTGAAAATAAAAATATTTTGTTTGGGTTTGGTTTATTTGTCCAATTACTTTTGACCTCCTAAAATGTGGAGTGTTTGTAAAGAAATGTGTACAATTCCTACAATTTCTATCAGATATTTTTGTTCAAACCTTCAAATTAAACGTTACAATCTGCACTTGAATTCTGTTGTAGAGGTTTCATTTCAAATCCAATGTGGTGGCATGCAGAGCCCAACTCGCGAAAATTGTGTCACTGTCCAAATATTTCTGGACCTAACTGTATAATGCTAACTCACAAGTAATATTATAACTGTGGAATTTGTTTAATCCTAGCTCAGTTGCATTAATACATTTTCTCACCTTCATTATATGCAGATGTGTTATCCGGTGTCCAGTCTGACCAACAGTCTAGTAAACAATGTCCTATGTAGACAGAAGGTCAGTCTCAGACTTTCTGTTAACTACCAAATCACAGAATGAGCTAATCATCAAATTCCAGCAGCTCTTCAATTTCACTCTACCTTGTGCAGCTCAGCCATATTTGCTCCTCTGAGTGCTCCTCATGCAGCAGAAGAGAGTGTAATGATATAGTAGATGAGCCCATAGAATAATTAGCTGCACATATGTAATACTCCACTTACAATGATTCACACTGCCTCCTCTGCTCCTACTTATGAGAGCTGACAGGGAGAAACCTATCATAAGCAGGTGGGTATGGCTGAAGCTGCATTATCTAGAAAAACACACTTGGCAGCAATGCTGATCTATCACCGATAGGACTCAGAACTGAGCAGCTGCGTGAGTCTAATGAGTATCAAGCCCTTCTGCATTTCTAACAAAAAAACTTTCAAAAATGATGCTGATATAAACTAGACATGTAGCAAATGTTATTTCTTTATTATTTTTAGTTGTATGACTATCCTTTTAAGGGCACAAGAATTCAAAGTTCAAAAATTGTGAATTTTTCAACATTTTCATCAAATTTCTAATTTTTTCACAAATAAACATACCGTATTTTATGGATTATAAGACGCACTTTTCCTCACAAAAATTTGGGAGGTAAATAAGGGGTGCGTCTTATAATGCAAATGTAGCTTACCGGGCAGTGGAGAATGGGCGCTGTGCTGGCTGCAGTGGAGACTGTGCTGGCTAAAGTGGGGACTGTGCTGGCTGCAGTGGGGGCTGTATGGAGCAGGGCGGTGCGGCAGGTGATATGCTCTGTTGGTGGTGCGGGCTTCAAATAATGGCGCCCTGAGTCCGCGCATTCCCAGATGGAGCTCTCAGCTCAAGATCTCATTCTGAGCATCTGCTGCCTCCCACCCATTGATCTTCCAGCAGGGAACTTAAGAAAAATGGCGCCCAAAGGTGGCGCGTGCGCAGATGAGATATCGGCTTGTCATTGAGCCAAGAGCTCAATCTGCATGTGCCAACTCCGGGCATCATGTCTTTGAAGCCTGCACCGCCGACAGAGCATCTGTGACACCCGCCACACCGCCCAGCCACCACAGCCCCCACCGCAGCGCCTGCAGCAGTGCCCTGTTCCAGCACTGTCCCTGCCTCCTGTGACTCCGCTCCACCACCGCTACTGCCTCCCCTCTGGTAAGACACTCCCGGAGTATAAAATGGACCCCATTTTTTTTTACCTTTTTTATCTATAAATTTGGGGTGCGTCTTATAATCCGGTGTGTCTTATAAAGCGAAAAATATGGTAAATAATATCGACCTCTTATAAATGTGTCGCAAAAACAATCTCAGAATCACTAAGATATGTCGCATTTGTTCAGAGTTATTACCACATAAAGTGACACTGGTCAGAATTGAAACATGTGGCCTAGTCATGAAGGTGACGTCAGGCTTTGCTGGTCTCTTTGCCCACGTTGAATCTTTACAGGTCATATACTTTGATACCAAGGAAGACAATTTATAGTTAGTAAGGCTATGTGCGCACGTGTGCGCTCTGCACCGCACCGAAAAGGTGCGCTTCAGAGCGCAGCTGAAAAGCTCCGTTCTGAAGCGCATGGTGCCGGCGAGAACGTGCGCTCTGCCTGCAGCTCCTGCCATAGACAGAGCAGGGGCTGCCGGCAAAGCGCACGGAAGAAGTGACATGTCACTTCTTGAACGCAGCGCTTCGGGCAGCAGCCGAAGCGCTGCGCTCTAAGACGCCACGTGCGCACGGCCCCTGCACAATCTCCATAGACTGTGCAGGGGACGCAGGACGCATGCAGTTACACTGCGCTACAAAGCGCAGCGTAACTGCATGAATTACGCACACGTGCGCACATAGCCTTACATATACTAGATGATCAATATATAAGAGACCATATAATCTAGCTACATTAAATTGCTATTCTCATTTTTAGCGAGTTATCACTCTTTCCACAGGATAGATGATAACTTGCTATCGCTGGCATCTCAATGGTTGCAAAGTCTAAAGGCCTCTTTACACGCAACGACATCGCTAACGAGATATCGTTTGGGTCACGGAATTCGTGACGCACATCCGACGTCGTTGCATGTGACACCTACGAGCGACCGCTAACTATCAAAAAAACGGCAAAAATCGTTGATTGTTGACACGTCGTTCCTTTCCCAAATATCGTTGCTCATTTTGGACGCAGATTGTTCGTCGTTCCTGAGGTAGCACACATCCCTATGTGCGACACCCCAGGAACGACGAACAACAGCGTTCCTGCGTCCTCTGGCAACGAGATGGGAGTGACGTTAATGCGGCTGCTCTCTGCCCCTCCGCTTCTATTGGTTGCCCGCTGTGACGCCGCACGAACTTCACCTTAAAAAAGAGTTTGTTCGCCGGCCACAGCGACGTTGTTGGGAAGGTATGTGCGTGTGACGCTTACTAGCAATATTGTTCGCCACGGGCAGCGATTTGCCTGTGACGCGCGCATGACGCAGCGTGTAAAGCGACCTTTAGAGTCTCAACGACTAAAAAGTAATGGACACTGCTAACCCCACCAAGAGACAGCCAACACATTGACTACAGCAGGCAGACAATCCTACAGGACGATATTTGTGTCTCTCCTCCAGTCCACTGATTCATTCATTCTCCTTTGTGAAGCTGCATTTAGCAGTAGTAAGGGTTTTCAACTTGTTTTCTCCTTTTTTTCCTAGCGAACATATCTAAAAATTATGGAGAGACACATTTTTTTTATGGATACAGTTGAAAACTATAATACATCATTAAAATTTTTAGACAAAAAGAATGACAGCACTCCCTAACATGCAGTTTGAACAGGTGCATAACTGAACATGACATATAATGACTTAAAAAGACAGTTGCCCTCTGAAATGCTAAAGTATGCAAACCATGAATGTAAGAATATAGACATGCATTACAGCTACAGGAAAGCTAAGACAAAATTCAGATATTTAGCATACAAAAATGGCTGTTTCTATATCTGCCCAGTTGCCATGTCATAGCATATCTCATTTACTGGGTTCCTTCACAAAGATAAAGCCTCTCTTAGGATTTAAAAACCTCTATGTGTATAGGCAAGTAGAAACCGGCTAAGAGAATAAAATCACCTGTGGCTAATGGGGGAGGGGTTCACAGTCAGAAGGATATGACTCCATAATTTACACAAAAAGACTGACACCACTTGCTAACATGCAGTGTGAACAGGTATAAAATTGAACTGGAAATGCTAAAGCATGCAAACCATGAATGTAAGAATATAGACATGCATTACTGCTAAAGGAAATCTAAGAAAAAATTGAGATATTTAACATACAAAAATGGCCATTTCTATATCTGCCCAGTAGCCACATCATGGCATATCTTATTTATTGGGTTCCTACACTAAGATAAAGCCTCTCTCAGTTTAAAAACCTCCATTTGTATGGGCGAGTAGGAACTTGCTATGGAGAATAAAGTCACCCGCAGCTAATGGGGGAGGCGTGCACTGTCATAAGGCATGACCCCATGTAGGAACCCAGTAATGAGATATGCCGTGACATGGCTACTGGGCAGATATAGACATAGCCATTTTTGTATGTCATATATCTCAATTTTTCCTAGATTTCCTTGAGCAGTAATGGATATCTATATTCTTACATTCATGGGTTGCTTGTTTCAGCATTTCAGAGTGCAACCATCTGTTTTTGTCATTAAGATTTTTAGGTCACATCTTCTTCTACTTTAGTAATAGGTTGGAAAGATATTAGGCTTCTGATCTCATAGTAGTGATTACACTACTACAATATTCCGACATGCAAATGACATACTAAAGTGGAAAGGCAAATGTGGTTTGCGCTAGCATAGATCTGAAAGATTTCTGTTTCTTTAAACATAGTAAGGGGCACTTTGCACACTGCGACATCGCAGGTGCGATGTCGGTGGGGTCAAATTTAAAATGACGCACTTCCGGCATCGCATGCGACATCGCAGTGTGTAAAGGCTGGATGATGCGATTAACGAGCGCAAAAGCGTCGTAATCGTATCATCGGTACAGCGTCGGCGTAATCCATAATTACGCTGACGCAATGGTCCGATGTTGTTCCTCGCTCCTGCGGCAGCACACATCGCTGTGTGTGAAGTCGCAGGAGCGAGGAACGTCTCCTACCGGCCTCACAGCGGCTTCCGTAGGATATGCGGAAGGAAGGAGGTGGGCAGGATGTTTACATCCTGCTCATCTCCGCCCCTCCGCTCTGATTGGCCGCCTGCCGTGTGACGTCGCAGTGACGCCGCACGACCCGCCCCCTTAACAAGGAGGCGGGTCGCCGGCCACAGGGACGTCGCACGGCAGGTGAGTGTGTGTGTGAAGCTGGCGTAGCGATAACTTTCGCTACGCCAGCTATCAACACATATCGCTGCTGCGACGGGGGCGGGCACTATCGCACTCGGCATCGCAGCATCGGCCTGCGATGTCGTAGTGTGCAAAGCCCGCCTAAGTCTGTACTAAATTCTATGGTGACCATACCCCCTTTTTCATCTTTTGGCCAATTTTGTTGCATTCATTGATTTCCAACACTTTTACGGGTGTCTGGTGTACTCTTTCAGCCCCCAAGTAGCCAAATAGCACATCTAATTTGGGGCTTTTTTGGCAACTAAGAGCACTGACCCTTAAAGGTGGAAGCATTAGGATTCTGCACATCATCCTTTCTAATGATAATTACATACAATAATTTTTTCTGAATGCACAATTAAAGCAACCCAATGTATGATAAATAATGAGTGAATAAGGCCCAAGATGGTGACTAGAATTTGTCCACTTTGATACCCTGTAATCTGATTCTGTGAGAAGTAGGTTATCCAAAGGTGGTTATTTCCTTCGAATAAGACCAAAACATCATGACCCTGGAATTGCTGACTCCGGTCTTCCTCCCGTCTCCTTCCACCATTCCCATTCTTATCTAAAATGACTACGCAGACACCGAATATCATTGGATAATTCTGGCCATAGCAGCCATTTTATTAACATAAATACATAACCAATAAAATTGCAATATGGTAAGGTCCTTGAAGCTACAACCCTGGTGATCCCCATAAACCGAACCATCAAACCAACTTGCTCCCAGCCGTTACCCACACTGGCTCAGGCGCACCAAACTGTAAGGGTTAATCCTTCATTAACCCCAACACACCCACAGGGGCCCCGATATCCCCGTCGGGATTCCCCTCCAAATCACCAGGTGACCAGCAATTATGCCAATGAGGGGATCCACACCCGTATGGATTCCCCGAACAATTTTAAACCAACTTCAAGGACCCACCAATAACACGCCAATCAGCCACTACGACCCGATAAACCCCCCCCCCCCCCGTCTAACGTATGATACACACCCCAGACATACCATGAATATCAGGGAGGGCGGGCGGGACTCGTCCTTCAGCCAGGGGAGCGGGAAAGTGCCGCTCCTCCCCTTTGCCCCTCCAATCCTTTCAAAACGGGCTCGCTCCCCCTCCCCCACCCATGACACCCTGACCTCCCCACCAATCAGGGGTCATGCAGGCCTCCGCAAATGCCCCGGGGGGGGGAGGGGGGGCAATGCTCCGTCCTCTCTTGACCCTGGAATTGCTGACTCCGGTCTTCCTCCCGTCTCCTTCCACCATTCCCATTCTTATCTAAAATGACTACGCAGACACCGAATATCATTGGATAATTCTGGCCATAGCAGCCATTTTATTAACATAAATACATAACCAATAAAATTGCAATATGGTAAGGTCCTTGAAGCTACAACCCTGGTGATCCCCATAAACCGAACCATCAAACCAACTTGCTCCCAGCCGTTACCCACACTGGCTCAGGCGCACCAAACTGTAAGGGTTAATCCTTCATTAACCCCAACACACCCACAGGGGCCCCGATATCCCCGTCGGGATTCCCCTCCAAATCACCAGGTGACCAGCAATTATGCCAATGAGGGGATCCACACCCGTATGGATTCCCCGAACAATTTTAAACCAACTTCAAGGACCCACCAATAACACGCCACAACGAAGGCACCTTGATAACCTTCAAGTGCCTGAGACCCCCCTCAACCTCAGGGCCCTTTCAATACCTCCCTGTAAGCCGAGGGTCCACAAATCGATCCCTACCGCATTTAGGTGTACCCCGTCCGCCAACCAAAATTCCTCTTCCGTCCTTTCCAACTCCACATGCCGGATACAAACACCCCCATTCCGACTAACAAACTTTGAAATCGCCCTATTAACCTTCGCCCGCGCCTTGTTCAGCCTCTCAACAGACCGTGCTTTCCGCCAACTCCTTCTCGCCACCATCTCTGACCAAACTACCGTAATCCCTGGAAAAGACACCCAGAGCCGCAACAAGTCGTGCTTGATGTCTTTTATTAGGATTCTGAAAGGCCTCTCCCCTAGATCGTTCCCCCCAACGTGTAAGACCAACACGTCAGGAGGCCTGTCTAATCGGGCATATTTATGCACCTCTTGTAACACCCTGCTCCACCCTAACCCCCGAACCCCAAGCCATCGTACAAGAGCCACGTCCCTGGCGAACCCTAACTGTCTCCCGTTCCTTCTCGCATCCGCTCGCCGGGCTCCCCAATATACGTAGGAATGGCCCAAGATCCAGACCAGCGGGGGGGAGGGAAGGGGTGTTTCTGCAATACAAAAGCACAAACAAACAAACATGTTAGTGCCTGATACCTTCAAACGACAAAACCCACACCCCGGCCGCCCCCCCCCCCCCCCATTCACCGTAAGAGTCCCCACTCAGTTTCCGACCACCGCCTGGGGGCGGACGTATAACTTAAAACGCCCAGACTTCCACCTACCAATCTGTTTAACCGTGTCATCAGACAAACCGCGCCCGGATGCTTCTGTTGCCGCCCCTATGCGAAAAGAGTGCGATCCGAAAGACTTAGGATCTAACCCCAACGACTTCAAACATGCCCTGAAAACGCTCACAAACTGATATCGTGATAGGAAAGACCCGTCGTCATGACATAACAGCGGGCCATCCCCCCTTTTTCGAATCTGTTCAAAATTAATGAAACACCTCAACGGGCACATATCCGATCCCCTAACCGCTCCCAAACACACTCGCTTCCCTACCCCCCGTTGGTCAGTCTTAGATTTCCTTATCCAAAATTCAATTCCCCTGTCCACCGCCATAATGTCACCACGACTCAAACCCCCGGGGGACACCTTACTGGGAGATACCAATTCCCCAACCCGCAGGGCTCCGAAAAACGCCAAGGAAAACGCCAACCTAAACAAATGTTCCTCAAACGGAGATGTACATACCTCCCCCAACACCCCACCCAGCCGTTCCAATAATCCGAATGACACAGGTCGTCTACCATCCAATATCTTTCGTCCCCTTCGAAAACCCTTCAACGCCTGGACAACCAAAAAACACTTAGTTAAATCTCGTAACCCTCGTAACCGAAAACCAAATGCTAACCCTGCCATAAAACGATTTGCCTTCGCAACCGACCATCCTGCTACTGCCACCTCCCCCAACTTTTCCAGCAATATACCCAACTGATCCTCTTCAGAAAAATCTCCACCCTGCAACCATTGCTCCCACAGCCCCCATGCTGCCTGATATGCTGTCCACGTGTTACCCGACAAGGACGCCCGAATTAGTGGTCCCGCTGCCCGAAGACCACGGTCCAAAGGTGTGCCGGGCACTCCAACCCGTTGGACTCTGCCTCTGGTGCGCAAACCCGGAACCGATCCCACTGAAAACGAGAGAGGGAATCAGCTATTAGATTCTGAACACCTGGCACATGAGTCGCCGTAATACATGCGTTAATTTGCAAACAAACCAACACCAATTCACGTAACACCCGAACGACCGGAGGAGAGGACGCCGAAAACTGATTAATCGCCATCACCACCCCCATGTTGTCACAGTTAAAACGAATCTTTTTGTTTGCCAACTGGCTTCTCCAAAGATGAAGTGCCACCATTATTGGAAAAATTTCCAACAGCGCCACATTCTTTGTCAGGCCTTCAGCCGTCCAGTTGTCCGGCCACCGACCCACACACCACTGACCCTTGAAAAAAGCTCCGAAACCTGAACTGCCCGCCGCATCCGTAAACAACTCCAAGTCAAAATTGTCCACTGCATCCTCCATTATCAATGAACGACCGTTGTAGTGTTCCAAAAACTGCCCCCACACTGCTAGGTCCGCTTTGTGGTCTGCTGATAACCGAACGTAATGGTGCGGAGCAAGCACCCCCGCCGTTGCCCTGGCCAGTTGTCGCGAAAAAATCCGGCCCATTGGCATCACCCTACAAGCAAAGTTAAGCTTTCCCAGTAGGGACTGCACTTCCCTTAATTGCAGTTTCTTCACCCGCCTTGCCCTTGCCACCTCGTCCCTCATGGCCGCAACCTTGTCCTCAGGAAGCCGGACTTCCCAGGCCACTGAATCGATTACAATGCCCAGAAAACTTAAACTAGTAGTTGGTCCCACCGTTTTCTCCGGCGCCAGGGGGACCCCAAATCGATCCGCAACCCACTCCATAGTTGCCAAAATCCCGGCACACTGAGCCGACTCGGCAGGACCTACACACAAAAAATCATCGAGGTAATGCACCAATGCTGACAAGCCTGAAACGTCCCGAACAACCCACTCCAAAAAGCAACTAAACGTTTCGAAAAATGCGCAGGAGATTGAGCACCCCATGGGCAAACAGCGATCTACAAAATACGCTCCCTCCCAAAAGCAACCCAACAACCGGACACAATCTGCATGCACTGGCAACAGCCGAAAAGCTGACTCAATATCCGTCTTAGCCATAAGTGCTCCCCTTCCGCATTTTTTTACCCAACTTGTGGCCTCATCAAATGACGTATAAACCACCGAACACAGTTCAGCCGGTATCCCGTCGTTTACCGACCTACCTCTTGGGTAAGACAGATGGTGAATCAGCCGGAATTTCCCCGGCTCCTTTTTTGGCACCACCCCCAACGGCGAGACCACTAGATCAGGAAAAGGAGGGGCCTGGAACGGCCCCGCCATCCTCCCCAAAGCCACTTCCTTGCCTAATTTCTCGGCCACAACCCCCGAATGCTGATAAGCTGACAAAAGGTTCTTTGTCGCCGCCGGCACTGCAAAAGTGGGAGCCGGAATTCTGAAACCCTCCCCAAATCCCAACCGCAAAACCTCAGCTTTCTCTCTATCTGGGTACCTATTTAGGTACGGAAGCATCGCGGCTAACCTCACCGGCGTCAGACCCTTGGGTATGAGTGGTGCCGGGCTTGGATTTGCCTTTCTTAAAGCACTTTGCCGCTCCATGTGAGGTCCCATTACAATGGGTACAGAGGTGCTTAAAACGGCAGGTGGCCCCGAACTTGCATTGCCCCTCATTGAATTGCCAACACACGCCGGGCTTTTGCGAACCCCCCTGACCTGGCTGACTACCAGCACCCTGCGATCCGGACTGGCCGGCAGACCCGGCCCCGCCCTGAAAGGGCTGGCCATATCTCGACGGCGCCATAACCCGTAACCACAACCCGATGTCCTTTTGGTCCCATCTAATAGAAGGTCGAACGGCCTTCCGCTGACGAAACTGTTCATCATACCTAAGCCATGTCTGTCCCCCATACACCCTGTACGCCTCACCAATAGCGTCCATATAGCAAAACAAATGTGAACAGTTCTCCGGCGCCTTCTCGCCTATCACACTCGCCAAAATAGCAAAAGCCTGCAACCAATTAGTGAACGTCTGAGGGATCAAGCGCCACCGCCGCTTCTTCTCCTCCTCTTTCTTGCTCTCGTCCTTTTTACCTTTGTCTAAATTAAATTTTGCCAACGGCAGCAGGGAGAAGATCTCTACGTATTCATCCTTCCATATCTTCTCCTTCACCTCTGTCTTAAGATGGGAACCCAAGGGACCCTCAAAACAGACGAAAACCTCCCCCCGCGCCCGATCATCCAAATGAAGCCTGTCCTCCTTATTCTTTTCCGTCTGAACCGACACCGACACCGGGGAAGCAATACCCGCCACTGGCGTTCCACTAATGCCCAAGGGAGGCGGATTAATCCAAGCCCCCACTGGCCCTGCGTGTTCCCGTGCCCCCCCAATCCGCTCCAGCAACGTACGCACACAACCTATAAGCTCTACCACCTCCCCCCCACCTGACACCTCTCCTCCACCCCCCGTGGGTAACCCCTGCCGAAACCCTGGGTGACCTACATCCCCCCTTGCATTCTGTACCTGACAATACTGGGAAGACAAACAAGACATAGAACCATACTCACCGGGCTGCACGAGGGTAGCGGCCCCGTCAGCCGGACTACCAGACTCCTGTCGTCCCTCCGGCTGCTCAGTAGATTCCTGCCCCCGCGCCTCCGCTCCGCCGCCGTTAGCCCCTGCTGCCGCAGGGCCGGAAGATCCCTCCAGGAGCTGATCCTGCGGCTGCTGTCCGCCCCCCCAGCCGGCTGCCAGAGGGGGCTGTCTGCGGTCCTCTGGATCCTGCCGACGCCGCTCCCACAACCCACTCCACGGGGCCCCCCCGACATTCGGGGCCTCTGCAGATGAGGGCCCTGCACGCCAGGCCCGGTGCACTACCGATTCCAGCCGTCGCGATCCGCCCCCTCCGCTAGGGCCCGCCCCCTCATCCGACCTCCACCGCAGACAGGGCTCAGGGCGCTCGGCCGGCACATCACCAGAGCGCCCCGCCGCAGCTCCGACAGCCACCGTTGACATAGTGGGAGCAGGCCCCGCCCCCAACTCCAGGGAAGGCCTGCTCTCCACCGCTGGACCCGGCCGCATTCTTGAATTCCTCCCAGACCGGGGCCTGCTGGACTTTTTTGCACATGGCGCCCGGCCTGGAGGGTCCCCGGAGGGGCTTCTAATGCGTCGCCGGGCCCGGGGAGTCACCTCAGGTGATAACCGCTCCGGCGGTCTGGATCTCCGGAGGCGCCGCTCACGTGGGGGGGGAGCCCCCACCGCCTCCCGACTCCCTCCGATGAGTCCCTGCACCGACGCCTGCAGCCAGCCTGGAGGATGGTCGCCAGCCGCCACTCGCAGCCGCTCCAGGATGTTTTCAACGGACTCCATTGCCGCAGGTAATGTGGCTGCGACTCGTCCTTCAGCCAGGGGAGCGGGAAAGTGCCGCTCCTCCCCTTTGCCCCTCCAATCCTTTCAAAACGGGCTCGCTCCCCCTCCCCCACCCATGACACCCTGACCTCCCCACCAATCAGGGGTCATGCAGGCCTCCGCAAATGCCCCGGGGGGGGGAGGGGGGGCAATGCTCCGTCCTCTCTTACTTTATAATAGTAAACACATAATATGTTTGTTTTTCAGGTCCATTTGTAAGTGACCCAGAACAACAGTCTTTCAGGAAACTAATATTTTTTATATTTTGCTATTTTAATACAGCCTTTATGAGAAAAAAAAGAAATCTGATATATAAAGCTGAGTGAGTGTATATATGTATGTATGTATGTGTGTGTGTGTGTATGTATGTATGTATGTATGTATGTATGTATGTATGTGTGTATGTCCGCTAAAGGAATCCGAACTGTTGCATTTATAATCATGAAATTTTGCACAGACACCCCATGTGACTCATGGAACGTCATAGACTATGTTTTGATGGGAAATTTAACCCCGCGCTTTACAGTTACTCTCCAAAAAACCTGCCTTCATTAAAGTCAGTGGAGCTGCGAGCTACAGGCTATAAATAGGAGCTGTGATTGGTTGCTATAGGCAACGAAGGACATTATTAGTATAAGAAGCTTATGTGTGAGGTAATATGATGTTGGTGGGGAGACGGATAGAGAGAGACAGAAAGAGACAGACAGACATAGACACACACAGTAAGAGGCAGACAGGGAAAGAAACAGAGAGACAGAGTCAGACAGAAGGAGACAGAGGGAGAAACAGACAGTCAAAGAGACAGACAGAGGTAGACAGACACAAACAGACAGGGAAAGAGACAGGGAAAGAGACAGACAGACAGGGAGAGAGACAGACAGTCAAAGAAACAGAGGCACACAGACAGACAAAGAGACACGGAAAGAGACAGAGAGAGACAGACAGTCAAAGAGACAGAGGCAGCCAGACACAGAGAGACAGGGAAAGAGACAGGCAGGCAGGGAAAGAGACAGACAGAGAAAGAGACAGACAGGGAAAGAGGCAGACAGGGAAAGAGACAGAAACAGGGAAAGAGACAGAGACAGCGAAAGAGACAGAGAAAGACAGGGAAAGAGACAGGGAAAAAGACAGGGAAAGAGACAGGGAAAGAGAAAAAGAAAGGGAAAGAGACAGAGAGAGGGAAAGAGACAGAGAAAGACAGGGAAAGAGACAGGGAAAAAGACAGGGAAAGAGACAGACAGGGAAAGAGACAGAGACAGGGAAAGAGACAGAGAAAGACAGGAAAAGAGAAAGAGACAGGGAAAGAGACAGACAGGGAAAGAGACAGAGAAAGACAGGGAAATATACAAGGGAAAAAGACAGGAAAAGAGACGGAGACAGGGAAAGAGACGGAGACAGGGAAAGAGACAGACAGGGAAAGAGACAGAGACAAGGAAAGAGACAGGGAAAGAGACAGGGAAAGAGACAGGGAAAGAGACAAAGACAAGGAAAAAACAGAGAAAGAGATAGACAGACAGGGAGAAAGACAGACAGTCAAAGAGACAGAGGCACACAGACAGACAGAGAGACAGGAGAGAGACAGACAAAGAGACAGAGGCAGCCAGACACAGAGAGACAGAGAAAGAGACAGGCAGAGACAGACAGGGAAAGAGACACAGACAGGGAAAGAGACACAGACAGGGAAAGAGACACAGACAGGGAAAGAGACACAGACAGGGAAAGAGACACAGACAGGGAAAGAGACACAGACAGGGAAAGAGACAGAGACAGGGAAAGAGACAGAGACAGGGAAAGAGACAGAGACAGGGAAAGAGACAGAGACAAGGAAAGAGACAGAAACAAGGAAAAAGACAGGGAAAGAGACAGACGGGGAAAGAGACAGACGGGGAAAGAGACAGACGGGGAAAGAGACAGACGGGGAAAGAGACAGACGGGGAAAGAGACAGACGGGGAAATACACAGACGGGGAAAGAGACAGACGGGGAAAGAGACAGACGGGGAAAGAGACAGACGGGGAAAGAGACAGACGGGGAAAGCGACAGACGGGGAAAGCGACAGACGGGGAAAGAGACAGACCTGGAAAGAGACAGACCGGGAAAGAGACAGACGGGGAAAGAGACAGACAGACAGATACACAGAGATAGATTACACAGAAACATACATAGAGACAGACGGACAGAGACAAACAGACAAAGACTGGGAGAGAGAAAGAGAGACAGTTACTAACCCCGGTAACATCCAGGTACTAGCTAGTAAGTAAATAAATAAGTAATATTTGTTATCCAGCAGTATATATAGAAAGGATATTTGGATATAGGTTTGATGTTGCAGTTGAGACATTAGGGTTATAACAGTGAGAAATCACAATGCTTTCTTCTTTTATGTACTGGAACATGTGTGACTTGTTATCGGCATCCATTCACAAAGGGAGAGGTAAAGTGAAGGATTTCATTATACTATAGTCTAGGATAGTAACATAATTAAGATGGCAATATGAGATAGTAAAGAAAATGAATGGTATCTAATAAGACTGCTCATGTGTGAAAAATGTATGCAGGTGCTCACTTTGGAAAAGGAAACAGCAAAAAAGGACAGCGAGGCTGAGATATTCAATCAGCAGCATTTTCTTCTTTAATTCATTTAACCCTTATATAGCATTCATCATGTAATAATAGCGACAAAGAATATCTTGAGGCCATGGAACATTGAACTGCAGCCAGTCTGGTGATAAGTAAGTTTAAGGAATCCACCTGTTCTTCAACAGAGGCGCACATAAAGAAGTTTAAAGGGAACCTATTAGGTGCAATATACACCCGGAACCACGAGCAGTTTTGGGTGCATATTGCTAATACATGCCTAATCGTCCCTGTATCTAGTACCAAACATAATGAGATCTTTAGATGTGCTAACATGCTATTCAATGCCCATTACCCAGCGTCATCATTGGCAGTGATGCATGCACCTGTGTCTGTTGCAACGCCTTAGAACACCAGGCTTAGTGTCAGTGCACATGGATCATGTACACCCAGCTTCATAGTGCGCGTGACCAGAAGTGCGATGACTTCTGATCATGCGCACTGCCCGGCGTTCTGATGCGGTGACATCGGACACAGGTACACTAGGCATAAGCAGTGATGCTAGTCAGTGGGCATTGAATAGCATGTTAACAGGCCTCTTTGGGTGTACTAACACGCTAAGAGGACGAAATGAGCACAGGAACTAACGCCCTTGGAACTAGTCCCTGTGCTCATTAGCATATCATAAAGGATCTTTAGAAATACTTTTTTTAAGATCTCTTTATCTATGTTACTATATGCTGGGACAGTTAGGTAGGGATTAGAGATTATCGTAAATAAGCTGTCCTAGGATCACTCACTTCCTGATAATCGTGCAGTCTAACAGGCTTCTGATCACCATATGAACAAGCAAAATGCTTATTCATGGGTTAAAATGACCTTTGTGTTGCACAATAAAACATTATTCTCTGCAGTGAGTCATTGCTAGAGATGAGCAAACACGAACACTAAAGAATGTTACAAAAAAATCAGTTCTGGTGCTTTACGTATGCAAACCACTCGATCAAGCATCACTGTGCTCAGGTGTATTCGGTGTTCAGCCTAGTGCGAGCTGCTTGCAGTCTCTGAATGTCTCGAACTGGGGGTAAAATCAGCATTTTTAAATGTAGTGTACACAAAATAAAACCGAAAAAACCCGCCTTACCTCCACCGGAAATGCTCTGTTTATGGCTGGCTGCTTGTTCACAGAGAGACCAACTGCCTAATCAGTGACTTCCAATGGGGTTCAGGTCAAGTCCGGGTCCTAAACTGAACTTTATCTGACAACCAGCTGAACTCGCTGACCATGAACTTCAATGGTTCTGTTCATCTCTAATCATTCCATGTAAACAGGACTCGCACTGCTGAGACCAATGGTAGTCTATGTGCACTAAGTAATCTATTACAGATCATTGAGTGCCACTTACACGACCACCAACCAGAAAGTTTTCTCTGTGTAAGTGGAACCTTAGATTGCATAGTGCATATTTACACAGAACAATGTTCAATTTCAAGTCCTGCATCAGAGAAAACCGGATTCACATTCATACTGAATAATGACCCATTAAACTCAATGAGCCAATTCACATGTGCCATTCTTTTTCATGGGCCTATAAAAAAAATCAATAGCAATCGGGATACACTGTAACGTTATCCATGTATGATGGATATAAATTGTACAAAAAGCACCACTGTGAATATTAAAATGTAACTTTTAATACAATGCATTAAAAAGATTATTCTTATAAAACATTTGAATATTGATCCCCAACCATAGGTTAAAAAGAAAGGATCACAAGCGTCAACTGATGAAAAAGTGATCAAATAACTTCCCAACACTTCTCAGGCAGTATGCAAATTATTCATCCACTCAAACAGAAGAATGGTGGAAAGAATACAGAGACCCGCTCTTATTTCTCAGGAGTGTGAGACCAATGTTGAAGATCCAACACAACTAGACAGTGGTCCAAGTGGCTTCATGCAATCCCCAACACTCCATAAACAACTCGAGACAAACATAGAATGGTCTCACCCATGTTTCTAAGTCTGTCAGGTGAAAGTAAGTCCTGTACCAACCAGTCTTGAAGGCTTTATTGGAGAATGAGTTACTGTCCCTGCATGGGATTAATCTGGCCCTTCAAATCTAAAAACTCCTGCCCTTACAAGGGCAGTCCACAACTGGCTCCTATAATTTCATATTATGCCCCATCTTATCCTCATTGAATCAAATGTGCCATTGTCAATGAGTAGGGATGAGTGAACTCGAACGGTAAGCATATTTTAGAATTTGGTAATTATTATAAACATTTAATAAAAACATGAATAGTTTGCCAAACCTTTGACTGATTTAACCAAGAAGGTTGCTGAAATCTATGGCAATTCATGCCTTCACTTAGATAAAGAAACACTTCTCTACCGATCCTGCATTGGTAAAGACTGATCTAGATTATCATTTTGGGGAAGTCGATGCCTCAGAGGTTGGAGTATGAGTAGTTTTAAGAGAAGACTTAAAGAAGTGGTTCTCTACTCAGTATAGTGGCCACACATCGATGTAGACCTCATAAAGAAGGCTTTTTTTAAAACACCTTATTTAGTCAATTGCGCTATTGCTGTCTGCTCATCACTATTCTGTGACCCCTGGCCTCCTTGACCTCTGAGATCTGAAGATGTCACATCAACTTCCAGTTGACCCGACATCACCAAAGTGGGCCCCAGTATCTGTGAGTGACTGGGGTGTGGGCGGAGTTTCACGCTCATCACAGCCCAGCATCGCTCCTGCTTGCGGCGCTCTGCAGCGCAGAGAGTGCACAAGATGCTCGGCTGTGACAAGCGGTGAAACGCCACCCATAGCCTAGTCACTCAGGGAGAGTGAGGCTGGCCTTGGTGATGTCGAATCAACTGGAAGTTGATGTGACATCACCAAATCTCAGAGGTCATGGAGCCCGGGAATCATGTGATGGGGATGAGTGGACCGCAATAGCGCCACCCTGAGGCACAATTGACTAAACAAGGTATTTGAAAAAAAGCCTTCTTTATGAGGTTTACATCAATGTGTGGGCATTATGTTGAGTAGTGAACCACCTCTTTAATAACTGTCTACAAATATCTGAAGGGATGTTACAGTGTAGAGCAATCATCCTTATTCTCATTTGCACATGGAAACACGAGAAGCAATGGAATGAAACTGAAAGGAAGAAGATACAGATTAGATATTAGAAATAACTTTTTAACAGTGAGGAAGATCAATGAGTGAAACAGGTTGCCAAAGAGAGGTGGCGAGTTCTCTTTCAATGGATGTCCTCACACAGAGGTTGGACTGACAACTGTCGGAGACGGTTTAGTGAATCCTGCTTTGAGCAGGGGGTTGGACACGATGGCCCTGGAGGTCCCTTCTAACTCTAACATTATACCATTCGATGATTATTCTGTTAGCTCTGAAGCATGTGAAACCTCTAAAGCGTCTGTGGTTGGGTTTGGAAGGACTGTGCATACAACGTTTGTGTATTTGCCTTATTCTATGTATCTACAGTTAATCAGTTATAAAGCAGATGAGAGTGTATAGTCAAGTAGTGAAGGTGATGTTATATGATAGAATGAAAACTGAGCTATTTTGGTAAATTACAACAACATACTGTGACAATGTGGGCCCCGAGGGTATGGGGGACCACGCGTCAGGTAGCGGGATTGAGTCACACAGGAGCACTTTATCACTTCAAATATCTATGCGGTTTTTTTAAGTGTCATAAACCGCTGTTACATTTCATTAAAACATATTCGCAAGGCTTCATACACAGTGTCCCTGTGCCGGCATCACAGCCTTTACTCACTGACCTCTCAGCTGTATCCGGGCGAAGACATATATGGCGGTCTCCACTTGCTGACACCCAGTCAGCTCACAACCCCCTTCTCCTGGAGATACCTATTCAGGAGTGTCAGTACACTCCTCACATGGACTCACCATGTACTCCACCAGGTCCATTTCCTTACAGGACCCTGGTAGACTGCTCATGTGATCACAACCAGACACATGATATCCCCTCAGACACACCCCTGGGTGGAAAGTATGTGGATGGTCAGTCCCGCCCATCACTTCTCACCATACCATGAATCTAGCTCTTAAACCTGTTACCAACAGACGTGCGGAACTACAAGTCCCAGCGAACCCTCGAGGTTCATGGCAGAGGTTCTCTGCGACACATACCGGCCATTTCTGATATTACCGAGGGCCATCTCAAATACAAACAGAAAAAACAAACATTGCTTTATTCATTGCAAGCTAAATATAGCCCAAAGCCCAATCTAATCCCTCTGTAAAGCTAGTTGTGTCAGCATCGAACAGAGAAATTCTAAAAGAAAGTATGCTGCAGAAGAACTGAAAAACAATGTGTTTTTTTTTGCTAAATTAATCCCAAAAATAAAACCAAATCTACAGAGAACATCTTAAAAATGCAAAGTTTATTTCCAGAACGTTATCCAAATAAGAACTCATGGCTTGACTTGACAAAACATAATCACTTACAGTCCTCATGCTACCCAAGAGAACAGCATTATAAGAATGATTGGCACACATTATAGAGAGGAAGCAATACGGTAAATAGAGGAACACCGGCCACACGGTTATGCACAGTGGCCAGTGTCATAATAGGTGCACAGTGCTGGACCTGACCATAACTGATTAACTCTCATGACACTTTTAATTCACTTTTGAATGTTACCACCTATGTATTTTACATAAGCTATAAATTAGCATTTGAATTTAGTTTTTTAACAGATCTAACTAAAAAAGTACAATAATTTTTTTACAGGATAGAATAAGAGCTACATTAATTTGTTAGCCAAATACAACAGAAACTTGACAGATTGAATGATAACTGCTGCCAACCGTTAACTACTATTTTCCACTGGCGAAAAATCTGAAATATTGTGCATTGAACAGTATGAATGAAAATGCATATGTATTGCCTAATGCATTCACTTTATTGTGAACTCGGAAATTGCATTACAATAGTATTTTCTTTCTGCAGGTATTTAGCCCTGTATGCCTACAAGCCACAAAAGAACGATGAGCTCGAACTCCGGAAAGGGGAGATGTACAGAGTCACAGAAAAATGTCAAGATGGTTGGTTTAAAGGCACGTCGCTCCGCACTGGGGCATCAGGAGTTTTCCCTGGCAATTATGTTACTCCAGTTTCCAGGTGACTGGCTTTACACTAGTCCCATTGATAAATAAAGTAGCTGACAGTGCTTGTACATATTGTAACTGTCCTATGTGTCTCAAGGGTAACAGACTACAAGTCCATTACTTCTTATTAAAGGGGTTGTCCACTACTAGGACAACCCCTTCTGATTTCACTTGTTTCCCCTAGGTAAAATAAAAGACCCTCCCGATCTGGTGCCATTACAGCACTGTTAGTAATCGCGGTTTGGAGCTGACGTGACATTGTGACAGCACACGAGCCCAGCATCCAATCACAACCACCTTCAGACAAAATGAGTTAAGCAACAGGAAGTGACACTGCGGCTGCCAGTCACTTCCTCTTGATTGCTCATGTCGTTCGAAGGTGTGGCGAGAGAGGTCGGTTGTGATTGGATGTGGGGCTCATGTGACCTCACAGATTCACGTGAGACCTGATCCGCGATTATCAACATCGCTGGGGAAGCAAGGGGAATCAGAAGGGGTTGTCCTAGTAGTCAACAACCCCTTTAACCGAAAGAGAATATCAAAAAGTAGATGTAAACAGAGATGAAATTTCAGAATATGCAGAGTTTGATTGGGGTCTACATACATAAAACTTAAAATCAGGACTGTATGTGAATGTGACCAATTATTTATTTTACAATTATTTCTTTATTTTATAATGATTATTTTCCTCTGTATCCTTTTTAAAAAGATTAGAAAACCCCTTAGTTTATTTTTTTTATCTCAAATATATTGGAGTATTAAAAACCATTTTGAGAGTAACCATAGTGTTAATCCTTATTTCATAAATCAATAGTACACATGAAAACAACAAACTTTGTAATATATCTGATCAGAAAGAAATCTGCTTCTTTCGCTTCATAGATTGTTCTGTTCCTTTCAATTCATTGGTAAAATCTGTGTTCAGTGAAGACAAGTGCTCACATTACTCAGATAGGATGTTACAGTTGGTGCTTTAAAAATTCTATGTATATCAAAATGTGATGTGATTTGCGGACAGGAATCACACCTTCTCCAAAATTACACGTATCGGCTGAATAATCCTAAATTCCAATTTATTATGCATGCATGTGGTAAAAAAAAAAAGGCAGGTGTATTTATTAGTGTAAAAAATACTGTCTTTTTCACTATGCTAGCCCAGCACTCAGACCCTGATGGCAGGTATGCTATTCTAAATTGCTCCATAAATGGGTTCAGGTATACTATTGCATCTGTATATGCCCCCAATACAGATCCAGATCTGTTTCTTGCGCAAATTTCTGACTAAACTCTCAGCACGGGAGGTAAGCAAATAATTTGCGGAGATTACAATATGTTAATGTCAAGCTCCTTGGACAGTTCGAATGCTGCTGTACAGAGGAAGGAGATGACAGTAGTGGTCTCAGAATGGCACCTTCATGATATATGGAGATACCATCATGCAAATGAAAGAGACTACACATACTTCTCGCCTCGGTTCCTCTCCTACAGCCGATTGGACTATTTTCTGGTAGATAGTACACTTATTACAGAGTGTTCGGATTCTAAAACAGGAATAATATCATGGTCGGATCATGCCCCCATTTATTTGACTATTCGAGAGCAAGATCGCTCGCCTATATTTGACCGGTGGCGAATGAATGATTCCCTTCTAGCTTCCAAACAAGTAGCTGAGGAACTAGCATCTGACCTCAACGAATTTTTCAGATTTAATGATAATAACGAAGTAAAAGAGGAGTCATTGTGGTCCTCTCACAAAGCTTATATTAGGGGGTCATTCATAAAAATCACCACTAGGGAGAAAAAAAAGAGACGTCAGGCAGCTTCCAAAGCTATCCTAAACCATATCAATTCCCTTGACTCTCTTAATAAATCATCCCCAAGTTTACTCTGTTTCGAACGATCTCAGGAAACTGAGATTACAGCTCCGCCAATTGCTCTAGGTGGACTATGAGAGCTTTTAAGTTAAAATTTTATGCCATGGGTGACAGGGCAGGAGCCTTATTAGCTAGGAGAGTCAAAAAAAGAGAAGTACAAAACAAAATAGAGTTCCTTATATCAGGACCTCATTCAAAAATTCGCAACCCAACAGAAATCGCCAATGCATTTGCTGACTTTTACCAATCACTATACAACCTTAAAGATGACCCCACCGCCCCCAAAGCCCTCCCAAGACACAATTAGTTCCTTTTTAAATAGCATTAACCTCCCCCGGTTACCAACAGATCAGCTAAAATTGCTCAATTTGCCCTTCTCTTTACAAGAAGTCTGTCAGGCAATTAATTCGGCAAAAAAAACCTCAGCTCCGGGCCCAGATGGGCTCACTAATACATATTATAAACATTTCACTAACATTTTGTCCCCATTTATCCTGAGAATCTTCTCCTCTTGGCAAGAATCAGCAGCTATCTCGCCAAGTAATCTTGAGGCCATAATAACTACTTTACCTAAACTGCGAAAACCCCCAGTAACCCCCAGAAACTTTAGGCCCATATCTCTTTTGAATTACGATTTAAAATTGTATGCAGAAATTATTTCGGCCTGGATTCATAAAATTCTCCCAAAACTAATTGCTCCAGATCAAGTGGGGTTTGTGGCGGGCAGACAGGCGAAGGATGGAACAAGAAGGATGCTGTACCTAATCGCGCTAGTTGCGAAAAGGAAAACCCCCAGTGTGCTCCTGTCCTTAGATGCAGAAAAAGCGTTCGACAGAGTACACTGGGGTTACCTGAAATTGGTACTAGATAAGTTTGAATTTGAAGGCCCTATTTTATCTGCTATAATAGCGCTTTATTCTAGTCCCAATGCTAAGGTATTGGCGTCCGGGTTTATGTCACGGAGCTTTGAAATCACTAATGGGGCACGTCAAGGATGCCCCCTCTCCCCTATCATTTATGCACTCACCATTGAACCCTTGGGCCAGGCCATCCGTGAGTGTCCGCAGATTTCGGGAGTGAAAGCGGGCAAAATGGATCATGTGATCAGCTTATATGCAGATGATGTCATCCTATCGTGTATACCAATCTGGTGGTGTCCCTGAAGCATATAATGGAGATTTTGACCTCTTTTTCACAAATCTCGTACTACAAACTAAACGTTAATAAATCCCTAATTTTTCCGCTTTTCCTGCCTCCTGCTACCAAAACTGCCTTATCTCACTTATACCTCTTTAAATGGGAAGAGGATGGCATCCCCTACTTCGGTATTATACTGGCCCCACTTAAGACCATGATTCAAAAAAATATGATAGCTCTACATAATTCACTGAAAAATGAACTTGCCCGCCTCACTCTGCTTCCTCTGTCCTGGATGGCAAGAATGTAGACTTTCAAAATGATATGTCTCCCAAAAATCATCCACCTCCTGAGATGCCTCCCCTTGGCAATCCCACACCGCTATCTATCTAAAATCCATTCACTAATGGGAAAATTCATTTGGGATGGGAAAAAAACAAGAATAGCCCTGCGCTGTATGCATGCCCCGTTGAATGGCGGAGGCATGGGTATCCCAAATATTCTAACCTATCATAGAGCCGCCATTTTGGAGGCGGCCCGTGACTGGTGGAAAAACGAACTGGACCAGAGATGGTTGCGGATCGATAATTCCTCAATCAATTGTCACACCCCTAAACAGTTCATTGAATCGTTAATTCTAGCCCCCTCTTCCTATGGCGATCTTCTTCCCACAACAGTAACACTGAAGAAAAATTGGAGCAAGTGGAGTGGAACAATGTCACAAGCTTTAAGACCTAATATTCCTCTGAGAGCGCTTGAATCCGTCATCCCAAATTTAAACCTTACCTCATGGGTAAAAAAAGAGCCTGTGGTGTTAGCGGACCTATATAAAGATGGAGTTTTACTTCCTTACTCAAAGATGTGTGAGAAATTCAATCTTCCCCAGCACAGCTTGTTCCAATTTTTTCAGTTACGCCACTTTCTCATAAAAGCTCCCATTTTTTCCAACCCTCTAGCAGCTGACCCCAGCTCAATTAAAAACGTCTTTCAAAATAGTAAAATTAAGGGCCTCTCATACGTCTATAAATTACTAAATGGCCCGCTAGATGATAAACAACTCCCCTACATGCTTAAATGGGAGAAGGATCTTTCCTCCCCACTCCCAACTCAGGCCTGGCACTCTGCCTCAAAGTGGATCCAAAAATTTTCCTCATGCCTTAACCATATTGAACAACTAAAAAAAATCCACCTGAGATGGTATAATTTCCCCACCAAATTAGCAACCTTTTCTCCAAATATGTCCCCACTGTGCTGGAGGGGCTGCAACCACAGAGGTACTTTAAGTCATATCTGGTGGTTCTGCCCGAGGACCTTTGAATTTTGGAATTTAGTGTTTGAAATGATCCGGGAGGTCACTGGTCTCCGGATCTTCCCGTCCCCAGCCCTCGCCGTTCTACATATGGGTGTTGACACAATCCCTGACCCCTTTAAAACCATTATCTCCCATTTCCTTATTGCAGGTAGGCATTGTATAGCTTACAGGTGGAAGTCCCCGCTGTCCCCAACTAGGACAGAGCTAACAGACAGGCTGAATCTACAGTGGGTATATAAAATGAGTTAAGCTTCTAGTCTGGAAAAGAAAGAGGCAGTGCTGGCACAATGGGCTCCCTGGGCGACTTCTCCATATGCCGCGGCTCTCCCGCAACCTTCAAACCCCCCACAGCCGCCAGGCTCCTCTGAACCTTGAAGTAACTTAGAGCTGGCCCTTTGAGACAGATAACCCCAGGGAAATTGCTATACTCCCCTTATGTTTTTCCTTAGTTTTTCCCAGTTCG
This sequence comes from Anomaloglossus baeobatrachus, assembly GCF_048569485.1. NCBI lineage: Eukaryota > Metazoa > Chordata > Amphibia > Anura > Aromobatidae > Anomaloglossus > Anomaloglossus baeobatrachus. The sequence continues at coordinate 483,092,795 of NC_134354.1, read as the reverse complement.
TACTGTAGGGGTATTTAATATCCCACAATGATATGATGATCTACCCTATACAGTATGTACTCTGTTTTTGTATTGTTACCTGTATGTGGTTTGACATTGTCAAATTTCTTTGTTATATGCTGGAAATGTAAGAAATCCTTTATGATTAAAAAAAAAAAATCTTAAGGCCACATGAACACGTTACGTACTTGGTGAGTTTTTTATCTTCATATTTGTAGCCAAAACCAGGAGTGGGTGATAAATACAGAAGTGGTGACGTGTTTCTATTATACTTTTCTTGTCATTGTACCTCTCCTGGTTTTAGCTACAAATACTGAGGTAAAAAAACCTCACCAAATACTCAACGTGTGAACGTGGCCTAAACAAACTAGCTGATTACAGAGTCTTGTAAGCAATGTTCAAGGGGAAAGAAGTTAAACTAGCTCTCTCCCAGAAGAAAGAAACTAGTGGGTTTGTGTGTGTGTGTGTGTGTGTGTGTGTGTATGTCCACTAAAGGAATCCGCACCGTCACATTTACAAACACAAAATTTTGCACAGACGCCTCATGTGACTCAGGGAACATCATAGACTATTGTTTTGACAAGAAAATTTAACCTCACGCTTTACAGTTACTTTTCAAAAAACCTGCTTCCATTAAAATCAATGGAGCTGGAAGCTACAGGTTATTAATAGGAGCTGTGATTGGTTGCTATAGGCAGCGAAGGATATTCTTGGTATAAGAAGCTTATGTGTGAGGTAATATGATATCGGTGGAGAGCCTGAGAGAGAGAGAAAGAGGCAGACAGGGAAAGAGACAGACAGACAGAAAGAGGCAGACAGACGGAAAGAGGCAGACAGACGGAAAGAGGCAAAGAGACAAACACAGACAGACACAGGGAAAGAAACAGACAGGGACAAACAGGAAAAGAGACAGACAGACAGAGACAGACAGTGACAGACAGAGGCTGGGAGAGAGGGACAGTGGGAGAGAGATAGAGAGACAGTTACTAACCCAGGCAACACTGGATACTACAGCTAGTGTGTGTTAATAACTGCTGTTAACAAAATAGAATGTATTAACAAAAATGTATTCTGCACACAAAAACCACAAAACAAATAGACACAAAGAGATAGACACAGACAAAGATACAGACAGACAGGGAAAGTGACAGACAGGGAAAGTGACAGACAGGGAAAGTGACAGACAGGGAAAGTGACAGACAGGGAAAGTGACAGACAGGGAAAGTGACAGACAGGGAAAGTGACAGACAGGGAAAGTAACAGACAGGGAAAGTGACAGACAGGGAAAGTGACAGAGATAGACAGGGAAAGAGATAGATAGACAGGGAAAGAGATAGATAGACAAAGAGATAGAGAGAGAGACAGAGAGATATATACAGAGAGGGAGACATACAGAGAATGGGAGAGAAACAGAGAGACAGTTAATATCCCGGGCAGCGCTGGGTGCTATGTTGTGAGGCGAAATTTTAACCCCGCGTGTTCCAATTTACCAATCAATTTTGCCCCTATCTACATAATGGGGAAAAAGTGAAACGAAAAGTGTTGGGGGCAAATTGACAGCTGCCAGATGTGAACAAGGGGGACTTAAAGAATGAGAGCGATGGCGCCAAAGAGTATATACCGTACAGTTGCTAAGGTGGGGCCCTGATATGGGATACTCACCACACTCGGGGATATGAACACACACACAAAATGCGCCACACACTACCACGTGCTTGAACACATATACCACCCTAAGCACACATCTCGCCACACATACACCAACCTCGCCACATAATCGCCCTAAACACACACAAGTCTGGTATTATCCTTCAAAAATAAAAATCTGATTAATAAGCAGCCAAACTTCAAGAACAACAAATGTACCACATAGGAAATACGGCAGCTGTCAGTCACATGACCTGTCTATATGTGTATGTGTGAGCTAATATATACTGTCAGAGGGAGGGCTTTCTGTTGCCTTGAGATTTATCAGGCTGCCAATAGCAACCAATCACAGCTTAGCTTCTATTTTGCTACAGTTAATTAATCTGAGCTCTGATTGGTTAATATAGGCAACAATTTAATAATTACATTTCTATCTATTTGTTTTGTGGTTTTTGTGTGCAGAATACATTTTTGTTAATACATTCTATTTTGTTAACAGCAGTTATTAACCCGGGCGAAGCCGGGTAGTACACCTAAGATATATATATATATATATATATATATAAATATATATATATATATATATATATATATATATACACACACACATATACATATATACACAAACACACTGCCAAAATTGTTAGCACCCTTGCAGTTGTTCCAGATGAAGAATTTCACTCAAAAAATTACATTACAGACATCATTAGGGGGGCGCACAGACATCACTAGGTGGGGCGCACAGACATCACTAGGGAAGCACGGACAGCAGTGGGTGGCACGGACAGCAATTGCGGACACAGACATCACTAGGGGGGCAAACATCACTGGCGGTGATACACAGCATTAGAGGGAACACAACGCTGGGGGGGGATTAACCTTACTGGAAGGTGCTGCACACAGCACTGGAGGGGGTTGCACACAGCACTGGAGGGAGCTGCACACAGCACTGGAGGGGGCTGCACACAGCGCTGTCACTGTGGGGGGGCTACACACAGCACTGTGGGGGGGGCTGCACACAGCACTGTGGGGGGGCTGCACACAGCACTGTGGGGGGGGAAAGCACACAGCACTGTGGGGGGGCTGCACACAGCACTGCAGGGGGGCTGCACACAGCACTGTAGGGGTCTGCACACAGCGCTGGAGGGGGCTACACACAGCGCTGGAGGGGGCTGCACACAGCGCTGTAGGGGGCTGCACACAGCGCTGGAGGGGGCTGCACACAGCACTGGAGGGGGCTGCACACAGCGCTGGAGGGGGCTGCACACAGCACTGGAGGGGGTTGCACACAGTGCTGTCACTGTGAGGGGGGCTACACACAGCACTGTGGGGGGGGGATGCACACAGCACTGTGGGGGGGCTGCGCACAGCACTGTGGGGGGGATGCACACAGCACTGCGGGGGGGCTGCACACAGCACTGCGGGGGGGCTGCACACAGCACTGTAGGGGGGCTGCACACAGCACTGTAGAGGGGCTGCACACAGCACTGTGGGGGGGGCTGCACACAGCACTGGAGGGGGCTGCACACAGCACTGTGGGGGGGCTGCAGACAGCACTGTGGAAGACTAGACAGCAGTGGGGAGCGGGCAGACAACACCGTAGGGCGGTCCACGCATGCAGCAGGTCCTGACCACATTTGTAAAATGTATGGACCCGAGCACTGCGGCCCCTGGGAATCAGCCCGGGAGCCGCAGAAAACTTCATTGCACGCCCGCGGTTCCAACCCCTGAGCTCAAGCAAGGCAGGGGCGCCCCCCACCACCCACGGCGATGTTCAGCTCACCGAGCACCTACCTTTCCCCGCAGGATGCCGCTTCCTCGTCACCTCTGCATTGCCCGCAGCAGCACTGTGATTAGACGCAGAGTGATGACCTCATCACAGTGCTGTGTGATGACGCGCCGCCTCCCTGCTCTGCTCTGCTCCACTGCCTCACTTCCGGCCACATGGCTAATTTGCATGCGATGCCCTAGAAGGGCTTCACCTGCAATTTACCTGTGTGTCTGTGTGCAGTGGCTGAAACGACACCGCCGGGCCCCTCTCCTGCGGCTGTGACTCTGGCCCGGTGAAGAGGGGATGCCTGGCGTGCCCGGGACTTAACAAAGCTAAGAAATTACCCCGGGCCTGTCCGGGCCCCCTCTCTTCACCGGACCCCCTACACCAGGCACAGTAGTAATGCCCTGATGGCGGCCCTGGCTGTGTACCCTTTTTGGCTGATAATGAAGGAAAATTAATCTGGTTTACTGATAAAATGTCTCCTGGCTCCCCTGTCTCCTTCCACCACATTAACACCATGGGGAAAAAAGACTGAAAATCCTTACAGAGAGGGGACAGTAACCGACAGCGTTAACCCCCGCATATCCCCAGCCATGTGATTTTCACTGTCACCGGGGCGCCAGGTGTCGGACATGGCTACCCTCACTTGTGACACATGCTAGAGAATCTGAACCATGATAGATGTAATGGGTACACTGCACTTTGTGTGTCACACTAGCCTTTAGATATCAAAACACAGTCATATGCCCCCTTCACACGTCCGTGATACACGTGCGTGTTTGGTCCGTTTCCGTATATACTGGAGACACGGCCAAACGTGCACCAATGTTATTTAATGTTTGAGGACACGTGCGTTTTTCATTAAGGTCCGTAGGTCCGTGTGCGTGCTACGTTTGTGTCTCCGTTTTGCACGGAAGCATGTCCGTTTTCAGCACGCAACACGCAGCACAGACCCAATGAAAGTCAATGGGTCAGTGTGCACGTCCGAGTGACACGGACGCATCTTTGTTTGCTCCCTTTACGTTTTGTGCTTATTTCATGTGATGTCGGTCTTTTTTCTTTTTCTGTTTCGTTCTCTCCCTCAGTCCGTCGGTCGGTCGGTCTCTCTCTATGTCTGTCGGTCGGTCTCTCTGTCTTATCTGTCCCTCTCACTGTCTGTCGGTCAGTTCCCCCCCCTCTCTCATACTTACCGTTCCCCGATCTCCGGCGCGGTGCTGCACTGCTGTTATAAAAGCTCCGGCGGCTTTTCCTCTTTTGAAAAAGCTGGCCGCTCATTAATCAATCTTGTATTCCCTGCTTTCCACGCCCACCGGCAAATATGATTGGTTGCAGTGAGACACGCCCACACACTGAGTGACAGCTGTGTAACTGCAACCAATCACAGCCGCCGGTGGGCGTGTCACTATGGAGCAGAGAAATAAATAAATAATTAATTAAAAAAAAACGGCGTGTGGGCCCCCGAATTTTAATACCAGCCAGATAAAGCAATACGGCTGCAGGCTGGTATTCTCAGGATAGAGAGCCCCACGTTATGGGGAGCCCCCCAGCCAAACAATATCAGCCAGCAGACGCCCAGAATTGCCGCATACATTAGATGCGACAGTTCTGGGACTCTACCCGGCTCTTCCCGATTTGCCCTGGTGCGTTGGCAAATCGGGGTAATAAAGAGTTAATGGCAGCCCATAGCTGCCACTAAATCCTAGATTAATCATGTCAGACGTCTCCCCGAGATACCTTCCATGATTAATCTGTAAGTTACAGTAAATAAATACACATACACACCTGAAGAAATCCTTTATTTGCAATAAAAAACACTAACACATACCCTCATTCACCACTTTATTCAGCCCGATAAAGCCCTCCATGTCCGGCGTAATCCACGGACTTCCAGCGTCGCTTCCAGCTCTGCTAAATGGAGGTGACAGGAGCTGCAGAATACACCGCCGCTCCTGTCAGCTCCACGCAGCAAATGAGGTGAGTAGCGCGATCAGCTGAGCTGTCACTGAGGTTACCCGCGGCCACCGCTGGATCCAGCGGTGGCCGTGAGTTACCTAACTGACAGCAGCTGATCGCGCTACTCACCTCATTTGCTGCGTGGAGCTGATAGGAGCGGCGGTGTATTCTGCAGCTCCTGTCACCTCCATGTAGCAGAGCTGGGAGCGACGCTGGAACTCCGTGGATTACGCCGGACATGGAGGGCTTTATCGGGCTGAATAAAGTGGTGAATGAGGGTATGTGTTAGTGTTTTTTATTGCAAATAAAGGATTTCTTCAGGTGTGTGTGTGTATTTATTTACTGTAACTTACAGATTAATCATGGAAGGTATCTCGGGGAGACGCCTGACATGATTAATCTAGGATTTAGTGGCAGCTATGGGCTGCCATTAACTCCTTATTACCCCGATTTGCCAACGCACCAGGGCAAATCGGGAAGAGCCGGGTAGAGTCCCAGAACTGTCGCATCTAATGTGTGCAGCAATTCTGGGCGTCTGCTGGCTGATATTGTTAGGCTGGGGGCTCCCCATAACGTGGGGCTCCCCATCCTGAGAATACCAGCCTGCAGCCGTATGGCTTTATGTGGCTGGTATTAAAATTGGGGGGACCGCACGCCGTTTTTTTTTAATTATTTATTTATTTCTCTGCTCCATAGTGACACGCCCACCGGCGGCTGTCATTGGTTGCAGTTACACAGCTGTCACTCAGCGTGTGGGCGTGTCTCACTGCAACCAATCATATTTGCCAGTGGGCGTGGAATATGAGATTGATTAATGAGCGGCCGGCTTTTTCAAAAGAGGAAAAGCCGCCGGAGCTTTTATAACAGCAGTGCAGCGCCGCGCTGGAGATCGGGGAACGGTAAGTATGAGAGAGGGGTACTCCATTCAGTCACTCTGGTGATTAGCGGTCACCGGTGAGTCCTTCACGGGTGACCGTTAATCAGGACGCGACACAGACAAAGCCGCGGTATGACAATGAAGTCGGGGGAAGTTCACCCCAGTTCATTCTCTACGCGCGACTCTGTCTGCTGTCAGCGGGTATGTATCTACGACATTGTGCATCACAAACACGCATAAATTCACACGGACAACACATACACATGTCCGTTATTTCTCTCACGCATAAACGGACAATTAACACGCACACACAGCTAGCATACGGCATTCACACAGATGGCACATGGACACAAAAAAAGGACACAAAAACGGAAAATGGACCCGAAAAACGGACGTAACACACGTGCGTGTTTTTTCACGGACGTGTGGAGGGGGCCATAGAGGGTTTCAAAGGTCGAATGTACTAATTACTAATCTCCCTATACAGTGTCAGTCTGTGCCCTGAAGAATTGCTGGCCAGAGTGATTGTCACACCTCGGAGCGCCTGTGTTGTGTTTTTTATGTTGGTATAATTGGCAGGTTCTAACAACAGAGCGTATATATTATATATAAACATTAATCTAAAGAGTCAATTTCTGGGTATTACGAAATAATGATTAATAATTATTTTTACAATACTACCATCACACCGATATATTTCACAAACCATAATACATATCTATAACTGGCTCTTGTCCATTTATTTGTTATTCAGTGCTATAGAGCAATGTTTTTGGCATCTTCCCCATATGTTTGTAATGGCATTGTGTTGTCATAGTAACAGATTGTCCCGGGGATTTATATGCAGCTCTTTGCGGTTGGCAATAGTAAAAACATGGCAAACAAAATTAATTCCAAGGGACCAGTCTTGAACCAACAGTGTTATTATGTAAAAGTGCTGCAGTAGCACAGCTCGAGTGCGGCGTGTTACAAGTTCATATGTAATATTTATCTGTGCTTTCTGGTAAGAATACCATAGACCTTACTGGAAATAATTTGTAGATCTGAATGGCTTTTTCGCAATCAATACTTCAAGTCAATTGCCTGCCGACTTTCTTATTTGTTTAACCATTTACTGCCAAAGCCATTTTGACTACAGGCCTATAGGACTGGGTGTTTTTTTTTTCTGTACGTGGGCTCGATGTTTGCAGGGTGAATTGATATTTTCATTGGTATCATTTCGGGGTATGTATAAATGTAGCCCCATAAGGACCAATTTTTCTTTTTTGCGCTTCTGTATTTTCCTCCCCTTTCCCCAAGAGCTATAGCTTTTTTATTTTTCTGTTGCTATAGCCGTGTGAAGGTTTGTTTTTGGGTACACGATTTCGACTTTTGCAGAACACCATCTATATTATAATATGATGTAATGCTAAGCAGGAAAAAAAATGCAAAGTCTGGTGAAATACCAAAAAAAGTTAAATTTTACAATTGTTTTTTCATGTTTTTATTTACAGTATTGATTTTACTAGAAAACTGACCTCTCAGCATGATTCTCCAGGTTAATATGATTACATAGATACATAACATGTATAGTTTTTGTTTTATTTAAGTAGTGATTGTTTTTAAGAGATTTGGCCCCCAAAAAAATGTTGCTTGTTTCGATTCTTCCAAGAACTGTAACTAAGGGCATAACGATTGCAGTCACATAGGTCGTGAAGCTGGAGGGAACCCGCTGACCCCATTGCCTACTTCAGCAGGATATGTATTTGAGAGGTATATTCAGCTAAAATGCAGTACGGAACAGAGACCTGTCGGGTCCCAAACAAAGGCTGGCGTTTTCTATTGGCGTGCTTGTGACTGGGTGTGCAGTCACTTCATGCATTGCTATAGCAGGCACACAACATCATCTGCTGACCACTACTCTGGCTACAGACATATATACAGTTAGGTGCAGAAATATTTGGACAGTGACACAATTTTCACGAGTTGGGCTCTGCATGCCACCACATTGGATTTGAAATGAAACCTCTACAACAGAATTAAAGTGCAGATTGTAACGTTTAATTTGAAGGTTTGAACAAAAATATCTGATAGAAATTGTAGGAATTGTACACATTTCTTTACAAACACTCCACATTTTAGGAGGTCAAAAGTAATTGGACAAATAAACCAAACCCAAACATAATATTTTTATTTTCAATATTTTGTTGCGAATCCTTTGGAGGCAATCACGGCCTTAAGTCTGGAACCCATGGACATCACCAAACGCTGGGTTTCCTCCTTCTTAATGCTTTGCCAGGCCTTTACAGCCGCAGCCTTCAGGTCTTGCTTGTTTGTGGGTCTTTCCGTCTTAAGTCTGGATTTGAGCAAGTGAAATGCATGCTCAATTGGGTTAAGATCTGGTGATTGACTTGGCCATTGCAGAATGTTCCACTTTTTTGCACTCATGAACTCCTGGGTAGCTTTGGCTGTATGCTTGGGGTCATTGTCCATCTGTACTATGAAGCGCCGTCCGATCAACTTTGCGGCATTTGGCTGAATCTGGGCTGAAAGTATATCCCGGTACACTTCAGAATTCATCCGGCTACTCTTGTCTGCTGTTATGTCATCAATAAACACAAGTGACCCAGTGCCATTGAAAGCCATGCATGCCCATGCCATCACGTTGCCTCCACCATGTTTTACAGAGGATGTGGTGTGCCTTGGATCATGTGCCGTTCCCTTTCTTCTCCAAACTTTTTTCTTCCCATCATTCTGGTGCAGGTTGATCTTCGTCTCATCTGTCCATAGAATACTTTTCCAGAACTGAGCTGGCTTCATGAGGTGTTTTTCAGCAAATTTAACTCTGGCCTGTCTATTTTTGGAATTGATGAATGGTTTGCATCTAGATGTGAACCCTTTGTATTTACTTTCATGGAGTCTTCTCTTTACTGTTGACTTAGAGACAGATACACCTACTTCACTGAGAGTGTTCTGGACTTCTGTTGATGTTGTAAATGGGTTCTTCTTCACCAAAGAAAGTATGCGGCGATCATCCACCACTGTTGTCATCCGTGGACGCCCAGGCCTTTTTGAGTTCCCAAGCTCACCAGTCAATTCCTTTTTTCTAAGAATGTACCCGACTGTTGATTTTGCTACTCCAAGCATGTCTGCTATCTCTCTGATGGATTTTTTCTTTTTTTTCAGCCTCAGGATGTTCTGCTTCACCTCAATTGAGAGTTCCTTAGACCGCATGTTGTCTGGTCACAGCAACAGCTTCCAAATGCAAAACCACACACCTGTAATCAACTCCAGACCTTTTAACTACTTCATTGATTACAGGTTAACGAGGGAGACGCCTTCAGAGTTAATTGCAGCCCTTAGAGTCCCTTGTCCAATTACTTTTGGTCCCTTGAAAAAGAGGAGGCTATGCATTAGAGCTATGATTCCTAAACCCTTTCTCCGATTTGGATGTGAAAACTCTCATATTGCAGCTGGGAGTGTGCACTTTCAGCCCATATTATATATATAATTGTATTTCTGAACATGTTTTTGTAAACAGCTAAAATAACAAAACTTGTGTCACTGTCCAAATATTTCTGGACCTAACTGTACCAGGAAGGGACCCAGGATGGGGACATGTATACCAGGATGAGGACATATATACCAGGATGGAGGCATATATAACATAATGGGGGACATATATGCCAGGATAAGGGACATATACCAGGACTAAAAGATATATACCAGGTTGAGCCCAGGATGGGGACATATATACCAGGATGGGCCCAGGATGGGAATATATACCAGTATGGGGCCCAGGATAGAAAACATATATACCAGGATGAGAGACATTTATGCAAGAATGGGCCCAAGATGAGCACATATATACCAGCATGGGGAATCTATATACCAGAATGGGAACATATATACCAGGATGAGCCCAGGGTGAGGACAAATATACCAGGATGGGGAACATATATACCAGGATGAAGACATATATATATCAGGATGGGGATATATGCACCAGTATATCCAGATAGAGCCCAGGATGGGGACATATATACCAGGATGGGGGATATATTTACCAGGATGGGGGACATATTTGCTAGGATGGGGACATATTTACCTGGAAGGCATCCAGGATGGAGGACATTACTACATAATAAAGGGGGGAACTTGTGTGTATTTATAGGATTCAGAATGCTAAAAGGGCCCGTAGATTTGATTAAGGGGGGGGGGCTAGGTCCAAATTTTGCACTGTTGCCCAGCGAACTCTAATTACACCACTGGTTGTACCATTTTCAATTTTTGCGATATGGAGCTGTGTGAGGGCTTGGTTTTTGCATACTGAGCCTATGTTATTATTGTTATTGCAGGAAAGGATTTGGGTATGATGTGCGAGCCCCCATCAAAGGCAGGGAAATTAATTATGACGTACATAGTATGTCATAAGCCGTTGAGAGGTTAAAATCATTTTATTGTGGATTTTGGCTGAAAGGTGAACAAATAACAGCTCTTCTGACATTTTGACTATCTGTTGAAAGAGTAATGTGCAAATAATGTATATTTTTAATATTTTTTTAAGTAGTACATACATTTTATTTAATTTTTCACTATTTGTAAGACCTGTGCTTGCTGCTAGTTAACCACTTCTGGAGCGGCCATAGACTTTAAGTGTCCGGATGGTCCTGCTTCTAGACTGCAGTCCTGACGTTCTAAGACATCAATGTTCCGTCTGTCAGAGACAGCAGGAGTACAGCAGAGAAGACACAGATGGTTGATTAGCATCTGGGTCTTATCCATCGCTGTATAAACAGCGCTAAAGAAGTGGTGGGTGCAAAGTAATAGAAAGCGCAGACGGCACTTTGTCCTTACACAGCAGTAATGTGATCACTGTGTATTTAGAGGAAGCAGGAGCTGCTGGGTCATAGAAGACCCAGACAACTCTGCTATGTAATCAGGAGGCTGAATTTCTTCTGTAACTGGGGCTAATATACCAGCCTCAGTTACAGGGCAAACAAAATGAAAAAACAAATAATAAAATGGGCTCCAAAGATCTTTTAAGACTTTTTGGGGTCTAAATGTATAAAATAAATAAAAAATAGTTGGGAAAAAAATAACTAAAAATTACACTGTCAGTCAAAACCAGTGTTACTAGCTGTGTCCTCGAAAAGAAAGAATGTATTCGATAGAGATAAAAATAATTATTATAGGATAGGGAACACATTTTTAATTGTATTTTAGTAATCTTTAGTGGTTATCAAATGACTATATGTACAAGAAAACTAAAAAATGTGCTTAGTCAAGAACAGGTGTAAAGGGACAGATCTTGAACGGGTTACTAAAAATATACTTGTTTACATCCAACCTGTCCTAATTATATCCAGTAAAATGTGATGCATTTCACAATGAATGAACCATCCATGCACACCTGATTGTCTGGGGTAAAGTAAAAAAAAAAACAATAACACAAAGACAAGGGTAGGTTCCCCTTGGTGAGGTGGATCTCCAAGCCCAAGATCCGGGTGGGCAAACGGGCCACGGGTGTTGGTACAACAGGCAGGTGAGACATGTGGGAAATGGGTAGTAGAGGAACTGGAAACCACAGGCAGACAGGAGGACAGCAGAGGTACTGGAAGCCGCTGGTAGACAGGAGGACAGCAGAGGTACTGGAAGCCGCTGGCAGACAGGAGGACAGTAGCAGAGGTACTGGAAGCCACAGACAGAGAGCTGTGAGGTTAGCAGAGGTACCGGGAGCTGCAGGCAAACAGGAGATATCCTGGAGACCACAAACAGGTCGTCGTACACAGACAAATGAAAAGTCCTAATATAATACAGTTTTTTGTTTCAGTGAGCCGTATATAGGCTCAGGCAGATGATCACATGGGATCACACCTGGCCCTATGATAAGGAAGCCAAACGTGGACCACAACAAAGTAACAGCAATAATAAAATATAATCTGCTAGTTCATATTGCACTTTAGCAACTCACTGAAAAAAACTACAATTTAATAAACATCACAGGAAAAAGGCAATCGTATTTACAAAGACTCAATATTAATGTTCTGCTGGATGCAGCAGGTCCCCATGATAATGGCCTATTATTAAAAGTGCACATGGAAAAGTGTTCACTAGGAGGGTAGCCACACAGATATGTGTACTGCAGCCTATTAGTGACGCCCATACTATTAGAGCAGGTAGGCTGCCGAGCACTATATAAGTGCACCCCACAGGGCATATGTCGCGGGCGGGGAGGAGGGTGTCAGCACACTACGCTCACCCCCTTCTGCTCGGGTCCGGCGGCCGCTGCTCAGTGGTGGCTCGAGCTGTAGGCCGGATCCCGGGGGTTTCTCGAGCGGCACTCCTCGCCCGTGAGTGAAAGGGGTTGGTTGGGTGTGGGGATCGTTTATTGTCCGTGACGCCACCCACGGTTGCTCTGGATGGGGATCCCGGGGATGGTGATGCGGAGCAGCCAGGTGTTGTGTTGCCCCTCCGTGGGTAGGGATTGGTGATCCCGGGGCCCAGTGATGGCTTGGGGGGTGCAGGGCCTGGTGGGCGCAGGGACGCGGGGACAGCGCTGTGCCTTGCGGCACTGTGGTACTCACTCAGCCTGAGACGTTGACACAGTTTTTACGGTAAACCAGACGGCTGGTAAGACGGTCCCACGGACGGCTGCACTTGCTCTCCCGGTAGGTGACGGTGATGTCCCTTTTCCTAGCACCTTGGTGTACTTGTTGGTTGCGATGGGTCCCCACCGGTAACCCGCTCCCCGGCTTCAAGCTGGACCAGAGGAGCTCTACTCTTTGCCCGCAGGCGCTGGCCCTAAGAAACTGGTGCCTTGGCGGTGGCGGTGTCTCTCTTACACTGGCTGGGCTGTTGCCTTCAATCGGGACTTGGTTGTTGGGGGATCTACGTCCCCTTCACTGACGGATTCGGCAAATTATGGCGACTCCAAGCCTTGCCGGGGTCCGAGAGGCCCCTGCCCTGGTGCTGACTGTCCTTCGGAACACTGCTCCAGACCACCGGGCACACAGCCTACGGGGTCCTTCCAGGAACTTCCAAACGGTCCCCCTTCAGACAGTCACCGCCGTTGCTGACCTTGCTGACCTGCCCTGCACTCAGCTGGACTCTTCGGGCTTTGCACACTCTTTCTGTTCTGTCACCACTCTTGCTTTCCTCCTTTACTACTTTTCTTTCCTTCACTTTCACTTAGCTCTTTACTTTAGCCCTGTCTGGGCTACTCCTCCACTCCTTCCACTTCCTCCTCCCTGACTACACTCTGTTGTTTTCTCAAGCTCGTCCCTGAGCTGACTGCCTGGTTTCTCCCGCCTCCAGAGCTGTGATCTCCTCGGTGGGCGGAGCCAACCGCCTGGCCCACCCCCTGGTGTGTATCATCAGTCTCTGGAGGAAGGCAACAAGGATTTTTGGTTAGCTTAGATGTTCCTACCTGGGATGTAGGGTGTGGTGGTGTGTGACCTGTGTCCCCTGACTTGCCCAGGGCGACACACATACACCCCAAATTCAACCAGTCAACACTCAAGGACCACAGATGCACCATGCATAAAATGAGAAAAATGCAATAAAAAAAGTATGAATCACATGTAAAAAATGAATGAGGTATTGGTCAAAATTTTGGACAAAATACCGCAAGCTCACAACTCACGTTGCGGGTCATCATTTTCTTGCAAGTTGCTACACTAAAATTCAAATCAACTTCATAAAAAGGACATAAAAAACCACAGAAAGAAGCCAACCGTATTTCTAACGCAAGGTTATGGTAGAAATGCACTACATGATGAAACAGGCCCCCATGATAAAGTTGAGGCACTGCAGGTGCAAAATATTGATGTAACAACCCCTCACATAGGGGTTGGTTGTTGAGTATTTAAAGGTGCCTGGATAAGCCTGATCTAATAGTATGGGCGTCACAAATAGGCTGTAAGCCGAACACTGTACACTACACTTACCTGTGTGACTAGCACCCTATACAAACCTTTTGCATGCGCATTTATAATATTACGCAACAACCCCACCCAACCATGACTGATAGGTGTGTAAGTGGCTTTTTTATCACTTTTGGGCACCTCTGTTTCCCCCTGCCTATTTCATTGGTGCCTGCTGCATCCTTCAGTGCACTGTGTCTTTGTGTTGATGCCTTTTTTCTGTTAAAGAGAACCTGTCATCACAATTTAGTATGTTAAACTGCAGACATACCCATAATGGGGCTGAAATACAGATTCTATAGGAACCTTATTGAAGAATCCGCATCCTGATTATTCTTTGATCCACATTTGAAGTTTGTGTGTATAAGCTTTTGGTACATTGGAGCAGGACTGTTGGCATGGTCTTCGGCACTGCCCCGGCCATTCCACCTGACTCTGGTGGCTGTATGTGCCTCCTTTTCCAAAGGTCACCCCAATGCAATTCATCTCCTGGCAATCTTCAGTAAAATGGCATTATGGCGGCATGTGAAGATTGAGATCTTGACTTTTCATTGAGCTGAGATCTCAATCTGTGCATGCGCCGTCTTTGGTGCCATTTTACTAATGACTCCCAGGAGATGAAGCTGTGCAAGTGCTCCTGCGGTAAGGATGGGACCAGTGTGAACTTTAAAAAAATGAAGCCTACACAAACACCAGAGGTAGGCAGAGAAGCCGGTGGTAGAACCAAAAACCCTACCCATAGTCTTGCCCAACAGTACCATACCAATGAACCAAAAGCTTATTACACCCAAACTTCACAAGTGGATTAGATAACAACCAGGATGTGGATTTCTTCTGTACTACATGCTAAATCATGATGACAGGTTCTCTGTAATTTTTTTCCATTTTATTTACCAACGACAAGACCCAATTAAACTGTCTGTTTTATATTACACTTATCACTACTACCCCTCTTATTCCTTAAACGTGCTCTCCTATGGTTACCGCCTCCTCACCCAGCTTGTGTGAATAAGTGTCAATGATATTGTGATTGCAGGACTTTATTAAAGAGAAAGTTTCCTCTACAGCCTCATAGTTTTTAATTCCACTTTCTGTACTGGTTGAAATAATTACATTTTTTCTGTTTTACCCCATATTGAAATGACTGAAGTGTGCAGCCTGCAAGCGAATGAAGATGATAGAGTGCGTAATTGTAATTTACACAATGAGCTATGTATCCTAAGAGGTTTGTAAGTGCATTTCTGTAGGTATGCTTAAAGTAAATGGACAACAGTCCTGATAAAATAAGAGGTAAGATTTGATGCTGCATATGACACTTGATAGGGATAAAATGATACAAAAATAGTTTGGAATTACATTCTGCCGTAAATGTGAAATATTGTCTATTTAATGCTATCCAGTAGTAGGGAAACAGCTGCTTATTCGTTCAGGCATTGCCTTTTATGGGATGTTTGATGCAATAACATGTTTTTGCCCAATAAATAGAGAACATTGAGAACAAAGATTGCCAAACAGCCCAGAAGCCGAATACAGAACATCTGCTTTTGTTTTCCTTTTCTCTTTTCAAGCAAACTTTTTGTTCCACCTCTTTTGCTATATGAATGATATGGTGATTTGTATGTTTAGTATCCTTGTAGCGTGAGAAAAAGAAACTATTGGGAATGTATTACTTTCCATAGAACATAATGTTTGATAATATTTAGAGCCTAGAGAAAAGTTGTCAATTGTTTCTTAGAAAAATATGCACAATATACAAAAGTTGTGTTATCGCTATAGATGGGCACTATATATACATATATAACTGTGATGGATAGTGCAGTGCCCTAAAAATACCATAGAATGTAATACCCTGCTGTTCAACTCAGCTTGGCAATTAAACCTAGCTATATAATATCCCATATTAGCAATATACTGCACATCATTGACCAGGCGTTGTGATTGCATGTATAAAATCATTGAGGGGGGTAGTATTCACTATACAATGCACATTCAATATACAAAGTGTGCTCTATTCTGATGTATAAAATAAAGAAAAACCCTTCTAGTGGTGTAACTAGAACCCGCTGGTCCCCAATGCACAATTTGGACCTGGCCCCACCTGCATGTTAGTTAGATGAATGGACCCTTGTAGCATTCTAAATCCTATTGGGATATATTAGTTGCCCCAACTCCCTCATTCTGTAGTAATGTCCTCCATCCTGGGCCTATCCTGGGATATATGTTCTCCATACTGGTATATATATTCCTCAATCTAGGCCCATCGTTATACACAGTATATGTTCCCCATCCTGGTATATATGTCTTCTATCCTGGTTTATATGTGGCTCATCCTTGTATATACTTCCTGCATCCTGGGCCCTTTATAGTGTATATGTCCCCCATCCTGGTATATATGTCTCCTTTCTAGGTATATATGGTCCCCATGATTGTCCCATCCTGGTATATATTTTCCCTATCCTGTGTCCATCCTGGTATACATGTTCCCCATCCTGCATAGAGAGAAAACTCCAGCATCCATGTCTGTATAAAGTAAAACTTCGTCTTTATTTCAATAAACATGTCTTTCTTTTTCATTGATGGACTTTTTTATGGAATTTTATAACTTTATTGAAATAAAGACGAAGTTTTACTTTATACAGACATGGATGCTGGAGTTTTCTCTCTATGCTGAATTGGACTTGCCTACCCTCCCTGCACCGTCACCTTAATCTATCCATGTGGTGAGCTGGAATTCTTCTTTTTTCCCTTTCAATGTTCCCCATCCTGGTATACAGTGATAAGCAAAAGGGTAACAATCTTTTGAACTTTTGACTTTCAGCGCATATCTCACCATCCACTACAGCTTACAGCTTTGACCGTGAGGCTACCTTCATTTTATAGACAATGATCTTGGCTATCTCAAACATAACTTTAACTTGCATCTATATAGCATTTCATTAGTTATGCAGATTATGTCATATCACTGCATTGTTACTGTTTTGCTACTAAAAATCTAAATTTTAATTTTTATTATTCTATAAATCCACCTATGACTTTCAACAGTGTCTGATTCCTTCTAGGCATGCTCTTGATCAGATTCAACCATGTCTCTACCGAAATTTGATCATATGTCTGTCCTAAATTTCCCCAATGTTGTTGCATACTGGTCGAATAACTCAGGTACATATACAGCTTTTTCTTCAACTCCACTCACAAGTGTTTGATTGGTTAGAGGTCTGGGGACTGTGGGAGCCAATCCAGCACTTCTTCTTCATTGTGATTGAATCATTTCTTCAATAATCTCGATGTATACTTTGGGTTGTTGTCTTCCTGGAACACTATGTCGCCCTTTAGATACTCGTAGTACTTGTGTGTACGAAGTAACTTTCCTAACTCTCAGCATTGAGACCGCCATCATTTCTTTTCAAGTATCCAATTCCTTTGGCTGTGAAACAACCCCATATCATCAGACTTCCTTCATTGAGCTTGACAGTTCTTTCAATTTCTTGATTCCTTAGCATCTTTTTCCCATGTTTCTTTCAGACCTATTTGCATCCATCTGAGCCTAGTCTATTGAGTTTCATCTCATTGCTACAAATCACCATTTAGAAATATTCTACTGTCCATACTTTTTTTGTAAAGAAGAAAAAAAAAGATTTTTTTCTCCACTAGTAACACTACAATAATAATGCAGTGATACGACAAGAATCTTATAACTAATCATATGCAAAATAGTTGGAAGTCAATTTTTTGTTTGAGACAGCCAAGATGATATTCTATAAAATGAAGTTGGTCTCACTCTCAAAGCTGTAGGTGATGGTGAGATTGGTGAGATATGGAGCTGGAGTCTGAAAGTCAAAAGTTCAAACCATTGTCACTCTTTTGCCTGACACTGTGTGTATGTGTATATATATATGTCTTGCATCCTGTGCCCATCCTGGTATAAATGTCCTCCATACTGGGCCCTTCCTGGTGTATATGCCCTCCATCCTGGGCCCATCCATCCTAGTATGTATGTCCTGCCATCCCCATCCTGGTATATATGTGGGCTATCCTGGTATATATGCTCCTCATCCTGGGCCCATCCTGGTATATATGTCCCCCATCCTAGTATATAAGATCTTCTGGAAAAGTACTTGACTTCCATTATACTCGGTACTCCAAGCATCTGACTGCTCATTACAAGTACTGAGCACCCTAGCGTGGTAGTATTCGCTCATTGCTAGAGAAAACTATTTCAAAATGCATTCAAAATATAATTAATTGATTACACAAAACAGCTCCCCATCTCTTCAACATGTAGAACCTATTCATCATACATTGAGTTTTAAAATCTACACTTAAAGGGGTCGTCCAGGTTAGGAACAAAAGTCTACAGTCACTTTTGGTGACTGCAGATTCCCGAATCGTGACATCAGGAGGTACAAACACTGCCATGATTCTCCAGTATTCACATTGCGAGCAGGTGGTCACGTAACTGCATGTATGTGATTTGCATACTTGCAGTCACATGGAAGCTACACTATTCTGGCTTCTCTTAAAATTCCCTTCTATTAAGCAAATCGTATGCTTGCTGTCACATGACAACCACTGGAACTGGCAGGTGGCATCTTAGTGCATGCACGTTGTACACCATTAGCATTTGGCAAGCTGCACGGCTTGCTGGAAATTTACCCAATGGTGGACAGCTACTTTATAAAATGCAGCAAAAAGTGTTGATTTTTGCTAGTATCTCATAAAATAACCAGCAGAGAGAAAAGTTATTTTTTGTAGGGATACAATGGTGCTGAACAGTTGGAGACCAACGAGTAAAAAATGGTCCTGATCGTTTTGTCACGATCAGCGACCTCGCAGTAGGGGCCCGCTCGCTGCTGCTTTTCACACACAGCGATATCGCTGGCAAGGTCGTAGATACGTCACAAAACCTGTAACGTTTCAGCGATGTTGCTAGCGATCTCGCTATGTGTGACGGGGGCTTTATACAACCAGCTAAGACAAGGAAAATAAGGAATCTTTTCATTTACAATTTGAAATGTTGACAACTGAATTGAACTATTTCTATATGAACAGCATAAGATACAATGAAAAACTTGCTGCACATAATTATACTGGAAGCGAATCCATCTGCAGTATCCTAATTTGAAAATGTATGTACGTGTAAATCTGCACGGATCAAAAGGACATAGCTAAATTGATAAATAGTAGTAGATGCAATATATAGTCAAAAATTAGATTATAATTTCTTTATTTTACTCAAAAAATGGCTGCAATTTAGTATAAAAGGCTATCGGTCATTTTTGACCGAACAGTATAAGTGTAAAAAAAAATGTGGAGCAAAAAGTAAACAAAAAAAAAATACCCATAGATAGAACCCCTCAAGTTTCAGAACCACATAATAAATATTTAAAAAAAAATATCAAATTTTAAGTTCGGTCATTATTGACCAACAGAACAGCAGGGTTAATCTTATTAGGACTCCCAGAGATAGCCAGGTGTGGTACTCAGTTACCTCAATCCCATAGACTTTATATGCAGTGGCAGCACACATGTACGTTGTACAGTACAGCACATGTTTTATCTAAACCAGAGACAAATTTCTAGTTTTGTGTACTCCTTAGCAGTCAGACCACCATCTATCTTCAAGTTATCATCTGTCCCGTAAATGAGTAATAACTAGTGATAAGTGAGCACTACCATGCTCTGGTGCTCGGTACTCGTAATGATCATTTGGATGCGCGGATGGACATGGCTTGAGTGTATTGGAAGTCAATGAGGGTCTAGAGCATTTTTCTTGGAAATCTTCTGGAAAAATGCTTGATTGCCCCATTAACTTCCATTTTACCTGGGCACTCGAGTCATGCCCATCCAAGCATCCAACTGATCATTATGATTTCCAAGCACGTGAGCATGGTAGTGCTCACTTCTCACTAGTGATAATGTATTGTAACTGGAATACCCCTTTAATGCTGTTTTTCTTCTTCTATAAAAGCTTTTAGCTTCATATACTTTACTTACAACCATATCAAATTAGCCTTGAGTGCAGGTTTTGCTTTAATTGGTTTATTACAGCCTATACTTTCATGCTGCGCAGTTAGATTACCACTGTGAGCAGGCAACAGCATTTGCATATAAACTGCATCAAACATTAGGCATACCTGCTACCTCTTCTACATTGTAGAGTGCACAATATGTTTGCTACATGGCTCAGGATATGTAATTAGAATTTAGGTCAGGTTCTTGTTCATGTAAAAATATTGTAGCTTAATACAAAACTACACGGAAGATATGTTTTGTTTGTATCATCATACATTGAAGTTGATTATCTATATTTCTTTAATATTCCTTGTTTATAAAAGTCGCAAATATTTGCTATCTGATTGTTAAAATTCGGACAGTCCTTAGCTTTTTTATTACTGACAATAATGACCACAGGACACAATTCAGTTATTCTTAAATATAAGAAAAGTGGCAGTTCAAGGCCCGGAACTAAACCTCCACAGAATAAATGGGTGCTCCAGCAATCACTACACCAACTTCATTGTTTATCCGGCAGTGGCTTCATATATTTTTCTTTGGCCTGGTAGTGCAAGTCACTGCCATCAGCCGAATCCTAATGATTTGATATTAGTGGCCTATTTTAAAGGAGTTGTCCACAACAATTTCCTATGTTTGACCCCATTAAAATAAAAAAAAGTTATACTCACCTCCCATGCCGGCGCCGTTCTCTTGGTATTGGGGCTTGTGTTCCCCAGGACTCATGTTATGTTGTGACATCATGTGAGCCCAGTCACTGCTGACTACTCTCTCCCCGTCTTCAGACGTATGAGTAATCCACAGGAAGTGAGAGCTGCGGCTGTCCACTCACTTATTGTTTATTACTTATTAGGGATAATCGAATACAGCAAATATTCGGCTTCGCGAATATTTTCCGAATAGGTCACCAATATGCGAATATTCAGTGTGCAATGTAAGTCTATGGGAAGCTCAAATAGTTCCGAATAGTTGTTATTCGGGTTTCTCATAGACTTAAGGCCGCTTTACACGCTGCGATATTGATACCGATATCGCCAGCGTGCGTACCCGCCCCCATCTGTTGTGCGACACGGGCAAATCGCTGCCCGTGGCGCACAACATCGCCCGGACCCGTCACACATACTTACCTTCCCTGCGACGTCGCTGTGAACAGCGAACCGCCTCCTTTCTAAGGGGGCGGTTCGTTCAGCATCACAGCGACGTCACAGCAGCGTCACTGAACCGCCGCCCAATCAAAGCGGAGGAGCGGAGATGAGCGGGACAGACATCCCGCCCACCTTCTCCCTTCCGCATTGTGGCCGGGAGGCAGGTAAGGAGAGCTTCCTCGTTCCTGCGGTGTCACACGGAGCGATGTGTGCTGCGCAGGAACGAGGAACAACTTCGTTACTGCTGCAGTAACGATATTTGAGAATGGACCCCCATGTCACCGATGAGCGATTTTGCATGTTTTTACGACGATGCAAAATTGCTCATAGGTGTCACACGCAACGGCATTGCTAATGCAACCGGATGTGCGTCACCAATTCCGTGACCCCAACGACTTCGCATTAGCGATGTCGCAGCGTGTAAAGCCCCCTTTACATTGCGCATCGAATATTTGCGAATAGTCGAATAGCGGCGACCTATTCGGAAAATATTTGCGAAGCTGAATATTTGAGGTATTCGATCATCCCTATTACTTATACATCCAAAGGTGGTGAGAGAGAAGCCAACAGTGATTGGGCGTGGGGCTCGCGTGATGTGACAACCTCAAGTGAGCCCTGGGAACGCGAGCCCCGACACTGCTGGATTGATGCAAGCACAGGAGGTGAGTATAAGCTTTTATATTTTAATGGAAAATGAGAAAGGGTTGTCCTAGTAGTGGACAATCCCTTTAACAAAGGCCATAAAAACTAAAGTCCTAGAAATAGGTCTGTACACCATTCTTCTTTGTAAATTGACAGTTTTGTTACACTGATTGTATAATTGTATCTGTCAAGATAAAACAATTCACCATTTTCCTATTAAACATTTATTTAAAAGTCAAAAACAATGTAAAATACAAAGATGACCAAATAAGTGGAAATAGTCTAAAAAAAAATAATAGTTTGGATTCAAAATAAATCTGGAGTGAATGTAATATAGAGAAACTGCATTACCAGAAGCACAGGGCTCCAGTATTTAATGTCATGTTGCTTGTTTTTGTTTTATTGCTTTAGGATGCCTGCCGGACTTGCCCAGTCACGAAACTGCACCATAGGAGTCCCACTAACAAGCAGAAGTTCTCCACTAGCTACACATGCGTCTCCTGGTGGGATGACAAATTGTACCAATGTTGTCAGACCCGTTCTCCCTATTACTGTACCTCAGATACATGCTCACCAGTCTCCAACATCCTCGCAGAACAATTCAACAAAGATCTCCAACCAGCAAGCTATTAACCACACGCGCACCTCTGTGCCAATGGGTAAGTGGAAGGAAAAATATGAAATGCTTGGGCTGTTTTGTTGCCCAAATATATAGTTTAGAAATTGGATTTTATATTACTGTAAAATACAGAATTGGTGATAACAGCAGATCTTTAGTTAATGTAAATCTGATTACATTGCTTCTGCATCCTACAGCTGAACAAGAACTAAAAGGTAGCCTGTCAGAAATTCATGTCCTATGAGTCTTGAAGCAGGGCACATTGGTGCTTCTACATTACAACTGTTTACAGACAGATACAGTGGTATGCAAAAGTTTGGGCGCCCCTGTTCAAAATTACTGTTATTGTAAACAGTTAAGCAAGATGAAGATGACATTTTCTCTAAGAGGCATAAACTTGAATACAACATATTTTGCATTTTAGACAAATATATACTGTGTGTGTGTGTGTATGTATATATATATATATATATATATATATATATATATATATATATACAGTACTGACCAAATGTTTGGACACACCTTCTCATTCAAAGAGTTTTCTTTATTTTCATGACTCTGAAAATTGTAGTTTCACATTGAGGGCATCAAAACTATGAATTAACACATGTGGAATGAAATACTTAACAAAAAAGTGTGAAACAACTGAAAATATGTCTTATATTCTAGGTTCTTCAAAGTAGCCAACGTTTGCATTGATTACTGCCTTTCACACTCTTGGCATTCTCTTGATGAGCTTCAAGAGGTAGTCACCGGAAATGGTCTTCCAACAGTCTTGAAGGAGTTCCCTGAGATGTTTAGCACTTTTTGGCCCTTTTGCCTTCACTCTGCGGCCCAGCTCACCCCAAACCATCTCAGTTGGGTTCAGGTCTGGTGACTGTGGAGGCCAGGTCATTTGGCGTAGCACCCCATCACTCTCCTTCTTAGTCAAGTAGCCCTTATACAGCTTAGAGGTGTGTTTGGGGTCATTGTCCTGTTGAAAAATAAATGATGGTCCAACTAAACGCAAACCGGATGGAATAGCATGCCGCTACAAGATGCTGTGGTAGCCATGCTGGTTCAGTATGCCTTCAATTTTGAATAAATCCCCAACAGTGTCACCAGCAAAGCACCCCCACACCATCACACCTCCTCCTCCATGCTTCACGGTGGGAACCAGGCATGTAGAATCCATCCGTTCACCTTTTCTGCATCGCACAAAGACACGGTGGTTGGATCCAAAGTGTTCTTTAGCTCAAACAAGTCTCTTTTGCTTGTTGCCTGTCGTTAACAGTGGTTTCCCAGCAGCTATTTTAGCATGAGGGCCTGCTGCACAAAGTCTCCTCTTAACAGTTGTTCTAGAGATGTGTCTGCTGCTAGAACTCTGTGTGGCATTGACCTGGTCTCTAATCTGAGCTGCTGTTAACCTGTGATTTCTGTGGCTGGTGACTTCAGATAAAAATCCTCCGCAGCAGAAGTGACTCTTGGTCTTTTTTTCCTGGGGCGGTCCACATGTGAGCCAGTGTCTTTGTAGTGTTTGATGGATTTTGCCACTACACTTGGGGACACTTTCAAAGTTTTCCCAATTTTTCGAACTGACTGACCTTCATTTCTTAAAGTAATGATGACCACTCGTTTTTCTTACAAATACAATAATACAAATTCTAAAGCGGGCTTTACATGCTACGACATCGCTAGCAATTGCTAGCGATATCGAGCATGTAAGCACCCGCTCCCGTTGTGTGTGCGATATCGTGTGTTCGCTGCCGTAGCGAACATTATCGCTACGGCAGCGTCACATGCACTTACCTGGTCGTCGTCGTCGCTGTGACTGCCAAACAATCCCTCCCTCAAGGGGGAGGGACGTTCGGCATCACAGCGACGTCACCGCGACGTCACTTAGCGGCCGGCCAATCAAAGCGGAGGGGCGGAGATGAGCGAGACGTAACATTCCGCCCACCTCCTTCCTTCCGCATTGCGGCCGGCAGCAGGTAAGGAGACATTCCTCGCTCCTGCAGTGTCACACACAGCGATGTGTGCTGCCGCAGGAGCGACGAACAGCATCGATAATCAACCATTACCGATTTTTGGTTTTGGGACAACCTCTCCATGGTGAACGATTTTCACCATTTTTGAGGTCACTTAAGGTCGATGGTAAGTGTCACACGCTGCGATATCGTTAATGACGCCGGATGTGCGTCACTAACAACGTGACCCCGACGATAAAACATTAATGATATCGTAGCGTGTAAAGCCCCTTTAAGTGTATTCAGTAGGACTATCAGCTGTGTATCCACCAGACTTCTGCACAACACAACTGATGGTCCCAACCCCATTTATAAGGCAAGAAATCCCACTTATTAAACCTGACAGGGCACACTTGTGAAGTGAAAACCATTTCCGGTGACTACCTCTTGGAGCTCATCAAGAGAATCCCAAGAGTGTGCAAAGCAGTAATCAAAGCAAAAGGTGGATACTTTGAAGAACCTAGAACATAAGACATATTTTCAGTTGTTTCACACTTTGTTGTTAAGTATTTCATTCCACATGTGTGAATTCATAGTTTTGATACCTTCAATGTGAATCTACAATTTTCAGAGTCATGAAAATAAAGAAAACTCTTTGACTGAGAAGGTGTGTCCAAACGTTTGGTCTGTACTGTATATATATATATATATATATATATATATATATATATACAGTATATATATGTGTGTATATCCATGCAATTATGCATTATTATTGTAGATAGAATAGGTACTTATTTATTAACTATATTTTTACATCATATTGATTATATATTAATTGTTATTGTTTTTATCTTGTAGCACATCCTTTGGCACAACCTCAAGAACGTCCCACAGCCACTGTATCCCCTATAAGGACTCACAATTCACCGTGTCGGCTTCCTGCTAGCCCACACAGGGCGCAAACAACTGCTTCGCCACAACACATATCCCAGCAGCAGTCCGCCATACAGACTACTATTGCAGTACACTGTACTCGGCCAGTTATCCCTCTCACTTCAGCAGCAGCAGCCATCACGCCGCCAAATGTTACCGCAGCCAGCATTAGTGCTGAAGCTTGTAATGGCCCAGTCAACTGTATGTTGACTGCCAGCCCGACACACACAGGCTGCAAGACAGAAGAGAGAAAGATTGAGAAAGTAAGTGCCTTTTTGGATTTAAGAACAGTAACATGACCCCATTTTGTACAGGCCTCTACTAGTAGGGGTATCTAGTATAGATGTTAATTGGTCGATTTCTGTACTGTTTCTCTAAATGCTTCCAATTTCACCCATATGCCTTGCATTTTCTTCTGACTGACTCATATAGAATAGATCCATACATAAGGCACTTTTGCCTATCTATAATTGCCATACCGGCCCTGCCAGGTGCATGAGTTCTTATGGGAATAAAATAATTCCATGTTTTGTATAATAATCCAACCAAAAGAGCGAATTATTGGAATGAAATTGCTTATAGACAAATAAACTGTACTTAGAGCTCTGTCTAAATGTCTATGTGCTATAATGAAAAAAGGAAACCTGTTGCTTATTATAAAGAGGCTGTCTATAGCAAGCGTTTTCAGCCTTGGCTGATTTAATAGTTTAATATAAGTTCATCCTCTCTGGATAACTAATTCTTTATTTTTATTGCATTTTTTTCCATGCCACACTCTTCCCATTGATTTATTCTTTACTTGTGCATACGTGTTCCTGTGCAGATGGAACGTATCCATAGATATGTAGGTGTTTTGTCGATGGAAGACAAATGGATGATTAAATATGTGGTGAGCCTAGGATATAAAGGATTAGAAAATACTTGTATAAATAAGATGTTGTCGTCTTGAAGAAGTGGTTATTTATATAAATCTCTAGTTGCAAATAATACATTTTTACATTTTCATATCCTGCTTCAAAGAAATTTGTATATAGTCTGTTATTAGTGAGCAATATAGATTATGATGTGTTATAATAAATTGTGACACTACGGTCGGGTTCACATCGTGGACTCATAGAAGTGCCGACTGGCACAAAACGGCCATCGTCCGGCTCAGTGCTCCTGTCTGTACCTTCTACCTCTGTTTTCACAAACACTGTGGCTGCAGTTTTTTCATATACTGGAATTAGTAGAAGAAACCTTTCACGATTGAAGTGTGCCGCTGTTCTTCTGTGTTTCACATCTTGTTTTTGTCACACATCAGTGGCTCTGTCAACACTTCCGTCTGAAGCCCTGATAAATGGGATTAAGGTATATCCGCCAAAGGGGGTCATTGACTTTATCAAAGCAGACGGAGTCGCTTTGTGCTCTGTCTGATTTCATTTTTGGCAGTGTGGTCCTTTTCCAGGTGTGCACAAAAACGTGGTTGACTGCCTTTTTATGCACTGCTGAAAATAATGTAAGACAGGGTATGAAGTGACTCCATCGGCTTGATTAACGTCAATGGTCTCATCTGGAGATATACCATTTTTTAGGCCTTCAAATGGAAACCACGAAAAAGCTACTGATGACGCTAAAACGTGATGAAAACCTGGCCTTAGGCGGGCTTTGCACACTACGACATCGCAGGTGCGATGTCGGTGGGGTCATGTCGAAAGTGACGCACTTCCCGCGTCGCTCTCGACATCGTAGTGTGTAAATCCTAGATGATACTATTAACGAGCGCAAAAGCATCGTAATCGTATCATCGGTGTAGCGTTGGCGAATTCCATAATTACGCTGACGCGACGGTCCGATGTTGTTCCTCGTTCCTGCGGCAGCACACATCGCTGTGTGTGAAGCCGCAGGAGCGAGGAACATCTCCTACCTGCGTCACCGCGGCTCCCGTCGGCTATGCGGAAGGAAGGAGGTGGGCGGGATGTTTACATCCCGCTCATCTCCGTTCCTATTGGCCGCATGCCATGTGACGTCGCAGTGACGCCGCACGACCCGCCCCCTTAATAAGGAGGCGGTTCGCCGGCCAGAGTGACGTCGCACGGCAGGTGTGTGCATGTGAAGCAGCCGTAGCGAATATTATTAGCTATCACAATGATATCGCAGCTGTGACGGGGGCGGGGACAATCGCGCTCGGCATCACAGCATCGGCTTGCGATGTCGCAGCGTGCAAAATACCCCTTAGAGATACTTTAGCATCAAACGTCGCAGATTTCTGAACACTACAAGAAAGTTGAAGTGCTAAGTTTCAAAAACTACATAGAAATTCTATATATTTAAAGGGAATCTGTCACCAGGTTTTTGCTACCTCATCTGAGAGCAGCATACTGTAGGGACAGAGACCCTGATTCCAGCGATGTGTCACTTACTGAGCTGTTTGCTGTCATTTTGATAAAATCAATGTTTTCTTTGCTGCAGATCTAGCAGTTATACAGAGTTCATGAATATGCTGGACTATCTGGCAACACGCTAAGTAGTCCTCTAATGATAATCTACTCCTGATTATACAGTGATTTTATCAAAGCTACACTAAACAGCTCAGTAAGTGATACACTGCTGGAATCAGGATGTCTGCATCATGCTGTTCTCAGATAAGATGGCAAAAACCTGATGACAGATTCCCTTTAATAGAAATATCTTTATTCAGCTTTTCAGCAATTGCAGATCTGAAAATAAGGAAAAACACTTTGATGTTTAAAGGGAACCTGTCATCAGAAATTTAGCTATAAAGCTAAAAGTTCCCCCCTCTGCAGCTCCTGGGCTGCATTCTAGGAAGCTTCCTATAGTTTTTGTGGCACCTTTTATCCCAAAATAAACACTTTGTAAACTGGTACCTTTTCTTATGCAAATTTCTTAAATTTTCCATGGGGGCGGGCTGCCTGTGGTCCGTTGCTGTCCTCCAGCAGATTTACGCCGCCCCCGAACGCTGATTTTGAAAGCTCAGGACACCGCCCCTGGGTGCCCGTGGTCCCGCGCATGCGCTGTTCCACTGTAGCGGTGCCGTGCACTGTGTGCACGTGTGACCGCTGTGACGCTGTGACAGAGGGGGGAACTTTTAGCTTTATAGCTAAATTTCTGATGACAGGTTCCCTTTAAAAGTGTATGTCTCGACACTTGACCTTTGTTTTTTGGGCAGGTTCCAGCACCTTCTAATGATAAACCCTAACATTATGTTGATTATCTTTGCACCTGTGAAGCAATTATACATTTTGCACCACATGCATGAAGTTCAGGCCCTGATTCATCCAAGCAATTTTGCCAGAATTCTGGCATTAATTGCTTTGAAAAGTTGAAAAATTTTAGCGCAGCTCGGAATTTCGCTAAATTTTTGCAACTTTTGCTGTTGTTACACCATTTTCTGCCAGTTATGCCAAAATGGTTGAAGTTTGGATCTGACAAGCTGGGGCTCTCCTTACGCCAACAATTTTACTCTAGTAAGATACTAGTGTAATATTTCTGGTGTACAGAGGTGCATTCTGTTCATCATACGCTCCTGATTCATGAACAGGAGAGTCTTACTCAAGACCGGCGAGAAAATCGACAGTCTTCATGAACCGGGGCCTCAGTGTGCACTTTGGAGTCTCATTTATATACAATAATCATGTACTGTATACACTGTGTGCAGAATTATTAGGCAAATGAATATTTTGATCACATGATACTTTTTATACATGTTGTCCTACTCCAAGCTGTATAGGCTTGAGAGCCAACTACCAATTAAGTAAATCAGGTGATGTACATCTCTGTAGTGAGGAGGGGTGTGGTGTAATGACATCAACACCCTATCTAAGGTGTGCTTAATTATTAGGCAACTTCCTTTCCTGTGGCAAAATGGGTTAGAAGAGAGATTTAAGGGCTCTGAAAAGTCGAAAATTGTGAGATGTCTTGCAGAGGGATGCAGCAATCTTGAAATTGCCAAACTTTTAAAGCGTGATCACCGAACAATCAAGCGTTTCATGGCAAAACGCCAACAGGGTCGCAAGAAGCGTGTTGGGCAAAAAAGGCGCAAAATAACGGCCCATGAATTGAGGAAAATCAAGCGTGAAGATGCCATTTGCCACCAGTTTGCCATATTTCAGAGCTGCAACGTTACTGGAGTATCAAAAAGCACAAGGTGTCCCATACTCAGGGACATGGCCAAGGTAAGGAAGGCTGAAAAACGACCACCTTTGAACATGAAACATAAGATAAAACGTCAAGACTGGGCCAAGAAATATCTTAAGACTAATTTTTCATAGGTTTTATGGACTGATGAAATGAGAGTCACTCTTGATGGGCCAGATAAATGGGCCAGAGGCTGGATCAGTAAAGGGCAGAGAGCTCCACTCCGACTCAGACGCCAGCAAGGTAAAGGTGGGGTATTGGTATGGGCTGGTATCATCAAAGATGAACTTGTGGGACCTTTTCGGGTTGACTATGGAGTGAAGCTCAACTCCCAGACCTTCTGCCAGTTTCTTGAAGACGACTTCTTCAAGCAGTGGTACAGGAAGAAGTTGGTATCGTTCAAGAAAAACATGATTTTCATGCAGGACAATGCTTCATCATATGCATCCAACTACTCCACAGCGTGGCTGGCCAGTAAAGGTCAAAAAGATGAAAAAATAATGACATGGTCCCCTTGTTCACCTGATCTGAACCCCATAGAGAAACTGTGGTCCCTCATAAAATGTAAGATCTACACGGAGGGAAAGCAGTACACTTCTCGGAACAGTGTCTGGGAGGCTCTGGTGGTTGTTAATTGAGAACATAGTTGTTGATCAATAATAAAAAAAATCCTCTAAAATACAACTTGCCTAATAATTCTGCATACAGTGTAGTGCTTAATTTTTGTGTTTGTTTTCAAAATATTTACTATTTGCAGGGTGTGCATTCACTATGATTACAGATTGAGAGACAGTAAGATCCATGATGAGTTTTTGACGCTAATTATTTTTGAAGAATCTTACAAATCTAGCAAAATAAATGGGATTTATAGAAATCTCACGCCCTCTGTGCTTTTAATTACGCATAGTAAAGTGACCTGCGCTGTGAGTTTAAAATTCCACGCCATGTCAATTTTACTTGCAAGCAGTGTCGGACTGGCTACCGGAGAAACCACCAGTAATATCAGTCCAGGCGCGGTTACTTGAATTGAACTCCGGAGCTCTCACCTGTGAAGTGAAGCTTGGCCTGTCCTCATCTGTCATGAACTGAACTGTAATCGCCGGGGAATCAATCGGCGTTCGCAGTTTAGTCCTGGAAACCCGCTGTTCAGTCCAGGCTGCACTCCGGAGCTCAGGTGAGAGCTCCGGAGTTCAATCCAGGTATCTACAGCAGGCCTGGTATTACTGGCGGTTTCTCCGGTAGCCAGTCCGACACTGGTTGCAAGAACTCTAATTTTTATTTGCAGATAATCCCTATAGTCTGTAACAAACTGCACATCATTCACGACCTCTTTACCTCTAGCAACCTATCCTTTCTGGGCATCACTGAAACATGGCTGACACCATCCAACACTGCCTCCCCTGCTGCGCTATGCTACGGTGGCCTTCACTTCACCCACACTCCTCGCCCTGGCAATAGACAAGGTGGAGGAGTGGGCCTCCTTCTTTCTAACAACTGCAGCTTTAATCCAATCCCACCTTTACCCTCCCTTGTCCTGCCTTCCTTTGAAGTGCACTCTGTCCGCATCTATTCTCCTTCCAACCTCCAAGTGGCCATCATATACAGACCCCCAGGCCCTACCACTTCCTTTATAGACCAGTTCTCTGCCTGGCTTCTACACTTTCTCTCTGCTGACATTCCCACTATTATCATGGGTGACTTCAACATCCCCACTGACAGCCACCAGTCAGCAGCCTCCAAACTACTCTCCCTTGCTTCATCTTTTGGTCTATCTCAGTGGTCCACCTCTGCCACCCATAAAGATGGACACACATTAGACCTTATCTTCACCCGTCTCTGCTCTCTATCTAACCTCACTACCTCCCCTCTCCCCTTATCTGACCACCATCTATTGACCTTCTCTGCTCTGTCCTCCTCACCTGCCCCTCCTGTCCAGCACGTATCACACCCTCACAGAAACCTCGCACATGTCAACATACACACCCTTTCTGACTCTATCCTACCACTGTCCTCCATATCTTCAGTCCACGACACAAACAGTGCCACCACTTTCTACAACGCCACTCTCACATCAGCTATTGATTCAGTTGCTCCTCTTGTGCATGGCAGAGTGAGACAAATCAATAGACAACCCTGGCACAACAGCCTCACTAAAAAACTGCGGCAAGTGTCTAGGGCTGCAGAGCGGCGCAGGAAGAAAACGCACTCCCAGGAAGACTTCACCACATTCAAAAATGCAATTCACACATTTCGCTTGGCCCTTACCTCGGCTAAACAGGAATACTTCAGAAACCTCATATCCTCTTTAACACACAACCCCAAACAGTTATTCAATACTTTCAACTCCCTCCTTCGTCCACCACTGCCCCCTCCAACCTCCCTCATTTCCGCAGAAGAATTTGCCACATATTTCAAAGAAAAGATCGACCAAACCAGACAAGTCTTTTCTGCTCAACCACCACAACCCCTTCATATAACAGACCACTGCTTCACCCCCATAAACCTCCTCTCCACTATCACCGAAGAAGAGCTTGCACATCTTCTCTCAAAAGCGCACCTCACCACCTGCGCACGTGATCCCATCCCAACCCACCTCCTCCCCAACCTCACCACTATCCTAATTCCAGCCTTAACCCATCTCTTCAACCTATCTTTAACAACTGGTACCTTCCCTTTTGCCTATAAACATGCAACAGTCACACCCATCCTAAAGAAACCTTCCCTCGACCCAACCTCTGCTGCCAGCTATCGCCCCATATCGCTACTCCCATTCGCCTCAAAACTCCTGGAACAGCATGTCCATGCTGAAATTTCCTCCCACCTCTCCTCTCACTCTCACTTTGACAACCTACAGTCCGGCTTCCGTCCACATCATTCCACTGAATCTGCCCTGACTAAAATCACAAATGACTTACTGCCAAAGCTAACAACCACTTCTCTATGCTCCTACTTCTAGACCTATCCTCAGCTTTTGACACTGTTGACCACTCCCTCCTACTACAGATCCTCTCTTCCCTTGGTGTCAGAGACCTCGCCCTCTCTTGGATCTCTTCATACCTCTCCAACCGCACTTTTAGTGTCTCCCACTCCCACACAACCTCTTCATCCCGTCCTCTCTCTGTTGGTGTCCCTCAAGGCTCTGTCCTGGGACCATTACTTTTTTTTATCTATACATTTGGCCTGGGACAACTCATAAAGTCCCATGGCTTCCAGTACCACCTATATGCCGATGATACTCAGATCTACCTCTCTGGCCCAGATGTCACATCTCTGCTGTCCAGAATCCCAGAGTGCCTATCTGCTATATCTTCCTTCTTCTCCTCTCGCTTCCTAAAGCTCAATGTGGCCAAAGCTGAACTGATCATCTTTCCTCCATCTCACCTACACTCTCTACCTGATCTATCTATTACAATAAATAATATCACGCTCTCCCCAGCATCCAAAGTTCGGTACCTCGGAGTGACCTTTGACTCTGCCTTGTCCTTCATACCACACATTCAATCCCTCACCACCTCCTGTCGTCTTCAACTCAAAAATATTTCCAGAATCCGTCCCTTCATCAATTCTCAATCTACAAAAATGCTAGTGCATGCTCTCATAATCTCCCGCCTCGACTACTGCAACATCCTCCTCTGTGGTCTCCCTGCTAACACGCTCGCCCCTCTCCAGTCCATCCTTAATGCTGCTGCCCGACTGATCCACCTCTCACCTCACTACCACCCTGCTTCTCCTCTCTGCATGTCCCTTCACTGGCTCCCAATCTTCCATCGTATCCAATTCAAACTACTAATACTGACTTACAAAGCCATCCAAAAATTGTCTCCTCCATATATCTCTGAACTAATCTCTCGCTACACTCCAAAACGTAATCTCCGGTCCTCCCAAGATCTCCTTCTCTCCTCCTCTCTCATTCGCTCCTCATGCAACCGCCTCCAAGACTTCTCCCGAACATCCCCAGTCTTCTGGAACTCGCTGCCTCAACACGTCAGATTATCTACTACACTTGCAAACTTCAAACGGAACCTAAAGACTCATCTGTTCAGAAATGCCTATAACCTTCAATGACCTCACTGCTTCACCACCGTGCGGAGCTGCCGCCCCACCACCATGCAGAGCTGCCGCCCCACCACCGTGCGGAGCTGCCGCCCCACCACCGTGCGGAGCTGCCGCCCCACCACCGTGCGGAGCTGCCGCCCAATCTACACCCCACCTACTGTCTCCTCCCCATAATCCTATAGAATGTAAGCCCGCAAGGGTAGGGTCCTCTTCCCTCTGTACTAGTCTGTCTACTGTAACTTGTATATGTATTTTGTATGTAACCCCCTTCTCATGTACAGCACCATGGAATTAATGGTGCTCTATAAATAAATAATAATAATAATAATAGAATTGCATTAGATGCAGTAAAAAAAACACATTCTTTTCTAGTGTGTTTCCACAAATTACCAGAAGTATCTTTTTGTAAAACATGACATACCAAAGGGAGGCAAAAACCATAGCGTCAGAAGCAGAATAAGAACTCATGTAAAAAAAAAACCCCTCAATAAAAAACTCAATGGAAAAAGCACAAGTAACCAAATTTAGCTCATAAGTGCAGAAATGCGGCAGACAACATCGAAAACTCACCAACATCTGCAACATCGAAAACTCACCAAATACTCCTTGTGTAAACTTAGGCTTAGGACTTACTCACGTAAGTGTATACCATGAATGAGTGCTATTTGATGTTACCAGATATGAGGCTAACTAATGTTATTCTATCATCAGACTGCACTAGGATGACATCTGAGTTCAGTCCAATTTCTGCAGGCTCGGAATGGAAAAGATGGAGAAATTGTCTCTTGACAGTATGCTATGATTATCTCATCGGATCACACTTAACTGACACTCAGATCAAACTCACATCATAGCATCATCAATCCAATTCTCTCCTATGAGACAATCAACACTCTTGTGACCCTCGTGATAGTCATAATACAAAATGCAGGGCCGGCTCCAGGTGTTTGTGGGCCCCGGGCAGAAGAGTCCCAGTGGGCCCCATCCACACACAGACACCGATACGAACACGTACATATACATATTTAAAGACAAACTCACAAAAATACATATAAACAGACAAATCTATACAGTCATATACACTTACAGACAGACAGACACACACAACTCTGCTGCATACAGACAAACGCACACAACTCTGCTGCATACAAACACACACCACTCTGCTACATACAGACAAACACAACTCTGCTGCATACAGAAAAACACACACATCTCTGCTGCATACAGACTAACACACACAACTCTGCTGCATACAGACAAATACACACAACTCTGCTGCATACAGACAAACACACACAACTCTGCTGCATACAGACAAACACACACAACTCTGCTGCATACAGACAAACACACACAACTCTGCTATATACAAACACACACAACTCTGCTACATGCAGACAGCCAAACACACACAACTCTGCTACATACAGACAAACAAACACACACAACTCTGCTGCTCTGCAGGGCCCGCACCCGCGGCTCTGCGGGGCCCGCACCCACACACCCGTGGCTCTGCGGGGCCCGCACTCACGGCTCTGCGGGGCCCGCACTCTCGGCCCTGCGGAGCCAACACACGCAGCCTGCGGGTTCCGCACTCGCGGCCCTGCGGGGCCAGCTCACACGACACCGGGGAGGGGTGGGGGGGATTGACAGGGGATACATCCAGGGGGTAGAAGCAGCTCACCGGGGCCCATAATCGGGAGGTGGGGAGGGCACTTACCCGCTTAGGTCACGGTGGAGAGGGGGCCCACATAGCGCCGGACAGAAGCTCGCCTCCTTCATCTGTGGAACTGAGCAGGTGGTAGCTCCGCCCACAGATGAAGTTCAAACCAGGATGTCTGCGCGCCTTAAAGGGACGGCGCAGCAGATTGCTGCCGAGGACTGCGGTCCCTGGAACTCGGCCCGGGGCAGCAGAACTGTAAAGGCGAGTGAGTCCCGGCCAAGGGACAGCAGGACTGACGAGGCCGAGTGGGCCCCCCGGCTCTCCAGGGCCCCGGCATTTGCCCGGGTTTGCCGGGTGCTGACGCCGGCCCTGACAAAATGGCTTGAATATTGTACTTGTCAGCAAAGCAACTGTGTCTATGGGCAGAGTTACTTTTTGCCAAAAGGAAAAAAAATCCAGCTCCAATGCACTCAAGGTAAAATCTTTCCAGCCTTTATTACCAACTTGCTCATAAAATTCTAAAAAAACGGCATGTAGCAAAGGTAAAAAGACATTACAAGACCCCGAGGGGCTAGAAAAATATAAAAAAAAAGAAAAGGCAATGCAATTCAGACACATGATCCTTTGTCAGAGCTACTTTTTGCCATACTTATGAAAAGCGCTTAAAATAAAAACTTGCATCTTTATGTAACCAGAAGGTTTTTTCTTCAAAAGTACGGTAACTCACAAAACTAAACCAAAAGCACCACACTAAGTATAACATGAAACCTTTACTAGTTATATAAGATGCAATATATATTTCTCTTTCTCTGTATTGATTCCTAATTGTTAAAATAAAAAAGATCTGATTTTAAAAAAAAGTAAAACATGAAATGCGACAAATTTTTAAAAATTGCGATAACTTCTGCTTCAAAGCGTTAACTCAAAAGAAAGTGTAGATTAAAGACTGAATTAATGTTTGAGCTCTTGTTATCAGAAATTGTATGAGCATGATCAGAATCATATCTATAAGAAAAAAATCCATTAAAATATCAACATGGTATTATAATAAAAAAATTTTTACCCTTCTGTCCTAGTCGTAACATGACAACATTATGTTTTATTATGCTGCCATGCTGATAATTTAATGGATTTCAAACAAAGGAAATTATATTATTGAAATCTCCAGCCTTTTCTTCCTATGGATCGGTTCTAAACTCCAGCACCAGGCTTGCTGGAGATCCAATGCTATATGTGGTGGTGGAGGAATTAAATTGGTGAGCTCATTGTTTTTTTATAATTGGAATCACAGTTATTGACTACACACAAAGATTATATACTGATGGGCAAAAGGGTAACAATGTTTTGAACTTTTGACTTTCAGGCTGCATATCTCACTATACACTACAGCTTTGAGCGTGAGACTACCTTCATTTTATTGACATTCATCTTGGCTATTTCATATATGAATTTGACTTGTAACTACTTCACATATGATCAATTAGGCAGATTCTTGTCACGTTACTCTATTGTTGCTGTTTTGCTTCTGGTGGTGGAATAATCTTTTTCTTTCTGTATATTACAAATTACAACCTGTTCTTACATTCTCTAATAGCTCAGTGTGCTATTAGGTTGATTCCCAAGAGAAAGGTGACTGGTTCGAATCGAGGAGCAGCCATGAAGAAGATTTTCCAAGAACAGAGGAACAGTATAATGCGGCTCGTTGATCGCAGTCTCTCGGTCAAGGAAATTGTAATACTGCATCATGTGAGTGCCATGAGAGTTGAAAGAATACAAAATTAAGTCCATCCATCCATTTCAAAGAGCTGGATGACCAGGCAAAATCTCAGAGTCAACAAGTCTGCTCATCACAAGGTCTATTAGTTCTGCTGTGATAAACACAGCAGTGGAGGTAGTTTTTATACTTCGTAATATTGAGATCACAGATGTTCATGAAAGCACCGTGCGAAACACATTACACAAGTCTGGAATGGTGGCCCAAAAGCGTCAACTTCAACATAGTCGTAAAAAGCACCTGTTCGGGTTTGCAAAAAGTACAAAAAGTGTATAGTAGAAGATTGAAAATGGGTCATTTGGAGTGATGAGCTGAAAGTCAATAGACTAGGCTCTGATAAGTGCAAGTGGGTCTGGAAGAAACAAGAGAAAAAGGGGCTAATAAATCAAGAATTTGAAAAAACTGTCAAGTTCGGTGGAGGAAACCTGATGATTTGTGGATGTTTCACAGTCAATAGTGTTGGATACTTGACCAGGATCGATGGTGGTCACAATGCTGAGTTATATGTGAGTATCCTACAAGACGAGTTACTTTGTACACTTGAGTACTATGGGTATGAAAAGGACGACAGTGTTCCAACAGGACAACGACTTAAAGCATACGTCAAAGAAATGGTTAAATAACAAAGCAGTAGAAATGCTGGATTGGTGCCCACAGGCCCCAGACCTCAACCCAATCAAACACTTGTGGGTAGAGTTGACGAAAAAGCTGTATACATACCCAAGTGAGTCAACTAGTATGCACAAAGATTGGGAACATATAGAAGAGATCTGAGATGAGATATTGGTCAAGACATGCTTGAATCTGATCGAGAGCATTCAGGCACTTTTGAAAGCCAAAGGTGAATTTACAAAATGTTAGCAAAATAATAAAAATTTAGATTGTTAGGAGCAAACTTGTAACAATACAGTGACATGACAAGGATGGTGAAATATGGAGCCTGAAAAACAAAAGTTCAAAACATTGTTACCCTTTTCCTCGTAAGTGTATATTAAAAAGTGATGAATATTATCTTGACCTTTTTTATGCTGCCCTTCTGGTATAAGGAAGATGAAGATGAGTCCATGATCATGAGAGTTATTTTCAGCTGTGTTTTATTTCTATACATTTCAAAGCCTACATCGGCTTCGTCATCAGGAAAAGGCCACTTTGATTGTGGCCTTTTCCTGATGAAGAAGCCGATGTAGGCTTTGAAACATGTAGAAATAAACCACAACTGATGGTAACTCTCATAATCGTGGACTCATCTTCATCTTCCTTATGCCAGAAGGGGCAGCACAAAAAAGCTCCAGATAATATTCATCACATTCATCTCTCTCAGATTTGGATCTGCAGCAGCCCTACATTATATGTCCATTACTCTTCAAACCAGGTGAGTACACCTAATACTTCTCCTATCCTCCACACCACCGGATAAGACCCTCTGCTTTTTTTTTTTCCTCAGCACATCCTCTATATTGAACAAGAAAATAGGTTACTGACTATCTAAAACTTGCGAGGCTTTGTTTTGTAGACACGTTTTCTCCATGATATTTGAACATGGCACCATGACATTATCATGATAATCTAACAAATCACCATGACATTATAGACCGGAGTTCTTAATGTGTTTATGACAGGGGACACATGGGTTTCACATCTTATCTGTCTTTTAGACCTTGGGTTATATGCTCCCTGTCTTTGATTAAGAGTATAATATGCAACTTTCAGAATCAGTCAGAATCTATTATCACCCACCTGACGTTGTGTTTGCTATAAATTTGCAGTAAGAAGCAGCTGGATCCTTGTGTTTAATGTTCATTTTATATATGATTAGTTTGACATTTTGATGAGGTTTTGCTGCAGAGAAACCTTGCATCTTTTTGCTTTGTCTTAGATGACGTGTTTATGAATAAGAGACTTTTCTGAACGACACATAAATTGATTCCATCTTTCTATTTTTAAAAATGTTACCACTGGTAGAAATAACAAAAGTTTTCACATGCAACATAAAATTGCAGTTTGTACCATACATCAGTGGAAAATAGTTTGGTATGCAAACAGAGGAAACTATGTAGTAAACCAAGACCTTATTACATAAAATTTAACCTTGAACATGAAGTAACTGGCAAATCTAAATTATGATCTGTCATGTTATGTTCCCGGTTTCTTCCTTCTGTAGAGAAGTTATATAACACTGGTCTGTAAAACAACAGCCACCTTGTAAAGAATACCTATAAGTGATGTATAAAGGTGAAGCAGGCAAATGGCTACGTTTTTTCTATCACTACTTGCACCATTGAGTTGACTGAAGCATAAAGGCCACTTCACACATAACGAGATCGCTAACAACATCGTTGCTACGTCACAGTTTCTGTGACGAAACAACGACTTCACCAGCGATCTCGTTATGTTTGACACGTACTAACGATCCGCCCCCTGCTGTGAGATTGTTGGTCGTTGCTGAATGTCCTGGGCCATTTTTGGCTTGTTGGAGTCCTTCTGGGCAGGATGGATCTGTATGTTTGACACCTACCAACGATCTCATTAACGACCTAGATGAGAACTTAAAGTGTGACACGTAGGCGTGTAGTTGCATCACCTTTTCCGCACCCCCCGCTGCATCGTTACTAAAGTCGTTGGGAAAATGACTGTGTGACATCTCACCAACGATCTCACCAACGACTTAACAACGATCCGTAGTACGTATGCGTAGTAAAGATCTCATTAACAATCTCGTTATGTGTGACTGGACCTTAAGACAGCAAGTGAAGCTATGGCCTGCACAATTGGATCTTTAGTAGCTCCATTGAGTTTATATGTTGCCTAAGACAATGAATTGCAGACACAGAAAAAAGTGGGCCCTTGTGTAAGAACAATATCTGGGCCCTTTGCAGTCCAATAACTCATCACTATGCACAAATCTACTTATTTTGAAGGTGGAAATGGGCTGTCTTATCTCTTAGGCCCCAGGATGCACCAATAGTATGTTCGCCTCTAGTTACTTGCATCATAGAATGTTATTGTGGCCTACAACATTGATTAACATGGCGGACTGTTCTTAGAGGGAAACTGTGCACTTTATCTCATGTATTTTACAGTAAGATGTGCTCAGTAAATAGCCCTAAATATTAAGCTGTTAGATTGTTACCATTTTAAGTGGCAACTGCCTGAAACAAACTACAATAAGCAACTTATCCTTTAGTTAAAAGGGTTTCCCCCTACAATAATCCTGATGATATACCTCTAAGATAAGACATCAATAAATTGGTGGTGATTAGGGATGAGTGTGTTCTACCATGCTCGGGTGCTCGGTACTCATAACAAGCAGTCAGATATTCAAAGGGGCTTGACTCTTATATGGAATATAATGGAAGTCAATGGGGAACTTGAGCATTTTTTCAGAAGATCTTCCAGAAAAATGCTCCAGTCCTCCATTGACTTCCATTATACTCTGTACGCGAGTCGAGTCCGTCTGAACGTTCGACTGCTTGTTATGAGTACTGAGCACCTGAGCATGGTAGTGCTTACTCATCACTTGTGGTGATCTGACACCCGGCACCCCGATTGATTAGCTGTTACCAGCTCAAGCAGCAGGGAATGTAAACAGTATAGGGAGCAGAACACCACAGCTGTGTCACACCGTTAAATGGCGGGTACTGCCGTTCAGCTTCTATTTGAAACGGAGCATGTTGGCATCTTCTTCTCTCTTTTCAGAACACATACTGGCAAGGATTACCATGTATATGTATGCAGAGTTAGGAGGAATAGCTATTTGCCATGAAAGCAAATTGCCAACAGTTACGGTATCTGAAGTGTATGGCCAGCTTAAAAGAAGAGCACACCATTAACAATACACGAAAAAATCATTAAAGGCCCACATATAAATCAGACTAAAGTCATTGAACCCTATATGTGGGCTAGATGGACAATCTAGTGTGCATGGAGACTTACAAACTAGATCCGATTTTTATACAGCTGATGCTTTTGTTCTCTGCGACATAAGCAGATGTCTCACTATTAGAAAACAGAGGCGTTTGGCAGAGCGAGTGCTCCTGTGTATAGAGGAGTTGGCAGAGAAAATGTTGTTCAGCCGCACCTATCTACTGTGTATGAGGCCCCTAAAGGCCGCTTTACATGCAGCGACATCGCTAGCGATGTCGCTAGCGATCGCACCCGCCCCCGTCGCTTGTGCATCATGGGCAAATTGCTGCCCGTGAGGAACAATATCGCTTGGATGCGATACACGTACTTACCTTCCTAATGACGTCACTGTGGCCGGTGAACAAACTCTTTTCTAAGGGGGAGGTTCGTGCGGAATCACAGCAACGTCACACAGCGGGCCACCAATAGAAGCGGAGGGGCTTAGAGCAGCCGCATTAACCTCATGCCCACCTCGTTGCCGGAGGACGCAGGAACGCTGTTGTTCGTCATTCCCGGGGTGTCACATGTAGCGATATGTGCTGCCTCAGGAACGACGAACAACCTGCATACCAAACGAGCAACGATTTTTGGGAAACGAACGACGTGTCAACAATCAACGATTTTGGTAAGTATTCAGATCGTTAGCAGTCGCTCGTAGGTGTCACACGCAACGACGTCGCTAACGAGGTCAGATGTGCGTCACGAATTGTGTGACCCCAGCGATATCTTGTTAGCGATGTCTTTGCGTGTAACAGGGTCTTTAGTGCTGTAGATTGCTCATTGTCAATGCAAACTGGAATAATTTGTGTACTCGGATAAAAAAAATAAACATTAAGAACTTAAATACCATATATACTCATGTATAAGCTGAATTTTTCAGCAAATGTTTCTTACTGAAAAAGCCCCCCTCAGCTTAGGTCCCAGTTACGGATTAAAGGAGCACCTTTTTTTTGTTTTGGGGGGAAAATGGGGGTGCATCTTATAATTCGGATATAGTTGAGTGGGTCGGTGCAGTGAAGCAGGATCACAGGACAAAGAATCGGCGATACTGTGGTTCGGGGGTGTTGCAGTGGTGTCATGGCTCAGGGGTGTCGTGGTGGGCATCATTGAGGCTGCAGGCGGGCCGCTGGCACCGTTGAGCCCGCCAACGGTTGATGCGATAGACTTCAAGAAAATGGCCATGGAAGTGGCGCGTGCGCAGATTGAAATCTCAGCTCTCCGAGGCCTAAATCTGTGCATGCGCCACTTCTTCCATGCCATGTTCAAGCCATGTTCTTGAAGTCTATCTCGCCAACCGCCTGCGGGCTCAACAGAGCCCACCAACATGCTCACTGGAGCCTGCCGCGGCACCCTTGAGTCCGCAGTATCACTGACCCACCTGAGCCGCGACACCCCGAGCCCGAAGTATTGCCGACCTTACATACTATGTCCCCCTGAGCCACTGACACCCCTGTCCTTCGAGTCCACAGCACCGCCGACCCAGCCTCTTGAGCCGCATTACCACCACCGTCACGCCACCCTTGTGAGCTAATATAAGACACACTAGGATTATAAAATGGACTCCCATTTTAACATTAAAAATCATTTTTCCCAATTTTCCTTCTCTAGATTTGGAGTGCGTCTTTTAATCTTAGGCTTATACTTGACTCAATAGGTTTTCCCAATTTTTTGTGGTAAAATTGGTGCCTCGGCTTATATTCGGGTCGGCTTATACTCAAGTATATACGGTAATTGGTCTTTTATAGGAATTTTAAATGTTTTTTTACGAACACAAATAAAAGACAAAGGATCTAAATGATTTTTAGGAATTTGTGATATAACAAAAAAATCCCGTTGACAACATTGACTTCTCCCGGGGTTATGGTATATTTGACAGAATGAATATTGCTGAATTCTTACTGTCAAAAATACTGAAACC
Organism: Anomaloglossus baeobatrachus; assembly: GCF_048569485.1. Lineage (NCBI taxonomy): Eukaryota > Metazoa > Chordata > Amphibia > Anura > Aromobatidae > Anomaloglossus > Anomaloglossus baeobatrachus. Next base: position 483,049,883 of record NC_134354.1, on the reverse strand, counting down.
CCCGATAAAGAAGGAAAAACACAGACATGAACAGAGCTAAAGCTGGACATAAATCAGTTTTCAGACTAATCATTGATATTATTACTGACTTTCCTTGACTTACTTTACTATTTATTATCCTGCATTGGGTCACCCGGAGATGTTATCAGACAACCAACAAACACTGTATTTCTAATTCCTTTGCACAAGATGAATAAATGAATTTTGACCATACATATACTGGAATATTTACCATGTAAATGGATTATAGTCTTAAAACAATCCAGGTTAACCCCGTCAGGTCCATAGCTAAATAATTACTGCTGTCAGTCTGTAGGTCTTCAAGGCCACTGATGATTTATTTTCTTTGTCTGTTCATGTTTACGCTAAATAAATAGATAGTTGACATTGCTGTAGGGGTAAATTACAATCCAGCCTTGGCTGCACTGATGTCTTGCATTATCTTGTGGTCATACTTTGTATACTGTAATGGAATTGTAATGCGTTTCAACTCGCTGGCTGTCAGAAGGACCAGCAACATGTTGTGTGCATAGGCAATTATTGACCTCTGTGTCTGCTGAACCGGAGAAGCTGAAATCTAGATTCTGAATGGTGTTGTCAATTCTTTCTTTTATTTTCGCAATATAAAGCAATGGAACAGATTTATCGTGACGGTTTAAATGGAAATGTAAACTTACAAAGTGAAGTGTTCAGGCCAAGCCAAAACCATCGATAGTGATTTGCTAAGGAATAAATGCATATTCCTATAAACATGTATCACACCGGCAACATTCTCTATCAGGACTTGTATTATAAAACTATCGCAAGGAAAAAAAAGTGGCTCAGATTCGAGGTCTCATATCTAAGGCTGGAACATTAAAGCAGTGATTTGATAGTTGCTCTATTTTTTGGCCAACGCTTGATTTGGTACACAAAACCCATTAAGCTTAATGAACTGGCACACTTAAAGGGAACTAGGCACTTCAGATAATGCTATTTATCTACAGATATAACGTACATCTAAATAACATTAGAAAAGTCTCCAACCACTATACTAAAATGTGTTCCTTATAGGAGTCTTTGGCTATAGTCACTGCTCACAGCACTGAGTCGGCTCCTGGGAGAAATATAATTATTTTCTCTCAGGTGCCACACTTTCAGTATGATGGCTGGGTTCCCTTTAAAGGCCCTTGTACACATTAAACTAAAGCCAACTGAACCCACCAATATTGGTGGGATCAGATTACAGTGTAATATGACAATAACAGTGTAATATAAATTAGGATATGTTCAAACAGGGCTTTTTTGGTAAGTTTTTGCTGCGTTTTTTCATTGATACAACCCATTTTGTAGAAAAAACACATGCAAAACAAACTTACCAAAAAAGCCCTGTGTGAACATACCCTTAGAGCTTTTTTTGGTTCGTTTTTTTACTGACCAAAACCTGATCTTGTGGCAGGGAATCTCCTTTGAGTCATCTGTGGTTTTGGTGTGTTTTTGGTGCAGATTTGCTGCATTTTTTCCACAAAATTTTTGTATCATGAAAAATGTAGCAAAAACGCTTCAAAGAATTGACATGCTCATTCTTTGAAACCTGCAGGAAAAACGCAGGTATTTGACAAAACAGGAAAAAAATCTGTAGGGGTGTGTGTGTGTGGGTGTGCGCGCGCGCATGAGATTTCAGAAATCTCATAGACTTTGCTGGGACTGTAAAAAGCAGCATTTTATTAGCATGGATTTGCATAAAACCAAGGCAAATGTGCAGCTAAAAAACGCAGTAAAAAAGCACCAAAAAAGCCCCGTGTGAACTTAGCCTTAATCTATGTTCACAGTGGGCGTTATTAGCTACAGATTTGCCTTGGTTTTATACAAATCCATGCTAATAAAATGCTGCTTTTTACAGTCCCAGCAAAGTCTATGAGATGTCTGAAATCTCATGCACACACACACCAACACGTCAAGATTTTTTCCTGACGGTTTTGTGAAATACCTTCAGTTTTGCAGCGTTATGAAAAGAATGAACATGTCAATTCTTTTCAGCGCTTTTGCTATGCTTTTTCACCCTAGTGACAGGTGGACTGGCAGATATCCTGCCTAATAAAATAACCCGGTTAGGCCCAGATTTGATTCAGGGTATCTGGCCGGAACTTAAATGGTGGTGGGGATAGGGGGATTTGAGCAGGCGCGGTATATTTACCGAATCACCAGCACGACGGTACGCTCCCGTGGCTCCTCTACTTTCCCCACTCATTACATATTCACTGCTTTCATCTGTGTTTGGTTGCAGTCAGATGCGCCTCCACCAGTACAACAGCGAGCAGTACAGTTCTGTGGCTACCCGCTGTGATCTTGCAGCAGAGCTGAATCGTCGTGGGACCTCGTGTGGATTACGTCGGACCTGCAGGGGTGATTATTGGGTTAATAAAGTGGTGAAAGAAGGGGCTTTTTATATTTTATCTTAAATAAAGATTTTTTTCAGTGTTTGTGTTTATTTTTTTTCACTTATTACAGATTGGTGATGGGGGTGTCTCATAGACGCCTGCCATTACCAATCTAGGGCTTAGTTGCAGCTATGAGCTGCGATTAACCCCTGATATCACCCTGATTGCCACTGCACCAGGGCAATTCAGGAAGAGCCGGGTAAGGTGCTGGGATTGTCGCATCTAATGGATGCAACAATCCTGGGCAGCTGCAGGCTGATATATTTAGGCTGGGTCTCTCCAGCCTGAGAATATTAGCCCCAACTGTCGGGCTTTATCTTGGCTGGGTAACAAATTTGCGCAGTCTGCACACTGTTTTTTTTAAATTATTTATTTAAAAAACCGCATGGGGTCCCTCTTATTTTGATACACAGCCAAGATAAGCACACAGCTTGAGATTGCAGGCTGTGGCTGTAGGCTTTATCTGTGCTGGGTATCAAAATATGGGGGAAACCTACGTCATTTTTATTTATTTAATTATTTTTTACTGCACGATAGACCTACAGACTCCAGTGGGGAGGGGTGAAGCAGTGAATATGCATGAGGCTAATGAGCGGCACCGGAAGTAGGAGGAGCCACAGAAGCAGGTACAGTTGAGCCAAGAATGTATGGACAACTTCCAGTTAAGTGGGCGTGACCAGCTGGATTAGTGGGCGTGAATGGCTTGGTTAGTGAGCTTGGAGATGTTTTCTCCCTTCCATTACAATCATGCTTCGCCCCCCTGCCCCCGTGTGATAGGGGCCTGTTTAATGACATCATACCTAGAAGGAGCCCATACACTCTAGCTACTACTGGAGACTGGTAAGTATAGCGCGCTTGCTTTACTTTATTTTCTTTAGTACCCAAGTGCTGGATCCAGGTCAATCTTGGCCCGGTCCAGCACTGGGTACTCTAGAACCCTTGCTGGTCTTGACATCACAGAAAAAAACACAATAAAAAGGCCACACAAACCGCACCAAAACCGCAGATGACTCCCAGAAGACATCCTGCCACAAGATCAAGTTTTGGTCAGGAAAACATAGCCATAAGGCCCCTTTACACACTGAGACTTTCTAGTTTTCCCAGCAGCGATCTCGACCTGGCCGGGATCGCTGGAAAGTCTCTAACAGTCACTGGTGCATTGTCAAACAGGCAGATCTGGCCAACGACGCAGCAGCGATACAGACTTGCAGAACAACCTCACAGGAAAGAGAACGCTAGCACGCCTATGGGCTGGGTCGCTAACGATGTCATTGTAACGGTGTCAAACACACCGATACATGCTGCGCAGCAGGAAACAAAGGACCAAGGAATGGTCATGATCAACTTGTAGCGATCAGCGACCTCACAGCGGGGGCCAGGTCGCTGATGCGTGTCACACATTGCAATGTCACTGGGGAGGTCGCTATTACGTCACAAAACCGGTGACATTACAGCAATATCGCTAGCGATGTTGCAGTGTGTAAAGGGAACTATAGGGTCTTCCAAATCCCTCCAGACAGATTATGTCACAGGAGGGAAGCAGTCCAATTGTTGTATTTTCACAGATGATTGTTTTGTTCTCCCTGGAGATAAGCCATCCAGGCAGCTCTGTTGTAGAGCACATGGCTGATCCTGGGGAGTCAGGAGTGATAGTTGTCCACTGAACAGTCATTCAGTAAGAGGTATCTAATGTGTATGGGGGCCTTCAAAATAAAATCTACATTGTTCAAGAATGAGAAATTTATTGCTCATTTTCTTTGTGGAAATTTGTGACAGCTAGATATATACATTTATAAGCCTTTAAACGTCCATGCACAATTAAAGGGTTTTTGGCTTCTATATACATTTCTGCAGATCGTAAATATTTCACACTGTCAGTATTTGGCAATGTCAGGATTCCTCTTTGTTTCCTGCTCGAGTGGATTTGTCACATAACCATAAGTATGCAATTTGCATACTTGCGATCACGTCATTGCTAACGTCTCATTCACTTCTCTCAGCATTGAAAAACGCAGATAAAAAGCTACTTGGCTCTCTCAAGATAGAAATAGAGGAGAATCCACACAGTGTGCACATTGCACACTGCCAGAATTCAGCAATCTGCATGCATATAGAGTAATTGCATAAATGTATTTAAACACAGAAGACCGCTTTAAGAACTTAAAGATTTTCTAATCTGTAGCGCTTTTTTGTATTGCATAATTGCAACATGGTTGTACCCTATGACTCTTATTCATGGGTCAATAGCTTTGATATTGACACCCTCTTTTTTCTCTGTGCGTGACTTGGCTGTTAATGTACTTTGTGGCCACGGTTTTTCTTTGTCGGATTAGCCCTATTATTGGCATTTTCTATGGCACCACGTTTGTGTTATACAGTGCCTACAAGTAGTATTCAACCCCCTGCAGATTTAGCAGGTTTACACATTCGGAATTAACTTGGCATTGTGACATTTGGACTGTAGATCAGTCTGGAAGTGTGAAATGCACTGCAGCAAAAAAGAATGTTATTTCTTTTTTTTTTTTTTTTTTTTAATTGTGAAATGTTTATTCAGAGGGTCATTTATTATTCAACCCCTCAAACCACAAGAATTCTGTTTGGTTCCCCTAAAGTATTAAGAAGTATTTCAGGCACAAAGAACAATGAGCTTCACATGTTTGGATTAATTATCTCTTTTTCCAGCCTTTTCTGACTAATTAAGACCCTCCCCAAACTTGTGAACAGCACTCATACTTGGTCAACATGGGAAAGACAAAGGAGCATTCCAAGGCCATCAGAGACAAGATCGTGGAGGGTCACAAGGCTGGCAAGGGGTACAAAACCCTTTCCAAGGAGTTGGGCCTACCTGTCTCCACTGTTGGGAGCATCATCCAGAAGTGGAAGGCTTATGGAACTACTGTTAGCCTTCCACGGCCTGGACAGCCTTTGAAAGTTTCCACCCGTGCCGAGGCCAGGCTTGTCCGAAGAGTCAAGGCTAACCCAAGGACAACAAGGAAGGAGCTCCGGGAAGATCTCATGGCAGTGGGGACATTGGTTTCAGTCAATACCATAAGTAACGTACTCCACCGCAATGGTCTCCGTTCCAGACGAGCCCGTAAGGTACCTTTACTTTCAAAGCGTCATGTCAAGGCTCGTCTACAGTTTGCTCATGATCACTTGGAGGACTCTGAGACAGACTGGTTCAAGGTTCTCTGGTCTGATGAGACCAAGATCGAGATCTTTGGTGCCAACCACACACGTGACGTTTGGAGACCAGATGGCACTGCATATGACCCCAAGAATACCATCCCTACAGTCAAGCATGGTGGTGGCAGCATCATGCTGTGGGGCTGTTTCTCAGCCAAGGGGCCTGGCCATCTGGTCCGCATCTATGGGAAGATGAATAGCACGGCCTACCTGGAGATTTTGGCCAAGAACCTCCGCTCCTCCATCAAGGATCTTAAGATGGGTCATCATTTCATCTTCCAACAAGAGAACGACCCAAAGCACACAGCCAAGAAAACCAAGGCCTGGTTCAAGAGGGAAAAAATCAAGGTGTTGCAGTGGCCTAGTCAGTCTCCTGACCTTAACCCAATTGAAAACTTGTGGAAGGAGCTCAAGATTAAAGTCCACATGAGACACCCAAAGAACCTAGATAACTTGGAGAAGATCTGCATGGAGGAGTGGGCCAAGATAACTCCAGAGACCTGTGCCGGCCTGATCAGGTCTTATAAAAGATGATTATTAGCTGTAATTGCAAACAAGGGTTATTCCACAAAATATTAAACCTAGGGGTTGAATAATAATTGACCCACACTTTTATGTTGAAAATTTATTAAAATTTAACTGAGCAACATAACTTGTTGGTTTGTAAGATTTATGCATCTGTTAATAAATCCTGCTCTTGTTTGAAGTTTGCAGGCTCTAACTTATTTGCATCTTATCAAACCTGCTAAATCTGCAGGGGGTTGAATACTACTTGTAGGCACTGTATAAGTTGTGGTATATAGTTTCTCATTATAAAAATGCTTAAGTGCTCTAGCTAGTATTGACTGCAGCATCCAAGATTTCAATAACCAGGACAAATTTAGTCTGTTATGGATGGTGTAGACACAGCTCTCGAACCCACACCAGCCTTGGGTAATCCACTTATGGTGGAATGGATAGCTTTAAACCATCCTAGAATAGTCCCAAATGTTAGGCATTATTTTGCTGTTCTTGAAGACTTGCCAAATGTCCTGAATACAATTATACTTATTATATACAGTAATTATTATTACTAATTATACTCTTCAGGATTATATATAATTAATATATAAACTAAAGGCTGCTTTACACGCTGCGACATCGCTAAAGCTATCTCGTTGGGGTCACGGAATTTGTGACGCACATCCGGCCGCTTTAGCGATGTCGTTGCATGTGACACATATGACCAATTTTGTTTCGTTGCAAAAACTTTCAAAATCACTCATCGGTGACACGCCCCCCTATTCTCGATTATCGCTGCAGCTAGCGATGTAGTTCCTCGTTGCTGCGGCAGCACACATCGCTATGTGTGACACCGCAGGAACGATGAACCTCACCTTACCTGCGTCTGCCCGCAATGAGGAAGGAAAGAGGTGGGGGGATGTTACGTCCCGCTCATCTCTGCCCCTCCGCTTCTATTGGGCGGCGGGTTCAGTGACGCTACTGTGACGTCGCTGTGACGCTGAACGAACCGCCCCCTTAGGAGGCAGTTCGCCAGTCACAGCGACGTCGCTAGGCAGGTAAGTAGTGTGACGGGTCCGCGCGATGTTGTGCTCCACGGGCAGCGTTTTGCCCGTGTCGCACAACCGATGGAGGCAGGTACACACGCTAGCAATATCGGTCACGATATCGCAGCGTGTAAAGCGGCCTTTAATTTTAGTTTTCAACAAAGACATTTTCCTTTCAAAAAGAGGTGACTCGGGCAGCCTTGATGTTGCTGTAAACCACATTGATATTTCATTTTCCAGAAACGGCTTTAAAATCGCCATGTTTTGGCTCCTGGTACAAGAATCTAGTACTTCCGTGTTTCCCTGAAAATAAAGTGTCTTATATAATTTTTTGCCTCCAAAAATTCGATATGCTTTATTTTTGGGGTTGGTCTACTTTATGGTTAAATACGGCTAATTGTAACAGGGTGCTAGCTAAAAAATATACCATTTATATAAAGGGAAACCTGCACACAAAATTCAGAGAAATATGAACAAGCAAAACTGCTGTATGATACATAAAGAAATGAAATATACAATTAGCCATATGAAAAGTTGGAAAAATTGAAAATGTGACATTGCATGACTGCTGAGGATTATTTGGAAAACTTTATATATCACTTTATATAAATTGTGTATTTTTTAGCTAGCACCCTGTTCACATTTACAATGGTGTTCCAGCAGTCTTTGATCGTTATGCAATTTTTTTTCTGTCTGAGAACCCAGTCCCGCACTTGAGCCATGTTTGTTCAATTTCCTATATAGCCAGGTCCCTGGCTTCCCATACACAAGTAGGTTTCAACCGCACATAGAGGTAACATTTGGTTAGGGACCCATACACACAAGCAGGTTTTAACCGGATATAGAGGTAACATTTGTTGTTAGGGACCCGATAAATAAGAGATTACCGTGTAGTGGTTATGGGGCAGTAATGAATTGATCAATACATTAGCAAAATATATCTTTTTTTCAAATAATCCTTAGCAGTCATGCAATGTCACATTTTCAATTTTTCATATGGCTAATTGTATTTTTCATTTCTTTATGTATCATAGAGCAGTTATGCTTATTCATATTTCTCTGAATTTGGTGTGCAACTTTCACTTTATATAAATTGTGTATTTTTTAGCTAGTACCCTGTTCACATTTGCAATGGTATTCCAGCAGTCTTTTTGATTGTCATTACCATTGCTGGCTGGAAGAAGTAACATTCATGCAGAGTTAGTGAGAGCTGAGTGATACTGTGATCGGATGTGTGTATGTGTGTGATAGCGGAGTGATGCTGCGATCAGATGTGTGTGTGTGTGTGTGTGTGTGAGAGTGTAGTGATAGTGAGATCCATTGTATGTATGTGAGAGTGTAGAGATACTGGGACCCAATGAGTGTGTGTGTGTGTGTGTGAGAGAATGAAGAGAAACTGGGACCCGATGTGTGTGTTAGAGCGGAGGGATACTAGACCCGATCTGTGTATGTGAGAACGGAGGGATACTGGACCCGATCTGTGTGTGTGTGTGTGTGTGTCTGTGTGTGTATGTGTGTGTGTGTGTGTGTGTGTGTGTGTGATAGAGTGTAGGGATACTGGACCTGATCGGTGTGTATGTATGACAGCAGAAGGATACTGACCCCGATGTGCGTGTGTGTGAGAGCATAGCGATACTGGACCCGATGTGTGTGTGTGTGTGTGTGTGTGTGTGTGTGTGTGTGTGAGCTTAAGAGCACTGGCTCCGATCTGTGTGTGTGTGAGAGCATAGGGATACTGCACCCGATCTGTGTGTGTGTGAGAGTGTAGGGATACTATGCTGGGGATCGGCGCCGGCAAGGTTTCACTACAGTTGAATCATTTTAGAGCTTTCTGCACTATACCAATGGCTGCTCTCCGACAATCAGATGCAAGGAGGTGATGTCATATAGCGACTATACCATTGGTATAGTGCAGAAAGCTCCTCTGCACGGCACCGCAAATGATTCAACTGTGCTCTGCTGGCGACGATCCCCGGTATATGGCCATGATCGTCAGGGGGTCTGGGGGCCGCAACAAGCAGCCTCCGGGGCCGCATGCGGCCCGCGTCTTTGAGACCTCTGGTCTAGACGATTAATTCACTTTTATTGAATGACACATTCCATCTAGACGTGTGCAGCCTTGCTCAATTCACTTGTATTGATCAACGCCATGCACATTTAGTTAGAATGTGGCCGGGAGTATACATACAATATACTTGAGGTCACATGACCATTCGGTCTCGCTGCCAGCACCAGAGATTAATCCTCACAGCGCATATGGCATGCAGTCTGAGGATTCAGAAGTCTGCAGTTGGATGGAGTAACTGCAGACTTTTGTAAAAAGCCTGGACAACCCTGTTAAAAGGAATCTGTCACCAGGTTTTTGCCACTTTATCTGAGAGCTGCATAACAAAGGGGAAGAGAGCCTGAATCTTATTCTAGCGATGCGTCACTTACTGGGCTGCTTAGTGTAGTTTTGATAAAATCACTGTTTAATCAGCAGTAGATTATCATTAGAGGACTACTTGGTCTGCTGCCGGATAGTCCAGCATATTCATGAACTCTGTATAACTGTTATATCTGCAGCAGAAAAACATAGATTTCATCAAAATGACAGCTAATAGCTCACTAAGTGACACATCGCTGGAATCAGGGTCTCTGTCCCTACATTATGCTGCTCTCAGATGAGGTAACACAAACCTGGTGACAGTCCCTTTAAGACATAGAATGTTGTGTAAGTGAGTTTCACACTTTCTGATTCATGCATTGTTGCAGAGTATAGTAAACACAGTAGTTTGCTATGAACAGATAAATCAACATGTATACAGTCATTCATGTTATGTACAGTATATCACCCTCACATTTTTGTCAATATTTTATATCTTTTCATGAGAAAACACTGAAGATATGACACTTTGATCAGAGGTGTATCTAGGCTTTCCGGCACCCGGGGCAAGAATTCAATTTGGCCCCCCGCCCCCCATGTGACCATTTATATGTGATTTGCACACTTAGTCACGTGATGATGAGCTGCTCTTAATAATTCTCTCAAAGTTCAAAGAGAAACATAGGAAGAAAGGCTAATTGTCTCATGCAAGTATGAAAATCACATATGAGTGGAAAGGCCATGTGGTGTCTGCTGGAACCAGCGAGCAGAGCTGAATCTTGACAGGGAGTATATTACATGCTGTTAGGATTGGGCTACACTGTTTAATTTTATAAGTAAAGGGCTTCTCCAGGTTTCAGATAAAAATCTGCAGTCACTCAATGTGTCACTCTGTGACTATAGACTTCTGAATTCTCACACTGCACACTGTCAGGATTCTCTGGTGCCGGTGGTGAGTGGGAGGTCACGAAACTGTAAGTATGTGATTTACATGCATGTGGTCACGTGCAGACTAGACATGTATGGCCTCACTCAATAAAAATGAATTGAGTAAGGCCGGACACATCTAGTCAGAATGTGGCCAGAAATATAAAAATCTCATACTTGCGCTCACATACACATACACGCTACGATATATCTAACGATATGTCATCGGGGTCACGTCGTTAGTGACGCACATCCGGCATCGTTTCACATATCGTAGTGTGTGACAGCTACGAGCGACTGTGAACGAGCAAAAATACTCACCTTATCGTTGCTCGTTGACATGTCTCTCATTTTAAAAAAATTGAGCGTCCTTCTGCGCGCCGGTTGTTCATTGTTCCATAGGCAACACACATCGCTCCGTGTGACACCCCAAGAACGATAAACTGCAGCTTACCTTCGTCCCGAGGGCAATGCGGAAGGAACGAGGTGGGCGGGATGTTTACGTCCTGCTCATCCCCGCCCCTCCGCTTCTATTGGCCGGCCGCTGTGTGACGTCGCTGTGACGCTGAACGTCCCACCCCCTTCAGGAAGTGGATGTTCGCCGCCCACAGCGACGTCGCTCAGCAGGTAAGTACGTGAGACGGGGGTTTAACAACTTTGTGCACCACGGGCAACTAATTGCCCGTGACGCACAAACGACGGGGGCGGGTGCGATCGCTCGTGCGATCGCATGATAGATCGTCTCATGTGACCGCCAGATTATGGTATAACAGTGTAAATTTTGTGTGCCCTCTAAATAACTCAACACACAGCCATTAATGTCTAAACTGCTGGCGACAAAAGTGAGTACACCTCTAAGTGAAAATAACCAAATTGTGTCCAAAGTGTCAAGAGTTTGTGTGGCCACCATTATTTTCAAGTACTACCTTAATTCTCTTGAGCATGGAGTTCACTAGACCTTCACATGTTTCCACTGGAATCCTCTTTCATTCCTCCATGATGATATCACAGAGCTGGTGGATATTGGAGACTTTGTGCTCCTCCACCTTCCATTTGAGGATACCCCACAGATACTCAGTAAGGGTTTAGATCTATAGACATGATTAGCCAGTCCAGCACCTTTACCCTCAGTTTATTTAGCAAGGCAGTGGTCTTCTTGGAGGTATGTTTGGGGTCGCTATCATGTTGGCCCAGTTTCCGAATGGAGGAAATCCTGTTCTGCTTCAGTATGTCACAGTACATGTTGGCATTCACGGTTCTCTCAATGAACTGTAGCTCCCACAGCTGGAAACACTCATGCAGCCCCAAACATGTAACCCATGTGTAAGACACATTTGTATTTGTACTCTTGGTTGCCACCATACCAGCTTGACACCATGTGAACCGTTTATTTTGGTCTCATGAGACCACAAGATTTGGTTTCAGTAATCCATACCCTTAGTCTGTTTGTGACCAGTATAAGAGAGTGTGGGAGAGATAACACCAAATTTAAGACACCTGGTCCCCATTCACATCAGAGACCTTGTAACTCTAATGAATCACTTGATACCAGGGAGGGAAAATGGCTAATTGAGCACAATTCCACCATTTTCACTTAGGGGTGTACTCACTTTTGTTGCCAGTGGTTTAAACATTAATGGCTGTGTGTTGTGTTATTTAGAGGACAAATCAAATTTATACAGTTATACAAGCTGTACACTGACTACTTTACATTGTATCAAAGTGTCATATCGTCAGTGTTGTCCCATGAAAAGATATAATAAAATATTTACAAAAATGTGAGGGGTGTACTCACTTTTGTGATATACTGTAAGAATATACATTTTTGAAGTACTAAAATATTGGTTAGAAGTTAATATCTATTTTATGCACCAAACTGTAGTACACAATATTTTGTAATATAATTATGTCTCGTAAGCCCTACTTAATGCCAGTACACGTCTGAAGTATCCATTAAAACCTCTTACAGTTTCTCAGAGTGCTGCCTGTTTCCTATTTAGCAACCAATGACTCATGTCTCAATGATGTTGTCTTCTGGCTTCACCTGCTTCAAGCTTCACATTTGATGGATGGTCGGTCTGACAGCTGCCACTACTGTCAAGCATGTCAAGTAGAATGCAGAGTTACTGTAGGTTAGAATGATGAGAATTCCCCAGAATACTTTTTCATCTTCCACATGTAATTGAATATAGTAGAATATGTTTCAGTACAGGTGAGGATGTCCACGTGACCATACATCAGCACGTGATTACAAAGATAAGACCATGAAACTCTTTTCTCCAGCCTAACATGAATATGGAAGGTTAAGATGCAAAATGTAAATATAATATGTTGGTGAGAAACAACTCAAATGTATTACTATTAGCCCCCTGTTCATTATGAATGTCCTCAAATAGGATGATTCATAATGAAATTTAAAAAAAATATTTCTTATTTGCTTGATCAAATATTTACCTGCTGGAATGAATCACAGATGATCAATTAAAGTGGTTGTCCACTACTTGGAAAACCCCCACTCATTCCCCTTTTTAGCTTCCTGTAAAAATAAACAAGTCTATACTCACCTCCGGTGCTGTTGTGGTTCCAATGATGTCTAAAGTGGCGTTCTTGGGGCCCACGTGACATTGGTATGATATTTGGGCCCCACGATCAATCAGCGCTGGCTTCCTTCTCCCCACCTTCGGACATTTGAGCAGGAAGTCAGCGCAGCGCTTACATCCTTCTCAAATGTCCAAAGACAGGGAGACAGACGCCGGCCGCTGATTGACCGCGGGGCTCACATGTCATGAGAATGTCACATAGGCCCCAGGAACGCAACTTTAGACATCATGAAAGTGAGTATAGGCTTATAGATTTTTACAGGGGCTGAGTAGGCCCCAGGAATGCGCCTTTAGATATCATGAAAGTGAGTATAGGCTTATAGATTTTTACAGGGGCTGAGTAGGCCCCAGGAATGCGACTTTAGACATCATGAAAGTGAGTATAGGCTTATAGATTATTTACAGGGGCTGAGTAGGCCCCAGGAATGCGACTTTAGATATCATGAAAATGAGTATAGGCTTATACATTTTTACAGGGGCTGAGTAGGCCCCAGGAATGTGAGTTTAGACATCATGAGAGTGAGTATAGGCTTATAGATTTTTTCAGGGACTGAATAGGGATTGTTCAAGTAGTGGACCATACCTTTAAGGATTAAGAAAATTTTAAGGATTCCTACACTATTTTTTTCTAATAATTGTCAGGGTCTGAAATGCCCAGTAAATCTTTGGGTGCCTGGGTCCTGAAACCACCCTGAGTCAGCCTATTTGTCGCACATGTGCTGGTCTTAATGGAGGACGCTCACAGGACAGTATATGGGCTAAAAGGACCAGTTAAATACTAGAACAAAAATATATGTGCTCTTTGAATGTAGTTAGAATTCATTAGGCCTCAAAATATTTTAAAAAAATTATGCTATGGTTGACAATAATCTGCCATGTGAAAACAGAACCAAGTATAGGATCTAATGAAGAAAGCAGATTCCAATCACTAGTGAAGAATTGGAGTGCAGGGTTTGCAATTTTAGCAATGTTCATATGGCTTTTCTCTGTACATACTGCACATTTCAATAACATAATTAGGTTAATTGGTCCTTAGAAATTGGCTGTCATAAGCAAAGTTTTACGTTTGCCTAATATATGGGTATTGAATTGTGGTGATAGAGATATATGTGTGTAAATACATGATATATACAGTAATGCAGAGTATGTCAGCACTGTAGGAACAGATAATGAGAAAATAAGCATCGCATGGTGGCCAACTGGCAAGGCAGCATAAATTCCAATTCTATATCTTCACATTAAAAAGCCATTCAGCAGAGAGACAACGCTGAAGACAGTTCCACCCAAACTATAGCATTGTGAATAGTGAAAGAGTTGCTTATAGCTCTTGCCTATTTTAGATATCATTTTGGAACATGAAAGGTATAACCCAACTGGTTGGTTCTGACAATGCCTAAAAATAAGGGGATTAGCTCTAAGGATTAGAGAGGAGCAGATCTTATGAAATTGAAATTCACAGAAGTTTCTCCAGAAAAATGATTTGCAGAAAATAAATTTGCATGACTCTCAATACTGAAAATCTTGTAATTCATTGGAAAATACACCCTGCTGACCATAAGAGCTTACACTCTACAAACAAGAGAAATAGAGAGGAACTTGCTGACCATAAGAGCTTACACTCTATAAAAAAGAGGAGAGAGAACCCCGCTGAGCATGACAGCTTACATTTCATAGGACTAAGAAAGAGAGAGGACTTTGCTGATAATAACAACTTACCCTCTCCAGAGAAAGCTCACCACTGATCATAAGACGTTACACTCTACAGAAGAGTTTTCTGCTGACCATAAGAGATTAAAGGCAGAGGTAAAAGAATTGCGGTTGCAGGCGTCACAAATGGGCCCATGTTTCAGGGAGGCCCGCTCACTCTAGTCCCTACTTCAGCTGGATGTGCTTCTGAGGATGTACATTTATCTGAAGCGTATAACAGTGTAGAAACCCATTGGGTCCATGCACCACAACACATGCTGCTGGCCAATCAGAGGCTGGCAGCTGACATCAGCATGCCCGTGACTGGGAGCGCATGGCAGTGACATCATTCACCATGGTGCACACGATGTCAGCTACTGGCTCATGTAGTAAAGGACACTATGCGGTGGGGAAGCAGACGAAAACGAGTAAAATATTTTTGGGAGTTTTTATGCAGAAGCAGAACAGGGAACATGTATACTCATGTACACTAGGATTTGGTAAATATATATTAGGATGGGGGACATATATGCCAGGATAGGGCCCAGGAAGGATGACATATACAAGGATTTGGGACATATATATCAGGATGTGGAACATATATACAGTACCAGGATAGGGGGCATATATATTTTGAAGGGGGTCAGGATGGAGGACATATATACCAGGATGGGAAACATATATACCTGGAAGGTGTCCAGAATAAGGGACACCAGGGTTGAAACCAGAAGTGTACATAAACTATCTAAAAAGACACATCTGCATGTTTTTCTCACTATCTGACATGAAATCAGAATCAAACTTTCCAGTTTTAGGTCAATTATGAACCAATATTATTTAAATCTGCCAAATGCCGGAATAATGAGAGAGAATGTTTAAAGGCATTTTTATTACTTTCTGCAAAGTCAAAAGTGTACATTCACTAAGAGTACTATGCATTTAAACAATATGGGACCACCCGTATGATGATGTCATGTATTTGGAAGCTTCTGATAGGTTTATACTGGCAACATCTGAGTTACTTAGAGACAGACCTGTAAGTGCATTTTAATGCACACCTGAAATACACTGCTTTTTTGTGAAGCATCATGGGAAGGTCAAAAGAAATCAGCAAAGATCTCAGGAAGAAAATTATGGATTTGCTCAAGTCTGGTTCATCCTTGGGTGTAATATTAAGATACCTGAAGGTGACTCAAGTACAAACAAGATGGGAATGCCCAGCCATCATACCGCTCAGTAAGGAGATATGTTCTGTGTACCACAGATGAGCTTGCTTTGGTCAGACTTGTGCATATCAACCCAAGAAGAGCAAAAGCAATAGACCTTGTGAAGATGCTGACAGAAGCTGGTAAGATTGTGTCATTACTCACAGTGAAACAAGTACTGTATCAACATGGGCTGAAAGGCCACCCTGCCAGGAAAAAGCCTTTACTTCAAAAGAAACATAAAAAAGACAGATTCATTTTTTAAATGCACACAGAAACAAAAACTTTAATTTTTGGAGACATATCCTGTGGTCTGACGAAACTAAAATGTAACTGTTTGGCCATAATGACCATCGTTACATTTGGAGGAAAAAGGGAAAAGATTTGAAGCCAAGAACACCATCCCAACTGTGAAACACAAGGGTGGCAGCATCATACTATTGGATTATTTTGCTGCAGGAGGGTCTGGTGCACTTCACAAAATAGATGCCATCATGAGGAAAAAAGATTATGTGGCAATACTGAAGCATCATCTCAAGACATCAGCCAGGAAATAAAGCTTGGACAGAAATGGGACTTCCAAATAGACAATGACCCGAAGCATACTGCCAAATTGGTTACAACGTGGCTTAAGGGTAACAAAGTCAAAGTTTTGGAGTGGCCATTACAAATCCCTGATATCAATCATATTGAAAATTTATGGCCAAACCTGAAAAGGCCGGTGCAAGCAAAGCGACCTACAAACATGGCTCAGTTACACCAGTTGTGTCAGGAGAAATGGGCCCAAATTCCTACCAACTATTGTGAGAAGCTTGTGAAAGGATATCCAAAACATTTCACACAAGTCATACAGTGTAAATGCCGCTTTACACACAACGACATCGCTAACGAGATGTCATTGGGGTCACGGAATTCGTGACGCACATCCGGCCTCGTTAGCGACGTCGTTGCATGTGAAATGCAGGAACAACCGTTAACGATCAAAATTACTTACCTAATCGTTGATTGTTGACGCGTCGTTATTTTCCGATTATCGTTGCTGTTTCAGGACGCAGGTTGTTCGTCGTTCATTCGACAGCACACATCGCTACGTGTGACACCGCAGGATGAGGAACTACACTGTACGTGCGGCAGTACGTACGCAATGAGTAAGGAAGGAGGTGGGTGGGATGTTTGTCCCTCTCATCTCCGCCCCTCCGCTTCTATTGGGCAGCCGCTTAGTGACGTCGTTGTGATGCCAAACGAACCGCCCCCTTAGAAAGGAAGCGGTTCGACGGCCACAGCGACGTAGCTAGGCAGGTAAGTATGTGTGACGGGGACTAACTATGTTGTGCGCCACAGGCAGCGATTTGCCTGTGAAGCACAACCGACGGGGGCGGGTACGCTCGCTAACGATATCGATACCGATATCGCAGCATGTAAAGTGACCTTTAGGGCAATGGTACCAAATACTAATGAAATGTATGTAAACTTTTGACTTTGCAGAAAGTAATAAAAATACCTTAAAACATTTTCTCTCTATTATTATTCCGGCATTTGGCAAACATAAGCAATAAGCATAAGCATTATGGATGGGTCAAGCGGCAATGCAAAATTAAGCTAGTCGACTCTCTGATGCTTTAACAGTGCGATATATGGTGATGTGGAATTATTTTTTTTTGTGAACCAAAAATCTTAAAAATTTCAAATTCGCATAAAACCACAGATTTCAGAAAATTCAACTCTACTGAAAACCACTGGCCATCACCCTATGTGAAATACTGTTGGTGCTGGTGGTCTGTGATTTATGCGTCACTTGTTCTTCTACAATATAAAGTGTAACATAGCCTAATTTCTGCAAATTGTGCACATTCGAAAAATTGATCTCATGCCGGAATCTGTTGATAGACAACCACTAACACCAAAAGCAAAAACAACCACTGCTGCATGTTAGAGTGCTTTCATATCACCATTTTTTTAACTGCCGCACAAATGGATTTTTTGCCGCAAAGCTGGATCCTTTACAAATGCGTTGTCATTTCAATGCATTTGCAATAGAATGCAATATGCGGTTGCGTGCGGCACACACTGTATCCGTTGCTTTGTGGTATTTTACCTTTTTTAAAAAACGCTACTTGCAACGTTTTTGTCCTCCGGCAAAATACTGCATGTCAATGGATCTGTTATATTGCAGCGGTACCTGCAGTGTATTTCAATGGGCGTTGGATCCTGCTGTACCGGAAGTCGCCGCATCCTGATCCTGTTTTCTGTACTGAGCATGCCCAGAAAGCAGCCTGGCATGGTCAGTACAGAAATCTCTCTTTCTCTCTCTCTCTCTCTCAGACAGAAGATCAGGATCGTGGAGGGGTGAGAGGGAGTAATAATGATGGATTCCCTAAGTGTTTCTGTGTATTTATTTCTAATAAAGTATTTTTTCTCTGTGTGATGTCTTTTTTAACCCTTTATTGGAGATTTGTAATAGCCGGGTCAAACTTGGCCTGACATTAAGAATCTCGGACTTTATACCAGCTGGTAAAACAAAGCTGGTATTAACCCCTTATTACCCAGCATGCCAACCGCCCCAAGGCTGCTGGAAGAGTTGGATACAGCACCAGAAGATGGCGCTTCTATAAAAGCGCCATTTTCTGGGGTGGCTGCAAATGGCAATTCACAGCGAGGGGCCCAGAAAGTTTGGGCCACCCTACACTGCGGATTTCAATTCCGAGCTGCATATCTGTACCCGAATGGACACAAAAATTGGGCAAAGTCCACGTCGTTTTTTATTTTTAATTATTTCATGAAATTCATGAAATAATTAAAAAAAGGACTTTCCTATATTTTTGGTTCCCAGCCAGGTACAAATAGGCAAAATATGTCGAAGCCCACGTCATTTTTTTTACTCCTATCATTAGGGTTATGTGTTTGGGGGTTTCTTATTCATTTTTTTTTTACTTTTTAATGAATTAAAAAAAAAAATCGACATGAGCTTCACCCAAAGAGCACTTTATTGCTCACTCATCCCTACTCCTGACCACACAGCAAGCAGAACAAGTGACTCCAGTGTCGGCCGATTACTTGTTTTGTGTCCCCCTGTATCCATCACAGTGTGTCTGGGCTGTGAGGTCAGCTGAGTTCGGCTGGCACTAGAGTCACCTCATCTGAACTCAGCTGAACTCCTGACCACACAGCCCGCACATGGTCACACGTGATCGGCAGCAGGCAGTGACTGCTGTTAACCTGCATTCATCGCAGTGTGTGCGGGCTGTGGGATCAGGAGTTCAGCTGACTGCCGATCAGCTGACTCCAGTACCGGCCGATAAATTCTGTATCCCGCTACATCCATCGCAACAGCCATAAAAAGTAGAAGTATGCGGTAAAATAACAATTGCGTTTGCGTGCGTTGCACATTCAATCCACAGGATCTGGTCATATAGACATACAGTATATCTGGTTTGCGTTTTTTTGCCTACAGGCAAAAAAACACTGATGTGAAAGCAGCCTTAACATTTAACAAGCAGCTTTAACATTTGGCTGAAATTTTACTTTACAGCCTTCCTGCAGTGTCCGTTTTCAGCATATACTCCATACATTCCACTAATAATGCTGAGGGTTCTCTGCTCCATTGTAACTGTATTATCATTTATTTAGCTAAATATCTGTTTAATTTACATGATATCGTATTTTTCTCTTATTTTAAAATATTTCATTTTCGATGTTATGGATGTCTATTAATACTTTCATTGACAGACTATATATAGTCTATAATTTTCTCTACACTTTCATTCCTGAAAAATGGTCTAGAATTAGAAATTACAAAATAATACGGTTGTGTAATTGCATGAATCGATGATTTTAACAGACTTTACTAACATAATTGCAGCTGAACAATTTAAAGTCAATGATAAAATTACGAGTTGGCGTTTCCATTGACTAAAACAGCGAAAATTTATTTTTTTGTGAATAGTTGCTTTTTACAAACATTGCCTTTTTCAAGGTTTTTGTTTAGTAACGGGACCAAAGACATCTTTCACAATCCTGCTCCTTGAGAGCTGCCATTTCTTTATAGGGGTGGATAGATAGATAGATAGATAGATAGATAGATAGATAGATAGATAAATAGATACGCATATACAGAACCTTGAAACAGTATTCCTGTATTTGGAGGTGTCCTGGTGCCTTGAAATAGTATTCATACCCCATGAACTTTTCCACATTTTTTTATTGGCATTTTATGTGATATAATATTAACAACACAAAGTAGCATGTATTTGTGAAGTGAAGTCTAAAGGAAATTATACATGTTTTTCTGAATATTTTAAAAATATAAGTCTAGAAATTGTCATTTGCATTTGTATCCAGCCTCACTAAGTCAATACTTCGTAGGACCACTTTTCAATTTAATTAATGATTCAAGTCATTTGGGGTATGTCTCTACCAGCATTGCAATTCTATAGGCTGAAATTATTGCCCATTCTTAATTACAAATTAGCTCTAACTCAGTGAGATTAGATGGAGAGTGTTACGGTTGCTGTGGCACTGGAGACTATGTTCAGATTTCTTGCTACTGCACATGTGCGAGCACTGGAGACTATGTTCGGATTTCTTGCTACTGCACATGTGCAAACGCTGGAGACTAAGTCCTATCTTGGAGCCATTGCACATGTGCGGGTGACATCATCGCTGACACGAGGTCACATGTCTCTGCCACCTTCTAAGCTGATTGGCCGCTGGTCATGTGCTTGTGACACGTGGTCACATGTCTCTGACACCTTCTATGCCGATTGGTCGCTGGTCATGTGCTTGTGACGCTTTGCTCGGTGATAGGCCAGCGTAACGTCATTGCTGTCATTCTGGCAGCGGATTGGCTCTGGTGTCCTCCATCTTGGATGAGGCACAGAGTCTATATAAGACCCTGACGCACGCCGCCCGGCGCTCAGTCCTCTTGGTTCATGCATGAGAGTAGACGCTCTGTGCACGTCCCTCTAGGCATCTCTCTGTCTATGCTAGGTGAGCGCAACCGGCAGGGTAGCATTCTTATACCTTACAGCTTCGGCTGTGGTCCGTATCCTTACATCTTAGTGGAGCGGACATAGGCAGGTGCCTGAGGCACATGGTCTGGCTTGGCCTTGTGATTCTACTCGTAGGTGGACGTTGCCACTAGGGTAACGTTCCTTATACTGCGTCTGGCAGTTGTTCGTATCCTCGCACACTAGGGGAGCGAACATAGGTAGGAGCTTTGTGCGGCTTATGCTGCTGTCCGTCTCTTTTGCACCAGTAGAGGAGCGGACCTAGGCAGGTGCCATATCTAGTGGTTCGTGTCCTCACACACTAGTGGAGCGAACGCAGGTAGGAGCTTTGTGCGGCTTACGCTGCTGTCCGTCTCCTGGCACCGCTAGAGGAACGGACCTAGGTAGGTGCCATTTCACACTCACTGCTTTTGTCTCTGTGACCATTAACAGAGACCATACCACACACCCTCCAAGTAAGGGATGAATTGCTTTATTTCCTAATTATATTCCTCTGTGAGTTTAACAGAGGTATTGCACTCTGCACTTATGCTATTACTATTTACAGTGGCACACTTATATACCCCTTATCCTCTGCCATAGTCTGCAGCAGAGTCTTTGCACGGTGGACCCTGACTGTCTGATATTCCTTTAGGTTTTATTATCAGACAGCCCCCCGTAACATTACGACTGAGCCAAGGGTCTGGCAGTTATGGCAGAATATCAGCAGTTACACCGTTACATACAAGTACTTGAGTCACGGCTCAAGACTATTGAGGATAAACCTCAGACCATGGTGACATCTGCACATGATCCTCGACTTGCTCTGCCAAACAGGTATTCTGGCGATGCCAGATCATGTCGTGGTTTCATTAGTCAGTGTCAGATACACCTAGAGGTCAACTCTTCTCACTTCTCTACGGAGAGGTCCAGAGTAGGCTTTATCATATCCTTACTTCAGGACAAAGCCTTAGAATGGGCGACTCCCCTATGGGAGCGCTCTGATGTGGTTACTCTGAGACATCAAGACTTGAAGCTCTTAAAGCGGTATTCATGGGTCCGCAGGTTACCCATGATGCGGCCCTGAGACTGTTAGATCTATCTCAGGGTTCATTATCCACTAGTTCTTATGCCATTGCTTTTAGAACTCTGGTGGCAGAACTATATTGGCCAGAAAACGTGTTGATTCCTATCTTCTGGAGAGGGTTGGCAGGCTATGTCAAGGATGCCCTTGCTACTCGTGAGGTCCCTGCTTCTCTGGAGGACTTAATCACTGTAGCAACAAGGATCGACGTACGCCATAAGGAACGTAGACTCGAGGTCTCTTCCTCACGCCCTAAGCATCGGGCTATTCCAGTTGTTGAGGGTCCACTACCATCTTCCTCAGCATCTGAGACATCTCCCACTCCTATGGAGTTAGGTCATACGTCCTCCAGACTACGCAGGTCTGGTCCTCCTATATATTACGTATGTCGTCAAGCTGGGCACTATGCCAACAAGTGTCCTAGCCGTCAGGGAAACTCCCAGGCCTAGTAACCATTAGAGGGGGGTTACTAGAGTCGTCTTCTGCACCCTCTAAGTGTAGTATCCCAGGTCAGCTCTCATTCTCTGAGAATACATGGCCTATTATGGCTTTTGTGGATTCCGGAGCTAATGGGACTTTTGTTTCCTCGGGATTTGTAAAGAGACACAATATTCCCTCTATCATGTTAGAGGCGCCTATTCCTGTCCGTGTTGTTAATGGGACTATGTTGTCTGACTCCATTACATTGAGGACAGTTCCCTTGCGCCTTTCCCTGTCTCAGGGTCACATAGAGGAGATTTCTTTTCTTGTTTTGCCTGAGGGTATAGACAACGTTTTTCTGGGTCTCCCATGGCTTCGGACCCATGCTCCTCTAATTGACTGGGAGTCCGACAGCATTATTAGTTGGGGTTCGAAATGTCAGTCCTGATGTCTTCCCTTACCACCTAAGGTCGTTGCGGTTGCATCAACTGATCTCTCTCCCATACCTACACCCTATTTGGATTTCGCTGACGTGTTCTCCAAACAGGGTGCTGAGGTTCTTCCACCCCATAGGCCGTATGACTGTGCCATAGACCTTATCCCAGGTTCGGTTCCACCTAAGGGCAGGGTTTACCCCCTGTCAATACCTGAGTCGGAGGCCATGTCAACCTATATAAGAGAGAGTTTAGATAAGGGGTTCATTCGTAAGTCTGTCTCTCCTGCGGGAGCTGGGTTTTTCTTTGTTCGGAAGAAAGAGGGTGATTTGCGTCCCTGCATAGATTACAGGGGTCTCAACGCAATCACAATAAAGAACAAATACCCGTTACCTTTAATTTCGGAGCTCTTTGACAGACTGAGGGGAGCTCAGGTTTTTACGAAGTTGGCTCTGCGGGGTGCATATAACTTGGTACGAATTCGAGAGGGTGACGAATGGAAGACCGCTTTTAACACCCGAGACGGTCACTATGAATACCTCGTCATGCCTTTTGGTTTATGTAATGCACCCGCAGTATTTCAGGACTTCGTAAACGATGTGTTCAGGGATTTACTATTATCCTCCGTCGTGGTGTATCTGGACGACATCCTGATTTTTTCTCCTGATCTGGAGACTCATCGTCAGGATGTTGTTCGTGTCCTTTCCCGTTTAAGGGAGCACTCATTGTTTGCTAAACTCGAAAAGTGTGTATTCGAGCAGTCATCCTTGCCTTTTTTGGGTTACATTATCTCACAAGACGGTCTGGCTATGGATCCTGCGAAGCTCTCTGCTGTCCTGGAATGGTCCGAACATCATTCCTTGAAGGCGGTGCAACGCTTCTTAGGATTCATAAATTATTACCGGCAGTTCATACCCCATTTCTCCACTTTGGTGACCCCTTTGGTGGCCTTGACTAAGAAAGGTGCTAATCCAAAAGTCTGGTCTACTGAGACATCCCAGGCTTTTGAGGCAGTAAAAAGACACTTTTCAAGTGCTCCCGTTCTTCAAAGACCCGATGAGAATAAGCCCTTCCTCTTGGAGGTTGATGCCTCTTCAGTGGGTGCTGGTGCGGTCTTGTATCAAAAGAACGGTGTAGGTAGAAAAAGGCCGTGTTTCTTCTTTGCTAAAACCTTTTCACCGGCAGAGAGAAACTATACCAAAGGGGATAGGGAACTGCTCGCCCTGAGATTAGCCTTGGAGGAGTGGCGTCAGTTGCTAGAAGGAGCAAAACATCCTTTCCAGGTCTATACAGACCATAAGAATCTGACGTACTTACAAACCGCTCAGCGTCTGAATCCTCGCCAAGCCCGCAGGTCCTTGTTTTTCTCCCGCTTTCACTTCTCCATCAACTATCTGTCTGGGAGTAAGAATAACAAGGCAGACGCCCTGCCTCGCTCTATGGTTTCTACCCAGGAAGAGATTGACGAACCTCGTCTTATCCTTCCCTCCAGGATTTTTCATACGCTCTCCCCTAGACCAAATCCCACTGGGCAAGACCTTTGTTCCGCCGGATCGACAGAATGATATACTGTCGTGGGCCCACACCTCAAAGGTGGGTGGGCATTTTGGTATTAGACGGACACGAGAGTTACTCGAGAGGGGGTATTGGTGGCCACACTTAGCCAGCCACGTCAAGAGATATGTCGGTTCCTGCTACTCGTGTGCTCGCAACCGTCCGTTACGGCAGAGCTGGGCTCTTGCATCCTTTACCAGTGCCAGATAGACCATGGGAGGTGGTAGGCTTGGACTTTGTGGGTGATCTTCCGTGTTCACAGGGACATAGATTTGAGTGGGTCATTACGGACCATTTCTCCCGGATGGTTCATCTCATACCGTTATCGAGAATCCCATCTTCCAGGGTACTAGCCAAACTATTCCTCAAGCATGTCTTTAGGCTTCACGGGATGCCAGATCGTATGATTTGTGATAGAAGCCCGCAATTTGCTTCCCGTTTCTGGCAAGATCTTTGTAGCCTTCTGCAAATTGAGTTGAATCTCTCTTCGGCATACCATCTGGAGACCAATGGTTTGGTTGAGCGTACCAATCAATCCATGATTATATACCTTCGACACTTTGTTGCTGAGAACCACGATAACTGGTCCTCCCTCCTACCCTGGGCAGAATTTGCCCTTAACAATTCTCTGGCTGAGGCCACTGGGCAGACACCGTTCATACTCAATAATGGGCAACACCCTAGGGTACCGGTACCATTTCCCGCTGCTGCACCTCCTCCTCTTGTGGCCGACTGGGCAACTAATGCCAGAGAGGTTTGGGATCGGACTCAAGAGTCGATCCAAGCAGCTAAGGACCGTATGAAGATGGTGTCCAATCGGTTTCGTCGCCCGGCTCCTGTCTTTTCTCCGGGGGACTTTGTGTGGCTCTCTGCAAAACACGTGAAACTTAGAGTGAGCTCTGTCAAATTTGCTCCTCCCTTCCTGGGTCCTTATGAGGTTATTCGACAGGTAAATCCTGTAGTCTACCAATTGAAGTTACCCGTCCATCTTAGGATCCATGACAAATTCCATGTCTCACTGCTAAAGCCGGCTATTTTACCTCACGCTCGTGAAGTGCACTCTCCTGCCTCTGATTCCTCTCGCTCTAACTATGAGGTACGAGCCATAGTTGGTTCTAAGATGGTTATAGGGGGCGCAGATTCTTCTTGATAGATTGGGAGGGCTACGGCCCGGAACATCGCTCTTGGGAGCCTGAGGAGGCTGTCCATGCTCCCGACTTAGTTGCCAATTACCTGCGTCGCCGGGAGGGGGGCCCTTGAGGGGGAGGTACTGTTACGGTTGCTGTGGCACTGGAGACTATGTTCAGATTTCTTGCTACTGCACATGTGCGAGCACTGGAGACTATGTTCGGATTTCTTGCTACTGGACATGTGCAAGCGCTGGAGACCAAGTCCTATCTTGGAGCCATTGCACATGTGCGGGTGACCTCATCGCTGACACGAGGTCACATGTCTCTGACACATTCTAAGCTGATTGGCCGCTGGTCATGTGCTTGTGACACGTGGTCACATGTCTCTGACACCTTCTATGCCGATTGGTCGCTGGTCATGTGCTTGTGACGCTTTGCTCGGTGATAGGCCAGCGTAACGTCATTGCTGTCATTCTGGCAGCGGATTGGCTCTGGTGTCCTCCATCTTGGATGAGGCACAGAGTCTATATAAGACCCTGACGCACGCCGCCCGGCGCTCAGTCCTCTTGGTTCATGCATGAGAGTAGACGCTCTGTGCACGTCCCTCTAGGCATCTCTCTGTCTATGCTAGGTGAGCGCTACCGGCAGGGTAGCGTTCTTATACCTTACAGCTTCGGCTGTGGTCCATATCCTTACATCTTAGTGGAGCGGACATAGGCCTGAGGCACATGGTCCAGCTGGGCCTTGTGATTCTACTCATAGCTGGAAGTTGCCGCTAGGGTAACGTTCCTTATACTGCGTCTGGCAGTTGTTCGTATCCTCGCACACTAAGGGAGCGAACATAGGTAGGAGCTTTGTGCGGCTTATGCTGCTGTCCGTCTCTTTTGCACCAGTAGAGGAGCGGACCTAGGCAGGTGCCATATCTAGTGGTTCGTGTCCTCGCACACTAGTGGAGCGAACGCAGGTAAGAGCTTTGTGCGGCTTACGCTGCTGTCCGTCTCCTGGCACCGGTAGAGGAACGGACCTAGGTAGGTGCCATTTCACACTCACTGCTTTTGTCTCTGTGACCATTAACAGAGACCATACCACACACCCTCCAAGTAAGGGAGGAATTGCTTTATTTCCTAATTATATTCCTCTGTGAGTTTAACAGAGGTATTGCACTCTGCACTTGTGCTATTACTATTTACAGTGGCACACTTATATACCCCTTATCCTCTGCCATAGTCTGCAGCAGAGTCTTTGCACGGTGGACCCTGACTGTCTGATATTCCTTTAGGTTTTATTATCAGACAGACCCCCGTAACAGAGAGCGTCTCTATGAAAAGCAATTGTTATGTCTTGCCACAAATCCAACGGGATTTAGATGTGGACTTTGACCACCATTCAAACACATGAACATGTTTTGATCTATACTACTCCATTGTAGCTCTGCCAGGATGTTTTGGGTCATCCTTGTCCTGCTGAAAACTACATCCCAGTCTCAAGTTTTGTTCAGCCTCTAACAGGTTTTCCTCCAGGATTCCCATCTACTCTGACCAGCTTCCCTGTCTCTGCTGAAAAAAAGCATCCCCACAGCATGATGTTACCAATACCATGTTTGACATCGGAGATGGTGTTTTCAGGGATCTGATCTGCAGTGTTAGTTTTCCTCCACACATAGCATTTTGCATATAGCCCAAAATGTTTTATTTTAGTCTCATGTAACCAGAGCACCTTCTTCCAATTGCTAGCTGTGCACCCCTAAATGCCTTTTTGCAAATTGCAAATGTAACTTCTTATGTCTTGTTTTCAAAAATGGGTTTCTTCTTGCCATTCTTCCATAAAAAACTGACTTGTGGACTATATGTCTAATAGTTGTCCTGTGGACAGATTCTCCCACCTTAGCTGTGGATCTCTGCAGTTCCTCCAGAGTCATTGTGGGCCCCTTGGCTGCTTCAATAATAAGTGTTCTCCTTGCTTGGGATGTCAGTTTAGGTGGGCAGCCATGTCTTAGTAAGTTTGCAGGTGTGTCATACTCCTTACATTTTTGGATGATGGATTGAACAGTGCTCCGTATCATGTTCAGAGCTTGGGCTGTTTTTTCCATAAACTAATCCTTTAATCTTTTTCATAACTTTATCCCTGACCTATCTGTTTTGTTCCTTGGTTTTCATCATTCTGTTCGATCCGTGGTGTTCTCAACCAAACGTCTGAAGTCTTCACAGAACAACTGTAGTTATACTGAGAATAAATTGCACAAGGGGACTAAATTCACTAATTAGGTGACTTCTGGTGGCAATTAATTCACTAAGGATTTTATTTAGACTACAGGGGGGCTAAATACAAATGTACATCTTATTTGAATTTACATTTTTACAATACTTAGGTAACGATGTAACATTTCCTTTACACTTCACATAAACTTGCTACTTTGTGTTGGGATATTACCTATCCCAATCAAGTACACTTACGTTTGTGGGGTAATGTGAAAAAGTAGGGAAAAGTTCATGGGGTATGAATACTTTGTGGGAATTGTTGCCTATGTATCGTGAAGAGTTTTTGTGTGTGAGGTTAGACACTGAGGTGGAATGAAGAAACTTGGCTTACAATCTCCATTCTATTTAATCCCAAAAATGTTCAAATTGTTGAGGTTAGAGATCTATGGTGGCCAGTCAAATTCTTCAACACCAAACTCACCCAACCATGCATTTACATCATAGACCTTACTTTGTGCACAAGGTCACAGTGATGCTGGAACTGAAAAGCACCTTCCCAAACTCTTCCTACACAGTTGGAAGCATACAATTGTCCAAAACAATGCTCAATCAATAACATTTCAGTACACTGAAACTGAAGGGCCGAGGCCAACAACTGAAAAACAACTTCATACCATTATCTGTCCTCCTCTAAACTTTACAGTTGGCAAAATGCAGTAAGGAAAGTAACATTCTTCTGGTATTTGCCAAATCAAGATTCATCCATTAGTCTCCCAGAAAAAAAAGCTTGCTTCATTAATCCACAGAACAAGTTATCACTGCTCCATAGTTCTGTGATAGCATAATTTACATTGCATTTGACACCTTGCATTGTGCTTGATTATGTAAGACTTGCATGCAGGAGCTCGACCATAGAAACCCATTCCATTAAGCTCCCAAGGCACCAGGTTTTTTTTGCAGATGTAAATGCCAGAGGAGGTTTGTATCTCTGCAGTTATTGAGTCTTTAGCGTGTATGACATAAAATACAAAAAAAAGACAGTTTGCACTCTGATAACGCTAAAGTATGGAAACCATGAATGTGTGAACATGGACCTGCATTACTGCTAAGGAAAATCTAAGAAAAATTAGATATTTAGCATATAGAAATGGCCATTTGTATATCTGCCCAGTTGCCACGTCACGGCGTATCTCGTAACTGGGTACCTACACTATGCTGAAGCCTCTCTCTGGGTTAAAAACCTCCTGTGTATGGGCAAGTAGGAACCTGCTATATAGGATAAGATTACCTGTGGCAAGTGGGGGAGGGGTGCACGGTCAGAAGGTTTGACCCTCTTCATATAGACAAAAAGACTGATGGCACTCACCAAACTGACATGTGAACAGGTGTATATTAAGAGGGTCATACCTTCTGACCGTGCACCTCTCCCCCACTTGCCACAGGTAATCTTATCCTATATAGCAGGTTCCTACTTGCCCATACACAGGAGGTTTTTAACCCAGAGAGAGGCTTCTGTAATTTGACGTGATCGTCTACTTTCTTGCTGAGTTGCTAGACCTCTACAACTCTTCCACTGTTCAATAAAACAATTCACAGTTGATAATGGCATATTTAGGGGGAAAGAAGTGTCATACAACTACTTGTGTCCCTGATGACATCCTATTACAGGACCATATGTCTTAATACTTCTGTCCTTGTGGTGAATTTATCAGCAATCAGCCATAGCATTAAAACAAATGTAAGTGAATGAAGTTAATTACACAAGTGTAAGTATCGGAGCAAGTTTGCCAAACCAATACATTTTGGTGCCTAGAAGACCTGGACAGATCACCTCCAAAATGGCAGGTATAGTGTTTTCTGTGTATGCAACAGCTAGTTAACTTGTAAATTAGTGAACCAGCAACAAGAACATGGAGCCGCCCAAATTTTACTAGTGATCATGGGATCATAGGCAAAACCAGCTTCTCCAATGCCAAAAATGTGCTATTGTAGCATAAATGTCTGAAAAACGTTAATGATGGTGTCAGAACACACACTACATCATAAGTTTCTTTCTGCTTATGGATGTGTGGCCACAGCAAGTTGGAATGTTACTGCTAAACTCTGTGGCTGAAACTATTTACTGTTGGCAAATGACCATCTGGAACTGGACCACGGATCAATGAAAGGAGGAGGTCGGGTACATGTAGAAAAGGCAATGTAATGCTCTGGTCAATGTTGGGTAATCTTGAGTACTGACGTTCATATGGATGTTGACATGTACAAATTACCTAAATATTGTTGCAGATCAAGCACACCCCCACATGGCAATGGTATTTCCTAAGAGCAGGGTCCTTTTCAGTAGGATAATTCACCCTTCATGCTTCAAAAATTGTTTAGGAATAATTTGAGAACATGATCAAGATGTTAACTTGGACTCCTGTTTTCAATCCAATCATACATGGCCCAGGGAGCGCGGTATGAGCGGTGGTCACCGCCGCTGCTGCCATGACCACCGCTTATACCACACACCCTGGGCCATTCCTGCAGGCGCTCTTTCACGTCTCCACTCTGTCTCATCACTTCACCAATACTGCGACTGTTTTTTGCAAAATATGAAGAAACATTGCATCTTCCTCTCTAATATGGTCGTCCAAAGTGACCCACGCAGTCTTGTTTTTGTGCATGACGCAACAACCTTGAGAAAGGCATAAAAGCCGAAACGTTGGTGTTGGTCTAGTCGAGGTTCACTTTTTGCAGTCTGTCATAATAAAATCACTAGCATTGCAAATCTTGCCCTCCCTTACTTCCTTGTGTACAGGGACATGGGCTGATCATACCACATCTGCTGACCTAGGGAGGAAGTAGAAATGTATACAGACAATTACAACAATAATTGCAAATTATTCTTTCTGTGAGGTAAAACATTTTAATAACAGACAGGGAAATACTTTACCTCACACAAAGATTAATGACATTCTGGGTGCTAGATATCACAGGATAACTTCAAAGGTTTTGAAGAGTCTGTGCATTAATGACTCAGAGCTATTTTAGCACAATATTAGGTAGATGGTTTAATCAGAGTGGGTTTATTTTTGACATTTAGGAAAGTCAAGCTAAGATTACCAGTTCTAAGCATTGGGTATTTCAAAACCTAGACCAGGGCTAGGCAGAGTGTGGCCTTGTGTTTTTTTGTTTTATTTTCATGTATATGGGATGTTTGCATGTATGTCAAAGGCCATTTGAGGGCTTATAATATATATAGGGGGCTATGTGGGGGCTCATAATTTATATAGGAGGCTATGTTGGGCTAATAAATGTATATAGGAGGCTATGTGAGGCTCATATTCTATATATTATATTATGCTATGTGGGGCTCAATGTATTTAGGAGGCTATGTGGGGGTCATAATCTTTATAGGAGGTCATGTGGAGCTCATGCTGTATATAGGAGGCTATATGGGGCTTAAAATGAATATAGGAGGCTATATGGGTCTCATAATGTATTTAGGAAACTATCTGGGGGCTCATGCTATATTTAGGAGGCTACATGGGAGCTCATGCTGCATATAGGAGTTGTGTGCTGTGTATAGGAGGATATGGGGGGGCTCATACTGAATATAGAAGGTTTTGAGGGACTTATAATGGATTTAGGAAGTTATGTAAGGGCTCATTCTGTATTTAGGTGGCCATGTGGGGCTCATACTATATGTAGAAAGCTATGTTGGGTCTCATACTGTATTAAAGAGATTGTGGGGGCTCATACTGTGTATATAGGGGCTATGGGGGGCTCATACTGTATATAAGAGGCTATGTGGGGGCTCACACTGTATATAGAGGGGCTATGTAGGGGCTCACATTCTTTATAGAAAGGCTAAGTAGGAGCTCACATTGTATGTAGAGGTGCTATGTGGGAGCTCAAATTATACATAAAGGGCTATTTGTGGGCTAATACTGTATGTAATGGGCTGTGTAGGGGGTCATACTGTATGTAGGGGGCTATGAGGGGGTTCATTCTGTTTACAAGGGGACTGTGTGTGGGCTCATATGGTATATAAAGGCTATGTGGGGGTTCATACTGTATATAGGGGGCTGTGTGAGGTCTTGTCCTATATGTAGGAAGCTATGTGAGGGCTCATACGATATATAAGGGGGGCTGTATGTGGGCTCATAATGTATATAGGGGGCTGTCAGCATACTTAATTATGCTCAATATTAAGGGATACAATTAATTATTAATATACAATATTATAATTAATATGTTAATATTAATATTGAGCAGAATAAGCTTCAGCCTATTGCTTTGGGCCTCCACATCAGTCACGGTCTCTCATGTGGCCCATCAGGAAAATTTATTGGCCATCCCTGACTTAGACTCTTTTTTTTGTTTTTTTTTTTGCTCTTGAGACTTTAAGGAAATTTTGCATCTGAATTTTAAACTCCACCACGTTTTTCTTAAAACAGAAGTTATTGACAGACCTCACTACAATCATATTTTCAAGAAAACGAGGTTGATGTTCATTTAAGGATATCACACAGAAATGTCGTCCTATGTTTATGCCTTCTCATCTAATATCATAGAACAAAGTACAATAAATACAGTATAAATATGGTATAAAAGTACAGGAGTTTCTTCCTACTTTTTTACCCTCTTCAAGTCAAAAACGCATTGCTTTTGGGGTGTAAGGCAGATAATAGATCCTTGTACTCTAACCACAATAATCCCAGTCACTTGTATTTGACGTATCATACTTGTACCTATATAGAAATCACATTTATAGTATTAACTACTTGAATTCCACGATTACTACACTCATTTCGATCAAAGTATGTATGCCCAACTACTAAGGATAAGGCAACACACAGTAATACATCTCCTTGGAAAAGTAAAATTCTAATCAATATCTTAATGAATAAAAGAACAGTTTCGAAAATTTTGACAAGACTGGGTTTCATAAAACATTTTTTTAACCCATAACATGAAAGTAAGGTTAATAATATAACTTTCATTATAAAATCTTCTGTCTTACTCAAATTAGTTAATGCCAAAATGAATACTCCCCTCATCAAAACAACTACATATCTATTTTATATGAGCTCCATGATTTTTAAGAACAGCACCAAGTCTATTTATAGAATGAACATGTTGGTGACATATTGCAACATTTACTGTATCTCTTTCCATTTTTCAAGAGCAACCTATTTTATAGCCTGGTTGCTGGATAGAGAGTGATACACAATTTCTGTTTTCAGAATTCCCTATAGTTGTTTCTTTTGGGTCCAGGTCAGGAGACATTACTTTCACCCTGATCTTCTTCAGAAATGCAGCAGATGTGTGCTTTGGATCATTGTCATGTTGGAAAAGTGGACATCTACCAAGGACACACAGTGATGGTAGTATATGCTCTTTCAGTATAGACCAGTATATCTGTGAATTCATGATATGATCAATGAAATGTAACCCCCCCGGCAAGGATGTCACTCACTTTGTCCTCATTGGCCTACAAATATGTAAAGCTGCTGGGGTGGGTTGCCATGGTATCTTAGACACCACAAGGCTCAGCCCCCAGCGCACCAATGAAACACTTGCAGTTAAAGACACACCTCATCAGGAGGCGGCGTCCTGGCCCACCACTCCCCTTGTGTTTCACACCGGGAAGTGATGCGTACGGCTCAGGAGCCTTGGCCAGCACTCTTGGCTTCCTGCATTCCATATATCGGGAGATGACGTGTGCAGTCCAAGCACTTCATCTCCTGCATTCCAGGACCTTCACATGTCACAGGGAGGGCGGTCCTAAGGAAGAGGCAGCAGCTTGTATTGGATGTGGTTTGGATGATGAATGCAGTAACTTTACTTTCATGGTATGGGTTAAAAAATGTTCTATGAAACTAATTCTTGGTAAAATTTTGGAAAATATTCTTGTATTCAATGAGCTATTGATTAAACTCTTACTTTTCCAAGCGGGTGTATTCACTCATGCTGAGCACTCTGTATTTATTTAAATAGTAGTGACAAAGACCAAAATGGGTTTACTATTGTGCTCTCGTTTTTTTTTTTCTTTTGTTTTTATCTATTGTTTTATATATCTTTCCACTATATAATTAAATAACAACATGTATTATCTTCCAGAGAGAAAAAAAGGGTGGATTGCTCAAACTTCTAGCTGGAGCCTCTGCAAAAAAGAAATCCCGTTCTCCACCTTCCATCTCACCAACACATGATCCCCAGGCTATGGTGGAAGGAGTAATTCATGGTGCTGTAGGACTTGAGTTCTCAATAAACAACCATGGAAGAGCAGGGTCATGTCCCATTGAAAGTGAAATGCAGGGAGCAATGGGAATGCACCCGCTACACAGAAAAACTGGTTCTTTAGATCTAAATTTTTCAATTCCATCTCCAGTACGACAGCCTGCCTGTGCAATGGTAGCTGTCCGCCCAGAACCTAAATCACTGTCCAGAGAAAGGTAAGAAGTAAAAGAAAAAAACTATGATTATGTGATATATTGTTAGTTTAAGTAAAGGAGATAAAATGTAATGTTAATGTTTATAAACCATAAGGATATAGCCCTGTACTGTATATAGCGTCAGCATATTCTGTTGCATTATACAAAAATTGTCATCCCTCACATTGGTCCCTTTTTTTAATAGGTCTGGTCTGCTGTAAGCATGTTTCTGGATTTTTGAAATTTTTCATAGGGCTTCAACAGACAGTTTTCATAGTAGCCACTCCTTCAAGTAGGTCCTATGGAATGGTTATGTATTCAGCCTTTCACCATTGTATAGGGATATGACATTTACTGCAAAGGTCATTGGGCTGTATTGCGTCCCCACGTAGTTACTGACTGGTAAATCAAGTTGGCAGTGGGGGTATTGATAATGTCGAAACTGGAGATAACTAGGGGTTGGGAGGTAGTGGGATGGGATTAGTGCAATCCAGAGTAAAGTCCAAGTATCTATGCAAGAAAGACCACAAAGTGGTAGTTAATGCGAGTCAGGTAACAGAGAAAGGGATTTAACGATAGGAATAGAATAAACTCTTATAACTGGCATCAGCAGAAAATTTAAAAAGAGTGCTGTGTGGCACTGTCTGCCAAACACCACTGCCAAGCAATGACACTATCCCTGCCCTCTCCACCACTTACCTATTGAAAGTAGTGATTCATTGACAGCTGAGGCAGATGATGAGGGCAAGGGCACAGTATTGTATATTACAGGCTTGGTTTCTATTGTAGTGTGCACATTTCAAATACATAGTAGGGATAATTTCATTGAAAACCCTATTAGCATGCTTTTTGGAGTGTGGGTAAAAAACTGAATGCCAATAGAAAACCAACTTAAACTCGGGGAGACTTTTCAAATTCATGAGTAGGGATTACAGCCCAAGTAGGTACTGATAAGCTGTTTTTAACAATATATTTGTCAAATAGAGGAATTCTTCTTGGAACCATAAAGTATGAAATATTTTTTTACATGTCTCCAAGGGAATATTTTGCCATCACCTCTAGTACATCTGAAACTTCACAAGTTTTCCACAGTAACATATCTACACAGGTCAAGGACATTTTCTTATAAGCACAAGAAAATTCATTCTAAAGACTCAAAATGAATTTACATAAATTAAAAAATGAATTCCCAAGAAACACGTAGAACTCTTTTTGAGTTAAAATTAGTATGTTCAAATGCGATTTCGGTCTTTTGTGAAAGTAGCCATTGATGTGATTTTATGCTGTCAATGCAGAATGATTACTCTCTTCATTCACTTAGAAAGATATTGCCAGACCCCAGAACCATCTAAGCAAATTCACGCTAACTGGTTCCTTCTTATGTATTCACATCACGATGACACTTCCTAGCTAAACTAATAAACTCATCTGAAGCACACAATGATGTTCTTGAACTAATTTTACTTTTTACTGCACAAGCTGACATCTGGAAGGCAGGGGCTTTTGGAGGTGTCTAAGAGGGCTCCTCGAGTACTGCTTTACTGAGAAATTGAAATACTCCTTAATTAACACAGCCTCGCAGTAATATGCGGCCAACATGGTATCATCTTTAAGTCCTGTTATCTAAAGTTTACAGGAAACTATCATTTAATTTGCAGACGTTCTTCACAAAATGTAAAATCAATTTTACATTCTTGCCGAAAAAATGTTAAGTACACCAAGATAGTTAGTGATTAAAGTGACTGTCAGCACAGAATGACTGTTCAAACCAAATACAGGTGCTTGGTGCACCCTTTGTGTGGCCTAACATTTAAGTGCACCTTCCCACCTACTTGTTTCCATCTATCTCCACACCCTTTTCTTTGACTGAATGCTATTGTGTGGTGATGGATGGAAAACGAGTAGGTGGGAAGGTGAACTTACACGGGAGGGCTGACATACAAAGTAATTTTCATCATAAATCTATTCAATGCAATAATGTAAAGTAATTTGTAAATTACTTTAAGTGAAAATTCCCTCTCCTTCCCTTACTACACTATCTAACAAATTTTCTTTTTTCATTTTCTTTTTTTTAACAACCGTGTTTTTCCAAAAATAAGACCTCCCCAAAAATAAGCCCTAACAGGGATTTTCATCATTTTCGGAGAAAGGCTTAAATATATGCCCTGCCCCAAAAATAAGCCCTAGTCACGGATCAATAATGAAGTGTCCATGCAGCTAAAAAAGTTACAGATACTACAGGACACTTCATTATACACAGCGGCACCCGGCAATTACACTCACCCGACACTGAGACGCAGGACCTGCAGTGATCACACACCCGCACACATCAGCTCTCTCACACACACACACACACACACACACACACACCAGATCTCACACACAAACATCGGATCGCACACACAGTCAGATCGCACACATAAGCAGATCGCACACACAAACATCGGATCACACGCAAACATCAAATCACACACACAAAAATCGGATCGCACACACATTGGATCGCATACACACTCACCTCATCCAGCGACACCCATCTCTTCTCGTCGGGAGAATCCTGAGAGGCAGTGCGGTGGAGCGCAACGAACAGGACCTGTGGCGGGACATGTGACTTGCTCTCATTCCCTGCTGCCGTAAGTGCTGGATGTGATGTGTGTGTGTATGTGATGTGATGTGTGTGTGTGTGTGTGTGTATGTGATCTGCTGTGTGTGTCTGCAATCGGATGTGTGTGTGTCTGCGATCGGCTGTGTTTTTCTGCGATCGGCTGTGTGTGTCTGCATTTGGCTGTGTGTGTCTGTGATCGGCTGTGTGTATCTGTGATCGGCTGTGTGTGCCTGTGATCGGATGTGTGTATCTGTGATCGGCTGTGTGTGCCTGCGATCGGATGTGTGTATCTGTGATGGCTGTGTGTGCCTGCGATCTGCTGTGTATATCTGCGATCTGCTGTGTGTGTGTGTGCCTGCGATCTGCTTTGTGTATCTGTGATCGGCTGTGTGTGCCTGCGATCGGATGTGTGTATCTGTGATGGCTGTGTATGCCTGCGATCTGCTGTGTGTGATCTGCTGTGTATATCTGCGATCTGCTGTGTGTGTGTGTGATCTGTTGTGTTGGTGTGTGTGAGTGATCTGCTGTGTGTGTGATCTGCTGTGTGTGTCTGCAATCGGATGTGTGTGTGTCTGCGATCGGCTGTGTTTTTCTGCGATCGGCTGTGTTTTTCTGCGATCGGCTGTGTGTGTCTGTGATCGGCTGTGTGTATCTGTGATCGGCTGTGTGTGCCTGTGATCGGATGTGTGTATCTGTGATCGGCTGTGTGTGCCTGCGATCGGATGTGTGTATCTGTGATGGCTGTGTGTGCCTGCGATCTGCTGTGTATATCTGCGATCTGCTGTGTGTGTGTGTGCCTGCGATCTGCTTTGTGTATCTGTGATCGGCTGTGTGTGCCTGCGATCGGATGTGTGTATCTGTGATGGCTGTGTATGCCTGCGATCTGCTGTGTGTGATCTGCTGTGTATATCTGCGATCTGCTGTGTGTGTGTGTGATCTGTTGTGTTGGTGTGTGTGAGTGATCTGCTGTGTGTGTGATCTGCTGTGTGTGCCTGCGATCTGCTGTGTGTGTCAGCGTGTCAGCTAGCAGCAGGGTAGGACGGCGTGCAGCACCCACCGGAGATCACAGGAGGACCTTGGAACCACGTAGACGTCCTGGTCTGGTGAGTATGAGTCCCCTGGGAAGTGGGGGGGTCTGCTTTTTGGGGGGGTAAACTTACCCCCAACCGTGTTTCTCCAAGAATAAGACCTCCTCCAAAAATAAGCCGTAGTGCTTTTTTGGGGGGGCAAAAAAAATATAAGACAGCGTCTTATTTTTGGGAAAAACACGGTACATCCTTTTATGACATTTCATCTGAAAATCCCAGTGCATGCTGGGATACACAAATGAAGTTTCATCAGGGTGAAGAGGCTGTGGTCACTGGGCAGGCTAAGCCCCCTCCTTGAAGTGAAGCGTCATGAGTGACCCTCATTTCAAGGGCTCATCTGGTTTCTATGTGATGTGCGCAATGACAGCAATCTTTCTATTAGAGATGAGCAAAATTCGGCATGAGCCGTGGCTCATTTAATTCTGGATCGGATTCACCAACTCTTATCTCAAAAATTGCCGAAGTTTGGCTTTGTTCGGTAACTGTTCGTGTTTACACTCTTGTAGAAAGCGTCCACTTCTGGCCCCATTGGAATGACTGTAATTGGCCAGGGAAATCACTGTAAAAAAAAAAAAAAGGAATCAAAGTGGTTAAAGCAGGACATACATACCAGTATGCGCACAGCTGTAACACTACTTCCTGGTCCGCTCATTATCCCTCATGCATATTGACTATTTTCCCCGCTGACCATCTGTGACAGTGTCTATGATTGGCTGCAGTCAGACTGCCAGTGTCTCTGATTGGTTGCCCTCACATAGCTGTCTGTTGGGACGAGTGAATTGTAAAAATAAATAAATTAAATAAATGGCACGCAACCACCGATATATTGATACCCAGTATAGATAAAGCATATGGCTATAGGCTGCAGCTCCCAGCTGTGCGTGATATCTTTGCTGTGTATCAAAATACAAGGAACCCCCGAGGCCTTTTTTAAATTATTTCAATAAATATTTTTTTTAAAAAATGGCATGCGGTTCCCCAATTTTGATAACCCAAGCATGATAAAGCCAACAGATGGGGGCTGGTATTGTCAGGCTGGGGAGGCCCATGCTTATTGGGCCTCCCAGCCTAAAAACAGCAGCCAGCAGCCACCCAGCACCGGGGTAATATAAGTCATTAATTACAGCTCACAGCTGCCACTAAGCCCTAGGTTAGTAATGGGAGAGGTCTATGAGACACACCCATTACTAATCCTGTAACTGAAAAGAAATAAACACAAACACCGAAAAAATCCGTTATTTAAAATAAGATAAAAAAGACACCCTCTTTCACCCCTTTATTAACCCCCAAAATACCCAGATCTGCAGTAATCCACACAAGGTCCCACAACGATTCCAGCTCTGCTACATCTGAAGGCACAGCGCGCGACCATAGAATGTGATGGCCTGCTGTGATCTTCAGGCAGAGACTGAGCCGCACGATGAGTGGTGATGTCACTCAGGTTATTTGCGATCACAGCTGGATGTTCCCATGGTCTTTCACACGTGATCGCGGGAAACCTGACCTCAGTAACCACATTAAATTCAGTGACCCCACCTCAGGTGAGGTCCCTGAGATCTCAGACCCGTACCTCCCATGACGATCCCGGCTCTGCTACATTCTGAAGTTGCAGCTTATGGTCATAGAACATTACCACCCACTGCGGCTTCAGGCAAACACTGACTGAGCCACAACTCATTATTGCTGATCTGAGCCATCAACAAAGAGCGCATAGTCATTGTGCACATTACACAAATGAAGAGTCATCACACAGACAGAAGTAAAGAAAAAAAAAGAAAACCGGTTAGACAATGTAAATTGAGCATAAGAATTTTTTTTAATGAAAGTATATTAGAGAATAGTTTAGATTATTGCATTAAATAGATAAAGATTTAGGAATTAAATTACTTTGTATGTCAGACCACCCATTTAACCCCTTTGTGCTTTCATTTTTTCCTCACTTTCGATCAAGAGCTATAAGGTTTTGTAATATTTCCATCCACATAGCCATAAGTGGGCTTGCTTTTTGCGGGACAAGTTGTACTTTTAAATGACACCATTCATTTTATTATGTGATGCACTGGAAAGTGGAAAAAAATTCCAACTGCATTGAAATTGCAAAAAAAGTCCAATTCCACAATGGTTTTTCTGTTGTTTTTATTAACCATGTTCACTATAAGGTAAAACTGAGCTGGCAATATGATTCTCCAGGTCAGTATGATTACGGAGATACCAAACATGTATAGTTTTTCTAATTTAAGTGATGAAGGAGTTAAATGTTTGGCCACACCAAGGGTGAACCCAATGCATGTACTTGATTTGAACAGTTATTCTGTGTTGATAGACACCTTTATAGATGCGGAATATTTCAAATAATTTTATTTTGACCCATTATATTAATAATGTAGGTCCAATTAGTAGTGAAACCTCACTCCCCAACTAACCTAACTAAGAGAAATGTGTTTAAAAATATGCCACCGGAATAAGCTTACAACTATGAGAATTATGCTTCAGGAATTTCTAGGTATGTCTTTATTACACTCTAAGTCATAAATGTGAGGGCACACCCAGTCAAAAATGGAGATGTCTGTTTTATTTTAGTTGATTGTGTATAGCATTTCTTTTGGTTGCTGAGCCGTTTGTTCCCTATGCATCTCAGTTATCAATCTCATCCATATTAGTTGTAAAATGTTAATTTAAGCGTCGTTCATTGGTGACATCAGTGAAAACATAAGTGACAAGGTTTCTAGAATGGTATTGTTGGAGTAGGCATCCTGGAAGGCACATATCTCTGGGAATCCCATAAAAAGGGAGGAATAGAAATGTAGACAGTATGGAGCCAAATATAATTATACAAATTTCACATTCATGAGCTCTTTGACTGCTGAACGTAACCAAAATGGAGTGAGGTTTCATTTATTCAACTTGTTACGTCTTTACCTTGACTTCTAACACAAGTTGTTAAATCCTAAATCCCTTCTGTTTATGTACCCCACATTGGTTCACTATTTGTTCTTGATTAGTAATGTACAGGGATGAGCGAGCATGCTCGCCGCTACTCGGTGCTAGCCCGAGCATCTCAGTGTTCTGTATACGAGTGCCGAGTACCGGCGAGATGCTCGGCTCCCCCTCCCTGCATGTGGGCGCTGTTTACAGAGTCAGCCCACATGCAGGGATTGGCTGTCACACACTGTAATGCCACAACCAACATGACTGTGGCATTACAGTGATTGGCTGGCCGCACAGCATTATCAGCTGCATATGACAGCTGACGGCGCTGTGCTCGGTAGTGTGATCCACAGTCAGCTAGTGTAGGGGAAGGCGCTGCTGAGCCAGGGACAGATTTAATGTGTAGGTAGTGTAGGTACTAGATGATGTGATGTCACCGCTGCCACCCTTGCCATAGTAACCTACAGAGCGGGTTACTATAGCATCGGTGATCTCCGATCACCTGATTACCTGGGCCTCTATACACTGGCTCCTGCTGGAGCTGCAGGAGTTAACTCCTTGTTTACCGGCGCCGCTATTTGGCGGCTTATGCAGGAGCCAGTGTATAGCGGCCGCGGGAATCAGCTGATCGGAGAGCAGCGTTGCTATAATAACCCGTTCAGTAGGTTACTATGGCAACAGTGGCAGCGGTGATGTCACCGCCTACCAACCCACCGCAGCGTCTGCTCGATTACACAGCATGAGGAGCAGCAGCGTTCTTCCTCCCTGTGCTGTGTAATATAGCAGAGCTGCATGTGTGGAAGAAAACAGAAGACCAGGATCGTGGAGTGGTGATAGGGAATAATAAAGATGGAGTTCCTAAGTGTGTCTGTGTATTTATTTATAATAAAGTATGTTTTTAACCCTTTATTGGAGATTCTTAATGGCTGGGTCAAACTTGGCCTGACATTAAGAAACTCAGGCCTAATACCAGCTGGTAAAACAAAGCTGGTATTAACCCCTTATTACCCAGTGTGCCACCCAGCACCAGGGCCGCTGGAAGAGTTGGATACAGCGCCAGAAGACGGCGCTTTTATGAAAGCGCCGTTTTCTGGGGCGGCTGCAGACTGCAATTCGCAGCGAGGGGGGCCC
Organism: Anomaloglossus baeobatrachus; assembly: GCF_048569485.1. Lineage (NCBI taxonomy): Eukaryota > Metazoa > Chordata > Amphibia > Anura > Aromobatidae > Anomaloglossus > Anomaloglossus baeobatrachus. The sequence continues at coordinate 483,007,968 of NC_134354.1, read as the reverse complement.
AGAAAGCTTGGGCCAACCAACGCTGTGGACTCCAATCACCAGCTGCCTAGTTGTGCCTGGCTGGACACACAAATTGGGCAAAGCCCACGTCATTTTTTTTTAATTATTTCATGAAATTCAGTTGGGTGGCACCCCGTTCCTGCCTGCTGTTCCTGGCTATCATACAAAAATATGGCGAAGCCTACGTCATTTTTTTTTTTTTTAGTTTTTTGGAAAAAACTTAAAAAAAGGGCTTCCCTGGGTTTTCCATTGCCAGTGAAGATAACACCAAGCATTGGGGATTAGCAGCCAGTAGCTGCTTGGGTTACCTTTAGCTAGCAATAGAAAATGCAGCGGTATCCCACGCATTTGTTATTTTTACCCCTTTTCTTTTATTTTTTAATGATTTTAAAAAAAAAAACTTGGGCTTTGCCATATTTTTGTATGCCAGCCAGGTACAGCAGGCAGATACGGATTGCCCCCAACCCTCAGCTGCCTATTTGTACCAAGCTGGGAACCAAAAATATAGGCAAGCCCTTTTTTTAATTTCATGAATTTCATGAAATAATTAAAAAAAACGATGTGAGCTTCGCCCAATTTTTGTGTTCCAGCCCGGTACAACTAGGCAGTTGAGGATTGGAATCCGCAGCGCAGGTTGGCCCAAGCTTTCTGGGCCCCCCTGCTGCGAATTGCAGTCCGCAGCCTCCCCAGAAAATGGCGTGTTCATAGAAGCGCTATCTTCTGGTGCTGTATCCAACTTTTCCAGTGGCCCTGGTGCCGGGTGGCTCGTTGGGTAATAATGGGGTGAGGGCTAGCTGTGTATTATCAGCTGGCCCTAAGCCTGAAATTCTTTGTGTCACGCCAATATTAGACATGGCCACCATGAATTTCTAGTAAAGTTAAAAAAAAAACACAACACAGAGAAAAAGATTTTTATTAGAAATAAAACACAACATAATTAGTGACTCCATCTTTATTGAACTAAAGAGCCCCCCCTCCGCCGTAGTCCAGGGACGAGGGTCCCGCGATGTCCAATCGGAACCCAATATCATCTGATCGGTTTACCAGAAGGCAAAGCGATCAGATGATGTGTCAGGTTAAAGGACCTGAATCACATGATACATCAGTTGATTGTATAAACAGCTTTTGTACAATCAGCTGATGCATCAGTAGAAAAAAAAACTATACACACCTCTCTGCAGTCTCCCGTCTGATCGCTGCAGGAGCTGCCGGTAATCACCTGACAGCATGATCGTTTAAACCGGCTGGGCGGTAAAAAGCTGGCCTCACCACTGGACATATACAATCAGCTGATGCTGTCAGGTGACCGCAGCAGCTGATCATTGGCAGGTCCTGGAGCGATCCGACGTGTCCCAGTACTCTGCAGACAGGTGAAATCAAGGAAGGAAGAAAATGTTCAGCTCACCCAGTCTGATGGAGACCCAATTGAAGGACAGGTGCACGGGAACAGAAAGCCGGCCAGGCTGTGGATTCCAAGGAGGGAAGAAGGATTCCAGCATCCACGTCCAATAGTTATGTAAAAAAAATTTCTTTATTGAAAAAACATTAAAATGAAGATGGAGAATCACATCCTGGGAAATAAAATCCCTATGAGGACAAAGATATGGAGATGGTACGCGTTTCGAGCGATTAGACGCTCTTAGTCCTGATCCATGATGGAGGGTAGGAGGGACACACAAACCTGGGGTGATACACGGCATTGGGCACAAAGCATTGAGGGTTGCACGTAACTCTGGTGGGAGGAGGCCGGAAAGCACTGCAAGAGCCACACGGCAGCAGAGGGCGGGCGCTCGACACAGCAGCAGAGGGTAGGGGGGCGGGCACACCGCTCCGGAGGGCAGGTGGGCAGGCACACCGCTTCAGAGGGCAGGGGGCGGGCACTCCGCTCTGGAGATCAGAGGGGCGGGCACACACTGCTAGAATCTGTGAAGCTGCTGTGGGACAGAAGCGCAGAGCGCTAAACCCACCCATAAAGTAAGTCCAGAGCTTGCTGGCACTGGCCACAAGCAGAGCATGTGGGGATTCAAAGGGCCGGCGGCCCGCAAGACAGCAGTGGTGGCTCGAGCACTGCCACCCCCTGGAATCTGCCTGGGGACCGCAGAGAAGGACATGGTGGGCTGCAAGCCGCCCGCGGGCCGGAGGTTCCCCACCCCTGCTTTACAGGGTCAAATTGTTATCTGCTCCTAGTCTTGCTGGCCAGCTGCACAAATTCTTTAGTTTTAATGAAAAATCCATCAGATTGTATTGGGGGACATGATGTAGGTTTACAAGTGGCAATAATCAATATAAAGGCTTAGTAAATCTAGAGATGAGTGTTTAAATGAAACAAGAAATGTAGTATCCCTCACTGTTTTTTATTTTGATATATATTATGCATGAGCCTGAACTAGTCAGTCTTGTGGAAATCCTTTAGCGGACACTCTTTATCTTTTTCATTTTTCTATCACTTTCATCTTTGGCTGATGCCTGGCTGAAGTCAAACTGCAGAGCAGGGAACTTCTGATGCAGCTAGTCATCTCATAGCCAGACTCAAAGTGAAGCAGGGGAAACATGGTTGATCTCCTGAGACATGGTTGACATTTAAATAGCTTTGAAAAGAAAAAGCAAAAAAAAAAATTAACCCCTTCACCCCCGGCTGTTTTTTTTTTGTTTTTTTTTCCGCCCCTTCTTTTGAGAGCTGTAACTTTTTTATCTTTTTTGTCAGTCTTGTAATATAAGGGCTTGTTTTTTTGGTGAAGTTTTACTGTTAAATTAAACCATAAGTCTTACCATATAGAGTACTGAAAAACGGCAAGAAAAGTGCGGAAAAATTGCAAAATAAAGTGCAATTGCATGATTGTTTTTGAGATATTTTATTCACTGTGTTCACTATATGGTAAATCTGATGTGTGGGTGTGGTGTCTCAGTTCGGTATGAGTTTGTAGACACCAAACATGTTTAGGTTTACTTTTATCTAAAGGGTTAAAAAAAAATCAGAAATTTGTCCAAAAAAAGTGAAGCACTCTTTTCGCCATTTTCCACGACCCATAATGTTCTCATTTTTCGGGATCTATGGCTCAGTGATGGCTTATTTCCGTCTCGAGCTGATGTATTTAACGGTATCATTTTTGCACAGATACTACGTTTTGATTGGCTGTTATTGCATTTTGCGCAAAATTTGCTGGGCCCAAAAAGAGTCATTTTGGCATTTGGATTTTTTGCCACTACACCGTTTACTGATCAGATTAATTGATTTTATATTTTGATTGATCAGGCATTTCTGAACGCGGTGATACCAAATGTGTGTGTATATATATATATATATATTCATTTCTGTTGATCACAGCTACACAGCTGAAATCGCCAGAAATACTCACCTCTTGTTACAAGTAGCACTCAGCCAGGTGAAACAGGAAGTGAGTCATGTGAGCTACTTGAGTCATCACATGACCCTGTGCTACTATGGCAGCCATCGGCTCACAGTGATCACGTCATGGCACCACCGATGGAGCCGGGTGAGTGAAGATTTACCATGACTGGCATTTAAATTGCGCTGTCACATTTTGACAACACTATTTAACACTAGAACTACTGAGGTAGTCATTTTGACTACTTTGCACCATGTATTTCTATATAGGTGTCACGAGTCCAGTAGTTCTAGTGTTAAGGGGTTAACAAGCACGGGTGGATCGCGGATCAACTCTTGCCTGCGAGGCACACATGTCAGCTGTAGAAATCAGCTGATATGTGCGCGTATCACCGCTGACTGCCAACAGCAGCCGCAGGTGATTACACTTTGGTGGCTTAGGGGGGCTTTCCACACTACGACAACGCAGGTGCGATGTTGGTGGGGACAAATCGAAAGTGACGCACATCCGGCGTCGCAGTCGATATCGTAGTGTGCAAATCTTTTTTGATACGATTAACGAGCGCAAAAGCATCGTTATCGTATCATTGGTGTAGGGTCCGACATTTCCATAATGCCGGTGCAGCGACAGGTACGATGTAGTTCCTCGTTCCTGCGGCAGCACACATCGCTGTATGTGAAGCCGCAGGAGCGAGGAACATCTACCTGCGTCCCGGCTGCAATGCGGAAAGAAGGAGGTGGGCGGGATGTTTACATCCTGCTCATCTCCGCCCCTCCGCTGCTATTGGCCGCCTGCCGTGTGACGTCGCTGTGACACCGCACGAACCGCCCCCTTAGGAAGGAGGCGGATCGCCGGCCAGAGCGACGTCGCAGGACAGGTGAGTGCATGTGAAGCTGGTGTAGCGATAATGTTCGCTACGCCAGCAATCACAAGATATCGCTGCTGCGACGGGGGTGGGGACTATCGCACTCGACATCGCAGCGTTGGCTTGCGATGTTGCAGCGTGCAAAGTACCCCTTAGGATGTAATGTTATGACCTGCGGTCATTAAGGGAGGGATTTTTGAAATATTTTTAAATTTTTGTATGCATTTTATGTTTTTACGTTTCCATTTATAAGTTAATTTCTATTAAGACTAAAATGAAATATTCAGATCATAGTTCACAAATCTGCATAGACATCTTACCAATTACTGTCAGAAATATTTAAGGCAAACAGTATGTTTGAATATTTGTAAATTTATTTTCTGATATATAATTTTAAATATATAAATGATATATATTTTCTGATGTATAACTTAAATATCCTCAATTTCAGATATCGAGTTGTTGTACCCTATCCACCACAAAGTGAAGCAGAAATTGAACTAAAAGAAGGTGACATTGTATTTGTTCACAAGAAGCGGGAAGATGGTTGGTACAAAGGCACATTGCAAAGAAATGGAAGGACAGGGCTTTTCCCTGGAAGCTTTGTGGAAAGTTTCTAATTCTGTCATGCACCATTTCTATACAGTAAAGAAGCATCCAGCAAATTACCATATGTTATGTGGAAAAATGGTGGTTGAAAATACACAATAAGCACAAAACATCAAAGAATGAAAATGGATGCCAAAACAAAATGAGTTGCCATTTTGACTTCCAAAGATACCCTTGGACCATCAGCCTATGATCTAAAGAGAAAAGTGTGTTGGATGTAAGAAATGGCTGACTAGAAGATCCCTCGGTATGTTGGAGTAGTGCCTTCTGCTTGGAACCATGAACTGAGAAGATGCACATTTTGACCATGTTTGCTAATTGTGATGTATACATGATAAATGAATCTTTTATTCTATGCTAACTTATTTGTATACACTGCAGTGTTCTTATTACTTGCCTATGCAAGAGGAATAAATTATATGAATCGGCCAATAGGCATTGCACATTGAACTGTACATCTGATGAACTGGGTTATGGTATATGCTGATACAGTAATACCTGCACAATACAAGGCACAAGCTCACCATTGTTTTAAAAAAAATATGTTAAAATATGGGAATATTTAGCAAACCATGAAATGTTGCTCTTTCTTTTACTTATCAGATGAGTTTTAGGTATAAAGGTATCTATATTATGTTTACATTTTTGCTTATTTACCGTTATAGTCACATTGAATGATTTTGCTCCATTATCTGTCAGTCTGATTAAAACTGACAACGAGAACCAGCGTAATAAAATACAGCACAATGGCAGAGAAGGGAAGGTGAGGCTTGACAAGGCATTAAATTCGAAAAATACAGCTGCTGCCATAAACAGTCCCACTCATGTCCATGGGCCATGTCTGCTATTACAGCTCCGCTTTATTCAAAGGGAATTAATCTGTGATGTAAGCCCAGAAGCATCCAATGGACAAGATTGGCAGGTTTTCGGAAGGTAGTCGCCACGTTTTTCTATCCTCCTAGAATCTTAAATTCTGATAAAGGAAACTATATGTAAATGAAGTTATAAGTTATTTGTGAAATGAAAAAGAAAAGCAGTATTTAAAATATATAAATAAAATAATAATTCAGAATCTTATATTTATTAATGACACATTTTGAGGGACAGTAATTTAGTTTAAATTCATGTTAAAATGATATAGTAAAATGTGCTTGTAAAAAGAACACTGCAAACCCCGTATGGAAAATGTTTGTGTACAGATTGTAACGTTGTGTCCTCATTTAGATAATGTTCTGGAATTGTGTTAATGAAATACAATGTCTGGCTCGTCTTCATCTACTCTACACCATTAAATTAAACAACCAGCAACAACATGTAGATTTGTATGGACATATCATTGCATTAATTATAATAGGCAAATTATTATTAAAGTGAATCTGTCAGCAGGATTTCACTATGTAATTTTAGAGCACCATAATGTAGAAGCAGAGACCCTGATTACGGTGATGTGTTACCTGCTGAACTGTGGCTTTTGCCACAGTTTCTTATCACAAAGAGATTATCACTACAGGACAAGCTGCCTTGTGCCTCCTAGTCCAATCACAACCGCAGCACTGATTAGCAGCTTTTTGTCACTATACAATGTACACAGAAAGCTGTGGTGTAGGTGGAGTTATTGTGTATAACAATAACATTTGAGCTCTGCTAGATCTGCAGAGTTAAAAATTGGTGACTCTATAATAACTGCACCCAGTAAACTAAGTGATACATCGATGTAATCAGGGTCTCTGTCCCTATCTCACAGTGCTGTCCGATTACATAGCAAAAACCTGCTGACACATTCCCTTTAATGCAAGGTAGAGGGTGAATTTAGGACTAGATATGTTTTCAGCAGTGTGACTGTATGACACGATAACTGAGCCATCAATATGAATTTTTAAAGATAAGTACGGAAAAATGATGACCAATACAGGCATATTTAGCAGGGTTGTCTAAATAGGTTTAAACGTGGACTTGACAGCCCTAAAATGTGCCATATTTATCAAGATTTATGCTGTTTGATAAATTAGGCACATTTATATTGTCTAGCCTAAGTTTACACCTATTACTTGGCTTACTTTGTGCCAGAAATTTCTGTAACAATTTTGGTACTTTTTTGTCACACGTTGTCACATATGGACTATGCCCCTTTTTCTAATTAAAGCACACCATTTTCCTGTGAAGCCACATCCTTTGTTAGAGAAAGGAAAGAAAGTGTCTAAAGCACATAATAAATGGTGCAAATCATAAAATACAGTTTTTGGCACAATAGCACCAGATGTTTGGTGCATTTAGCATAATAAGTATCCTTAAGTGTTTTGATTTAAAGACAGTGCTAATGTTAACCCACTGGAAATAAATGCTGATCCCCAATTGAGCTAATCAGTCTGCTGTATATTCTAAATAAGACTAGTGATGGGCGAGCACTAAAATGCTCGAATGCTCATTACTCGATTCGAGCTGGTCAGACGCTCAGACGAGCTTTACGCGAGTAATGATCATTACGAAAAGTCAATGATTGGGTAGTTCGGGCTCCACCCACATACAGCCAGACATAAACAGAGCCTTTCCAGTGGAGTTTTTTTTGGTCACACTATATCTGAGAACATTGTATCCCCCTGGGAGAGCCATTCAGAGACTGCCAATGGCTTTCCCTGGGGTGCCTGCATACATCATGCAATGAAGCAAGCCTGTGCGTTGTGATCATTGTTTCATGGATGAAACATCTGGGCACTCGCGATACTCGGCCCAGATCTGCAAGTACCCGAACACCCCAATGCTCATTTGAGTAATGAGCATGCTTGCTCATCACTAAAAAAGACTCCTACTCTAGAATCATTGATTCCAAGGAAGAACATCTCTGTATAGGAGAACACCTATGTATATTCGCTGCCTATTAGGACATCAGTTTTTTTTAAAATTTCTTCAGATTTTGCTAAATTAAAAAACAGACTGCCTATGTGTAAATTCAGAGATATATGAAGGTACAATAGAAAGATCATGGACCTCAAGAAAGGCCTTTTACAGCCCCATAAATAAGCACCATTCTCATTAGCCCCTTAGGCCAGAAAGGACTAGCTATCACAGAAAATCTGTAAATGTCATATTATGTATATTCATTCAACCTGGGGGCATGATAATACATGTATTCATCAAAATCATGCTTCACAAATCAGAATAATGTACAGAATAATGAGGATTTGCAATAATTGTAATAGAACACAACAACGGCTTGTTTATGTTTAATACTGTGCAATGAAATATTAGGTAGTGTCATATAATCAATGTATGAAATCTAAGATGTTAATATATATGATGATGCTGTGCATTAAAGGATGATTTCACCCGAGAGACATAAACTACATTTGCTAAGACTCAATATACATAATTGAAAAAGTTATCCATGGAATCCAGCACTGCCTGATCTTTACTCGAGTCTTACTTTTTCTTCTGATTACGTTTTGCACTTTCTGTTCTTCAACTTTTTTGCTTATAGGGGTTTTCCAAGCTTATAAAAAATTAGATCAGTGAGAGTCTGACACCCAGCAACCCCACCAACCTGATGCTTCCAGCTAAAAAAGTGGCGCCATACACCGTGTAGTGGCCATTCTCATGTGCTCCATTACATTAGGACCAGTTTTGATAAACCTTTACAATTCCTATACGCTGTAAGAAAAGACTAAAGTTTACTGTTGACATTGCATGTACTTATGTATTGCTATAATCTTTTATTTGACTGCAAGCTGAGAACGCGGATTTGGAAAATTACATTGAACACTGCACAACCGTACTAATTAATAATGCCACTTTACAGTAGACAAATAATCCTATCATATAATAATAACCTGAATGCCCTGGATAATCACCATAAGCACCATCTTAGGACCCCAATTAATTGTGTCATCAAAGCCAGCAGAGTGTTCCTCCAATCAAAAGTGCCAATAGAGTGCCACCTACTAAGAGTGCCAGCAGAACACCTCCTCATACACAATAATGCCAGCAGAGTATATCCTGTAAAGAATAGTGTTACGTTATTATCTTTGGCTTTCTAGGGCAGTAAATGGGTTACTTTTTCACCATAATTTATATTTTTGTTAATTAATTTAATAATATATTATAGGGGTTGGAGCTTTATTTTCTGGTTTATATTGCTTTCAATGGTAAAGAGAGCTCATTGTATGAAAACTTATACAGCCCCTCTAAAGTGAAAAGAAACAGGATAAATCTATATTATAGGGTCTTTATGGCGGTTGTGAGGCGTTAGACTGTATCAGAGAAAGGGAAGTTCTAACAATTCAACAGCTTCACCCTACTTTTTTGTATACTCCTATTTACAACTTGATAAATTCCCCCATTTTATAGCTACTTGAAAATGTTAAAAGAAAGTAATTGTTGAACTAAATTCTTTCCAGCTAGGAATTTTATCTCCATTTAAAGGGTATTCTCATGTTTGGAAGTTGTGCAAAGTATAGGGGATAATGTACTGATTGCTTGGGGATACAACCCTTGGGACTCCATGGATCTCAAAAACTCTAAAGAGCCCAGATTGAATGGAGTAGAATTTGATCATATGCACAGCCACTCCATTCACTCTAAGTTAAGTGCTGAAGACTAGCCGAACACATCGCATAGAGAATAGGATAGAACTTTCAAACTTGAGAATACCCCTTTAAGTTGTCTTATTATAGAGTGTACTGGTGACTTGTATTCATTATGTGTTTCTTCAGACTGGTAGAAACACGAAAAGTAAAATACCAGTGATATGTACCCTAAGATGATCCATCTTCTATAATAAATCAGATGACAAGTATGCAAGAACACCCAATAGAGAAGAACACACCTGATCTAGATCAGAGTTTTCTTTGTGATATATTTAAAACACCCTTTGAATGTTTACCCCCATTTTTGAGAGAAGCAGCCCTTTAGTAGACCACTTTTAGTGAATTTTAAGTGATTGTTCTCAACAGTTTAAAATGTATAGCTTACCTTGAATTTGATGTTGTGACACTAACCCATAGCTAATCATGATCCTTCCTATAAAGCAAAATGAATCCAACAGTCAAAAGAGAACTCCCATTTACAGATATAATAGAGCTATAAAACATTACGAGAAACTTTCTCAGAATGCTGTTATGATGTAAAATGATAGTTTGGCATGAAGCGCACTTGTATTTTCAGTTGTTAATTGAAGTCCATTTATGCTGGCACAAGTGTCGGACTTCTGATTTTTTCATTCTTTTTTCTTTTTCACTCATTTTAAGTAATATTTTAGAGCCAAATCCAAAATTTTAATTTTTAGAATGTAGAGTTCAGTTTGGCTAAAATAAAATTTAACCTTATTTAAGGGCATAAACATTTATTTAAGTGTTTATAAAAGCAAACAATTTCTATTTGACTGGTGGTTTTGACCTACAGGTTCAGCTTTTGCTAATGAATAAATTCTACAGACATTTTCTGCAGTTTGTTATACCTTTTTATTTTCAGAATTTAATAATTTCTCATGTAATAATTTCTCAACACCATTACTGTAGTAAAATCTAGCATGTATGTAGAGCTATAATGCACACACTACTTGGCATCAAGAATGTCATTAAAATTAAGTAAACTGTATTATGGTTGGCACACTCCTTTTGACCTTTTCTAATAGCTTATTTACAATTTACATTAATGCTAATGTTTACCCAGAATTTCTGCTGATTAAAAAGAGTGAATAAGAATTATAGGGGTTATTCTAGAAAAATTCAAATCTGCAGTAGATGTGATAAAGTAAGTAAATAAAATAAATCAAGCTCTAGTGATCCGGTGGCTCGCCCACTCTTTGTTTACAAGCAGTTGGCACATGAGCTCAATAGGCAATCATTGGCCTCAGCAGTCTCGATCAATATTACTGGTCTCACTTCTTAGCAATGGGAGTCATAACAGAAGTAATACATCATGTCCCAGTCCTTTGTAAAGAAAGACCAGGTGCCTCACTGGAGCTTCTGCGCTGAATCTCGAGAGTAAGAAAGAGGTGAGTATAATTTATTTTGCTATTTTATCACATGTGCTGCAGCTTTTATGTTGTTTTCTAAGAGTCAATAACTTTTTTGAGGCTAATGTTGAACATCAGTTTTGGCTGTTAAAACAGCTCTATCCACAACTAAACCTAAAAAATCACAAAAGGAAAAATAACAAACAAGGAGGCAATAGAACACTAGGCTGCTAGCAGACCAAACTTCATCTATACATTAAAGGTAGGCATCTCTCTTTATATAAAGAAATATGAAGACAAACAATCCAGAATCCATAGGTGTGTTTTGTGGAGACACATACTAAACATTTGTGCTTTTGACAGGCTTACAAAAGAATTAACAATTTTTGATGACTAGACCATCAATAGTAGACAGGTGACATAAACAATTGAACATGTTTGCACGGTACATGTTTAGATTGGCTTGAATCAAAAACAGCAACAAAACTTAACTTCTCCAAAAAGGATCAAGAATGTATGAGCTATATGTGAAGTGGATCTAACCATATCTGCATAGTGCAGGTATGATATCTTGGGTATGGGTGCTTGTGTTGATGGTTTCAAACTGTAAGAAGAAATGTTTAACTTCAACATTGATGGCAATACGACCCCATTATAGAGTTTTACTTCTACTGCTTCCAAATGTCATCACTGATAGTAAATTTAACTTTGCTTAAAAGCAAGGCTAATTTATTCCTTAGAAGTGCTACCATGTGCAACAAAAATAGGTCCAGCCTCAGTTGGTCCCATGCTTTTTGCTACTAGGCAGCAATTATGCAGGACTCTCGTGTCTGTAGGAACTTGATAGTTAAAAGGAAACTCTGTGGGAATGAACCCAAAGAGAATGAAAAGAAATTCCATCTTTGGTGGACAAAACTAGCATCATAATCTTTACATTGGATTACCTTTTTTGAACCTTCCTAAAGATTATGTACATTTGCCATAAAATTATTATTTCATATAATGATGAACCCCCATTTTATACAATGTGTACTTCAGAAACTATACAGTTACTTGAAAAAGTGTTAATAACTGAAATTTTCCACATTTTTTTACGTTACATAGTTAAAAATGTATTTTGGGGGGATTTTATATGATATATCAACACAAAGTGCTAATGAATAAATACATGGTTATATAAATATTTTATAAGAAGTAAACAAGGCACTCCCAAAATTGGCTGCAACGTGTATTTATACAATGTGCAAAAAAGAGAACGTTTTCGGTCATACATGGACCTTCCTCGGTAGCACATTGGTGGAGTGGAAGTCAGCGTGGGATGAAAGGCGCGGTACCCACCGCCACATGGGAGCCGCCATGTAGGACCGAAAACATTCTCTTTTTTGCACATTGAATAAATACACGTTGCAGCCAATTTTGGGAGTTCCTTGTTTACTTCTTGTAACATATGACCTTGGAACCGGAAGTGCACCCCAACGCTCACTAACAACTGCACGGAGGAAGTGCCATTTACTTCTTACTATATAAATATTTTATAACCATAAACCTGAAAATTATGAGGTGCATTTGTATTTGCCCCCCTAAGTAGAGATGAGTGGAAAATGGAAGTGCGATTCGGCGGGTGCAGCTGGACTTTTAAAAAAGTTTGGTTTTGAATCCAGACTTGATCTAAATCCCAATGGAAGTCACTAATTGGGTAGTTCGGGTGTCCGCCCATATGCAGCCAGCCATAAACAGATCATTTACAAAGGCGGGTAGACGAGGTTTTTTCATTTTTTTGTTTGGTGCAATATTTGATCATGCTGTTGTTGCCCCCAGTGCGAGCCGATCAAACACGACAAGCGTCTTGCACTGGGCTGAGCACTGAGCGTACTTGAGCACAGCGATGCGCGAGTGGTTTGCATACATAAAGCACCTGATCACTGAACTCAAACTCTGTTCTTTTGTAAAGTCTGTTTTCAGTCAGAACACCAAACCTCAGGTTCGCTCATCTCTACCCCATAGTCAATACTTTGTAGGACCACCTTTTACTGCAATTATTGCTGCAAGTCTTTTGGGCTATGTCTCTACCAGCTTTGCACATCTAGAGGCTGAAATTTGTGCCCATTCTTCACTGCAAAATAGCTTTAGCTCAATGACACTGCATGGATAGCGTCTGTGAACAACAATCTCCAAACCTTGACACAAATTCTCAATGGGATTTAGGTCTGCACGTTGTCTAAGTCATTCAAATACATGACTATGCTTTGATTTAAACAATTCCATGGAAGCTCTGGTTGTATATTTTGGGTCATTATCCTGCTGGAAGGTGAACCTATGCCCCTCTCTCAAGTCTTTTGCAGCCTCTAACAGGTTGTCCTTCAGGATTACCATGTATGTAGCTCCATACATCTTCCCATCAACTCTGACCAGCTTCCCTCTCCCTGCTGAAGAAAAGCATCCCCAACATGATGCTGACATCACCATGTCTGACAGAGGGGGTGATGTTTTCAGGGTGATTGATATACAGTATTAGCCTTCTAATACTGTAGCGTTTTGCATTTAACCCTTTCATCACATCTGACTAAAGCACCTTCTTTCACATACTAGCTCTCTCCTCCACTAGCTTTTTGCAAACCGCAAATGAGACTTCTTATGGATTGCTTTAAAAAATGTCATTCCTATTGCCACTCTTCCATAAAGGGCCAGATTCGTGACGTATACGACTAATAGTTGTCCTGTGAATAGATTCTCCCACCTTAGCTGTGGATCTCTGCAACTCTTCTAGAGTAACCAGGGGCCTTTTGGATGCTTCTTTAATTTGTGCTCTCCTTGCTTGGGATTTCAGTTTAAGTGGACAGCCATGTCTTGGTAGGTTGGTAGTTGTCATACGCCTTCAATTTTTGAATGAAGGATTGAACAGTGCTCCGTGAGATGTTCAGAGCTTGGGCTACTTTTTTTATAACCTAACCCTGCTTTAGTTTTGTCTGCAACTTTATCACTGACCTGTCTGGTGTATTCCTTGGTTTTCCTAATACTGCTTGATCCCTAATGTTCCCAAACAAACCTCTGAGGGCTTCACAAAACAGCTGTAGTTATACTGAAAATAAATTACACACAGGTGGATTCAACTTACTAATTACGTGACTTCTGGAGGCAATTAATCACTCAGGATTTTATTTAGGGGTATCGGACTATAGGAGGCTGAATACAAATGCACGTCACAATTTTCAGATATATATTTTTAAAATTAATTATTTTATTTTGCTAATTATAATTAGCAAAAAACCATGTATCATTTCCTTTTCACTTCATAAACACTTGCTACTATGTTCTGGTATATCACATACAATCCCAATAAAATACTGTTTAAGTTTGAGGGTGTAATGTGTAAAAATGTGGAAAAGTTCACTGGATATGAAAACGTTTTAAAGGCACTGTATATATTAAGTTCTCTACAGTTAATGCTACGAGTGGAATATGACAGATCGGGGTAGTTGATTATTTTAAAGTTTTCTTTTAGATGTAAATTATATCAAATAAGTTAGATCTAAATACTATTAGGAAGTAAGAAATCTTTGTTGCTCAGATTGTCTTATCGTATCTTGAGGCAGTAAACATAAAATCAATTTGCAGTTTATTCTCAATGATTGCAATAAATGACTAGCAATCACCATCTTAATCACCACATTTGCTTCTAAACATAATTTGGTCATATTTGACTTGATGAATGATGCACTTCTCAGAGGATCTCACAAGATGCATGACAAGCTTCATTCACTAAATCACTTCCAATTTTTTAGATTGCTTTAAAAGTGATCTTCCTGAGAATTAAAGTTTTTGAAATGGTGGAAAATTAGGAAAACTTTGCAAACTTTACAAACAAAATTATGAATTGATCCAAGCAGTATGAGTACATTAGTCAGCACGTTGAAGAATTTACTCCTATTGTTTCCATCAATTCATAATTATGTTTGTAAAGTTTACAAAATTTTCCTAATTATCTATTGGATCAGAAATTTAATTAGTACACTGAGATTGATACAGATATACAAGTACATACATACTATAAAGATAACCCATGTGGCTGCTACATAGCCCAATTTACTATTAGTTGAGGGCTTGTCCAAATCATCATGTAAGGCCAGGGAGAGTGAAAATAAATTCCAGGCATTTCTAAACCCATGATCTCATAAATATACCATATATATTCAGAGGTATATACAGAGTTGGCTATTTTTCATTTTTTCTTTCCTGTTAGGCAAGGACAGTTCTGCAAACTGCACCCCTTAATGTGATTTACAAGCATAACACCTACACAGGATCGATGAAGTACCTATTTTCACACATGCTATACTATAGGACTTGAGAGAACAAAAATGGTTTATATTATTGAATAAACCCATAATAACGTCTTCACATTCTAGGACATATATGTATGTCCTAGGTCGCCTCCCCCCGTTAATGCAAGCTCCCTTGATGAGCCCGTGGTCATCCCCATACATGTCTACTGATCTAATCAGCAGACATGTCCTACTAACAGACACGGGTGGATGGGTGGATCACCCCTTAGATTGCAGTGTCAAACTCTGACAGAGTGATCTAAAGCATTTATGGGGATTGCGCTGTTTTGTCGCCATCAGCAGCCCTGGGACGTGATCATGAGGCCCCAATGCGTTAGCGTAGCAGCACGGTGTTAGCTGATAGCTTCTGTCGCTGCCATGACATGTTTACTGTGAATGCCAGCAGAGTGTCGGCACTCACAGTAACACAGCATTTCTTCTGATCAGAGTGATGCTGAAGCATCGGTCTGATCAGAAGCAATCAGACTGTGCAGTCATTAAATCCCCTAGGGGGAAATAGTAAAATCAGTGTAAAAGTGAAAAAGTTTTAAAAAAATTAAAAACTAAAAAATCCTAAAAGCTCAACTCAGCCCCCATTTGCCTCTGAGAATAAAACAAATGCCCGATCTATGAAAATATAATATCAATTAATCTGATTGGTACACCTCATAGCAAGAAAAAAATACCAAACGCCAACATTACGGGTTTTTTTGGTCGCCACAGCATTCCAATAAACTGCAAACCAAGAAATCAAAACATCCCATTTACCCATTTATACAAAAAATATATTATTATAAACCCCAGCTCAAGACGCAAAAAATAAGTTGTCACTGAGCCTCAGATACCGAGAAATGAGAATGCTGTGAGTCTTGGAAACTGGTGACAGAAGCGCTATTCTTTTTTTTTTTTTTTTTTTTTTTATGTTTGGTATCTACGAACTCGTACTGACCTGGGGAATCAGAATGCCTGGTGAGTTTTACCAAATAGTGAACATGATAAATAAAAAACCCAAAAAACAATTGTGCAATTGCTTTTTTTTGCAATTTCACTGCACTTGGATTTTTTTTTTCACGTTGTTCAGTACAGTATATGGTAAAACTAATGGTTTCATTCAAAAGTACAACTCGTTGCACAAAAAGCAAGCCCTCATATTAATGGAAAAATAAAAAGTTATGGCTCTTGGAAAAAGGAGAGGAGAAAATGAAAAGGAAAAATCAACGGGTGCAAAAAGGGGTTAAGATCCAGCCATGAGAATTCTGTTCTGTCACATTAGAGATCTGTCAAAGGTCACCTGAAAGAGGGATAATTGACAGCCTGAGTTAAAATGACAGTCCACTTTAGGATTATGTTCACAAATGTGCTGTCAACTTTATAAGGCACTTGGGGCCGTTTCACACATCTGGCATTTCGCCAGATTGCTGGATCCGGCACACTCCAGTACAGTGTTAATACTGTACAATAGCATCGTGGCAAGCTCCAGTCACATGATAGCATGTGACTGGAGGCTGCCGCGATACCATTGTACTGTATTACACTGTGCGTCGGATTTGGCAATCTGGCGAAATGCCGGTTGTGTGAAAATGGGCTTTAGTGTTAGGCCCCTTTCAGATGTCCGCGTTTAATCAGGTACAAGTCACACGCATCGGTATGGTCATATGTGTGTCATACGTGTGTCACGCGTGTGACATCTGTGTTTGCATACATGTGACATCAGTGTGACACGTACCGGAGAAAACACGGGACTTTTAAATAAAAAGATTTTCTATATTCACCTGTATCCAGCGCTGTTTTCCTCAGCTCTGTTGCCTCCTGCTTCTAATCCTCGCTCATTATATTCATTGATTATTCACTGCAATGAGGACCTGGAAGCCAGAGCATCGCGGGGACAGCGGTAACAGGTGAGTATCCAGCAAACAGTGTGTGTTCAGTGACGTCCAGGAGGTCATTGGAGTGCACAATGAACTCTGGCGATCTCCTGATGACACCCCCGCAACACCCACGCTACAGCGGGTGTCACCACGGTGACTTCACGGGTTCATCAGAGTTCATTGGGAACTCCAATGACCTCCTGGTTGTCACTGCATACATACTGCTTGCTGGATACTCACCTGTCACTGGCGGGGCTGTCGCCGATGCTGTCCTCGGCGATGCTGTCCCCGTGATTCTGTCCCCGCAATGCTTCGGCTTCTAGGTCCGCAATGCAGTGAATAATCAATGAATATAATGAGCGGGGATCAGAAGCAGGAGTCAGCAGAGCCGAAGAAAACAGCGCTGGATACAGGTGAATATAGAAAATCTTTTTATCTAAAAGACCCGTGTTTTCTCCGGTACGTGTCACACTGATGTCACACGGATCACATCAGTGTGCGGTCCGTGTAACACCCATGCTGCCGGAGAAAAAACGGACATGTCTCCAAGTGTGCACACAGGGTCACACGGTCCGTGTGAAAACACGGCCGTGTGAGTAACACCATAGAATGACATGGGCACGTGTCGCATCCGTGTTAAAAATGAATGTAACATATACCTGAAACACGGACGTCTGAAAGGGGCCTTATATTGTTTAATAAAATGCCAATATCCTTATTGTAAAGTGCAGCCCCTTTGTTTAATACAATGTTTTGGGCTGCCAACATGGCAATCCTGTCCTAGATATGGAAACTGATGGACGAGCATGTGACACCAAACCTCCATTAGTAGCATCCATTAGGACACACTATTGGGTTTGCTGAGGATTAAAGATTAATGATAGTTTTTTTCCGTTCCATTAATGGCAATGTTTCAATTCCGTGCTGTTTGCCCAAAAAAAAGGTACTAAACAAGGGTGTGGCATTTTACAAATGAAGACAATATATTGCGAAGTACTTTATAATGAAGTTTACACTACAATTGTAAAAGGTATATTAACTGGACAATCCCTTGAAAGGGCAGGGACAGGATTGTTTCTGGTTTATCTACTGTCCCACACTCATAAAAAGGTTTGTCCGGTCTTATGATAAAAAATCTGCAGTTACTCTATCTGAATGCAGATTAAAGATTCCTGACAGTGTGCGGTGCCCATGCTATCAGGATTCACCGGTGACAGCAGGAAACACATGAGCGCAAGTATGCGATTTATATACATGTGGCCTCATGCTGATTAGAAACTTCCAGTTGAAATGTGTCCAGAAGTATGCAAATCACATACTTGTGGTTCGTGAGCAACCTCTCTCACCGGTAATACTGGTGACTCCTGTCAGAGTGCGCACACTGTCAGGATGCAGAAGTCTACAGTCACTCTATGTATCACAAGTCTGTAGTCACTCTAGTTTTGTGTAAGGACTGGAAGACCGCTAGAGATGATTTCATGTGCACTAGCCCATTTAGATTATTAGTCTATGAAAGCTATAATGATAATGTCAGATTTTATTGACATGTTGGAGTCAAATTCAGTTTTTTTTACAGTAATTTTGTGTAAGGGAATGACAGCCCACCCACCATGGGTGACTAGAATAGTATGCGGCTCTGCAAGGTCAGTGGGACCTCTGTACAGAGCTACACCCTGCACCAGCCTGAACCTACGAGAGTTTTATAGAGTTTTGATAAAGTTTCATGAGTGTACAAGACGTACGTTTTCACCCTTCAGCACAATATACAACGATTGCTCAATCATTACTGAGTATACCATGTGTATGATATTACTATATAACACTTAGGGCAGAGATGATGACTAACCAGATTTGCATTTTTATTTTTCATTTCTAATTCTACATTGTGGAAGTAATTACTACCATGAGTCATCTGTGTAGACTTTTTTGGGAAATGTTCTGTATATTTAATGATTGCCGCAGTGTTTTCAGTTTTTTTAAAGCTGGCATTAAATGGATGACATAATGTAAGTTAAATTGTGAAATTGTTAGATGTTCTCAAATGTCAGTGCCAATAAAGAAAGCAAGTATGATTTCATATTGTGCACCTTTACCTATGGGGTCCATGGAAGCTTGTGTAGTCACCTCTGACGGACTTTTTTGTACAAAGCATAATCTGGTGTATTCAACTTGTACATGATAAATTCCTTTGTAATTTGCACAAACCTCAAAATGTTTCTACCAAGTATGAATGTTAAACATTGAATCTTGGACATGCAAGTCCGCCTGGTGACCATCAAACAACGAGAGTGTGTTTTGTTCTTCAAATAAAACAAAGTATTATAATGTACTCATATGAGTAAGTGTTTTCATTAACTACAACTAGTAATATTGCTTACATTTTTAGATATCATACATTATTTGATAATAATACTGGAATTCACTGATTGCAAAGATAGAAGAGAGGAATTCATTATAAAGGAAACTTCTAAGAGTATCTCAGATTAGAGAAGAAAAACAAAAAGCCAGCACTAAATGTGCACTTCAGCACTAAAAATTCCAAACTGTACTTATTATAAAAATTTGAGATTTTTGGCAAAAAATTGCAATTTCTTGAGCTACCCCGCCACGTCACGGCAAATCTCTCTGGGGCAGTCCGACACCAAAACATTTTTATAAAATGTGCCAGACGGCCTCACATATGAAATACCGTGTTTTTCCAAAAATAAGACCTCCCCCAAAAATAAGCCCTAGCAGGGATTTTCAGCATTTTCGAAGAAAGGCTTAAATATAAGCCCTCCCCCGAAAATAAGCCCTAGTCCCGGATCAATAATGAAGGGTCCGTGCAGCTAAAAAAGATACAGATACTGCAGGACACTTCATTATAGACAGCGGCACCCGGCAATTACACTCACCTGACACTGAGCGGCAGGACCTGCAGAGATCACAAACCCGCACACATCAGCTCTCACACACACACACACACAATCAGATCTCACACACACACACACACACACCAGATCTCACACACAAACATCGGATCGCACACACAGTCAGATTGCACACATAATCAGATCGCACACACAAACATCGGCTCACACGCAAAAAAATCACACACACAAATATCGGATCGCACACACATCGGATCGCATACACACTCACCTCATCCAGTGACACCGATCTCTTCTCGCCGGGAGAATCCTGAGAGGCAGTGCGGTACAGCGCGACGAACAGGACCTGCGGCCAGACACGTGACTTGCTCTCATTCTCTGCTGCCGTAAGTGCTGGATGTGATGTGTGTGTGTGTGTGTGATCTGCAATCGGCTGTGTGTGTGTGTCTGCGATCGGCTGTGTTTTTCTGCGATCGGCTGTGTGTGTCTGCGTTCGGATGTGTGTATCTGTGATCGGCTGTGTGTGCCTGTGATCGGATGTGTGTATCTGTGATCGGCTGTGTGTATCTGTGATCGGCTGTGTGTATCTGTGATCGGCTGTGTGTGCCTGTGATCGGATGTGTGTATCTGTGATTGGCTGTGTGTGCCTGCGATCGGATGTGTGTATCTGTGATGGCTGTGCGTGCCTGCGAACTACTGTGTGTATCTGTGATCGGCTGCGTGTGCCTGTGATCGGATGTGTGTATCTGGGATGGCTGTGCGTGCCTGCGATCTGCTGTGTGTGATCTGCTGTGTATATCTGCGATCTGCTGTGTGTGTATCTGAGATCGGCTGTGTGCATCTGTGATCGGCTGTGTGTATCTGTGATCAGCTGTGTGTGCCTGCGATCTGCTGTGTGTGATCTGCGATCTGCTGTGTGTGATCTGCTGTGTATATCTGTGATCTGCTGTGTCTGTGTGTGTGTGTGTGTGTGTGATCTGCTGTGTGTGTCTGGGATCTTCTGTGTGTGTCAGCATGTCAGCTAGCAGCAGGGGAGGACAGTGTGCAGCACCGACCGGAGATCACAGAAGGACCTGGGAACCACGCAGACGTCTTGGTCTGGTGAGTATGAGTCTCCTGGGAAGTGGGGGGTCTGCTTTTTTGGGGGGTAAACTTACCCCCAACCGTGTTTCTCCAAGAATAAGACCTCCTCCAAAAATAAACCCTAGCGCTTTTTTGGGGGGCAAAAAAAATATAAGACGGTGTCTTATTTTTGGAAAAACACGGTAGTAGAACTGCTCTTAGCAGCACTCACCTGGTCTATTTCAATCCCGTACCCATGACAGAGTCATGGCTGTGGGCGGGAAAGGTCCAAGCAAATGCTGTATGAAGTAAATAGCCTGTGGATAGGGCCTGATGACTGAATGTGAACAGCCACCAACTGCCAAAATCTAGACAGGTGGAATACATCCCAAATTGGGGTGCATAGCAAGGTGGGGATCAGCCACTGACCAATTCAATGACGAAAAACAAAAAGCCAGCACTAAATGTGCACTTCAGCACTAAAAATTCCAAACTGTACTTGTTATTAAAATTTTAGATTTTTGGCAAAAAATTGCAATTTCTTGAGCTATCCCACCACGTCACGGCAAATCTCTTTGAGGCAGTCCTATACTAAAATATTTTTATAAAATGTGCCAAACGGCCTCACATATGAATAGTAGAACTGCTCTTAGCAGCACTCACCTGGTCTATTTCAATCCCGTACCCATGACTGAGTCATGGCTGTGGGCGGGACAGGTCCAAGCAAATGCTGCATGAAGTAAATAGCCTGTGGCTAGGGCCTGATGACTGAATGTGAACAGCCACCAACCGCCAAAATCTAGACAGGTGGAATACATCCCAAATTGGGGTGCATAGCAAGGTGGGGGTCAGCCACCGACCAATTCAATGACGAAAAACAAAAAGCCAGCACTAAATGTGCACTTCAGCACTAAAAATTCCAAACTGTACTTGTTATTAAAATTTTAGATTTTTGGCAAAAAATTGCAATTTCTTGAGCTATCCCACCACGTCACGGCAAATCTCTTTGAGGCAATCCTATACTAAAATATTTTTATAAAATGTGCCAAACGGCCTCACATATGAATAGTAGAACTGCTCTTAGCAGCACTCACCTGGTCTATTTCAATCCCGTACCCATGACTGAGTCATGGCTGTGGGCGGGACAGGTCCAATCAAATGCTGCATGAAGTAAATAGCCTGTGGATAGGGCCTGATGACTGAATGTGAACAGCCACCAACCGCCAAAATCTAGACAGGTGGAATACATCCCAAATTGGGGTGCATAGCAAGGTGGGGGTCAGCCACCGACCAATTCAATGACGAAAAACAAAAAGCCAGCACTAAATGTGCACTTCAGCACTAAAAATTCCAAACTGTACTTGTTATTAAAATTTTAGATTTTTGGCAAAAAATTGCAATTTCTTGAGCTACCCCGCCACGTCACGGCAAATCTCTTTGAGGCAGTCCTATACTAAAATATTTTTATAAAATGTGCCAAACGGCCTCACATATGAAATAGTAGAACTGCTCTTAGCGGCACTCACCTGGTCTATTTCAATCCCGTACCCATGACTGAGTCATGGCTGTGGGCGGGACAGGTCCAATCAAATGCTGCATGAAGTAAATAGCCTGTGGATAGGGCCTGATGACTGAATGTGAACAGCCACCAACCGCCAAAATCTAGACAGGTGGAATACATCCCAAATTGGGGTGCATAGCAAGGTGGGGGTCAGCCACCGACCAATTCAATGACGAAAAACAAAAAGCCAGCACTAAATGTGCACTTCAGCACTAAAAATTCCAAACTGTACTTGTTATTAAAATTTTAGATTTTTGGCAAAAAATTGCAATTTCTTGAGCTACCCCGCCACGTCACGGCAAATCTCTTTGAGGCAGTCCTATACTAAAATATTCTTATAAAATGTGCCAAACGGCCTCACATATGAAATAGTAGAACTGCTCTTAGCGGCACTCACCTGGTCTATTTCAATCCCGTACCCATGACTGAGTCATGGCTGTGGGCGGGACAGGCCCAAGCAAATTCTGCATTAAGTAAAAATCTCAAATTGGGGTGCATAGCAAGGTGGGGGTCAGCCACCGACCAATTTGATACTGGAATTCACTGATTGCAAAGATGGAAGAGAGGAATTCATTATAAAGGAAACTTCTAAGAGTATCTTAGATTAGTATCATACATTCTAAGGAAAAGACCGATGGCACATTCTCCATTTGCAGGTTCCTGTCCACCCTTAAATTCTAGGGTTTTATTAACCCAAAGAAAGGCATTAGTTTGGTAGGGACCCAACAAAAAAGAGGTCACCTTGCTGTTGGCTGTTGGGCTTACATAAAACTGGCCATTTTTGTGTGCTAAGTATTTCAGTTTTTACATGTTTTTTCATAGCAGTAATGCATGTCTATATTCCCATATTCATTGTTGTACATGTCTTAGCACTGCAATGTGCAACTGTCTCTTTTTTGTTACTAGTATTATGCAATGTCATGACATTGGCACAAGAGCAAATAGTTGCAAATACCCCTTATGACAAAATGTATCACTTTTTGATGTCAGAAGGCTAATGAAGAAGGGATGATAAGTTCCACCCAATGAGGAAAAGGTGGAGGTGAAAAAGGAAGGCTGCAAAGAGACTTAAAGGGGTTAGGTTGGCCACCATGTATCTTACCTACAAATATTCATCTTTTCCTAATAGACTTTATTACCTGTGCTGCTTCTGTGTGTATATCTGCCCACCCTTCTGACCCCTGTTTTTATTCTCTTTGATTTGGCCCTCTTCTAGGAGTTGTAGTGAAGAAACTGCATATTGGACATCACCATTCTGAGAAAAGGGAGCTGCTTGTTATTCCATCCATATTCAGAGCCCTAAAGAGGGGCCTATTGAACGAACACAAGAGGAAAGAGGAGGAGAAAGAGTATACTAACAATGGGTTATGTGATGGACTGAGATGTGCGGTTAAGATAAGCGGTTGCTTATTGTCTCTTGTTAGTGCAAATCTTCTCACAAATTGACCAGCATGTGAGCGTGTGGTCAATGCTGGTGCAATATTGAATTATCTTAAGCTTCTTAAAATCCCTTAACAACTTATTACAGACTAAGTCAGTCATAAGTCAGCTCCCTGCACTTGATGCGGGCTCAAAAGCCAATCCTGCATCTTTCCTGACAGATGATGGCTGAGATATTTGCCTTTAAAAGCTGGGGGTGGAGCAAAGCTTCACCCACTTACAATGTGTCCACCCATATCCTGTACACCGCCATTAACTTGAGAACGGCAGCAGCTATCGGCATAGAAGTGGTGTTTAGGTATAGTAAAGTAGCCATGCGCTACGCAATGAAACCACCTATAGCGCCACCTGGTAGAAAACAACGGAGTTAGCATTTTTATCTTGAGAACGGAACAAGATAGAGAAAAAAAGTGAATTAAAAAATTGTAGGGCATCATCAATTCAATACGAATCGACACCTTGCATACAGAAATGCTATGATATGAAACCCATGACCCCAAAAAACATCGAATGCTGGTCACGCATATGACTAGAGATAAGCGATGTTCGAGGTTCGCCAATTTCATGTTCGAGTGATTTTGGCGGAGTGTTCGAGTCGTTCGATGAACTCGAACGATTTGCTAAAAGTTCGGCAGTTTGAGTTAATTTCGAGAATGATTCGATCACCAAAAGCGTGGCTTTTCACAGTAAGTATGTGTGCACCTTGCATATCTGCATGCGTCCTTCGTCCCCAGCACAATCCCTCTCTCTTTCCTACTCACCGATCACGGGTGTCTCGCTGCACGGCTGTCACAAATCTCCTGCGGCATTTCCTCTTTTGAAAATGGCTGCCGCTTCATTATTCATGGCTGCCGTTTCATTATTCCGTGCTTTCCCCACCCACCGGTGCCCATGATTGGTTGCATTCAGACACGTCCCCACGATGAGTGACAGCTGTCTCACTGCAACCAATCCCAGCCGCCGGCGGGTGGGCCTATATCGTGCAGTAAAATAAATAAATAATAAAAAAAAAATGCGGTTCCCCCCATATTTGATACCAGCCAGGATAAAGCCACACGGTTGGAGGCTGATATTGTCAGGATGGCAAGCGCCACGTCATGGGGAGCCCACCACCCTAACAATATCACCCAGCAGCCGTCCCGAATTGCCCTGGTGCGGTGGCAATCAGGGTAATAAAGAGTTAATCATGGCAGGCATCTCCCCGAGACACCTTCCATGATTAAACTGTAAGTGAAAGTAAATAAAGACACAGCGAAAAATCCTTTATTTGGAATAAAAGACAAAAAACACCTCATTTACCTCTTTATTAATCCTCAATCAACAATCCAGATCCGCAGTAATCCACATGACACTGTCAGCTCTGCTACATGAAGATGACAGGGAGCACCGTAGAACACGATCGCTGTGTCCTCTCCACGTAGCACCTGAAGTGAATCGCGCTGTGACTGGAGACTTCAGTCTGCAATGCAGACGTCAAGATTAGAGATGAGCGAACCGGTCCCGGTTCGGCTCGAGGCGGTTCGCCGAACGGGGGGTCTGGCTCGAGTTCGGCTCGTCGAACGTTCGACGAACCGAACTCGAGCCCATAGGAAACAATGGCAGGCAATCACAAACACAGTAAAACACCTAGAAAACACCCTGAAAGGTGTCCAAAAGGTGACAAACAACTCACAACATAACACAAACACATGGGAAAGTGACAAGGACATATACTCATGTGAAAACAAAACAGCTGGACAAGGAAAAAGAGGGAGACACACAGATATATGAGTATATGCAAAGAAACATCGATTCCATTATTGTGCAACTTGAGCCCTGCTCATTTTAGGCTTCCAATCTGGATAAATTGCCTGAGCTCGCCACGTACGCCTTGAGGATCTTGTCGTGTCCTGCAGCCAGCGTTCTCTCGGAACCTGTCTTCAGTGCTGCTGGGGGTCTGCTGGCAGATAAGCACACGTGTCTGTCCACTGACAATGTGGACCTGGCTCTCAGAGGACTTTTCTTCCCCTGGGTCAGCCAGGGGAGGCGAAAGGCACGCGTATTTTTGAGAGTGCTTCATGCAAAGCATCTTTTTCTTTGTCAAAAGGGGGGGTCAACCGATGCCAGTCAAGTGGGGTGTGTGTGGCCCAGTTAGTGGCAACGAGGGAGACTGTGGTTGGAGTCCCCTCGCTGTGTCTCTAAAAGAACCAAGATGAACAAGTCATGGCTCTCAGAGGACTTTTCTTCCCCTGGGTCAGCCAGGGGACGGGAAAGGCACGCGTATTTTTGAGAGTGCTTCATGCAAAGCATCTTTTTCTTTTTCAAAAGGGGGCTCAACCGATGCCAGTCAAGTGGGGTGTGTGTGGCCCAGTTAGTGGCAACGAGGGAGACTGTGGTTGGAGTCCCCTCGCTGTGTCTCTAAAAGAACCAAGATGAACAAGTCATGGCTCTCAGAGGACTTTTCTTCCCCTGGGTCAGCCAGGGGACGGGAAAGGCACGCGTATTTTTGAGAGTGCTTCATGCAAAGCATCTTTTTCTTTTTCAAAAGGGGGCTCAACCGATGCCAGTCAAGTGGGGTGTGTGTGGCCCAGTTAGTGGCAACGAGGGAGACTGTGGTTGGAGTCCCCTCGCTGTGTCTCTAAAAGAACCAAGATGAACAAGTCATGGCTCTCAGAGGACTTTTCTTCCCCTGGGTCAGCCAGGGGACGGGAAAGGCACGCGTATTTTTGAGAGTGCTTCATGAAAAGCATCTTTTTCTTTGTCAAAAGGGGGGGTCAACCGATGCCAGTCAAGTGGGGTGTGTGTGGCCCAGTTAGTGGCAACGAGGGAGACTGTGGTTGGAGTCCCCTCGCTGTGTCTCTAAAAGAACCAAGATGAACAAGTCATGGCTCTCAGAGGACTTTTCTTCCCCTGGGTCAGCCAGGGGACGGGAAAGGCACGCGTATTTTTGAGAGTGCTTCATGCAAAGCATCTTTTTCTTTGTCAAAAGGGGGGGTCAACCGATGCCAGTCAAGTGGGGTGTGTGTGGCCCAGTTAGTGGCAACGAGGGAGACTGTGGTTGGAGTCCCCTCGCTGTGTCTCTAAAAGAACCAAGATGAACAAGTCATGGCTCTCAGAGGACTTTTCTTCCCCTGGGTCAGCCAGGGGACGGGAAAGGCACGCGTATTTTTGAGAGTGCTTCATGCAAAGCATCTTTTTCTTTTTCAAAAGGGGGCTCAACCGATGCCAGTCAAGTGGGGTGTGTGTGGCCCAGTTAGTGGCAACGAGGGAGACTGTGGTTGGAGTCCCCTCGCTGTGTCTCTAAAAGAACCAAGATGAACAAGTCATGGCTCTCAGAGGACTTTTCTTCCCCTGGGTCAGCCAGGGGACGGGAAAGGCACGCGTATTTTTGAGAGTGCTTCATGCAAAGCATCTTTTTCTTTGTCAAAAGGGGGGGTCAACCGATGCCAGTCAAGTGGGGTGTGTGTGGCCCAGTTAGTGGCAACGAGGGAGACTGTGGTTGGAGTCCCCTCGCTGTGTCTCTAAAAGAACCAAGATGAACAAGTCATGGCTCTCAGAGGACTTTTCTTCCCCTGGGTCAGCCAGGGGACGGGAAAGGCACGCGTATTTTTGAGAGTGCTTCATGCAAAGCATCTTTTTCTTTGTCAAAAGGGGGGGTCAACCGATGCCAGTCAAGTGGGGTGTGTGTGGCCCAGTTAGTGGCAACGAGGGAGACTGTGGTTGGAGTCCCCTCGCTGTGTCTCTAAAAGAACCAAGATGAACAAGTCATGGCTCTCAGAGGACTTTTCTTCCCCTGGGTCAGCCAGGGGACGGGAAAGGCACGCGTATTTTTGAGAGTGCTTCATGAAAAGCATCTTTTTCTTTGTCAAAAGGGGGGGTCAACCGATGCCAGTCAAGTGGGGTGTGTGTGGCCCAGTTAGTGGCAACGAGGGAGACTGTGGTTGGAGTCCCCTCGCTGTGTCTCTAAAAGAACCAAGATGAACAAGTCATGGCTCTCAGAGGACTTTTCTTCCCCTGGGTCAGCCAGGGGACGGGAAAGGCACGCGTATTTTTGAGAGTGCTTCATGCAAAGCATCTTTTTCTTTTTCAAAAGGGGGCTCAACCGATGCCAGTCAAGTGGGGTGTGTGTGGCCCAGTTAGTGGCAACGAGGGAGACTGTGGTTGGAGTCCCCTCGCTGTGTCTCTAAAAGAACCAAGATGAACAAGTCATGGCTCTCAGAGGACTTTTCTTCCCCTGGGTCAGCCAGGGGACGGGAAAGGCACGCGTATTTTTGAGAGTGCTTCATGCAAAGCATCTTTTTCTTTGTCAAAAGGGGGGGTCAACCGATGCCAGTCAAGTGGGGTGTGTGTGGCCCAGTTAGTGTCAACGAGGGAGACTGTGGTTGGAGTCCCCTCGCTGTGTCTCTAAAAGAACCAAGATGAACAAGTCATGGCTCTCAGAGGACTTTTCTTCCCCTGGGTCAGCCAGGGGACGGGAAAGGCACGCGTATTTTTGAGAGTGCTTCATGCAAAGCATCTTTTTCTTTTTCAAAAGGGGGCTCAACCGATGCCAGTCAAGTGGGGTGTGTGTGGCCCAGTTAGTGGCAACGAGGGAGACTGTGGTTGGAGTCCCCTCGCTGTGTCTCTAAAAGAACCAAGATGAACAAGTCATGGCTCTCAGAGGACTTTTCTTCCCCTGGGTCAGCCAGGGGACGGGAAAGGCACGCGTATTTTTGAGAGTGCTTCATGCAAAGCATCTTTTTCTTTTTCAAAAGGGGGCTCAACCGATGCCAGTCAAGTGGGGTGTGTGTGGCCCAGTTAGTGGCAACGAGGGAGACTGTGGTTGGAGTCCCCTCGCTGTGTCTCTAAAAGAACCAAGATGAACAAGTCATGGCTCTCAGAGGACTTTTCTTCCCCTGGGTCAGCCAGGGGACGGGAAAGGCACGCGTATTTTTGAGAGTGCTTCATGCAAAGCATCTTTTTCTTTGTCAAAAGGGGGGGTCAACCGATGCCAGTCAAGTGGGGTGTGTGTGGCCCAGTTAGTGGCAACGAGGGAGACTGTGGTTGGAGTCCCCTCGCTGTGTCTCTAAAAGAACCAAGATGAACAAGTCATGGCTCTCAGAGGACTTTTCTTCCCCTGGGTCAGCCAGGGGACGGGAAAGGCACGCGTATTTTTGAGAGTGCTTCATGCAAAGCATCTTTTTCTTTTTCAAAAGGGGGCTCAACCGATGCCAGTCAAGTGGGGTGTGTGTGGCCCAGTTAGTGGCAACGAGGGAGACTGTGGTTGGAGTCCCCTCGCTGTGTCTCTAAAAGAACCAAGATGAACAAGTCATGGCTCTCAGAGGACTTTTCTTCCCCTGGGTCAGCCAGGGGACGGGAAAGGCACGCGTATTTTTGAGAGTGCTTCATGCAAAGCATCTTTTTCTTTTTCAAAAGGGGGCTCAACCGATGCCAGTCAAGTGGGGTGTGTGTGGCCCAGTTAGTGGCAACGAGGGAGACTGTGGTTGGAGTCCCCTCGCTGTGTTTTACATGCTTTTAGAAGGGCATGAAATGGCTTGGAGGTTGACTTTCATCATATGCAAACTGTTGGCTACCAAAATGCTGCCTTTCCAACAACTGTGGTTATAGGCAATGAGGAACATACTGATGAAGATGAGACGCAGATACCCGATTGGGATGACAACTTAAATATTCGGTCAGGGCAAGAAGAAACTCGGTCTGAGGGGTAGGGGAGTGCAAACACAACAATTGATGATTAAGTTATAGATCACACCTACTGTCAACCCACAGTCAGACACTCGAGGAGGTCAACAGAGGCGGTGGAGGAGGATGCAACCGACGTCGAAGTAACCTGGCGCCTTCCTGGACACAGTCGGAGCACTGGTAGCACGTCTACAACTGCATCCTCAGCCACCACTCTGCCTCTGAGCATTATTCGGGGTGGATCAACAGGTCGCATGGCCTCTAAGCCTTGCCTAGCCAGGTCCTTTTTTGACATAGAAAAAGATCGCCCAAATTATGTGATCTGTAAAATTTGTCATGGTTCTCTTAGTAGAGGTCAAAACCTCAGCAGTTTGACAACTTCTTCCATGAATCGTCACATGAATAAATATCATATGGCCCGATGGGAAGCTCACCGTGCTGCAATGCGGCCTAGCGGAGCGAACCATCCACCGCCTGCCCCTTCCAGTGCATCCGCGCGCTCGTCATCTTCTAGGACTGTGGGGACAGCTGTCACACCTGTTTTTCCACCCACAACTTCCACCACTGTAACCGCAACAGGCAGTTTGCTTGGTAGGTCGTCAGTTGGTTTGGAAGGGGAAACAAGTGAGTGTGTACAGCTCTCTCAGACATCGATAGCACCAACTTTGGATGAAGGCAACATCATGTCTCCGCCTGCACTTTCCTCACAAAGCTGCATTTTTCCAGGGACACCCGACTCAACACCGTCTACACACAGCAGCCAGATCTCTGTCCCTCAGATGTGGTCAAATAAAAGGCCACTTCCTGCGACCCATGACAAAGCGAAGAGGTTGACTCTATCCCTCTGTAAGCTGTTGACTACAGAAATGCTGCCTTTCCGCCTAGTGGACACACAGGATTTTAGAGACCTTATGTCTGTCGCTGTGCCCCAGTACCAGATGCCTAGTCGCCACTACTTCTCTAAGAAAGGTGTGCCCGCGCTACACCAGCATGTCGCACACAACATCACCGCTTCCTTGAGAAACTCTGTGTGTGAACGGGTGCATTTCACCACCGATACTTGGACCAGTAAGCATGGACAGGGACGTTACATGTCGCTGACTGGCCACTGGGTAACTATGGTGATAGATGGTGAAGGGTCTGCTGCACAAGTCTTGCCGTCCCCACGACTTGTGTGTCAATCCTCTGTCTGTCCAAGTTCCGCCACTGCTTCTGCATCCTCCACCTCATCTGGGTCCTCCACCTCCGCCCCAAGCCTGCCTGGTCAGGCCACCAGCGTTCTCACTGCGCAGAAGGAATCACGCACCCCTCATTACTATGCTGGTAGCAGAGCGCAACGGCATCAGGCGGTCTTTAGCTTGACATGTCTTTGAAATAGGAGTCACACAGCGACTGAGTTGTGGGCAGCTCTGGAGACTGATTTTGATAAATGGTTGTCTCCACTCAACCTGCAGCCTGGTAAGGCCGTGTGCGACAATGCTGCAAACCTGGGTGCGGCCCTTCGCCTGGGCAAGGTGACACACGTGCCTTGTATGGCTCACGTGTTTAACCTTGTTGTCCAGCAATTTTTAACACACTATCCCGGCCTAGATGGCCTTCTGACCAGGGCACGGAAACTGTCTGCAGTGCTCACTTCCGCCGTTCAACCGCCGCACCTGAGCGACTTGCATCGCTCCAGAAGTCTTTCGGCCTGCCGGTTCATCGCCTGAAATGCGATGTGGCGACACGCTGGAATTCAACTCTCCACATGTTACAGCGACTGTGGCAGCACCGGCGAGCCCTGGTGCAATACGTCATGATGTATAGCCTGGGCCAACGAGATGCAGAAGTGGGGCAGATCACCCTGATGGAGTGATCTCAGATCAAGGACCTATGCACCCTTCTGCACAGTTTCGACATGGCGACGAATATGTTTAGCGCTGACAATGCCATTATCAGCATGACGATTACAGTCATTTACATGCTGGAGCACACGCTAAACACTATTCGTAGTCAGGGGGTGGGACAACAGGAAGGGGAGGAACTACAGGAGGATTCATATGCGCAAGACACAACAACATCACCAAGGTCCAGACGTTCATCATCACCAACGCGGCAGGCATGGGACCATGGGGGACAGGGATCAACAAGGGCGCATGGTAGCAGGTGAGATGTTGAGGAAGGTGCAGGAGGACATGAAGATATGGAGGACGAACTGTCCATGGACATGGAAGACTCAGCAGATGAGGGGGACCTTGGTCAAATTTCAGTTGAAAGAGGTTGGGGGGAGATGACAGAGGAAGAAAGAACGGTTAGCACCTCTATGCCACAAACACAGCGTGGACTTGGTGCGCATGGCTGCGCAAGACACATGAGTGCCTTCTTGTTGCACTACCTCCAACATGACCCTCGTATTGTCAAAATTAGAAGTGATG
This sequence comes from Anomaloglossus baeobatrachus, assembly GCF_048569485.1. NCBI lineage: Eukaryota > Metazoa > Chordata > Amphibia > Anura > Aromobatidae > Anomaloglossus > Anomaloglossus baeobatrachus. The sequence continues at coordinate 482,975,999 of NC_134354.1, read as the reverse complement.
ATGACTACTGGCTTGCCACACTATTAGATCCCCGGGACAAGTCCAAATTTTGTGACATAATTCCACCCATAGAAAGGGACGCACGTATGCAGGAGTATCAGCAGAAGCTGTTACTCGATCTTAGCTCGGCTTTTCCACCAAACAACCGTGCAGGTGAAGGGAGTGATTCTCCCAGTTGTAACTTGACAAACATGGGACGGCCTCGTCATCTTCAACAGTCTACCCGTACCAGTAGGACCGTATCTGGTGCTGGTAACAGCAATTTTATGGAATCTTTTCATAATTTTTTTAGACCCTCCTTTGCAAGGCCACCAGAGACAACAAGTCTGACACATAGTCAACGGATGGAGAGGATGATACAGGAGTATCTCCAAATGAACATCGATGCAATGACTTTGCAAATGGAGCCTTGCTCCTTTTGTGCTTCAAATCTAGAAAAATGTCAAGAGCTCTCCAGTTACGCCTCGAAGATTTTGTCGTGTCCAGCTGCCAGCGTTGTCTCTGAACGTGTCTTCAGTGCTGCTGGGTGTGTGCTGACAGATAAGCGCACGCGTCTGTCCAGTGACAATGTGGACAGACTGACGTTCATCAAAATGAACAAGTCATGGATCCAGAAGGAATTTACTACCCCTGTGTCATCCTGGGGAGAGTAAATGCTTGTGGATTTGGAATGTGCTTGATGCAAATCAAAACATCCTGTTTGCAACTAGGGCACAAGTGCTGCCACTGATAAGGTGTCTGTGTGGGGCCCAATTTTTGGAAAAAAAGGGAGACTCCGCTTGGAGTAACCCTTGCTTGCTGTGTTTTTTAAAAATGATACAAGATGAACAGATCTGAAGGCAAGATGAAGCCAACATCATGTCTCCGCCTGCACTTTTCTCACAAACCTGCATTTTTCCAGGGACACCCTACTCAACACCGTCTACAGACAGCAGCCAGATCTCTGTCCCTCAGATGTGGTCAAATAAAAGGCCACTTACTGCGACCCATGACAAAGCTAAGTGGTTGACTCTATCCCTCTGTAAGCTGTTGGCTACCGAAATGCTGCCTTTACGCGTAGTGGACACACAGGATTTTACAGACCTTATGTCTGTCGCTGTGCCCCAGTACCAGATGCCCAATCACCACTGCTTCTCCAAGAAAAGCATGCCCGCGCTACACCGGCATGTCGCACACAACATCACCACTTCCTTGAGAAAATCTGTGTGCGACAGGGTGCATTTCAACACAGATACTTGGACCAGTAAGCATAGACAGGGTCATTACATGTCACTGACTGGGCACTGGCAAACTATGGTGAGAGATGGAGAAGGGTCTGCTGTACAAGTCTTGCCGTCCCCACGAGTTGTTTCAATCCTTGTTCTGTATGTAGAAGTTAATACACTGCTTCTGCCTCTTCAACCTCGTGTGGGTCCTCTACCTTTGCGCAAACCCTGTGTGGTCAGGCCACCCTTCCTTGCAACTGCGCACAAGGACTACCACACACCTCCTTACTATGCTGGCAGCAGAGCTCAATGCCATCAGGCGGTCAAAGTTTTACTTTGAAATGTATGGGAAATGTGAGTCACACCGCTATTACAGAGAATAGTAGTCAGGCAGGGTCAAAACATTAATTGAGGAACAGGAACAGAATGGGACGGCCAGGACTTAATCAGAAAACAAGCAGAGGTGAAATGCGTATCGGCCAACAAGGTACATAAACAGCAAGCAGGAAAAGTAGTCAGGTAACAAGCACACAAAATCATAAAACTGAACTGGGGGTAAAATTAACCAGAGGTTCATAGCTATGTCTGGCAGTGGTCTGCAGACAGGATGGGCATAAAAAAGGGTGTGGTGTCTTCCCATTGGTTGTAGCTGAATGATGGTATTTCATCTGTGAGATACCCACCAGCTACATTCAGCCAGAGATTCTGCATCTGTCAAGGTAATGCAGCCCAGTGGGTGAGCATAACCTGCGTCCACCTGCGCCGCTGGCATCGACTACTCTCCCATCATCAGCACTATTCATGAAAGGAACACGTTGTCACCTGGCGACCGGAGTACAAATTGACGGAGCGGACTCCGTTGGTGACTTAACAGCCGTGTGCGGCAATGATGCAAACCTGGCTGCGGGCCATCCTCAGGGCAATGTGACACACGTGCCTTTTATGGCTCACGTGTTGATCCGAATTCTCCAGCAATTTTTAAAACACCATCACGGCCTACATGGCCTTGTGCAGCGGGCACGCTCGCTATGTGCTCACTTCCATCGTGCGCACACAGCAGCTCAACAACTTTCATCACTCCGGAAGTCTTAGGGTCTGGCAGTTAAACGCCGGAAATGCGATGTTCCGACACGCAGGAATTGGAATCTGCACATGTTGCAGCGTGTGTGGCAGCACCGCAGAGCCCTGCTGAAATACGGTAAGACATATAGCCTGGGATAAGTTGATCCAGAGGTGGTGCAGATCACGCTGCTGGAGTGGTGTCAGATCAAGGACCTATGCACCCTGCTACACAGTTTTGAAATGTCGACGAAGATGTTTAGCACTGGCAATGTCATTCTCAGCGTGACAATTCTGGTCATCTACATGATGGAGCACACTGTAATTATTATTCGGAGTCAGGTGTTGGGACAAGAGGAAGGGGAGGAAGTACAGGAGGAGTCATATGCGGAAGGGATAACAAGATCTACGAGGTCCAGATGGTCAGCGGCACCTATGCGGCAGTCATGGTGAGGGAGAGGGATTAACAAGGGCGCATAGTATCAGCAAAAAGTGTTGATGAAAGTGCAGGAGCCCATGAAGAAATGGAGGACGAACTGGCGATGGGCATGGAAGACTCAGCAGATGAGTGAGAGCTTGCTCACATTTCGGTTGTGCGAGGTTGTGGGTAGAGGGCAGAGGAAGGATGCACGATTCTCACCTCTCTGCCACCAACACACCAAGGACTTGGTCCTCCTGGATGCACAAGACACATGAGCGCCTTCTTGCTGCACTACCTACATGACCCTCGGATTGTATGAATTTGAAGTAATCCTGAATACTGGGTTGCCACACTGTTAGATCCCCGGTACAAGACAAAATTTGGCGAACTAATTCCTGCCATAGAAATAGACGCACGTATACAGGAGTATCTGCAGAATGTGGTACGCAATCTTAGATCTACTTTTCCACTAAACACCAGTGCTGCACAGAGTGAATCTCAACACTTTGTCATGGATAGGAGGAAATGGTCTTTTACTTGTCCACATCGGAGGGACCGAGGGATGGCTGCTGTGCTGAGATGGCGTTGAGTACGGTGTCCCTGCACAGTTGCACTTTTGGTCATATCCCAAAATGAGTTGAAAAAGGACAGATGCTGTTGGAAAGGGGAACAGGTGTGTTGGAAAGGGGAAAAAAATTTTGGTCCGTGGATTTGGTGGTTAAACAACTGTAACATTTGCTGAAGAAACAACATCTGTTACAGTGGGACTGGCAGATTTGGATAAAGTGGTATATAATCTGTGACCGCTATATAACAAAAATTAATAAGAAAAGAAAGAGAAAGGTATATATCACCTTCAGCAGTCAGTGTCCACCGTGCTCCCAGTTGGAAAAGGAGAGGTTGGCAACTTGAAGGTTTGGTGGAGGATACAGAGCTGTGTGGCTATGAAACTAATAGTAGCCTGAACCGAGTTAGACGCCATTCGGATCTGGAGACTGTGAGCCCTGTTAGCGTCACAGGGTCCACATGCCCACCCAGCCCAGGAACTCCCTGTTAACAACACAGGGGCCATTGAGTACGCTGACCGTGTGCGTAGGGGCCACACCTGTGGACAGCAGGCGCATCAGCAGCAGCAGGCCTGTTAATGCCACTGGGCTGCACAAGCAGGACTGTTAGGACAGGAGCTGGTCTTAACCGTTCTGCGTTACCAACTGTGGTGGTGGCCTGCATCCACCACCCTATCCCTGCCTACCTCTGGCCTAAAGCCGCAATGGGTTCAACACATGGAGGTGTGCTCTTTCGGAGCATAATAGAAGACTGCGCACCTCCTTGTTGGCTCCAGCCCCTTTTATAACCTGGGTCCGCCCCAAACCAGGGTGAACCACAATGCACCTCCTGGAGACAAAAGCAGAGTGACACGTCATGAGTGGCATAACTAGCGTCCTATTTGGAAACGCAACTTCAATGATGACCTCATGGCTGCCATGACCCAAACACCTCACCAGTCATCGTCTGACCATCAATAATGCGGTGACAAGTCATAGGTGTGGGCCTCTGCAAGCCATTTGGGAGGACACCTGATGCCCTGTGGTCTATATGGGACCCCCACATCAGGGCCAGGGCCAAAGAGTTCATTACCGGACCTAGTCTCTGATGCAGGAAGTGCCTGAGCATGCTCAGTAGCATGAAATACAGTCTCTGAAAAAAGACTATCAGCTTTAGCATGGTGTCTAGGCACAAAACAGGACTTAGACCCGGCACAGAATGCAAGCACCTGTGCAAAGAGGCTTTTCACACTTAGTGTGGGAGCATGCGCTGTATCCCGAAATGAAGACTTAGCGTCAGGAATGGCACAGTCAGGGTGAGCATACTCACTAGGCGAAACACTGTAATTATGCTGCAGCTGGGGTACATCGGCACACGCATGCGCACTAGCTGCCTCTCCACACTTAGACGTGGAGGGGAAATTTGTCTTGGAGATGCTGTCTATGAACAGAAGGAAAAGCTAAAGGAAGCCTGACTTTCTATCCCTCCGAATTATGAAATGCAGCAATGAATTCCATGAGTTTGCTATAACATTAGCGTAGCTAAATGTGCATGAGGGTGTGATGTAGAGGTGCTAGAAATAGCTTGTCACCAGTGGGGCACTAATGGAATACAACAGCCAGTTCTATGATGCCACAAAATGGCAGTATTTTGTGCTATCATTATAGCTTATTAAAAACAGAGCACGAGGTTGTCATGCAGAGGTGCTGCACATAGATTTGCAGTAGTGTGAATAGACAAAAGTACAATAGCCACGTTTAGGATACAACTAGGTACAGTGAGTGTTTGCTAGTATAATGGCTGAGTTTAAAAAAGTTTGAGTGTGCAATGCAGGCAGACGTGCTGCAAATAACGTTCCAATACTGTGAATTGACAAAAGTACAATAGCCACGTTTAGGATACAACTAGGTACACTGAGTGTTTGCTAGTATAATGGCTGAGTTTAAAAAAGTTAGAGTGTGCAATGCAGGCAGACGTGCTGCAAATAACGTTCCAATACTGTGAATAGACAAAAGTACAATAGCCACGTTTAGGATACAACTAGGTACACTGAGTGTTTGCTACTATAAATGGCTGAGTTTAAAAAAGTTTGAGTGTGCAATGCAGGCAGACGTGCTGCAAATAACGTTCCAATACTGTGAATTGACAAAAGTACAATAGCCACGTTTAGGATACAACTAGGTACAGTGAGTGTTTGCTAGTATAATGGCTGAGTTTAAAAAAGTTAGAGTGTGCAATGCAGGCAGACGTGCTGCAAATATCGTTCCAATACTGTGAATAGACAAAAGTAAAATAGCCACGTTTAGGATACAACTAGGTACACTGAGTGTTTGCTAGTATAATGGCTGAGTTTAAAAAAGTTAGAGTGTGCAATGCAGGCAGACGTGCTGCAAATAACGTTCCAATACTGTGAATAGACAAAAGTACAATAGCCACGTTTAGGATACAACTAGGTACACTGAGTGTTTGCTACTATAAATGGCTGAGTTTAAAAAAGTTTGAGTGTGCAATGCAGGCAGACGTGCTGCAAATAACGTTCCAATACTGTGAATTGACAAAAGTACAATAGCCACGTTTAGGATACAACTAGGTACACTGAGTGTTTGCTACTATAAATGGCTGAGTTTAAAAAAGTTTGAGTGTGCAATGCAGGCAGACGTGCTGCAAATAACGTTCCAATACTGTGAATTGACAAAAGTACAATAGCCACGTTTAGGATACAACTAGGTACACTGAGTGTTTGCTAGTATAATGGCTGAGTTTAAAAAAGTTAGAGTGTGCAATGCAGGCAGACGTGCTGCAAATATCGTTCCAATACTGTGAATAGACAAAAGTACAATAGCCACGTTTAGGATACAACTAGGTACACTGAGTGTTTGCTACTATAAATGGCTGAGTTTAAAAAAGTTTGAGTGTGCAATGCAGGCAGACGTGCTGCAAATAACGTTCCAATACTGTGAATTGACAAAAGTACAATAGCCACGTTTAGGATACAACTAGGTACAGTGAGTGTTTGCTAGTATAATGGCTGAGTTTAAAAAAGTTTGAGTGTGCAATGCAGGCAGACGTGCTGCAAATAACGTTCCAATACTGTGAATTGACAAAAGTACAATAGCCACGTTTAGGATACAACTAGGTACAGTGAGTGTTTGCTAGTATAATGGCTGAGTTTAAAAAAGTTTGAGTGTGCAATGCAGGCAGACGTGCTGCAAATAACGTTCCAATACTGTGAATTGACAAAAGTACAATAGCCACGTTTAGGATACAACTAGGTACAGTGAGTGTTTGCTAGTATAATGGCTGAGTTTAAAAAAGTTAGAGTGTGCAATGCAGGCAGACGTGCTGCAAATATCGTTCCAATACTGTGAATAGACAAAAGTAAAATAGCCACGTTTAGGATACAACTAGGTACACTGAGTGTTTGCTAGTATAATGGCTGAGTTTAAAAAAGTTAGAGTGTGCAATGCAGGCAGACGTGCTGCAAATAACGTTCCAATACTGTGAATAGACAAAAGTACAATAGCCACGTTTAGGATACAACTAGGTACACTGAGTGTTTGCTACTATAAATGGCTGAGTTTAAAAAAGTTTGAGTGTGCAATGCAGGCAGACGTGCTGCAAATAACGTTCCAATACTGTGAATTGACAAAAGTACAATAGCCACGTTTAGGATACAACTAGGTACACTGAGTGTTTGCTACTATAAATGGCTGAGTTTAAAAAAGTTAGAGTGTGCAATGCAGGCAGACGTGCTGCAAATATCGTTCCAATACTGTGAATAGACAAAAGTACAATAGCCACGTTTAGGATACAACTAGGTACACTGAGTGTTTGCTAGTATAATGGCTTAGTAACAATGAGTTGTAGTGTGCAATGCAGGCAGACGTGCTCTGCAAATGTCTTTGCACTAGTGGGACTATAGCAAAGTCCAATAGCCACGTTTAGGATGCCACTAGGTACACTGAGTGTTTGCTAGTAAAATTGCTTAGTTTAAAAAAGTTGGAGTGTGCAATGCAGGCAGATGTGCTCTGCTAATATCTTTGCACTAGTGGGACTATAGCAAAGTCCAATAGCCACGTATAGGATGCCACTAGGTACACTGAGTGTTTGCTAGTATAATGGCTTAGTTAAAATGAGTTTGAGTGTGCAATGCAGGCAGACGCGCTATGCAAATGTCTTTGCACTAGTGGGACTATAGCAAAGTCCAATAGCCACGTATAGGATGCCACTAGGTACACTGAGTGTTTGCTAGTATAATGGCTTGGTTTTAATGAGTTGGAGTGTGCAATGCAGGCAGACGCGCTCTGCAAATGTCTTTGCACTAGTGGGACTATAGCAAAGTCCAATAGCCACGTATAGGATGCCACTAGGTACACTGAGTGTTTGCTAGTATAATGGCTTGGTTAGAATGAGTTGTAGTGTGCAATGCAGGCAGATGTGCTCTGCTAATGTCTTTGCACTAGTGGGACTATAGCAAAGTCCAATAGCCACGTATAGGATGCCACTAGGTACACTGAGTGTTTGCTAGTATAATGGCTTAGTTAAAATGAGTTTGAGTGTGCAATGCAGGCAGACGCGCTATGCAAATGTCTTTGCACTAGTGGGACTATAGCAAAGTCCAATAGCCACGTATAGGATGCCACTAGGTACACTGAGTGTTTGCTAGTATAATGGCTTGGTTAGAATGAGTTGTAGTGTGCAATGCAGGCAGATGTGCTCTGCTAATGTCTTTGCACTAGTGGGACTATAGCAAAGTCCAATAGCCACGTATAGGATGCCACTAGGTACACTGAGTGTTTGCTAGTATAATGGCTTAGTTAAAATGAGTTTGAGTGTGCAATGCCGGCAGACGCGCTATGCAAATGTCTTTGCACTAGTGGGACTATAGCAAAGTCCAATAGCCACGTATAGGATGCCACTAGGTACACTGAGTGTTTGCTAGTATAATGGCTTGGTTTTAATGAGTTGGAGTGTGCAATGCAGGCAGACGCGCTCTGCAAATGTCTTTGCACTAGTGGGACTATAGCAAAGTCCAATAGCCACGTATAGGATGCCACTAGGTACACTGAGTGTTTGCTAGTATAATGGCTTGGTTAGAATGAGTTGTAGTGTGCAATGCAGGCAGACGCGCTCTGCAAATGTCTTTGCACTAGTGGGACTATAGCAAAGTCCAATAGCCACGTATAGGATGCCACTAGGTACACTGAGTGTTTGCTAGTATAATGGCTTGGTTAGAATGAGTTGTAGTGTGCAATGCAGGCAGACGCGCTCTGCAAATGTCTTTGCAGTAGTGGGACTATAGCAAAGTCCAATAGCCACGTATAGGATGCCACTAGGTACACTGAGTGTTTGCTAGTATAATGGCTTAGTTATCAGTTGGAGTGTGCAGAGGACAAGAGGGTACAGTGGCAGGATTGTGGTGCTCTGGGTAGAGGAATGGAAGCCTGCCTTTCTATTCCCTCCTAATGGTGAAATGCAGGTAGGAAATCCCTGACCTGGGCTACACAGACGCTGTTGCTGTTTGCAGGACCTGTCACCTATGGCTCTCTGACCCTGCCGGTTGGAGCCCTTAAAAGGACTGCTATAAAGTGCTCTCCCTAAGCTGTCTAACGCTGTGTATGCAGCGCATACAGCTGTATCGGCTATAGGACTCAGGAAGACGGAGCTGCGACAGTGATGTCTGACACCAAAGACGCAGAAGGCAGATAATGGCGTCCGTGAAGAAAATGTCCGGTTTTATAATGCAGGGACATGTGACATGCAGATCCTATCACACATGCCGTTGCTTCTCTGGCTCAAAGTCCACTTAGCTGTGTGTGTGTCTGGGATTGGCTGACATGCTGGCCCGCCCCACAAGACGCGCGCGCTTAGGGAAGGAAGACAAGAAAAAAAAAAAAAAAAAATGGCGATCGCCATTATAGAAACAGCAGTGATCTGAAGGCGCTGTTCACGCACACTATACACTGAAATGTGATAATAGTTTGATTCACAGAGTGACTTACACTATTACAGCAGAAACCAAGCTATGATTTAGCTGTTTTTTGGCTGCTAGAACCGTTCTCGAACGTTTCTAGAACTACCGAGCTTTTGCAAAAAGCTCGAGTTCTAGTTCGATCTAGAACATGCCCCAAAATCACTCGAGCCGCGAACTGGAGAACCACGAACCACGAACCGCGCTCAACTCTAGTCAAGATTACCAAATCTGCCTATACTCACCGTTAGAGCCAGTGGCTCAATGGATAGAGCTCTTGCCTCAGAAGCATTAGTTTATGAGTTCAAGTCCCGGCCATCCCAGGAAAGAATTTAATTTATTTTTAAATTATAATTATTATTTATTTATACTTATAATTTAATTTAATTATGCACTGAGGAGAGGATGATGGGGGTTGTAGTGCCTGCCGTAATGATGGTGGTTTTAGTGCCTGCGTGTGTGCGGTGATGAGTGCAGTACTGCTGCCGGTGTTTGACCGCCTATCCATCCGCCTATCCGCCCGCCAATCCATCCATCCACCCATCCATCCATCCTTGCAGCTGAACAATCTGCTTCTAGATTCTCTACTGCAGTATAGAGCTAAAGATTACCAAATCTGCCTATGTTTATCATTAGAGCCAGTAGCTCAATGATTAGAGCTCTCGCCTAAGAAGCATTGGTTCACAAGTTCAAATTCTGGCCATCCCGGTAAAGAATTTAAATTATAATTATTATTTATAATTATAATTTAATTTAATTATGCACTGAGTGGAGGAGCCGGACATCAGCTGTGAGCCGCGGGACACACCTCTAAAATCGGAGCAGTTCACGGAATGAGGCTGCATTGCTCTCTCCTCTCTCTCTTCTCTCCCTCTCCTCTCTCTTTTTCTCTCTCTCTCTTTTTCTCTCTCTCATTTTCTCTTTTTCCCGCTCTCTCTCTCTCCTCTCTCCTCTCTCTTCTCTCTCTCTCTTCTCTCTCTCCTCTCTCTCTTCTCTCCTCTTCTCTCTCCTCTCTCTCTGTTCTCTCTCCCTCTCTCTTCTCTCTCTTCTCTCTCTCCTCTCTCTCTTCTCTCTCCCTCTCTTATCTCCTCTTCTCTCTCTCTCTTCTTTCTCTCTCTACTCATTTCTCTCTCTTTTCTCTCTCTCTTTTTTCTCTATCTTCTCTCTTCTTTCTCTCTCTCTCAGACCTGGCGATGATCAGCTGATGTGGGTCACCTGACGGAATCAGCTGACACTATAAGTCGAGCGGTGAGGCCGGCTTTTTACCGCCCGTCCGGCTAAACTATCAGCTGATGCTGTCGGACAGGAGTCTACACTGAAGTGTGTAGTTTTTGGGGTTTTTTTGTACTGATGCATCAGCTGATTGTATAAAAGCCATTTATACAATCAGCTGCTGTGTCATGTGATTCAGGCCCTTGAACCTGACACATCATCTGATTGCTTTGCCTTCCAGCAAACCGATCAGATGATATTGGATCCGGATTGGACGGCGCGGGACCCTTGACCCAGTATTCAATAAAGATGGAGTCACTAATTGTGTTCTGTTTTATTTCTAATAAAAAAAAATTTTGTGTGTTGTGTTTTTTTTTATCTGTACTAGAAATTCATGGTGGCCATGTCTAATATTGGCGTGACACCATGAATTTCGGGCTTAGGGCCAGTTGATAATATAAAGCTAGCCCTAACCCCATTATTACCCAGCGAGCAACCCGTCACCAGGGCAGCTGGAAGAGTTGAATACAGCGCCAGAAGATGGCGCTTCTATGAAAGCGCCATTTTCTGGGGCGGCTGCGGACTGCAATTCGCAGCAGGGGTGCCCAGAAAGCTTTGGCACCCTGAGCTACGAATTCCAATCACCAGCTGCCTAGTTGTACTTGGCTGGACACAAAAATTGGGCTATGCCCACGTCATTTTTTTTTAACTATTTCATGAAATTCATGAAATAATTAAAAAAAAAAGGGCTTCCCTATATTTTTGGTTCCCAGCTGGGTACAAATAGGCAGCTGGGGGTTGGGGGACAGCCGTAGCTGCCTGCTGTACCTGGCTAGCATTCAAAAACATGGCGAAGCCCACGTACTTTTTTGGGGGGGCAAAATACTCCTGCATACAGTCCTGGATGGCGTATGCTGAGCCTTGTAGTTCTGCAGCTGCTGTCTGCTGCCAGTCTGTATAGAGGAGAGCAGACAGCAGCTGCAGAACTACAAGGCTCAGCATACTCCATCCAGGACTGTATGCAGGAGTTTTTTACCGACAAAAAAAATGGCATGGGCTTCGCCATATTTTTGTATGCTAGCCAGGAACAGCAGGCAGGTACGGCTGCCCCCAACCCCCAGCTGCCCATTTGTACCCGGCTGGGAACTAAAAAAATAGGGAAGCCCTTTTTTTTAATTATTTCATGATTTTCATTAAATAATTAAAAAAAAAAATCGACATGAGCTTCGCCCCATTTTTGTGTCCTGCCAGGTACAACTAGGCAGATGGGGATTGGAATCCACAGCACAGGTTTGCCCAAGGTTTCTAAGCACTTCTGTTGCGAATTGCAGTCCGCAGCCGCCCCAGAAAATGGCGCTTTCATAGAAGCGCCATCATCTGGCGCTATATCCAACTCTTCCAGCAGCCCTGAAGCCGGGTGGCTTGCCGGGTAATAATGAGTTAATACTAGCTTGGTTTACTAGCTAGTATTAAACCAGAGATTCTTAATGTCAGGCAAGTTTGACCCAGCCATTCAGAATCTCCAATAAAGAGTTAAAAAAAAGACACCACACGGAGAAAAAATACTTTAATAGAAATAAATACACAGACACACTTAGAGACTCCATGTTTATTGCTCCCTCTCATCCCTCCACTATCCATGGTCTTCTGTCTTCTTTCTCCTTCAACCCATGCAGCTCTGCTACATCAGGCAGCACTGCATGGGAGTAAGATGCTGCTGCTTCCCGTGCAGTCTAATCACTCAGTGAGTGAGCAGAAGCAGCGTGCTGTAAGCGGTGACGTCACCGCTGACAGGCGGGTTCCTATAGCAACGGTGATCTTCGTTATTCACTGGCTGTGGCATCTAGTCCTTGCATGTGGGCTGACTCTGTAAGGAGCGCCCACATTAATAGATGGGGAAGCCGACCATGTGCCAGAGCATTTCGCCGGTACACGGAGATGCTGGAACGATCACCGTGTACCGGAGAGATGCACTGACAGGACCTAGCATGACATCTAGCCATGTGACCAGTCTGTAGCCAATGAGATAATAGACACATGACTGGTCACATGCTATTTTGACGTCACGATAGGTCCTATCATCAGTGCTGGTTACCGGGAGGACGCAGTGATTATTGGAAGGAAAAGCGGCGGGAGACAGAGTGCAGGACGCGTCGCGGGGACCTGTAAGTGTTATGACAATGTTTATTAACTGTATGTGTACATGTATATAATGTGTTTTTATGTGTTTGTGTTTGCCTCCCATTGTTTTCAATGGGGTTCGAGTGGTTCGTCGAATGGAGCCTCTGTTCGGCGAACCGAACCGAACTCGAACGCTAGGGGGTGGCTCATCTCTACATATGGCGCTCATATAACTTTGATGCTCAAAGTGGCCACCGTCAGCTGCAATGCACATCTGGACTCTGGACAGCATACTGTATCTTGCTGCACGTTGTCCAATATGGTAGGTGACACGTTTGAACAAGCATCTGTGATACGTCGTCGTAGGTCCTGCAATGTTGGTGGAGGGGACACATACACCTAGTGTTTGATGTGACTTCACAGAAAGAAGTCCAATGGGGTCAGGTCAGGTGAGCGTGGAGGCCACTCCACATAGCCACCATGCCCAATGACTTGTAGGAAGGTCTCCATGAGGTATCGCTTCACGTCTGCAGCCTTGTGAGTTTTACACATTCTAATCACAGCATTTCTGTATGCAAGGTGTCGATTCGTATTGAATTGATGATGCCCTACAACTTTGTAATTCACTTTTTTTCTCTATCTCGTTCCGTTTTTGAGATATAAATGCTAACTCCGTTGTTTTCCACCAGGTGGCGCAATAGGTGATTTCATGCGCATGGCTACTTTACCATACCTAGACACCACTTCTTATACCTATAGCTGCCGCCGTTCTCAAGTTAATGGCGGTGGACAGGATATGGGTGGACACACTGTATATTAACCTATTAAATGCCGCTGTCACTCTGAAAGCAACATTTAATTTGTGTCGGTGTGGTAGAGGCGCTTCAGTCTATCCACTCATCGGTGCTCCACCAACATGATTTTATGGATCTTAGGTAGTATATAGATTACTGGGGTGATCGGGTTATTATTAGAAAGAAATTCAATATTCTTGCGACCCTGTTGGCTATTTGCCATGAAACGCTTGATTGTTCGGTGATCGAACGCATCAAATGTTTGTCAATGTCAAGACTGCTGCATCCGTCTGCAAGACATCTCACAATTTTGGACTTTTCAGAGCCCTTCAAATCTCTCTTCTGGCTCATTTTGCCAAACGAAAGGAAGTTGCCTAATAATTAAGCACATCTTATATAGGGTGTTGATATCATTACACCACACCCCTCCTCATTACAGAGATGCACATCACTTGATTTACTTAATTGGTAATTGGCTCTCAAGCCTATACACCTTGGAGTAGAACAATATTTATAAAAATTATTAATATATTAATAATTCTGCACACAGTGCATAGACAAGCACAAAAACAGGATCCAAGGAAGCAATTGAGGAGGTGCACACAGAAAATCAAATGGAATCATGAATGACTCTGCTAAAAAGAGATATCAAAATTAATAAATAAAAATATAAAGTGAAAATATAATATCTTTAAACACATAGGGATTATATAAAGAATCAATTCATATTAAATAAATGCCTGTAGATCAAAATCTCTATTAAGCCCTCTTGGTAATAATGTTTTAAGCTCATGAATCCAAAATGCTTCATGTTTTTGGAGTAGTGATTTCATGTTACCACCCCTTCGTGGGGTAGAAATTTGTTCAATTACCATAAATTTCAATTGAGAAATATTGTGTCCCTCGGTATTAAAATTGTATGGAATAGGTAACATATTTTCCTTACACCTAATCGTAGTTTTGTACTTAGAGATCCTGTCCTTAATTTGTTGTGTGGTTTCACCTATATAAAATAGACCACATGGACATATAATAACAATTAGTATATGCTGCATAGTGGTGGATACCGCTGCCTCCACGTTTATTCTGGTTTTCTAATAACATAAGGTGAGATCTATTTTATTGCATATTCACCTTTCTTTTCATGCTGACACTTGATCTGTAGCAGTCCATATAATATAACACACCTGTCTATAAAGTTTTATATAATTTTCTATTCCCCTTTTGAAACTCCCCTTTTTCCATGTGACGATTGCATATGTTTATGATTGACATGATTTGTGTATGCTGGTTTTATCATTGATACATTATATTGTCATGTTTGTTTATTTTTTTTTTTCTTTATTTTTTTGTTTAATATACAGGGTGGTCCAAAAGTAGGTGGACAGAAAATAATAACATTTATTTTGATTTATATACAGTGTGTCCACCACCATTAACTTGAGAACGGTGGCAGCTATAGGCATAGAAGTGGTGTCTAGGTATTGTAAAGTAGCCATGCGCTATGCAATGAAACCACCTATAGTGCCACCTGGTGGAAAACAACGGAGTTAGCATTTTTATCTCGAAAATGGAACGAGATAGAGAAAAAAAATGAATTGCAAAGTTGTAGGGCAACATCATTTCAATACGAATCGACACCTTGCATACAGAAATGTTATGATATGAAACCCATGACCCCCCAAAACATTGAATGCTGGTCACGTATATGGCGCTCATTTACCTTTGATGCTCAAAGTGGCCATCGTCAGCTGCAGTGCACATATGGACTCTGGACAGTATACTGTATCTTGCTGTACATTGTGCAATATGGTAGGTGACACGTTTGCACAAGCATCTGTGATACGTCGTCGTAGGTCCTGCAATGTTGGTGGAGGGGTCGCATACACCTGCTGTTTGATGTGACCTCACAGAAAGAAGTCCAATGGGGTTAGGTCAGGTGAGCGTGGAGGCCACTCCATGCAGCCACCATACCCAATGACTTGTAGGAAGGTCTCCATGAGGTATCGCTTCACGTCCGCAGCCATGTGAGTTTTACACGTTCACGTTACACATAGCATTTCTGTATGCAAGGTGTCGATTCGTATTGAATTGATGATGCCCTACAACTTTGCAATTCACTTTTTTTCTCTATCTCGTTCCGTTTTCGAGATAAAAATGCTAACTCTATTGTTTTCCACCAGGTGGCGCTGTAGGTGGTTTCATTGCGTAGCGCATGGCTACTTTACTATACCTAGACATCACTTCTATGCCTATAGCTGCCGCCATTCTCAAGTTAATGGCGGTGGACATGATATGGGTGGACACATTGTATAAAATTATATTTACTAACACAAGCATAACATTGACAATTACATTTTATTCTGAACAATAATACAAAAGCCCTTAAATTTTATCAACGCAGGTGCTCAAATTGTTTCCATTACAATTTGCACAGCTTTGAAGTCTGCCTCTTACACTTCCACAAACATTTTTGCACAAGTCTCTTTGGGTAGTAATTTCTTGAAATGCATCTCTTATGTAATTTTTCAATTCACTGACACTTTTTGGTTTTCGATTATAAACATTGTCTTTGAGTACTTCCCAAAAGAATAAATCCATTGGGGTCAAGACTGGTAAACGTGCCGGCCAATCCATATATTAGGAAATGTTTCATCAAGATACTCGCGGACTACTCTTGAACAATGTGAAGGGGCCCCATCTTCTTGGAAATAAAGGTCATTAGAATTAGGCTGTTGCTGTAACTGGGGAATAACTTGATTCATTAGAATTTCGAGATACTTATCTCATGTAACTGTTCCTTCAAAAAATATTGGTCGTTAAACACCAAAACTTGAAATACCACCCCAGACATTGACACCAGGCTCATTTAGTTGTTGCTCTAATGTTAAATGCATGTTCTCATTATTAGAGTTGAGCGCGGTTCGTGGTTCGTGGTTCTCCAGTTCGCGGCTCGAGTGATTTTGGGGCATGTTCTAGATCGAACTAGAACTCGAGCTTTTTGCAAAAGCTCGATAGTTCTAGAAACGTTCGAGAACGGTTCTAGCAGCCAAAAAACAGCTAAATCCTAGCTTGGTTTCTGCTGTAATAGTGTAAGTCACTCTGTGAATCAAACTATTATCACATTTCAGTGTATAGTGTGCGTGAACAGCGCCTTCAGATCACTGCTGTTTCTATAATGGCGATCGCCATTTTTTTTTTTTTTTTTCTTGTCTTCCTTCCCTAAGCGCGCGCGTCTTGTGGGGCGGGCCAGCATGTCAGCCAATCACAGACACACACACACCTAAGTGGACTTTGAGCCAGAGAAGCAACGGCATGTGTGATAGGATCTGCATGTCACATGTCCCTGCATTATAAAACCGGACATTTTCTTCACGAACGCCATTATCTGCCTTCTGCGTCTTTGGTGTCAGACATCAGTGTCGCAGCTCCGTCCTCCTGAGTCCTATAGCCGATACAGCTGTATGCGCTGCATACACAGCGTTAGACAGCTTAGGGAGAGCACATTCTAGCAGTCCTTTTAAGGGCTCAAAGCGGCAGGGTCAGAGAGCCATAAGTGACAGGTCCTGCAAACAGCAACAGCGTCTGTGTAGCCCAGGTCAGGGATTTCCTCCCTGCATTTCACCATTAGGAGGGAATAGAAAGGCAGGCTTCCATTCCTCTACCCAGAGCACCACAATCCTGCCACTGTACCCTCTTGTCCTCTGCACACTCCAACTCATTCTAAGTAAGCCATTATACTAGCAAACATTCAGTGTACCTAGTGGCATCCTATACGTGGCTATTGGACTTTGCTATAGTCCCACTAGTGCCAAGACATTTGCAGAGCGCATCTGCCTGCGTTGCACACTCCAACGAATTATAACTAAGCCATTATACTAGCACACACTCAGTGTACCTAGTGGCATCCTATACGTGGCTATTGGACTTTGCTATAGTTCCACTAGTGCAAAGACATTAGCAGAGCACATCTGCCTGCATTGCACACTCCAAGTTTTTTAAACTAAGCAATTTTACTAGCAAACACTCAGTGTACCTAGTGGCATCCTATACGTGGCTATTGGACTTTGCTATAGTCCCACTAGTGCAAAGACATTTGCAGAGCACGTCTGCCTGCATTGCACACTACAACTTTTTTAAACTAAGCAATTTTACTAGCAAACACTCAGTGTACCTAGTGGCATCCTATACGTGGCTATTGGACTTTGCTATAGTCCCACTAGTGCAAAGACATTTGCAGAGCACGTCTGCCTGCATTGCACACTACAACTTTTTTAAACTAAGCAATTTTACTAGCAAACACTCAGTGTACCTAGTGGCATCCTATACGTGGCTATTGGACTTTGCTATAGTCCCACTAGTGCCAAGACATTTGCAGAGCGCATCTGCCTGCGTTGCACACTCCAACTAATTATAACGAAGCCATTATACTAGCAAACACTCAGTGTACCTAGTGGCATCCTATACGTGGCTATTGGACTTTGCTATAGTCCCACTAGTGCAAAGACATTAGCAGAGCACATCTGCCTGCATTGCACACTCCAAGTTTTTTAAACTAAGCAATTTTACTAGCAAACACTCAGTGTACCTAGTGGCATCCTATACGTGGCTATTGGACTTTGCTATAGTCCCACTAGTGCAAAGACATTTGCAGAGCACGTCTGCCTGCATTGCACACTACAACTTTTTTAAACTAAGCAATTTTACTAGCAAACACTCAGTGTACCTAGTGGCATCCTATACGTGGCTATTGGACTTTGCTATAGTCCCACTAGTGCAAAGACATTTGCAGAGCACGTCTGCCTGCATTGCACACTACAACTTTTTTAAACTAATCAATTTTACTAGCAAACACTCAGTGTACCTAGTGGCATCCTAAACGTGGCTATTGGACTTTGCTATAGTCCCACTAGTGCCAAGACATTTGCAGAGCGCATCTGCCTGCGTTGCACACTCCAACTAATTATAACGAAGCCATTATACTAGCAAACACTCAGTGTACCTAGTGGCATCCTATACGTGGCTATTGGACTTTTGTCAATTCACAGTATTGGAACGTTATTTGCATGACATCTGCCTGCATTGCACACTCTAACTTTTTTAAACTCAGCCATTATACTAGCAAACACTCACTGTACCTAGTTGTATCCTAAACGTGGCTATTGTACTTTTGTCAATTCACAGTATTGGAACGTTATTTGCAGGACGTCTGCCTGCATTGCACACTCAAACTTTTTTAAACTCAGCCATTATACTAGCAAACACTCACTGTACCTAGTTGTATCCTAAACGTGGCTATTGTACTTTTGTCAATTCACAGTATTGGAACGTTATTAGCAGCACGTCTGCCTGCATTGCACACTCAAACTTTTTTAAACTCAGCCATTATACTAGCAAACACTCACTGTACCTAGTTGTATCCTAAACGTGGCTATTGTACTTTTGTCAATTCACAGTATTGGAACGTTATTTGCAGGACATCTGCCTGCATTGCACACTCAAACTTTTTTAAACTCAGCCATTATACTAGCAAACACTCACTGTACCTAGTTGTATCCTAAACGTGGCTATTGTACTTTTGTCAATTCACAGTATTGGAACGTTATTTGCAGCACGTCTGCCTGCATTGCACACTCAAACTTTTTTAAACTCAGCCATTATACTAGCAAACACTCACTGTACCTAGTTGTATCCTAAACGTGGCTATTGTACTTTTGTCAATTCACAGTATTGGAACGTTATTAGCAGCACGTCTGCCTGCATTGCACACTCAAACTTTTTTAAACTCAGCCATTATACTAGCAAACACTCACTGTACCTAGTTGTATCCTAAACGTGGCTATTGTACTTTTGTCAATTCACAGTATTGGAACGTTATTTGCAGGACATCTGCCTGCATTGCACACTCAAACTTTTTTAAACTCAGCCATTATACTAGCAAACACTCACTGTACCTAGTTGTATCCTAAACGTGGCTATTGTACTTTTGTCAATTCACAGTATTGGAACGTTATTTGCAGCACGTCTGCCTGCATTGCACACTCAAACTTTTTTAAACTCAGCCATTATACTAGCAAACACTCACTGTACCTAGTTGTATCCTAAACGTGGCTATTGTACTTTTGTCAATTCACAGTATTGGAACGTTATTTGCAGGACATCTGCCTGCATTGCACACTCAAACTTTTTTAAACTCAGCCATTATACTAGCAAACACTCACTGTACCTAGTTGTATCCTAAACGTGGCTATTGTACTTTTGTCAATTCACAGTATTGGAACGTTATTTGCAGGACGTCTGCCTGCATTGCACACTCAAACTTTTTTAAACTCAGCCATTATACTAGCAAACACTCACTGTACCTAGTTGTATCCTAAACGTGGCTATTGTACTTTTGTCAATTCACAGTATTGGAACATTATTTGCAGCACGTCTGCCTGCATTGCACACTCAAACTTTTTTAAACTCAGCCATTATACTAGCAAACACTCACTGTACCTAGTTGTATCCTAAACGTGGCTATTGTACTTTTGTCAATTCACAGTATTGGAACGTTATTTGCAGGACATCTGCCTGCCTTGCACACTCAAACTTTTTTAAACTCAGCCATTATACTAGCAAACACTCACTGTACCTAGTTGTATCCTAAACGTGGCTATTGTACTTTTGTCAATTCACAGTATTGGAACGTTATTAGCAGCACGTCTGCCTGCATTGCACACTCAAACTTTTTTAAACTCAGCCATTATACTAGCAAACACTCACTGTACCTAGTTGTATCCTAAACGTGGCTATTGTACTTTTGTCAATTCACAGTATTGGAACGTTATTTGCAGCACGTCTGCCTGCATTGCACACTCAAACTTTTTTAAACTCAGCCATTATACTAGCAAACACTCACTGTACCTAGTTGTATCCTAAACGTGGCTATTGTACTTTTGTCAATTCACAGTATTGGAACGTTATTTGCAGGACATCTGCCTGCATTGCACACTCAAACTTTTTTAAACTCAGCCATTATACTAGCAAACACTCACTGTACCTAGTTGTATCCTAAACGTGGCTATTGTACTTTTGTCAATTCACACTACTGCAAATCTATGTGCAGCACCTCTGCATGACAACCTCGTGCTCTGTTTTTAATAAGCTATAATGATAGCACAAAATACTGCCATTTTGTGGCATCATAGAACTGGCTGTTGTATTCCATTAGTGCCCCACTGGTGACAAGCTATTTCTAGCACCTCTACATCACACCCTCATGCACATTTTGCTACGCTAATGTTATAGCAAACTCATGGAATTCATTGCTGCATTTCATAATTCGGAGGGATAGAAAGTCAGGCTTCCTTTAGCTTTTCCTTCTGTTCATAGACAGCATCTCCAAGACAAATTTCCCCTCCACGTCTAAGTTTGGAGAGGCAGCTAGTGCGCATGCGTGTGCCGATGTACCCCAGCTGCAGCATAATTACAGTGTTTCGCCTAGTGAGTATGCTCAGCCTGAATGTGTTATTCCTGACGCTAAGTCTTCTTTTCGGGATACAGCGCATGCTCCCACACTAAGTGTGAAAAGCCTCTTTGCACAGGTGCTTGCATTCCGTGCCGGGTATAAGTCCTGTTTTGGGCATAGACACCATGCTAAAGCTGATAGTCTTTTTTCAGAGACTGTATTTCATGCTACTGAGCATGCTCAGGCACTTCCTGCATCAGAGACTAGGTCCGGTAATGAACTCTTTGGCCCTGGCCCTGATGTGGGGGTCCCATATAGACCACAGGGCATCAGGTGTCCTCCCAAATGGCTTGCAGAGGCCCACACCTATGACTTGTCACCGCATTATTGATGCTCAGACGATGACTGGTGAGGTGTTTGGGTCATGGCAGCCATGAGGTCATCATTGAAGTTGCGTTTCCAAATAGGACGCTAGTTATGCCACTCATGACGTGTCACTCTACTTTTGTCTCCAGGAGGTGCATTGTGGTTCACCCTGGTTTGGGGCGGACCCAGGTTATAAAAGGGGCTGGAGCCAACAAGGAGGTGCGCAGTCTTCTATTATGCTCCGAAAGAGCACACCTCCATGTGTTGAACCCATTGCGGCTTTAGGCCAGAGGTAGGCAGGGATCGGGTGGTGGATGCAGGCCACCACCACAGTTGGTAACGCAGAACGGTTAAGACCAGCTCCTGTCCTAACAGTCCTGCTTGTGCAGCCCAGTGGCATTAACAGGCCTGCTGCTGCTGATGCGCCTGCTGTCCACAGGTGTGGCCCCTACGCACACGGTCAGCGTACTCAATGGCCCCTGTGTTGTTAACAGGGAGTTCCTGGGCTGGGTGGGCATGTGGACCCTGTGACGCTAACAGGGCTCACAGTCTCCAGATCCGAATGGCGTCTAACTCGGTTCAGGCTACTATTAGTTTCATAGCCACACAGCTCTGTATCCTCCACCAAACCTTCAAGTTGCCAACCTCTCCTTTTCCAACTGGGAGCACGGTGGACACTGACTGCTGATGGGGATATATACCTTTCTCTTTCTTTTCTTATTAATTTTCGTTATATAGCGGTCACAGATTATATACCACTTTATCCAAATCTGCCAGTCCCACTGTAACAGATGTTGTTTCTTCAGCAAATGTTACAGTTGCTTAACCACCAAATCCACGGACCAAAACTTTTTTCCCCTTTCCAACACACCTGTTCCCCTTTCCAACAGCATCTGTCCTTTTTCAACTCATTTTGGGATATGACCAAAAGTGCAACTGTGCAGGGACACCGTACTCAACGCCATCTCAGCACAGCAGCCATCCCTCGGTCCCTCCGATGTGGACAAGTAAAAGACCATTTCCTCCTATCCATGACAAAGCGTTGAGATTCACTCTGTGCAGCACTGGTGTTTAGTGGACAAGTAGATCTAAGATTGCGTACCACATTCTGCAGATACTCCTGTATACGTGCGTCTATTTCTATGGCAGGAATTAGTTCGCCAAATTTTGTCTTGTACCGGGGATCTAACAGTGTGGCAACCCAGTATTCAGGATTAGTTCAAATTCATACAATCCGAGGGTCATGTAGGTAGTGCAGCAAGAAGGCGCTCATGTGTCTTGTGCATCCAGGAGGACCAAGTCCTTGGTGTGTTGGTGGCAGAGAGGTGAGAATCGTGCATCCTTCCTCTGCCCTCTCCCCCCAACCTCGCACAACCGAAATGTGAGCAAGCTCTCACTCATCTGCTGAGTCTTCCATGCCCATCGCCAGTTCGTCCTCCATTTCTTCATGGGCTCCTGCACTTTCATCAACACTTTTTGCTGATACTATGCGCCCTTGTTAATCCCTCTCCCTCACCATGACTGCCGCATAGGTGCCGCTGACCATCTGGACCTCGTAGATCTTGTTATCCCTTCCACATATGACTCCTCCTGTACTTCCTCCCCTTCCTCTTGTCCCAACACCTGACTCCGAATAATAATTACAGTGTGCTCCATCATGTAGATGACCAGAATTGTCACGCTGAGAATGACATTGCCAGTGCTAAACATCTTCGTCGACATTTCAAAACTGTGTAGCAGGGTGCATAGGTCCTTGATCTGACACCACTCCAGCAGCGTGATCTGCACCACCTCTGGATCAAGTTATCCCAGGCTATATGTCTTACCGTATTTCAGCAGGGCTCTGCGGTGCTGCCACACACGCTGCAACATGTGCAGATTCCAATTCCTGCGTGTCGAAACATCGCATTTACGGCGTTTAACTGCCAGACCCTAAGACTTCCGGAGTGATGAAAGTTGTTGAGCTGCTGTGTGCGCACGATGGAAGTGAGCACATAGCGAGCGTGCCCACTGCACAAGGCCATGTAGGCCGTGATGGTGTTTTAAAAATTGCTGGCGAATTCGGTTCAACACGTGAGCCCTAAAAGGCACGTGTGTCACATTGCCCTGAGGATGGCCCGCAGCCAGGTTTGCATCATTGCCGCACACGGCTGTTAAGTCACCAACGGAGTCCGCTCCGTCAATTTGTACTCCGGTCGCCAGGTGACAACGTGTTCCTTTCATGAATAGTGCTGATGATGGGAGAGTAGTCGATGCCAGCGGCGCAGGTGGACGCAGGTTATGCTCACCCACTGGGCTGCATTACCTTGACAGATGCAGAATCTCTGGCTGAATGTAGCTGGTGGGTATCTCACAGATGAAATACCATCATTCAGCTACAACCAATGGGAAGACACCACACCCTTTTTTATGCCCATCCTGTCTGCAGACCACTGCCAGACATAGCTATGAACCTCTGGTTAATTTTACCCCCAGTTCAGTTTTATGATTTTGTGTGCTTGTTACCTGACTACTTTTCCTGCTTGCTGTTTATGTACCTTGTTGGCCGATACGCATTTCACCTCTGCTTGTTTTCTGATTCTTTCCTGGCCGTCCCATTCTGTTCCTGTTCCTCAATTAATGTTTTGACCCTGCCTGACTACTATTCTCTGTAATAGCGGTGTGACTCACATTTCCCATACATTTCAAAGTAAAACTTTGACCGCCTGATGGCATTGAGCTCTGCTGCCAGCATAGTAAGGAGGTGTGTGGTAGTCCTTGTGCGCAGTTGCAAGGAAGGGTGGCCTGACCACACAGGGTTTGCGCCAAGGTAGAGGACCCACACGAGGTTGAAGAGGCAGAAGCAGTGTATTAACTTCTACATACAGAACAAGGATTGAAACAACTCGTGGGGACGGCAAGACTTGTACAGCAGACCCTTCTCCATCTCTCACCATAGTTTGCCAGTGCCCAGTCAGTGACATGTAATGACCCTGTCTATGCTTACTGGTCCAAGTATCTGTGTTGAAATGCACCCTGTCGCACACAGATTTTCTCAAGGAAGTGGTGATGTTGTGTGCGACATGCTGGTGTAGCGCGGGCATGCTTTTCTTGGAGAAGCAGTGGTGATTGGGCATCTGGTACTGGGGCACAGCGACAGACATAAGGTCTGTAAAATCCTGTGTGTCCACTACGCGTAAAGGCAGCATTTCGGTAGCCAACAGCTTACAGAGGGATAGAGTCAACCACTTAGCTTTGTCATGGGTCGCAGTAAGTGGCCTTTTATTTGACCACATCTGAGGGACAGAGATCTGGCTGCTGTCTGTAGACGGTGTTGAGTAGGGTGTCCCTGGAAAAATGCAGGTTTGTGAGAAAAGTGCAGGCGGAGACATGATGTTGCCTTCATCTTGCCTTCAGATCTGTTCATCTTGTATCATTTTTAAAAAACACAGCAAGCAAGGGTTACTCCAAGCGGAGTCTACCTTTTTTCCCCAAATTGGGCACACAGACACCCCATCAGTGGCAGGACTTGTGCCCTAGTTGCAAACAGGATGTTTTGATTTGCATCAAGCACATTCCAAATCCACAAGCATTTACTCTCCCCAGGATGACACAGGGGTAGTAAATTCCTTCTGGATCCATGACTTGTTCATTTTGATGAACGTCAGTCTGTCCACATTGTCACTGGACAGACGCGTGCGCTTATCTGTCAGCACACACCCAGCAGCACTGAAGACACGTTCAGAGACAACGCTGGCAGCTGGACACGACAAAATCTTCAAGGCGTAACTGGAGAGCTGTTGACATTTTTCTAGATTTGAAGCACAAAAGGAGCAAGGCTCCATTTGCAAAGTCATTGCATCGATGTTCATTTGGAGATACTCCTGTATCATCCTCTCCATCCGTTGACTATGTGACACACTTGATGTCTCTGGTGGCCTTGCAAAGGAGGGTCTAAAAAAATTATGAAAAGATTCCATAAAATTGCTGTTACCAGCACCAGATACGGTCCTACTGGTACGGGTAGACTGTTGAAGATGACGAGGCCGTCCCATGTTTGTCAAGTTACAACTGGGAGAATCACTCCCTTCACCTGCATGGTTGTTTGGTGGAAAAGCCGAGCTAAGATCGAGTAACAGCTTCTGCTGATACTCCTGCATACGTGCGTCCCTTTCTATGGGTGGAATTATGTCACAAAATTTGGACTTGTCCCGGGGATCTAATAGTGTGGCAAGCCAGTAGTCATCATCACTTCTAATTTTGACAATACGAGGGTCATGTTGGAGGTAGTGCAACAAGAAGGCACTCATGTGTCTTGCGCAGCCATGCGGACCAAGTCCACGCTGTGTTTGTGGCATAGAGGTGCTAACCGTTCTTTCTTCCTCTGTCATTCCCCCCAACCTCTTTCAACTTAAATTTGACCAAGGTCCCCCTCATCAGCTGAGTCTTCCATGTCCATGGACAGTTCGTCCTCCATATCTTCATGTCCTCCTGCACCTTCCTCAACATCTCGCCTGCTACCATGCGCCCTTGTTGATCCCTGTCCCCCATGGTCCCATGCCTGCCGCGTTGGTGATGATGAACGTCTGGACCTTGGTGATGTTGTTGTGTCTTGCGCATATGAATCCTCCTGTAGTTCCTCCCCTTCCTGTTGTCCCACCCCCTGACTCCGAATAGTGTTTAGCGTGTGCTCCAGCATGTAAATGACTGTAATCGTCATGCTGATAATGGCATTGTCAGCGCTAAACATATTCGTCGCCATGTCGAAACTGTGCAGAAGGGTGCATAGGTCCGTGATCTGAGATCACTCCATCAGGGTGATCTGCCCCACCTCTGCATCTCGTTGGCCCAGGCTATACGTCATGACGTATTGCACCAGGGCTCTGCGGTGCTGCCACAGTCGCTGTAACATGTGGAGAGTTGAATTCCAGCGTGTCGCCACATCGCATTTCAGGCGATGAACCGGCAGGCCGAAAGACTTCTGGAGCGATGCAAGTCGCTCAGCTGCGGCGCTTGAACGGCGGAAGTGAGCACTGCAGACAGTTTCCGTGCCCTGGTCAGAAGGCCATCTAGGCCGGGATAGTGTGTTAAAAATTGCTGGACAACAAGGTTCAACACGTGAGCCATACAAGGCACGTGTGTCACCTTGCCCAGGCGAAGGGCCGCACCCAGGTTTGCAGCATTGTCGCACACGGCCTTACCAGGCTGCAGGTTGAGTGGAGACAACCATTTATTAAACTCGGACCGCAGAGCTGACCACAACTCCTCAGCTGTGTGACTCTTATTCCCAAGACATGTCAAGCTAAAGACCGCCTGATGCCGTTGCGCTCTGCTGCCAGCATAGTAATGAGGGGTGCGTGATTCCTTCTGCGCAGTGAGAACGCTGGTGGCCTGACCAGGCAGGCTTGGGGCGGAGGTGGAGGACCCAGATGAGGTGGAGGATGCAGAAGCAGTGGCGGAACTTGGACAGACAGAGGATTGACACACAAGTCGTGGGGACGGCAAGACTTGTGCAGCAGACCCTTCACCATCTATCACCATAGTTACCCAGTGCCCAGTCAGCGACATGTAACGTCCCTGTCCATGCTTACTGGTCCAAGTATCGGTGCTGAAATTCACCCGTTCACACACAGAGTTTCTCAAGGAAGCGGTGATATTGTGTGCGACATGCTGGTGTAGCGCGGGCACACCTTTCTTAGAGAAGTAGTGGCGACTAGGCATCTGGTACTGGGGCACAGCGACAGATATAAGGTCTCTAAAATCCTGTGTGTCCACTAGGCGGAAAGGCAGCATTTCTGTAGCCAACAGCTTACAGAGGGATAGAGTCAACCTCTTCGCTTTGTCATGGGTCGAAGGAAGTGGCCTTTTATTTGACCACATCTGAGGGACAGAGATCTGGCTGCTGTGTGTAGACGGTGTTGAGTAGGGTGTCCCTGGAAAAATGCAGCTTTGGGAGGAAAGTGCAGGCGGAGACATGATGTTGCCTTCATCCAAAGTTGGTGCTATCGATGTCCGAGAGAGCTGTACACACTCACTTGTTTCCCCTTCCAAACCAACTGACGACCTACCAAGCAAACTGCCTGTTGCGGTTACAGTGGTGGAAGTTGTGGGTGGAAAAACAGGTGTGACAGCTGTCCCCACAGTCCTAGAAGATGACGAGCGCGCGGATGCCCTGGAAGGGGCAGGCGGTGGATGGTTGGCTCCACTAGGCCGCATTGCAGCACGGTGAGCTTCCCACCAGGCCATATGATATTTATTCATGTGACGATTCATGGAAGAAGTTGTCAAACTGCTGAGGTTTTGACCTCTACTAAGATAACCATGGCAAATGTTACAGATCACATAATTTGGCCGATCTTTTTTTATGTCAAAAAAGGACCAGGCTAGGCAAGGCTTAGAGGCCATGCGACCTGTTGATCCACCCCGAATAATGCTCAGAGGCAGAGTGGTGGCTGAGGATGCAGTTGTAGACGTGCTACCAGTGCTCCGACTGTGTCCAGGAAGGCGCCAGGTTACTTCGACGTCGGTTGCATCCTCCTCCACCGCATCTATTGACCTCCTCGAGTGTCTGACTGTGGGTTGACAGTAGGTGGGATCTAGAACTTCATCATCAATTGTTGTGTTTGCACTCCCCTCCCCCTCAGACCGAGTTTCTTCTTGCCCTGACCGAATATTTAAGTTGTCATCCCAATCGGGTATCTGCGTCTCATCTTCATCAGTATGTTCCTCATTGCCTATAACCACAGTTGTTGGAAAGGCAGCATTTTGGTAGCCAACAGTTTGCATTTTATGAAAGTCAACCTCCAAGCCATGTCATGCCCTTCTAAAAGCATGTATAACACAGCGAGGGGACTCCAACCACAGTCTCCCTCGTTGCCACTCACTGGGCCACACACACCCCACTTGACTGGCATCGGTTGAGCCCCCTTTTGAAAAAGAAAAAGATGCTTTGCATGAAGCACTCTCAAAAATACGCGTGCCTTTCCCGTCCCCTGGCTGACCCCGGGGAAGAAAAGTCCTCTGAGAGCCATGACTTGTTCATCTTGGTTCTTTTAGAAACACAGCGAGGGGACTCCAACCACAGTCTCCCTCGTTGCCACTCACTGGGCCACACACACC
Source organism: Anomaloglossus baeobatrachus (assembly GCF_048569485.1). Classification (NCBI taxonomy): domain Eukaryota; kingdom Metazoa; phylum Chordata; class Amphibia; order Anura; family Aromobatidae; genus Anomaloglossus; species Anomaloglossus baeobatrachus. The sequence continues at coordinate 482,947,756 of NC_134354.1, read as the reverse complement.
CCACTTGACTGGCATCGGTTGAGCCCCCTTTTGAAAAAGAAAAAGATGCTTTGCATGAAGCACTCTCAAAAATACGCGTGCCTTTCCCGTCCCCTGGCTGACCCCGGGGAAGAAAAGTCCTCTGAGAGCCATGACTTGTTCATCTTGGTTCTTTTAGAAACACAGCGAGGGGACTCCAACCACAGTCTCCCTCGTTGCCACTCACTGGGCCACACACACCCCACTTGACTGGCATCGGTTGAGCCCCCTTTTGAAAAAGAAAAAGATGCTTTGCATGAAGCACTCTCAAAAATACGCGTGCCTTTCCCGTCCCCTGGCTGACCCCGGGGAAGAAAAGTCCTCTGAGAGCCATGACTTGTTCATCTTGGTTCTTTTAGAAACACAGCGAGGGGACTCCAACCACAGTCTCCCTCGTTGCCACTCACTGGGCCACACACACCCCACTTGACTGGCATCGGTTGAGCCCCCTTTTGAAAAAGAAAAAGATGCTTTGCATGAAGCACTCTCAAAAATACGCGTGCCTTTCCCGTCCCCTGGCTGACCCCGGGGAAGAAAAGTCCTCTGAGAGCCATGACTTGTTCATCTTGGTTCTTTTAGAAACACAGCGAGGGGACTCCAACCACAGTCTCCCTCGTTGCCACTCACTGGGCCACACACACCCCACTTGACTGGCATCGGTTGAGCCCCCTTTTGAAAAAGAAAAAGATGCTTTGCATGAAGCACTCTCAAAAATACGCGTGCCTTTCCCGTCCCCTGGCTGACCCCGGGGAAGAAAAGTCCTCTGAGAGCCATGACTTGTTCATCTTGGTTCTTTTAGAAACACAGCGAGGGGACTTCAACCACAGTCTCCCTCGTTGCCACTCACTGGGCCACACACACCCCACTTGACTGGCATCGGTTGAGCCCCCTTTTGAAAAAGAAAAAGATGCTTTGCATGAAGCACTCTCAAAAATACGCGTGCCTTTCCCGTCCCCTGGCTGACCCCGGGGAAGAAAAGTCCTCTGAGAGCCATGACTTGTTCATCTTGGTTCTTTTAGAAACACAGCGAGGGGACTCCAACCACAGTCTCCCTCGTTGCCACTCACTGGGCCACACACACCCCACTTGACTGGCATCGGTTGAGCCCCCTTTTGAAAAAGAAAAAGATGCTTTGCATGAAGCACTCTCAAAAATACGCGTGCCTTTCCCGTCCCCTGGCTGACCCCGGGGAAGAAAAGTCCTCTGAGAGCCATGTCCACATTGTCAGTGGACAGACACGTGTGCTTATCTGCCAGCAGACCCACAGCAGCACTGAAGACAGGTTCCGAGAGAACGCTGGCTGCAGGACACGACAAGATCCCCAAGACGTACGTGGCGAGCTCAGGCAATTTATCAAGATTGGAAGCCAAGAATGAGCAGGGCTCAAGTTGCACAATAATGGCATGTTTCCTTGCATATACTCATATATCTGTGTGTCCTCCTCTTTTTCCTTGTCCAGCTCTTTTGTTTTCGCATGAGTATATGTCCTTGTCACTTTCCCATGTGTTGTGAGTTGTTTGTGACCTTTTGGACACCTTTGAGGGTGTTTTCTAGGTGTTTTTCTGTGTTTGTGATTGCCTGCCATTGTTTCCTATGCAGTTCGAGTTCGGTTCGTCGAACGTTCGACGAACCGAACTCGAACGGGAGGTCCGTTCGGCGAACCAACCTCGAGCCGAACCGCGACCGGTTCGCTCATCTCTACTCATTATACCAGTAAATACAATTATGTCTGTTAATATGACCGAATCTGTGAAAACTGGATCTGTGAAACTGACTCAGTTGCCCTTAGCAACCAATCAGATTCCACCTTTCATTTTCCATTAATCTGTGAAGAATGAATAGTGGAATCTGATTGGTTGCTAAGGGCAACTGAGTCAATTTCACTTTACACCATGTTTGATAAATCTCCCCCCCTTCATAACCCTATTACACATACTGTCCACCTACTTTTGGATCACCCTGTATATCTAAGCTATCTGCTTTAATATTTTGTTTAGACTCATTTGAGTAATTATAAAAATCATTGTCAATTACAGTTGTCTGGTGAAGGCCAACACGTGGCCGAAACGTCACATGTTAATCTGCTTTTGTAATAAAATTACATGAAAACTAAATCCTTGAGAGTGCCATGTATTTTGCTCTTGAATATATGGCGTGGAAGCCAACACGTGCACCTCAATAATATCTATCACTGTGGCTGGCTATTGCATGAAATGTGGGAACAGGTTGAAAAATTCAAGGGTGCCGCATACTTTCGCAAGTCACTGTATGTATGTTTGGTAAGTGTGTAATTGTACTGCCCTTGAATATCATATTGACAGGTCATTTTATCCCATAAAATTAACGCCTTAAATAAAATAAATAAAAGTAAATAAAAAGTGAATTAAAAAAACAATTGAAAATGTGCACTTTTCTTTGCTATTTTGCCACACTTTGAATTAATTTCTCACTTTTCAGTACATACGATAAAATGGATATAGTGAAAAAACTGACCTGGATAGTACAATATTACAAAAAGATCTGGATAAGATGTCAGAATGGGCAGATACTTGGCAAATGAGATTTAATGTTGATAAATGTAAAGTAATGCACCTAGGACGGAGTAATCCTATAGCTGCGTATACATTAAATGGAAGTAAACTCGGGACTACAGAACAGGAGAAGGACTTGGGTATTCTCATTACAAATAAGCTGAGCAACAGTACGCAATGTCAAGCAGCAGCTGCTAAAGCAAACAAGATTTTAGGGTGTATAAAAAGAGAGAATAGATCCCGTGATCCCAACGTATTGTTACCCCTCTATAAATCACTTGTAAGGCCACATCTGGAATACGGGATCCAGTTTTGGGCTCCACATTTTAAAAAGGACATTCAGAAGTTAGAGTCAGTTCAAAGGCGGCTAACTAGACTACTACAAGAAATGGAAGGCCTCCCATATGATGACAGGTTGAAAAAGTTAGATATGTTTAGCTTAGAAAAAAGACGTCTCAGAGGAGATCTCATTTATATGTATAAATACATGTGTGGTCAATATAAAGGACTGGCACATGACTTATTCCTTCCAAAGACAATACTAAGGACCAGGGGGCACTCACTGCGAGTGGAAGAAAAGCGATTTCGAAACCTAAATAGGAAAGGGTTCTTTACAGTTAGAGCGGTCAGACTGTGGAATACACTACCACAAGAGGTAGTAATGGCAGATACTATAACAGCTTTTAAAAAAGGGCTGGATGATTTCCTCAGTACACAACATTGTTGGTTATAAGTGACTTAGTGACAAAATGTAGAACTGGTGGAGGAAGGTTGAACTAGATGGACCTAGGTCTTTTTTCAACCTAAGTAACTATGTAACTATGTAACTATGAATTAAAAGTACAACTCGTCCTGCAAAAAAACAAGAATCACAAGGATATATCGACAGAAAAATAAAAACATTATGGCTCTTGGAATAAGGGTAGGAAAAAAAAGTCGGAAAAATTAAAAATCCCCAGGTCCTTAAAGGGTTAACTAGGTTGCTTCATGTTACTATCTTTTAAAGCACACCATTCATGTGCCTCCCAGCTTCCGGCTTATCTGGTGGCAGTGCATTTTTGGCAGCATCGCTAAGCCACTGGCCTGAAAAATGCATTCACTCAAGCTGCTAGCATATGCACCCTTGGTTCTGCAGCATGTGAAAAGTGCAGATATGCTGAGATTGGCCGGTCGCAGGCAGCTACAGAGCAGCGCTTACAAGCTTTATTAACAAACAGCTTGGAAGTGCATGTTCCTTGCCTAGAAAACTGGCTATACCCACAAGTTTCAGAAAGGTGCACTAAAATGTCAAATTCTCTAGGATAAAATTCATCACATGTGTAGTACCAGTTTACTGGTCTCATAAAGTCATATGTTTTCATGTACTCCATATTTAAAAAGAATTGCAGCTTATTAACATTTTACATCAAAAATTGCCACTTTTCTAAAAGGGATGTGGTGGTGATATATGCATATAAGTTTAAGCCAGATTAATAAATTTCAACTTTTTAAATCATCAACCAAAAAATTCACAAGCTCACTGCAGTAGGGTGGTGGCATAGAAATATTTCTAGACAGAAGCGTAACTTCTTAAGAAGTAACACATTTATCAAGAATTATGTGACACCTTCATAAATTTGATGCAAATAAAAATAGCTCTGCCACAAACCAAAATCGACATTGAAAATTTCTTTCATAATGAATTCCCTAATCTTGCAAATTATGCCATACCCCTTTCAAGCAAACCACATCCCTTTTCTATAAAGCCACACTTCTTCTGGACAAGGTTCAAAAAGTGGTTTGAACCAAAAACAATCGCAATGCAAGTAATGAAAGACAATTGTTTGGTGCAAATCGCATGAGAATCCTGCCACATCTACCTTAGTTAATCTCCACATTTGTTTCTATCAAGTAGGACCAGAAATTCATGGGGTGTGATGGGATAACCGGGGACCTGGACTCCTAAACTAGCCCTCATGTTAGGGGGCCCTTACTGTCCCTGATCCCAGAGATACGTCTGATGGTGATGATGTCTGAGCCACCTTCCTAGCCCTGTTCCTGTGCAGCCCTGATCTATTATTACTCCCTCTTCCTGACTCAAGGGGAGGGCTGGGACAGGAGTGGTAGAACCCACAGATATGGGCAAACAGGGGAAACCAAAACTCGTTCACTCAGCACACTCACGAACAGGGTATTAGACAAGTGATAAGGAAAAAAATAAGAATAGGGAGGAAAAAATGAGACAATGAGAAAACTTCACAACAACTACATGCACAAATCACAGCAATCACCAGCAGGACTGGAATACAACAGCACAAGGACCAGTGTAGCAAACTTTATTGGTGGCATGGCAAGACACATTTCCACATCTTAAAAAGGCGGCGTGTAGCTGTGATAGGTCTTCCCACAACATGTGATTGCAGAGGTAAGCAGTAGGCCAGTAGAAATTCACTCCTGCCAGCCTGATCACAAATGAACACACAGCTGGTAGATGCCCGAGTCTACTAGTGTAACTCAGAAGAACCAGACAAAGCATAGTGTGGAGTTATGAGCCAAACCCCATGTGACAGAAACACAGGACTAGGAGCAACTACAGGTTTAACGCCTTAAAAATATATTTGTAGATGTCTTGAGGCTTACATTTGAAATTTATTTATTCTTTTTCACTCGCTCTTGGTAACTTACTTTTCATTTTGATATTTTCCTTTCTTTTTGTCCTTTTATTATTTTTTTTTCTAAGTCCATTGTGATTTCAAGCCTTGTTATTAAAATTCTGTTGTAAGCAATACATTCAGATGTGGTAGAAAAATTGCACCATGAATAACATTTTAGCTAATCTTTGGTAAATCAAATGCAAAACTTAACTGCGCATATAGCTGGAAGCACAAGCGAGCAGAGAAATAAGAGGACCTTGTGCAAGAACAGCATTTGGTCCATATGTAGTCCAATAGTTCCTCATAATGTCTGTTACTGAAGCTGATGCCATTTTGGAGGTGGATGTGGTCCGCTTAACTATTGGGCCCCTGTGCAGAAGCACAGGTTGCATCAATGCGATGTCCACCCCTGGTCGAAAGTATACACCAGGAGCGGTTACTTAAACGATCCCATAGTCATTCATTTGCCTGAAAAAAGCCACAAGAGTGTTCTTTTGAGCTCTTTTTATTGATATCAGACTATAAAAAATGTACCTAACTGTATTGGAAAGTGTGGCAAGCTCCACTTTTCTATATAGCCAGTGCACAAAAAAAGAGTACACCTTTTATTTTTTACAATGGCTCTCTTTTGTGGACTGAACCATCTTGGCTGTGTCCACTCTTGGGTGTATACCTCTAGAGAATATGTGCCTAATACTGATCATAAGGTCTCTCTTCCACTTGCGTACCGCTTCTGATGTGAGAGCATCGAAAGAGATATGCTAGTGACCCTCTGCTGCGAACGTCAGCCGAGGGTCATGCGACTGTGATGCTATCTTGCGATCGTATCACAACCTCGGAGAAGAGGGAGGGATCACTTTCTCCCCATCTCCTCCGCTGTCTGTCTCTGCGTATATCGCACTGCAGTCGCATAACATGCGAGTGCAGTGCGATGTTTCACAAACTCCCATAGGCTTGTATGGGGGTGCGTGAGCCTAAACTCGCTGCAAAACGCAGCATGCTGCGATTGCACAGAGAACATGATTCATGCCGAGAAATAAAAGGAAAGAGGATACTGCCTCATTGATTAACACTGGTGCGGGTACAATCTGATGTTTTATCGGATTGCACTCGTACATGACAATCACAAGTGGAAAAGAGCCCTAAATGTGTGTCCCTAATGCAGATTTTACTATGAATTAAAGTGCAGATTCACCAATAATTTTACCATATTTGATTCACAGCTTTTCTACACCAGAATGAGCATGATGCTGACTGGGAAATTGCCATCTTACTTTGATTTCCGTACAGATTTTTTTCCACTGCATGCAGATAAGGTTTTGACAGAAGCAGAGTTTATATTTCCATTGAGCACGACTGTATTTTATTTAAAAAAATACCTTTTGCAATTTTTGTAGATTATGTACATGGAAAAGTACATTTTTAATTAACTTTCTAAAATAAAAGTTTGCATTACAAGATCTTAGCCTGCTGTCATCCACTATTAATTATATTTGTCCTGGAATAAAACGCTGGCTTGCTCATGTGATGGAAACAACCTTTAGTATTCCCCACAAATTTAGATTTCTAAAGAATCTTTTCTTAGAACTCTGTGTTGTGCCATTCCTTTGTTATTCCTCCTATATATATATTTTTAACCCCTTCATGCCTTGTACCTATACATGTACAGCACCACGATCTTGTCGGCTCACTAGCAGAGACAGCAAAATCTTCAGCGGGTGTAATTTCTTTAGAATATCTGAAGTGAAGCAATTATATTTAGTTTCCTCAGTCACAGCCGAAGCTCCTTGACTGAGATGATGTACAATCCTTATTTAAGTGAAACAGATTCCCTCAGCTGAAACCGAAGCTCCTCAGCTGGGGTGATGTAGAGTCTAGCCCTGGTGACAGAAGCAATGCCCTTTTATAACACTCAGTCCTCTTACAGGATAGATGGGGATGGGTTCTCTCTCATTGGTCGCAAGTTTTCCTCTGAACTATGCAGTCAGAGGGGCCAAGGCAATACACATATATAGACAATAAGGCTCCTATCAGTCTGGGAAGAGACAATGGTTAACTTCTCTTGATTTAAACCTGTCACCTAGAATTCGCGTTCTGACCTATCAGCAGACGCATGTGTGCCCTAATTACACCTTCCTACCCATCCATGTGCTGTAAAATTGTATAATATGAAAATAATAAAAAATGTTTTATTACCTTCATATTTTGTATGTAAATAGCAGGGCATGTGGTCACAGGGGCGGCGCCTTGCCCTATGGACGTCTCCATACTTTCTGTGGTATCACGCCCCTGTGGGCGTGATACCATGGAGGGACGTCCCCATCGCTCATTCTATGCTGCGTGCATTGCAGCAGGCTTCATTTCCGGGTGTTAAATCGCCAGCTTCAGATGTGCACTACGCATGCGCAGTGCGCCTCTGAAACTGACAAGAAGAACCCGGAAGAGAAGCCTGCCGCAATAGTAACTGTAAATGCGCGCAGGATAGAATGAGTGACAGGGACGTCGCTCCATGGTATCACGCCCACAGGGGCGTGATACCACGGAAATATGCAGACGTCCATAGGGCAAGGCGCCGCCCCGTGACCACATTCCCTGCTATTTACATGCAAAATATGAAGGTAATAAAATGTTTTTTATTACTTTCATATTATACAATTTTACAGCACAGGGATGGGTAGGAAGGTATAATTAGGGCACACATGCGTCTGCTGATAGGTCAGAACGCATATTCTAGGTGACAGGTTCCCTTTAACATTTATCATTACTGATGAGCAACCATTAAAATGTTCGGGTGCTTGTTACTCGAATCAAGCACATCAGACTGCTTGGTTGATCGATTCGAGTAACGAATATAATAGAAGCCAATGGGAAACTCAAGTTTTTTTCCTGAAGACCCTCCCAGAAGGTCCCGAGGGGCTTGAAAATTGCTGAAATTGATGGAAACAGCTCTCAAAAGGAATGGGAACAGCATGGGGAAGATGACTGGACATATCTCTGACTCCCAGCTCGCTGCTGGGAACAATGCTGTCAGAGTAGCATGCCACTTTTACAGAGTGATAATAAAACATACAAAACTGAAGATACAATTTGATTTTACTGGACAAAAATGTTAGGAAACAATATTTCCTGTATAATGCAAAATAAGAGAGAGAAAAGTAAAACGCCTCTTCCACCTCTTGGGCTATTTATTCACTTCATCTTTAAAAAAATATACATACACATATATTAATTTTTATTTATCTAATAGGATGATGACTGCGGTCCAGACCTGCATCCCACAACAGGAACCACTCCTGAGTAATGCCTGGAGAATTAAATAATCCTCAGTGACAATGGGAGGGGTTACCCACCCCCTGTGGTCTCAGGTTATTGACTCCCCTTTTTTGCTCGAACAGTCGTAGTACAGCTGTGGGACCCTATTTTCACAGATGAGGTGATGCACCCAACTCAAAAAAAGCTGAAAGTGTCTTCAGTAGAGATGGGTATTTGAGCTAGTATATGTAGAAGAAAGGTGGTATGCAAAGACAGGGATGCACCTGTATGAGTATACAAAAAGTCTTTATTATAAAGTCACTCAAGTGGACACAAACAATTTAAAAACCAATAAAAAGGCTCAAGGCCTATAAATGTCTTTGTTTATCCCCTGTTAGGGATAAACAACCCCCTAGCAAATATAATGGTTACAAAGGTGAACAAACAGGGCTGTGTACAAACAGTAAGAGATCCCAACAGTGGGGCAATGTGGATAGGGCAACCAACATGTGCACAATTAGATAGTATATACACATGAACCACCTTTGAGTTATAATTATAAATTATTTATCAAACCCTAGCATAAGATAGTAAATTAGTTAAATATAAACCACATATGCACAAAGTGATGATAAACACATTCGCATGGGTCACAATACTGTTGTAAGATAGTAAAAGGTCACAACACAGGATCCCAACAATGGGGCAGTGTGGGTGGGACAATCAGCATATGCGCAATATGATAGTGACTACATTCACCTGAAACACATAACTGTTGTAGAGTGATATGAAGTTATAAACTGGTTAAGGAAAAAAGAACCTCATATGCAAATAATGAGAATAGCCACATAAACATAAGCCACAATACTGTTGTAAGGTAATATAGAATTATAGCATGAGATTTATAAGCTGGTTTATAATAAACCGCATGTACATAAAGTAATAGCTGCAATCTCATAAGCCATAATACATAATACAGCATGAGTGGCAAGATGACAAAGGTTCACAGCATGAGATTAAACCATAATCCACATGTGCACAAGATGGTAATAGCTACATGCACATAAGTCATGGTACCATTAATACAAAATAAAGCACATGCAAGAGTCCCTAAGAAAATATCAGCCCAAATTTGAGTCACCAGAGGTCAGGGTCCATATAGTGGCTAGGTGGGGTAAGAAATCCCCACGCGTATCGCTGTCACCTGGGACAGCTTCGTCAGGGGTAGAGTGTGCCCACAAGAGGGGCTAGGGTTTAAATAACCCAAAGATTACCTTTAACAGCTGTTGATGATTTCAAAAAACGCCACGTTAAGGCATGTTCCCGGCGTCCCGGAAGTCACATGCACGCTAGCGTTCAGCCAGGAAAAAGGAAAAGAGTAATTCAGTTTTTTCGGGTACCGCGCATGCGCGGGACTCCAAAAAGATGGCGGCCGCCATACAAGGAGACATAATGTATAGAAGTCCTGTTCAGAAGGGAAAAGAGACAAATATTTCATATGTATAAGAGAAATCGGTAAGAAGAGTATTCAATAATAACCAAATAAGGATAACATGGTTATATTTTGGCAGAGGAGGAACATAAGAAATAATAATAATAATGACAATTTTCTACCATTTATACTCTTCCATCTGAGCCCATTCACATTAGATACATCAAATCCCAAAAGGGAGATATACCATATAAGGTGGAATAAATCACATCTGCAAGGAAAAAAGATAGAGGTTCCTAATGGGAAATTAAATAATGTCCCACACAAATTTTGAAATTACTTAATGTGATTATTTTTTCTTCATTCCAGGCCCAGATTAAAGTGAATCAGAATTTTAGATACAAAAACTGCCATTATTTATATTCCCATGTAAAGTCGGACAAAAAGATCTAATAATAAGAGTCTCAACCCCATAAGGTAACATCCAAAAAAACAGACCAGAAAAAGAGAAACCTCATCTTTGTTTATAGAACCCTGTGAACAAAAGGTCCTCGTTTAGGCCCAACGGGGCAAGACAATTTAGTTTGAAAATCCAAGCTGATTCCCGTCTGAGTAGTTCCAGGGTGGTATTACCACCTCTGATGTTGGTTTTAATTCTTTCCAGTCCAAGAATCCTTATATTGGAAATCCGCCCTCCATGCTCCTTCAAAAAATGCATAGCCACCGATGATATTGTTTTTCCCTTTTCCAGGTCCGTTTTTGCTGTTCCAATAGTAGATAAATGCTGCTGGATTCGTTTTCGAAGCTCTTGTCCCGTCTGTCCGACATATATTTTGGGGCATCCGCAAATAAGTCCATAGACCAGATTTTTGGTCCTGCAATTAAAGAAGCCCCGAGGTCTCTGTGAAGATGGAAACATAGTACAGAAGATTAGGTCCCTTGCTAACATAAGAGGGCAGATACTACAGTTACCACATGGGTAGGAGCCTTCAATCAAAGAACCCCCATCCGTTCTTTTTGTGGACCTAATGAAATGACTATTGGAAAGAGAGTCCTTCAGATTCCTCGCCCTCCTAGCCACCATACTTGGTACATCCGAGATGTGTTTAGCTAGAGCTCGTTCACTTTGTAAGATACCCCAATTTTTTTGTAATATATGTCGCAGATCTGACCATTGATTATTATATATAGTAATAATACTAGTTTTGTATTCTGCTCTACCCTGGCGATCTTGTTTAGCTAGTACATCCTTCCTTTCTTTAGATGCAGAATACTGAAAAGCCTGGGAAATTACCTTTTTAGGATATCCTCGTGCCAGAAACCTTTTTGTCAGATCCAGGGATTGTGAGCGGAAATCTTCCTCTCTACTACAATTCCTTCGAAGACGAAGGAATTGGCCCTTTGGGATTCCTTTTCGTTGATGTACTGGGTGAAAACTTGAATAATGCAGGAGACTGTTTGTTGAGGTGGGTTTCCGAAAAAGGTCTGTCACGATTCTTGAGTTTGATGAAGAAATTTTCAAATCTAGAAAATCAACTGTGGTGAGCGAAAAAAAGGATGTGAGAAAAATATTGAGTGAGTTGTTATTCAATTCCGTAACAAAGTTCTCACAATCCTCCCACGACCCAGTCCATAACATCAAAATGTCGTCCAAGTACCTGAACCACCTGTAAACGTATCTTCCATAGTTGATCGTATTTCGGACCTTCGTCTCCTCCCACCATCCAAGAAAAATGCCAGCATACGAGGGGGCACAACGTGCCCCCATCGCGGTCCCAGACACCTGCTTATAAAACACCCTGTCAAAGACAAAGTAATTCAAGTTTAAAATCAAAGACAGCAGGTTTAACAGGAACTCATCATGTTCTCTGGAGCCCGTACTATTTTTAGAAAGGAAATATGAAACCGCCCCCACACCCAGATCATGTTTGATGTTGGTGTAAAGGGACTCAACGTCCATAGTTACCAAAATAGTACCCTCCGGGATATCGAGATCTTCTAATCGTGTGATGAGGTCCGCCGAGTCTCTAACATAGGAGTCCAACTGTAGGGCAATAGGTTATAAGTAAAAATCTAAATATAGACAAGGTTGTTCCAAAATTCCGCCTATTCCAGCAACAATAGGTCAGAGGGGCCAAGGCAATACACATATATAGACAATAAGGCTCCTATCAGTCTGGGAAGAGACAATGGTTAACTTCTCTTGATTTAAACCTGTCACCTAGAATTCGCGTTCTGACCTATCAGCAGACGCATGTGTGCCCTAATTACACCTTCCTACCCATCCCTGTGCTGTAAAATTGTATAATATGAAAATAATAAAAAATGTTTTATTACCTTCATATTTTGTATGTAAATAGCAGGGCATGTGGTCACAGGGGCGGCGCCTTGCCCTATGGACATCTCCATACTTTCTGTGGTATCACGCCCCTGTGGGCGTGATACCATGGAGGGACGTCCCCATCGCTCATTCTATGCTGCGTGCATTGCAGCAGGCTTCATTTCCGGGTGTTAAATCGCCAGCTTCCGATGTGCACTACGCATGCGCAGTGCGCCTCTGAAACTGACAAGAAGAACCCGGAAGAGAAGCCTGCCGCAATAGTAACTGTAAATGCGCGCAGGATAGAATGAGTAACAGGGACGTCGCTCCATGGTGTCACGCCCACAGGGGCGTGATACCACGGAAATATGCAGACGTCCATAGGGCAAGGCGCCGCCCCGTGACCACATTCCCTGCTATTTACATACAAAATATGAAGGTAATAAAATGTTTTTTATTACTTTCATATTATACAATTTTACAGCACAGGGATGGGTAGGAAGGTATAATTAGGGCACACATGCGTCTGCTGATAGGTCAGAACGCATATTCTAGGTGACAGGTTCCCTTTAACATTTATCATTACTGATGAGCAACCATTAAAATGTTCGGGTGCTTGTTACTCGAATCAAGCACATCAGACTGCTTGGTTGCTCGATTCGAGTAACGAATATAATAGAAGCCAATGGGAAACTCAAGTTTTTTTCCTGAAGACCCTCCCAGAAGGTCCTGAGGGGCTTGAAAATTGCTGAAATTGATGGAAACAGCTCTCAAAAGGAATGGGAACAGCATGGGGAAGATGACTGGACATATCTCTGACTCCCAGCTCGCTGCTGGGAACAATGCTGTCAGAGTAGCATGCCACTTTTACAGAGTGATAATAAAACATACAAAACTGAAGATACAATTTGATTTTACTGGACAAAAATGTTAGGAAACATTCTTTCCTGTATAATGCAAAATAAGAGAGAGAAAAGTAAAACGCCTCTTCCACCTCTTGGGCTATTTATTCACTTCATCTTTAAAAAAATATACATACACATATATTAATTTTTATTTATCTAATAGGATGATGACTGCGGTCCAGACCTGCATCCCACAACAGGAACCACTCCGGAGTAATGCCTGGAGAATTAAATAATCCTCAGTGACAATGGGAGGGGTTACCCACCCCCTGTGGTCTCAGGTTATTGACTCCCCTTTTTTGCTCGAACAGTCGTAGTACAGCTGTGGGACCCTATTTTCACAGATGAGGTGATGCACCCAACTCAAAAAAAGCTGAAAGTGTCTTCAGTAGAGATGGGTATTTGAGCTAGGTTATCAGATGGTCTCCTCTGTAGCTGTAACGTCATCCTTCCAATGGTTCCAATGTGTAAAGTAAACAAAAAAAGTGCATTTTTGTTATCGCTACATCCATAACAGCCTAAGGTATAAAACCGTACCATGACCCATACAATGAATGTCATTTAAAAAATAAAAGAAACCAAAATGTTAAAAAAAAAATTCAAAAAGTGCATTGGAAAAAAAAAATCACTAAAATGTCAGTTTGTCCTGCAAAAAATATTCGGCCCCCAAATTCAATTTTTTTTTATTTGTGCGGCCTTTATCCCTAGCAGAGTTTGAGATCCCTGCCTTAGGCTATGTTTACAGGTAGAATTCTTTCAGAAATGCAACATGTACATTAGATTTAAGAAATCTCAACGCTTTTCCTTGTACTGGAAAAATCAGCTTTTAATTTGCATAAAATTCATTAAAAATGCTGGAAAAAAATGCAGAAAAAATGTAACGTGCACAAAGCCTCAATATCCGGGCTACAAGATGACAGCAGTGGAATATAAAGCCAAATCAAAAATTCCGTTTTTTTCTGGTGGCCCTCAGCTATAAATTTTAGAGGGTCATCAGGTGGCCTTCACTCATAATTTGTATCATCCACGGATTTGAGCCAAATCTGAGGCCAGAAGGCCACAGTCACTGTTCCCTCCCTGTTTAAGTTGATTCGATGGGTGCCGCCGGAGCATAATAACTGATAGGCACATCCGCTTGTCAACTGAAAATGCTGACAGGCTGCCTGTTCTCAAAATGAACAATGACTGGATGGGGCCATACTTCTCAAGTCCACCGAATGACACCAGCGTAACATTATTATTAATTATTATTATTAATAATTATTGTGCCGGCAGCCTGCCGCTGCTCGGGTCCGGGCCTTCCAGTGGGTGGCTCGAGGGTCTCCGGACCCGGGGGATCCCGCAGACACTCCGAATGAATAGGGTTGGGGGTTGGTGGATGTAGGACGTATATGTACGGGCTGGGCCGTACTAGGTTCGTGACACCACCCACGGTATGTGGTGAGTTTGGACCACGGGGGAGATGTTGTGCAGCAAGTTGTTAACCCCTCCGTGGGCAGGGGTGGTGGCCCCGGGACCCGTTGGGGGTTTGTTGGTGCAGGAAGATGGGCATCGCAGGGTGCTGGTGTACTCACTATTGAAGGAAGCACATGAGTCTCTGGTAAACCAAGGTGATGGTGGTCGGTGCCCGCAGCCGGCTGCGTTCTGGTCCCCCACCCGGCTGGTGGTCTCTGTCTTTCTCCTGCACTTTTTTAGAACGGTGGACTGCCTGTGCTTGCAACTTCAGGAGTCCGCTCTCGGCTGTTTGTAGCCTAAGGAGCCCTTGCCCACAGAGGCTGGCCCATGGGATCTCTGAGCCTTGGCGGTGGCCTTCTATCCCCCTCGGTGGGCTGTTGCCTTCAATCGGGTTTTTTGGTGGGACAGGACCTCTAGTCCTGGCCTCAATCGGTTAATTAGCTGGTTCCAGTTGCTTCTGGTCCCAGCTTCAGGGTCCGAGTACCCCTCTGTGTGCTCTGATTTCTGAGTCGGTTCCCCGGGTCGATACCGGCGGGCTACAACCCTGTCCCGTCCACCTCGGTTCAACCGAGCCGTCTTCCCGACTCCTGCAGATGGAGACCGCCATCTGTCTCCTAGCCAGTGGCACCAAGGCTGCTAACCTGATACCTGTCAGTTTACTTCAGACCTGACACACAGGCCTGACCTCCACTCTCCTTGAACTCTAAAACTGAACTGTCTACTTTCCCGGCCCTTGGCTGTCTGGACTCCTTGGTGGGCGTCTTCCAACTGCCTGGTTCTGCCCCCTGGTGTGCCCATCTAGCCCTGAGGGGGTGACTAGGGTTTTGAAGGTTGGCTGATGTCACCTGAGAGGGAAGGTATTGTGTAGGGGCCTATTTGTGACTACCTGGCCTGGCCAGGGCGTCACATTATTATAGCGCCATTTATTCCATGGCGCTTTACATGTGAAAGGGGTATACAAAATAGGGACAGGTACAATGATCATAAACAATACAAGGCACAGACAGGTACAGGAGGACAGAGGTCCCTGCTGCGAGGGCTAACATAAAGCCAAATGAAATGTACCTTTTATTAAGGTGTACTCCCGTGCACTCGTTCCCACTCAAAATAGGGTTTTTGGTTCAGGGTTTCTCTTCCTCCTCCTACACTATATCAGGCAGCCGTCACTCTTTCATTTTGGAGGGCCATCAGGTGGCGCTCAATCATATTTTTTGGAAGTGGCTCTCACACAAATTTGTTTTCAGAGCTACATATTTTGTTTTAAAAAAGTAAAAAATAAGGTATGCAGGTGGGAGCACAAAAAACATGCTCATCCATGAGACCTAGCTTCCTGCTCACTGTGCAGAGGGGCGCTGGCCAACACTCTTGAAGCCACAACTGTGCGAACATAATATGATGTGTTATGGGAGGACTGGCGGATTGGAATAAAGATGTGAGAATATCCCAATTGCCAGCCGGGGTCCACTGTGCAGAGATAGTACACTGCAGCTATAAACCAGGTGGAGCCCTTCAGCAGCAGTATAAACGCAAAGTGTTTGCAATGCCCTGTGTGTGATGGCACAGAGAGCAAATAGGGACACAGGGTACAATCTCTGTTAAATTTCACAGAGACTACACCACTGCAGTAGTAGCCTCTGTTCATTCCACAGAGGCTAAGTGCACAAGCTGTAGTCCCTGTTAACTCCTCAGGGCACTACCAGCTATACTAGGAAACTATGTTAACTTCACAGAGTCCCTATGCACCACTCCCGATTTTAATACAAAGTAATATGGTAGGCACTGCACTAACAGAGATACGGAAATGCCGCAACAGACTAATGGCAGGGTGGCTGCAACTCTACACAAACTAGCCCTAACACTTGCGCTACACCAACCTGTCTGGCATGCACCTAAGTATCGTACAGTTTACTGCAGGATCCACACTTTGGAACAAGGTAAAAATAGAAAGGTTAAACCTCACCAGTTAGTTGTTTGATTCAAAGCTGGATGGAGACTCCTGGACGGTGCTCGGTGGACAAGGCAGGCTGCAATCAATCAAAACAGGGAGGAAATCCAGCACAAAAACGTCCATAGATGCAAAAATTTGAGGAAGATTAAAAAGTCATCTTTATTCCTTAATAATTAAAAAACTTGGTGAGTATAAAAACTCCTATGATTAAAATCCCAATTATCGTTCTAATCCCAACGATAATTGGTATTAGAACGATGCGTCAACGATCAATGATAAGATAAGTAATTTTGATCGTTAACGGTCGTTCGTGCGTTTCATACGCAACGACGTCGCTAACGAGGCCGGATGTGCGACACGAATTCCGTGACCCCAACGACATCTCGTTAGCGATGTCGTTGCGTGTAAAGTGGCCTTTAGTCTCAGTAGGCAAAACACAGGACTTAGCCTCAGAACGACAGCTAAGTACCTGAGCATGTGCACTATCCGCTTCTCCACACTTAAACGTTGAGGACCGAGCAGCCAGTTGGACAACCCGAGACACGGCTAGAAATGGAGGCCATATATAAATTAATTCACTGCACTCAAAGGTTGTGATGCAAATTGAAGAATTTATTAACAAAAAAAGCGACTGTGTAGTCATCCGACGTTTCGACCTGCCTGGGTCTTAAGCAGGCTTTACACGCTTCAATAGATCGTACAATGTGTTGGCGGGGTCGCGTCGTAAGTGACGCACATCCAGCATCCTTAGTGACGTAGTTGCGTGTGACACCTACGTGCGATCAGGATTGAACTCAAAAACGTTGATCGCATACACGTCGTTCATTTCCTAAATATTGTACGTTTTGTTGTACGAAACGAGTCTATTGTAACGTGTGGCACCCTTCTAACGATCTGTCAATTCGAAATTATCTACGTCATATGCTATAGGGGTGTGTCGTGACACGACATGCTTCACGCCCCGCCCAAAGCTAATTGCTCGCACATGCGTTATGGTTTGTTCTGTCTTTAAAAGGCTTTCGCTACTGCGGGCAAATACTGCATTCATGTATATATCTGGTCCTGGTGGAGACTCTGTTGTGTGCGCTTCTGTGTCCTTTGTTCGTTTTTTTGGTGTCTCACACATTGTGATTTCATTTTGCTATATTTTTGACGGTAAATTCAAAATTTGTTATATGTGTCTTTTGGATTGTGGTTTGTTTGGGCTTAAGTTTGTTTCACTTGTTTTGGATTTTATCAATATTTTGTTTTATTTTTTAATTTTTTTATTTTTATTTTTTCCCAACAACACATTTTAAAAAAAAAAAATGGGTGTAACCAAGAGGAAAAAAACGTCTCTTCCATTCCGGAAAAAAGGGGTGGGCTATGCTGACATTAGAGTACACATTATCTACAAAATCGTACAACATATTGATCAATTTTGCATGGATTCCATAACGCACGTGTGACGGCAAATACACGATCTATGATCGATCTCAGCAGATCGTATATGTGACCTGGGCGTGGCACATCGCATACGAGATCGCACATCTAACTGTAAGGTGTAAAGCAGGTTTTAGGGGTACTTTGCACGCTGCAACATTGCAGGCCGATGCTGCGATGCCGAGCGCGATAGTCCCCGCCCCCGTCGCAGCAGCGATATCCTTGTGATAGCTGCCGTAGCGAACATTATCTCTACGGCAGCTTCACATAGACTCACCTGCCCTGGGACCGTCGCTCTGGCCGGTGACCCGTCTCCTTGTTAAGGGGGCGAGTCGTGCGGCGTCACTGCGACGTCACACGGCAGGCGGCCAATCGGAGCGGAGGGGCGGAGATGAGTGGGATGTAAACATCCCGCCCACCTCCTTCCTTCCGCATATCCTACGGAAGCCGCAGTGACGCCGGTAGGAGATGTCCTCGCTCCTGCGGCTTCACACACAGCGATGTGTGCTGCCGCAGGAGCAAGGAACAACATCGGACCGTCACGTCAGCGTAATTATGGATTACGCCGACGCTGCACCGATGATACGATTACGACGCTTTTGCGCTCGTTAATCGTATCATCGAGCCTTTACACACTATGATGTCGCATGCGATGCCGGAAGTGCGTCATTTTCAATTTGACCCCACCGACATCGCACCTGCGATATCATAGTGTGCAAAGCCCGCCTTTGTCAAGAGTCGCTATGTGAAAGAAATACAAAACATATGATCAAAAATCAAACAATGAATATGTACAGAAATTATAATATATACAAATTATCCAGGGAAGTGCATGATCAAATCATCAAGTCATATAAGCATCAAAAGATGGGTACATTATAAATAGTTAGATCAACTAACAATGTGCAGCAAGAGACTATACATTAGTTGGAATTGTGGGCTCCAATAGGAAATGGTTATGCAAAATAATGTTGAAATAATGAAGAGACGCCAATAAATATAAAGAGGGTAAACCAACAAATTAACAAACTAACAAGCAGGAATAATTATAATTTACCTGCACAGTAGGTGACTGGAGGGTGAGAGATTACGTGCTCTATAGCACTGGTGCATAAGAGAAGATGCCTAAGATAGAACACGGTGATAAAGTATAGCATAAAAATAAAAGTTAAACAAAAGCTAGGAATTAGAATATATAGATGTACAGGGTATGCAAGCGCATCCGCACTGTTGCTGGTTGTATCGTGTATCCTAAAGCCTGCTTTACACGTTGCAATTTCGCATACGATATCGTATGCGATTTGCAACGCCCCCATCGTATGTGTGGCGCGTTCAATTTGTTGAACGTGCCGCACAAACGATTAACCCCCGTCACATGCACTTACCCGTCCATACGACCTCGGTGTGGGCGGCGAACGTCCACTTCCTGGAGTGGGAGGGACGTTCGGCGTCACAGCGACGTCACGCGGCAGCCGACCAATAGAAGCGGAGGGGCAGAGCTGAGCGGGACGTAAACATCCTGCCCACCTCCTTCCTTTCACATTGCTGGCCGGGAGCCGCAGGTCACATGTAAGATCTGTTCATCGTTCCCAGGGTGTCACACACTGCGATGTGTGCTACCCCGGGTACGATGAACAACCCTAATGTTCAATTCTAGAGAAATGAACGATGTGCGTGCGATGAACGTTTTACCGTTCAATCGCAATCGCATGTACCTGTCACACACTACAATGTACCTTACAATGCCGGATGTGTGTCACTTACAACTTGACCCTGCCGACACATCGTAAGATATATTGTAGTGTGTAAAGCGGGCTTAAGGCTCTGTCAAGGAGGGGGCGGTATATAGCTAGATCTGGGAGCATTGGCGGCCAATGGGATGCTCCGTTTGTGTGGACTGCGCTGATAGAAGGCGGAGACGTGAGCGTCATACTTGCATGTGTGGCAGTTAGTGCAGTATAAGCCTAAGTATGCACAGACAGGCTGTAGTTTGGGGAATAGCACGGTGCATGCGCGAGAAAGACGCGCTCGCATGTAAAGGATGTATGCGACGCTCCAGGCGCATGCGCAGGAAAAGTGCGTAGAGATGGAGTGTAAGACTATGTAATATACGTAGTTGTTGTAGCGAATTCGTAGTAAAGATGTGGGGGAGCTTAGAAGAATGAAGGGGATGGATGGGAGTGTACACTATAGGCGGAAAATAAGGTTTTGAATGGAATATACATTGAAAAACTGTAGTGGTGGTGTGTGTAATGTGTAAAATAAATGATTATACAGTAAAAGTGGGAAAAAGGAGATATCGCATACAAGTCTTGTTTCATGTTATGTGAATGTAAAGTATGTAAATGTAGGACTGTATGAGTCAGGTATGATAGAGGGGATGAATAAAAAGGATATTTAAATGTGTGAATGAAGTGTTTCTGGGAAGTGGCCAGAAGACAGGTCTGGTACCCTATAGTGTGGATACAGTTTATGTATAAATGGGCTTATATGGGGCACAATGGTATGCTGAAAGGGATGTGTGGAAGGTATGGAAGACAGGTCAACTATGGTATAGATGCAAGTTATGGGTAAATAGAACTGTATGGATCTACTATAGTGGAAAAAATGTATGGGGAGATGAGGTATTAATGTCGAAAGACAGTTGTGTTTAAAAAGGAATATAGAGATGAAAGGAAGGAAGAGAGGTGGCCGGTGTACTTACCCAAAAGATTCTCAATCATCGATTCTAGGAAACAGAAAACAGAAGTCACAATGATGGCAAGAAAAAGAGATTACAATGTTCACAAGAATAATGAATGATATGCAATAATTGTTACAGAAGCATGGTCAGAACATAACAACAAAAATTATTCAAATAGATAAGTCAGACTCACGGTTCAGGTCCTAGGGTGTAAGGTTTGTAAAGTGAAGATTCAAAAGGCCTCAATTTGAATCTCAACCTTTGAGTGCAGTGAATTTGTTTATATATGACTTCAGGGTCTCTGACCTAATCTTCACTTGCACCATCATCCTTAAGCGGTATGTCGTCGGGGTCACGTCGTTAGTGACGCACATCCGGCATCGTCAGAGATATCGTACCGTGTGACACCTCCGAACGACTGTGAGCGAGCAAAAATACTCACCTTATCGTTGCTCGTTGACACGCTGTTCATTTTCATAATCTCGTTCCTCCTTCTGCGCGCCGGTTCTTCGTCGCTCCCGTGGCAGCACACATCGCTCCATGTGACACCTCGGGAACGACAAACACAGCTTACCTGTGGCCGCTGGCAATGCGGAAGGAAGGAGGTGAGCGGGATGTTTACGTCCCGCTCATCTCCGACCCTCCGCTTCTATTGGCCGGCTGCCGTGTGACATTGCTGTGACGCCGAACGTCCCTCCCCCTTCAGGAAGTGGATGTTCGCCACCCACAGCGAGGTCGTCCGGCAGGTAAGACCGTGTGACAGGGGGTTAACGACTTTGTGCGCCACGGGCAACTAATTGCCCGTGACGCACAAACGACGGGGGCGGGTGCGATCGCACGATTTATCGTCCTGTGTGACGCTAGTATTACTGTCCGAGTGCAGACCAATTCTCTGAATATAGAAATGGAGGCCGGCGCCTGGGTAGAACAGAAACCACAGTATGCTGCTTGCGGCATCGGCGGCGCCGATTTGTAACATAATGAATAACAAATAATGGTTCCAGTCTGTTTCCTAGCACCACCCTGTCTTCCACATGGTTCAGTCTCACTAGCCAAGAGTCTGGACCACATTATGCTCACCCTGATCCATCTTCCTCCCACTATGGCAATTCCCAGGAAGTGATCCCACATTCGTACACTTCGGGTAGCGCTTTACATTTCCATTTATTGATTTTTCTAGCCTCTCTGAGAAGATCATGTGTAGTAATGCCCAGATATTTGAGCAATCACAGTAACAAGAAGACCACAGTGGGGAACAACAATTTATGTCTCAAAAGGTCGATGATGATGACATACACTTGCCAATAAGTGATGTTGTTAAGTGCACAAGTCAGGTTGAGGACCAGAGTGTGGAAGACGAGGTGGTGGACAATAAAATCACTGACCTCCTAACCTGGGAAGGTACCATGCAGAGTAAGGATAGCAGCACAAAGAGAGAGGGCTCCACCACACCGCAACAGACAGGAAGAGGCAGTGGCGGGATCAGAGGGAGAAAAGCACCCACACATGGCAAGTTCCAAGACCAAAGGTTAACTGTTCCCCTGTCTGGCACTTTTTAAAGAAAATATGGACATTAAAAGAACATTCATTTGCAACTTGTGTTGTTCCAAGATCAGAAGGGGCCTGACCACTATCAGTCTGACCACCACCAGCATGCTCTGGCACATGTAAGCAATGCACCAGACTAAGTGGACTGAATGCCTGAGCCCACAATCAGTGTCTGCGGGTGACACCACAGCCTCTTACCTTTTGCTTGCCAATCCCCTGTACAGGATGCAGTTGTGGATGCCTCCTGTCCGGCACCTGTCATTGCACAATAGCAAGCACCATCAGCACCATTGTTAGATTCTTTGTCCCAGGGCAGCAATCAGCTGTCCCTAGCCCAGGTGTTGGAATGCAAATGCAAATACCCAGCCTCCCACCTATTCATACACATAGACAATAAATGGCCCCATTTCCAGACTGCTTGGCCTGGAAATGTTGCAGTTTAGGTTTATGGACACTGAGGTTTTCAGGAATGTCATAGCGGCGACCGTTCCTCTGCACTCGTTCCCCAGAACATGTCTCATAACTTCACTCGTACCCTCACCAACGCAGTTACTGGTATTGTCTACTTTACGACTGACACGTGACATGCTAAAGTTTGGGCACCCGTGGTCAAAATTACTGTTATTGTGAACAGTTAAGAAAGTTAAAGATGAAGTGATCTTTAAAAGGCATACAGTTGAAGATGACACATTTCCTTTGTATTTTAAGAAAAAAATATTTTTTTTCATCTTTTACATTTTTAAATTAACAAAAAAGGAAAATTCGCTGTTGCAAAAGTTTGGGCACCCTGCATAGTAGCTCCCCCTTCAGCAAGTATTAGTTTGTAAATGCTTTTTGTAGCCAGCTAAGAGTCTTTCAATTCTTGTTTGAGGGATTTTCATCTATTCTTTCTTCCAGTTCTGTAAGATTCCAGGGTCGTCTTCCATGCACTGATTTTCTGAGGTCTAGCTACAGATTTTCAATGATGTTCAGATCAGGGGACTGTGAGGGCCATTGTAAAACCTTCACCTTGCACCTTTTGAGATAGTCTATTGTAGATGTTGACGTGTGTTTAGAATCATTATTAGGGATGATTGAATACTTTGAATATTCGGCTTTGAGAATATTTTATGAATACCTCGCCGCTATTCGACTATTTGCGAATATTTGATGGGCAATGTAAGTCTATGGGAAACCTGAATAACAACTATTCGGTACTATTCGGCTTCCCATAGGCTTACATTGCGCATCGAATAGTCGAATAGCGGTGAGTTATTCGGAAAATATTCGCGAAGCCGAATATTTGAGGTATTCGATCATCCCTAATCATTATCCATTTGTAGAATCCATCCTCTTTTCAAATTCAGGGTCTTTTTTACAGATGGTGTTCTGTTTGCACCAAGAATTTGTTGAAATTTGATTGAATCCATTCTTCCCTCTACCCGTGAAAATCCCTCAAGTGTTTTCGGTCAGCCTCCGCACATATGAACTGACAAGTGGGCATGCATGTCTGACATACTGTATGTAAGGTTCTATAAAACTTTGAGGAATCAACCAAGTGGCGATGACGCCCTACCATCATAACCATCCCTCTTCGGTGTATACTTATATGCTCGCTACTCACATTTTGAAAGTTTTGAATTTTTATGCCTTAAAAAAATAGTCATACTGTACAAAATAATTAATAAATAAAATTTATCATATCTACTTTATATTAGTATCATTTTGAAGCATATGAAACAATACGTTTCAAAAGTGATGCTGACATAAAATGGACAGGATAAATGTTACTTATTAATTATTTTGTACAGTATGACTATTTTTTTGAATGCATAAAAATTCAGAGTTCAAAAATTGGAAATTTTCAGTTTTTGTCAATATTATCACAAATAAATGCAAATCATATCAACCTGAATTTACTGCTATCATGAAGTTCAATGTGTCACGACAAAACAATCTTAGAATCACTGGAATATGTTGAAGCGTTCAAGAGTTATTCTATAATAAAGTAACATTGGTCAGAATTGAAAAATGTTGCCTGGTCAGAAACATGAAACAGGCTGGGGGGTGGTGAAGGGGTTCAATTAATGACTTGAATGACCACTTGGTAAACCACACAGTGACACACTTTCAATTATACACTTAAGGTCCCGTCACACACATCGAGATCGCTAACGAGATCGTTGCTGCGTCACCGTTTCTTGCCAATGATCTCGTTATGTATGACACCTACCAGCGATCAGGCCCCTGCTGTGAGATTGCTAGTCATTGCCGAAGGGTCCGGACCATTTTCTTCAAAGGTGATGTCCTGCTGGGCAGGACACATCGATGTCTTTGACACCTAACAATGTCCTATACAGGTCGCTCATCATTATACAGGTCGCTTATCGTTACTGCATCATTGGTAAGGTCGGACTGTGTGACATCTCACCAGAGACCTCCCAGCGACTTACCAGCGATCCTTATCAGGTCGCTTTGTTTTCGGGATCGCTGGTAAGTCGTTAAATGTGACGGGGGGGCTTTATCCATAAATTTTCAAGAGGAAAAACAGAGAAACAGCTTAATGCAAAATTCTAAAACATGTCCAGAATTCTTATTTCAATCGGAATATAAGTATTTACTGAAACAGAAATGTCAGAATTATTGACAGGTCCTCTTTAACCTCATAATGACGGCCGTACGACTTAAAGCGGCGGCAAAACAGGGTACTTATTCTGTTCCGCCGCTTTAAAGCGGCAGCCCGAAAAAACCCTGTAGCGCCCCCCAGCGACCGAAAATCTCGGGGGTTTCAGCTACCGGGGTAGCTGAGACCCCCCAGATTTTGAATTGGGGTGTTTTTTTTGGACCCCGATAATGTGATCGCCGGAATACACCGTATACCGACGGTCACATAAAAAAAAAAGAAATGGCAGGTAAAACTGATTTCTTTTTCATCTGACATGATCAAACATGTCAGATGAGAAAGAAATCTAAACCCCTAGTGCCCCCAAAGCCCCCGGTACCGGAGATTCCCCCCCCCACCCCTACCCCTCCCTCCGGAGCAGTCAAAATGGCGCCGAAGCGCACAGAAAACTGCCGCCGGCACCGGCTCTGCATTCATTTCCCTCCGATCTGAAATGATCAAACATTTCAGATCGAAGGGAAATGTCCTCCCCCTGACCCCTCCTCCGGTCCACCGGAGCCCTCTGGTCACCGGAGCCCCCTCCGGTTCTCCAGAGCCACCCTCCCTTCCCCCTCCGGAGCGTGGAAGATGGCGGCGCGCAGCGCGCAGCGCACAGCGCGCGGCCGCATTCATTCTGCTCTTTCTGCCGCATGTGACACGTCACATGCGACAGAAAGGTGTCCCCAGGTCCCGCTAGGTCACCCCCCGTCACCCCCCCCCCCCCAGCCCCCGGTCTTACGTTACCTGTCTGGTGATCCGTCCCGCGATCACGCCGCCTCCTTCTTGAATGCTGGCGGCGCATGCGCAGACAGCGGCTGTCAGCTGGATCCCTGCAAGCAGGGACGCTGATGTCGCTGCTGCACAGGCTGCTCCACTGTGGACCGGGGGAGAGTGAGTGCAGTAATCTGCAGCCACACTCCTCACATGGAGAGACTGCTGTTCCAGAAAATGGGGGGTACGTTCTGTGAGCGTGCCCCTCATATTCTGGAATGAGGTTACTGCAGGTCACTCTGCCCTAGGTTGGACCGGGGCAGTGTGAGTGCAGTATTCTCAGATTACTGCACCCACACTGCTCATGGAGAGCTTGCTCTTCCAGAAAATGGGGGATACGTTCCCTGAACGTGCCCCCCATATTCTAGAAGGTCCAGAGTCGCCGAGGGACCTCCAAAATGGATTACAGCGACCGAAATTTATTTATTTTCAATAAATTGGTGAAAAAGGAATGTTTCGGGGAGTTTTTTTTTCAAATAAATTTTTTTTGTGTGTTTATTTTTTTCTATTACTGACTGGGTTAGTGATGTCGGGTATCTGTTTAGATGCCGTGACATCACTAACCCCAGGGCTTGATGCCAGGTGACATTACAGCTGGTATCAACCCCGTATATTACCCCGTTTGCCACCGCACCAGGGCGCGGGATGAGCTGGAGCGAAGCGCCAGGATTGGCGCATCTAATGGATGCGCCACTTCTGGGGCGGCTGCGGCCTGCTATTTTTAGGCTGGGAAGAGTCCTATAACCATGGCTCTTCCCACCCTGAGAATACCAGACCCCAGCTGTCCGTTTCACCTTGGCTGGTGATCTAATTTGGGGGGGACCCCACGTTTTGGGTTTTTTTTTAAAAAAACGCCTGGGGAGCCCTCCAAATTGATCACCAGCCAAGGTGAAGCTGTCAGCTGTGGTTTGCAGGCTACAGCTGTCTGCTTTACCCTAGCTGGCTATCAAAAATAGGGGGGACCCCACGTCGTTTATTTTAATTATTTTTTTGGGGGGCTAAATACAAGGCTAGGCGCCCTTTAGTGCCACATGAAAGGCACTAAAGGGCGCCAGCTTAGAATATGCAGGTGGGTGGGACATTATATATGTTTGACATCTATCCATTCATCCATTGTAGCATTTTAGGCTGTGTGCCCACAATCAGGGTTTGCAGAGTTTTGGGAGCAGAGTGTTTTTCCTGCATCCATAGCGCTGCATTGTGCAGTAGAAGCACAGTGGAAGGATTTTTAGAAATCCTATGCCCAATGTGCTTCTTTTCTCCGCAGCATAAACCGACCTGTGGTGCAGCTTCCCGAGCCTCAGCATATCAATTTATGCTGCGGAGACAAGAGTGTTCTCTGCAGGTAGCATAGAACTCCACAGCAGCCTGAACCCAAATTGTGGGCATGGGCAGCTGCGTTCTCCCGTGGACAACACTTACATCTCTGCAGGAAGGCTGACACTAGACTACTAGACGCCGTGTCGCTGGATCATGGCCACATAGCCTAAAAGTGAGAAATTTGTTGCTACAGCAACATTTTTGTGAAGTACCTGTGGATTCAAAATGCTTACTATACTCCTGAATAAAATCCAGTTTCCAAAATGGGGTCACTTGTGGGGGGTTTCTGCTTTATAGGTACCCAAGGGACCCTGCTAATGTGACATGGTGCCCGCAATTTATTTCAACTTTTCCAGAATTCAAATGCTGCTCCTTCCATTCCAAGCCCTCCCATTTATCCAAACAGAGGTTTTTGGCCACATGTGGGGTATCCCTGTGCTCATAAGAAATTGGATAACAACCTGTGGGGTCCACGGTTTGTTGTTGCCTCTTGAAAAAGTAAGAAATATGATGCTAAAGCAACATTTTTGTGAAAAAAATGAAAATTTTCAATATGGCGACCTAAGCTTATCAAATTCTGTGAAGTACTCTTGGATTCAAACTGCTCAATATACACCTAGATAAAAGCCTTGAGGTGTCTTGTTTCCAGAATGGGGTCACTTGTGGGGGACCTCCACTGTTTAGGCACCTTAGGAGCTTTCCAAATGCAACATAGCGTCCGCTAATGATTCCAGCCAATTGTGCAGTCAAATGGCGCTCCTTCCCTTCCGAGCCCTGCTGTGCACCCAAACAGTTGATTTTGATCACACATAAGGTATCAGCATACTCAGGAGAAATTGCACAATAAATTTTTTGTTGAATTTTTTCCTTTTACAAAGCTACCTGGTTGAAGTAACAATTTTGTGGTAAAAATGTATTTTTTTATTTTCACAGCTCAACATTATAAACTTCTGTGAAGCACCTGAGGGTTCAGGGTACTCACCAAACATCTAAATAAATTCCTTCAGGGGTATATTTTCCAAAATGGGGCCATATGCTGGGGAGCTTCACTGTATAGACACCTCAGGGGCTCTCCTAATGCAACATAGCGTCCGCTATTGATTCCAGCCAATTTTGCAGTCAAATGGCGCTCCTTCCCTTCCGAGCCCTGTCATGCGCCCAAACAGTTGATTTCCACCACATATAAGGTATCGCCAAACTCAGGAGAAATTGCACAATAAATTTCATGGTGAATTTTTTCCTGTTACCCTTGTGAAAAAAAAGCTACCTGAGTTGAAATAACAATTTTGTGGTAAAATTTAATTTTTTTATTTTCATGGCTCAACGTTATAAAATTCTGTGAAGCACCTGGGGGATCAGGGTACTCACCAAACATCTAGATAAATTCCTTGAGGGGCCTAGTTTCCAAAATGGGGTCACTTGTGCGGGGTTTCTGCTGTTTAGGTACCTTAGGGGACCTCCAAATGCGACATGGTGCCCGCAATCTTTTTCAGCCAAATTTCCTTTCCAAAATTCAAATATTGCTCCTTTCGTTCCAAGCCCTCCCATTTGTCCAAACAAAGGTTTCAGACCACATGTAAGGTATCACCGCGCTCATAAAAAAGTGGTTAACAAACCTTAAGGTCAAATTTTTGGAATTGCCTCTAGAAAAAGTGATAAATTGATGCTAAAGCAACATTTTTGAGAAAATTATTAAAATTTTCAATATGACAACGTAACGTTAACAAAATCTGTGAAGTACCTGTGGATCCAAAATGCTCACTATACCCCTAGATAGAAGCCTTGAGGGGTCTAGTTTCCAAAATGTCATCACTTGTGAGGGGTTTCTTCTGTTTAGGTACCTTAGCGGACCTGTAAATGCAACATGGTGCCCGCAATCTATTTCAGCCAAATTTGCTTTCCAAAATTCAAATATTGCTCCTTCTGTTCCAAGCCCTCCCATTTGTCCAAACAGAGGTTTCTGACCACATGTGGGGTATTGGCGCGCTCATAAGAAAGTGGGGAACAAGTTTTGGGGTCCATTTTGTTGTGTTATTTCTTCTAAAAGTGAATAAATTTGGGTTAGAGCAACATTTTTAGGTAAAATTTAATTTTTGCTTTTTTTCATTCCACATTGCTTTTGTTCATGTGAAGCACCGGAAGGGTTAATAAACTTCTTGAATGTGGTTTTGAGTACTTTGGGGGGTGCAGTTTTTAAAATGGTGTCATTTTTGGGTATTTTCTGTCATCTAGGCCTATTGAAGTCACTTCAAATGTGATGTGGTCCCTAAAAAAATGGTTTTGTAAATTTTGATGTAAAAATGAGAAATCGCTGATAAAATTTGAACCCCTCTAACTTCCTAACAAAAAAAAATGTTGTTTCCAAAATTGTGCTGATGTAAAGTAGACATGTGGGAAATGTTATTTATTAACTATTTTGTGTCACAGAAATCTCTGGTTTAACGGTATAAAAATTCAAAAGTTGAAAATTGCTACATTTTCAAAATGTTTGCCAAAATTCAATTTTTTTCATAAATAAACGCAAAAAATATTGTCCTAAATTTGGTACTAACATGAAGTCCAATATGTGACGAAAAAACAATCTCAAAATCACCAGGATCCGTTGAAGCGTTCCAGAGTTATAACCTCATGAAGTGACACTGGTCAGAAGTGCAAAATTTAGTCTGGTCATTAAGGTGAAAATTAGCTCCGTCACTAAGGGGTTAATATAAAGCTTTTGTGTTGTGACATGTTTATTGTTATCTTTTTTCTCTTTGGTGTTTATTCATGTTGCTTATAAATAAACACCAGGGTGAAAATCCACTGTACGAAATTTTTGAAAACTCACGTTGCCTCTATATTGTTTTCTGCACAGATAACGCGCATATTTATGGGATGAAATTGCTTAATGTTCCACTAAATGTGCTCACTCTCAGCAGGAGGGGGGTCAGCAGTAATGCTCGATATAAATCGTACCTAAGACATAAACTCTTTCAGCCAGAAAATGTTCTTCCTCTGCTTCCAACAGAGCACTTTCCTGCACTTTGTTTCTAAAGGGTTTGTGGCGCTTAATATTTTAAAGCATTTTATGAATACTATTAATTATAGTATCAAACTGAAACACAAGAATATTGCATGTATATAATCAAATGTTTATTGCAGTAGCTAGACAATTTAATTAAAAGACATAACAACCTGCGATCTTCATGTTTAAAGATGCTCACAGGGTTGCCAACCATCCACAAATTCCAGGATAATCTGTAAAAATAGGGCATTTTTTGTCCTGTCCATAAAAAAATTCAGCTGACGATTATTTTTTGTGTCTAAAGAAACTGATACAGATTATTTTGATTCTAACTACCATCATTTTACATTTCACACTGAATGCAGCTGATCTACTCATATCAGAATTTTGGTCTGTAGACATGCATCACTGTGTAATCCTAAAAATTTATTTTTGTTTTCAAGTTTGTCAGTCCATGATTTTTTGATAAGAAAAAAGCAAAAAGTTAAGTTGGCAATCCCAATGCTCAATTGTAGAGAAGGGCGAGCACTACAATGCTCAGGTACTTGCAGGTTACATGCTCTGAAAGGGCTCAACTCGAGTAACGAGTATAATGTAAGTCAATGATTGGGCAGTTCGGCTCTCCACTCATATACAACCAGCCATATACAGAGCATTTCTGGAGGAAGGGGTAGAGTTTCTGGAGGAGGGTGAGTTTTATTTATTATTTTACACACTACATCCAAAAACGTTGTTTTAACTCCTAGTGAGAGCCGTTGAGAGACTGCAAATGGCTCTCACTTGGGTGCCTGCTTATGTGCCGCCCCCGTGGAAGCAGCCGAGCTGCTCGGATCCGGGTTCGCTGTGGCTTGAGGGTCTCCGGACCCGGGTTCGTGTGCGGCCACTCAAATGAAACGGGATATTTACAGGGGAGTTGATATGTAGTTCGTGACGCCACCCGTGGTGTACAATAATTTGGGGAGTACCACCGCTGGGAGTACCCAGGGTGATGAAGTGGGGCAGCAAGGTTTCGTAGCCCTACACGGGTAGAGGGGATGCCCCGGGACTCGGTGAGGGGGTGCCGTGAGGTGCAGGGGTAACTCTCGTACTCACTCAGTTCATAAGCAGACACTGACAAACCAAGTCTCTGAGTACCGCTGCCGCTGAGGGGAGCTCGTCCGGGTCCCGTCCCCAATGGTGCTGCCTGGTGATCCGTGACCTGCCTCCTAGCACTTAGTTTGACTTTAAGTTGGTGGCCCGGTAGCATGGAACTAGCCAGGCCCCGCTCCCAACTATGGCTAAGTATGGGAGCTTGCTCTCAGGGCTCACGCTTGGGATTTTCTGGACCGTTTTGGATTGGAAAGTCCTATCCCCCTCGTTGCACTAATGCCCCGATTCTGGAGCGGGTGGGAACAGATCATAAAGACTCCGGTCTCCTCAGGTGAATTATCGGGTTGCCTGAAGCTAATCCCCGACCTAGGGTCCGTGTACCTCGTCGTGCCTTCAGTCCCGGACCGATGACAGTGCTAGGCTGCCGGCTGTCCTCCCCAACAGGTCCAGGCACCTCGTTACAATCCTCTGTGACCGGGGGTCCGACTCCTCTAGGCCAAGACCACCGTCTGCAACCTAGACAGTTCCTTCAGGAGACACTGCTCCCGACTTCCTCTGAGCTCCTCAGAACTCGAGGGCTACTTCCCAACTCTCCCTCTATTCACTGACTGACTGACTGACTACACTCCTCACTTCCCCCTCTGACCCCCCCCAAGTGGGCGACTCTATTCCGCCCAAGCCGTCCACTGGTGTGTCTGTGGGTGTGGTGCAGGGTGTATCTAGGATTTGATTTGCTGTTGGAGGCAACATGAGTTAGATAGGGACCCAGAACCATGAGGGAGGTGGAATACGGCACGGAAGGGCAGCTTGTGCAGTACCCTGTGAGGATCTGATAGTCCAGGGGTGTCACACTTACATCATGCAATGAAGCAAGCCTGTGCGTTGTGTTCATTGTTTCACAAATGAACCATCTGAGTACCCGTGATACTCGGCTGAGCACCACGAATACCCGAGCACCACGATGCTCAATCGAGTATTGAGCAGTGGTGAGCACACTCACTCATCTCTACTCATATGCAGGGGTAGACACAGACTGAAGAGGGACCCTATGTATATGACGTATGTATTGTGTATTTGTGCTGTGTAATTGTTGTGTGCATTGTGAGTTTTTATGTTGGTAGTGTGTATTTGTTCTGTGTATTTGTGTGGATCACTAATGTTGAAAGCCATGTTATCGGCAATGTATTTTGCCATCAGGGAGAACCCATGAGGACAGGTTTCCACTGAGGTACAAAACTAAGTATACTGCCCACTACCAGCGTTGGCAGTAGGGCATTGATTGATGATGCAGTTTGTATTGACAACATACAACTCTGATTTAGTGTGACTACTTCATGGGAGTCACATTACTTCATGAAAGAAAGGCCTGGCAATCTACATTAGTTCTGTATTATGCTAAGAAAACGTGATGGAGAGTACAACTACAGGAATTTGATATAGTGCTGAAAAATGCACCCCTAGATCATAAGGCACTCAACAAGCTACTGGGGAAGAGCCGATGGTTGTTTTTAATATGACCAATGCTCAAGATAGGCTAGGATCAAAGCCGCAAGGATGTCTTGATGCTTATATCACACGTAGGGCTGACCAGATCTGGACTGTAAAAGTCCGGATCCGCGCGGTTTCAAAGATATCTTGGTGCCGGGCCCGGGATTCTGGGTGCATGATCCGGATTCGGGAATTAAAGTAAAAATAAACAAAACAAGAAATTAGCAACAGTTTCATACTTACCGAGACTCAGTGTCATGGCGGCACACTGCTTCCGGGTCGCGCATTCCCTTCCTGTACTGTACTTCGCATACACACAGCTAGGTTGCAGGCAGACGTGCCCCCGGCCTGTGACAGTGTCTGCCTGTAGTCATTGCGACTCAGTCATTGTCTGCACAGCCAGCGGTCATGCTCTATGGCCGCTGGGACTGTTATGTAGCAGAGCTGCAGCGGCGTGGGACCTCGTGTGGATTACTCCGGACCTGCAGGGTGTTGGGGGTTAATAAAGAGGTGAAGGCGGGTGCGTTTTGTACTTTATTCTAAACAAAGGATTTTTTCGGTGTCTGTGTTTATTTACATTCACTTACAGGTTAGGGCCATTTCACACGCGTTGTTTTGACGGAAACAGAATTCGTCACATATGCAGTACAGTTAATTTATTTACAGTTGAAGCGCGACACCATGCGGGTTGTGTGTTTCATGCAGTACCCGCATGTGTCCACATGATGTCGCACTTCCACTGTAAATAAATGAACTGTACTGTATGTGTGACGGAACCCGTTTCCGTCAAAACAACGCAAGTGTTAAACGGCCCTTAGTGTGATGCAGGTATCTCATAGACGCCTGTGCCATCACTAATCTAGGGTTTTAGCTGTGCGCTGTTATTAACCCCATATTACCCCGATTGCCACCACTCCAGGGCATTCGGGAAAAACCAGTTTAGTACCGGGATTGTCACATCTAATAGATGCGGCAATACCGGGCGGCTGTGGGCTGAGAATACC
Organism: Anomaloglossus baeobatrachus; assembly: GCF_048569485.1. Classification (NCBI taxonomy): domain Eukaryota; kingdom Metazoa; phylum Chordata; class Amphibia; order Anura; family Aromobatidae; genus Anomaloglossus; species Anomaloglossus baeobatrachus. The sequence continues at coordinate 482,914,292 of NC_134354.1, read as the reverse complement.
AGCCCCCAGCTGGCTTTATCTTGGCTGGGTATCAAAATTGGGGGGGACCACCACCGCTTTTTTTTTTACTTATTTAATAAAAGAAAAGCCACATGCGGTTCCTCTTCTTTTGATACACAGCCAAGATAAGCACAGGGCTGGGGCTTTTTTTTCTGCCAGGAGGTGGAAATTTGGTGCTGAAATCTGGTGCAGATGATTTCAGCTCCAAATGGGCACCTCCTGGCACAAAACCGTGGCAAAATGTTGTAAAAAAAGCCGGGAACCAAAAACCACGGCAAAAACTGCGGCACAAAAAGCGTAAAAACCCGCAGTTTTTTGCCAGGAGGATGCAGGAATATGGTGTATAAATTTCAGCACCAAATCTGCATCTCTTGGCCAAAAAAACTGCAATTTTCTGCTAGGAGATGCAGGTCTGGGAACTGTGACCTCCACCTGAGGTCAGATTACCTGCAATCACAAGTGAAAAACCATGGAAACCTCCAGCTGTTATCGCAAATGACCTGAGGGACATCACCGCTCATTGCGCAGCTCATTCATTCTCTGGAGCTCACAACAAGTGGTTATTCTCTATGGCCTCTCTCTGTGATATTCAGATGTAGCAGAGCTGGATGTGGCGTAGGACCTTGTGTAGATTACGCCAGACCTGGAGGTCTGTGTTGGGGGTTAATAAAGTGGTGAAAGAGGATGTGTTTTTGTATTTTATTCCAAATAAAGGATTTTTTTGGTGTCTGTGCTTATTTACTTTCATGTACACGTTAATGATGGAGGTATCTCATAGATGCCTGTGCCATCACTAACCTAGGGCTTGGTAGGAGCTGTGAACTGTTATTAACCCCTTATTTCCCCAATTGGCACTGTTCCAGACCAACGGGAAGAACCGGTATAGCACCGGGATCATCACGTCTAATAGATGCGGTAATACCTGGCGGCTGCGGGCTGAGAATACCAGCCTCCAGTCGGCTTTGTCATGGCTGGGTATCAAAATTTGGGGGGAACCGCACGTCTTTTTTATTATTTATTTAAATAATAAAAACAAAAATAGTCACATGTGGTTTCTCCCGGAATTACACTTGCGAGGGACTCGTGCAGTCTGCCATGGCATCACCCGGCAAAGCCTCGCACATGTGACTCTGGGCACTGGATACACAGCACAGATAAAGCCTGACAGCTGGGGGCTGCAGCTGCGAGCTCTACGGCAATTGTTTTATTTATTTGTTTTTTAACGTCATACTGACACTTGCACTGCTTTCCCTGCCCACCGGCCGTCCTGGCACCTGTTATTGGTTGCAGTCAGCTGACACGCTGACACTCAGGGTGGGGGTGCATCTAACTGTAACTAATTACACGTGCCGGAGGGCAGGCAAAGCAATGAGTGTTTGTCAGGTCCGGAAGGGAAAAACGTAACCCGGAAAGTGTTTGCTGACAATGGTAATAGAAAAAAAAATGGTGTCGCTTTTATTCTCAACCAAAAATTGTCTGGCACTGAAGTACAGTCCAGTCAGAAATAGAGTAATCTTGATAAGACTAGAAGGAGCACCAATTCATGTCACACTTATGCAAGTCTACTCACCAACAAAGGATGCTAAGGAAGAGGATGTTTATCTATTCTACTATCAAGTTCAAGAAGAAGTCAACAAGACTTACTTATTATCATGGGAGACTTGAATGCCAAAGTGGGCCACAGCAAACATGGAACAGCCGTTGGAAAGTTTGGACTTGGTGAACAAAACACTGTTCAAGGTAGATTCACTAACTTTTGTGGGACAAATCAACTGTCCATCATGAGCATCTTCTTCCAAAATTATGAAGTAGACTTTACAAATAGACATCACTGAATGGGTCCTTTTAAGAATCAGATTGACTATATAAAGTATGTGTATAAAGGTCATCAATCATTACCACGAAAACAAAGCCAGGAGCTGACTGTGGAACTGACCATGAACTTTTGACAGTTAAAATTAGACTTAAGCTGTGCAAACAGACCAGACAACAGGTCGTTTCAGACCTTGATTTGACCAACATACCTGAATTTTTTAGGAACAGTTTGCACAACTGATTTATATCACTTGACATAGATGAGAAAAAGGATGAGGAATTATGGACAAATATAAAGATTATTATTGCTGAAGAAGCCAGAAAGACAATGAACAAGAGGCAGAAGAGACCCCCACAGCCAGTGTTAACAGAAGAGACCCTAAAGATCATCGAAGAAAGATGAATGGCAAAAGGAAAGGTAACAAGCAGGACACAGAAAACATCAGTAAAAGACTAAAGAGAGCCATTCGGGCAGACAAAAATCTTTAATGCTGACTGGGAGAAGATTTTGGAATCACCTACTAAGGTCTTCCCGTCAATCAATAATAAAATAATGGAAATCTATATAGTACACCAGGCGTATCTTACCCCACTGAGATTATTCAAGCTGTGACACTGGAAGACATGAGAGTGCCCGCATTGTTACGGTAAAGACGCAGACTTTGTCCACATGATTTGGAGCAGCCCGGTAATCGCAGCCTATTGGCGTGAGGTTGTTGCACTCCTATCCACCCTCGCCTCCTTCCCTATACCTCTCAATTCACTTCTCTGTTTATTTGGAGTCTTGGATGAGGCAACTTGGTCTCATCACCATCAAATGTTTCTGTGGAAATCCCTCTTTATGGCCCGGAGGCTTATTACCCTGTGGTGGATAGGCAGCTCCCCCCAGACAATACGTGCATGGATAGGACTAGTCAATGCAATGCTTCCCTATGAGCAGACAGTGTATCAGAATTGATGTTGCTCTGAGAAATATCGCAATATCAAAGTTTGGGAAATGTGGAACTCTTTTCCCTTGACATTATCAACGCCAGGGTGATCGTTTTATGGGCCATTTACTCTCGGTTGTATTATGTTAAATATATTAAGTACTGGTACTTTACTGAGTTAATTTCTTGCAGGTTGGTGCCTAAAATAGAAATGTGCAGAAACAAAGGTTCCAGGCGCACACAATCGAAGGTGCACGTGTCCAAGGAAGGCATCCACAGTATAACTAATACAAAGGACCGGCACTCCAAATCTTCTGCAATATTTTTACACAGTGTAAAAATATTCCAGAAGATTTGGAGTGCTGGTCCGTTGTATTAGTTAAAATAGAAATGGTCACAGCAATATGTATGTTATGTTTGTTGCTCTTGTTCTTGGAATTTTGTTTAGGTGTCTTGACACCCCAGGTATCTAGATTGTGCACTTCATTAGCATTGAACTCTTCTACAACTCTGTAAATGTATATTATATTCGCCTTTATTCTATACCTGGTGTATTCTGTTATTCAATAAACAAATTTAAAAAATAACTTTAATGCCAAAAGATATGTACAGAGATAGAAAATGAACATCTGAAGGGCAACAACAGGAAGGCCTACCATAAGATCAAATAAATAAGACAAAAGTTTCAGCCAAGAGTGGGAATGTTGAACTACACCAATTGAGAACAAACTAATGATCAGGGAAAGATGGAAAGAGTACACAGAGCACCGCTACAAGAATGACTCAGTAATTCTGGATGAAAAGGAGACTGGAAACTATAGCGAATCGAACATCTTGAAGGACGAAATCGTTACTGCGATAAAGCTTCTGTCAAAAATCAAAGAACCTGGATGTGACAATATTCCAACAGAGCTAATAAAGTCTCCAGAAGCAGCACTTGATGTCATGATATGCCTGTGTCAACAGATATACGAGTAGTAAACTGTTAAATGGCCCAAGGACTGGACTAGATCAGTGTTTATTTCCATTCCAAAGAAGGGAGATGCTTCTGACTTTGAAAACCATTGGACTATTGCGCTTATACCTCATGCCAGCAAAATACTAGTGAAGATCCTACAAATACGGCTACAGCTGTACTTTGACAAACAGCTGCCAGAGGAATTATCAGGATTCAGAAAAGGCAGAGGAACAAGATATGTAATTGCTAACTTTAGATGGATTATGGAAAAGGCAAAAGAATACAACAAAGATCTAGTTTTGCTTCAGTGACTACAGCTTTGACTCTGTTGATCACCAGACACTTTGGAATATTATGAAGGGTATGGGTATGCTGAACCATCTGATCAGCCTCACTCATTAAGAACCTTTACATCAACCAAGAAGCAGTAGTTTGAATGGAACACGGTGACACGGCATGGTTCAAGGTAAAGCAAGGTGTCAGACAAGGCTTCATGCAGTCATCATTTCTCTTCAATTTATACGTAGTAGCTATTTTAGAATTATCAACAATCTTAAATATGCAAGACAATACAACATTGATAGCAACAAGCGCAGATGGAAGGAAGGACTTATGGTGTGTCAAGATGGAAAGTTCGAACATGGGACTTCTACTCAATACAAAGAACACAAAAATATTGACTAGTACCAGGTTCAACAGGGACACATTTGGAATGAACACTGATGAACTTGAAGTTGTAAAGGACTTCAATCTACTGGGATCAATGATCACTCAAAGTGCAGCGATGGCACCAGAATTGAATAGGAGAATAGGTACAGGGAAATCAACAATGAAGTCACTGGATAAGATCTTCAAATCGAGGAACATTTCACTAGCTGTGAAAGCATGTCTTGTACATAACCTTGTCTTTTCTGTAGTAACATATACAGTAGATGCGAAACCTGGACAATTAAGAAGCAAGACAGAAGAAGAATCAATGCCTTCGAAATATGATGCTTCAAAATGTGGCGACATTGTATTTCAAAAGATCTGCTCATCACTAATTACAGTAAGTGTTGTTATAGGTTTCACATTTTTGAGTAATGGGTTTTTCACTTGAACAAAACTGATCCCTAAATACTTTTATTAATGTAAAATAACAAACCCAACAGACATTCACCCTCCTCAGGTACAGCTCTGGCTCTCCACAACTTCCGTATTGCAGAGCTAAATCCATAAAACCTTTCTAGAGTTGACTGTTCTGTGCAATGATAAAAACATGGAGTAGGCAAGTTTAATATTAAGTCTGCACATAAATTTCTAGCTAAGAGCTCATTTTTACAGATAGAATTTTGAATCATCAAAGTTTATGAGCACAATATTTATTACTTTAGTAATATTTGACTAGACTGTAAAATTGCCATTATCATAAGCTTTTTTAATATTCAATCTAGAAGATATAAAGGGACACTCATTAGAAAAGTTATACACAAACCTCAATGAAGCAAGTGAAAATAATTGTGTGTTTGTGATACACATACGTTAAAAATAATGTTGGATTTTACATTTAAATTAAAAATTAATCTGCAATAGTGACCCGTTCTGTTTCTCTTATGGCTCAAATATTAGTCACTGGTGGATACACATGCTCAGTAGTTTTCATGTTCTACTCTTGCTTATGCTACATAGTGTACGGATAGTAAAGATATTGATACCACTTAGTATCAGTACGGGACAACTACAACATGATTAGTAAATGTAAAAAGTGGAGATTAGATAGAAATAGATAGATAGATAGATATGGAGGGAATGGTGAAACAAAATGAAAAATGGACTTTAATCAGCCCATGATGCAACATTTTGGCTCAAAATAGCAAAGTATTTTTCAAGTATTACATAAAGTAAAGTAAACTCATATGTATAAAGGTAAAGGTGTTAAACATTAATCAAATATTAAAACTAAACTAATAAATATAGTATAATATCATAAAAGTACACAAGTATAAAATATATCTTAAGTAACATCAAATGCAAAGGACATGCAATCAATTTTAATTCATAATGTATATACATATACGAAGAGCTGCTGATAAGTCTTTGGCTTTGTGACCGTTGTTTCTATGGTAACGAATGTTACATCACATGAATGCCTTATGTGTCTAATATATGTTTTTAAAATATTGTGTTTGTTGCTTATGGCAGCAGTGTTCTACGTACGGGAAAACAAAATGTTGGAGTCTAATGCGATATTCACAGCAACTGAGAGCAGAGGAGTGATGAAATTCTTGTTTCTGCAAGGAAAGTCTGTGAAGGATATTTATGGTGATATGTCGCAGACATTTGGGGATCAATGCCCTCCATATTCCACAGTTAAGAACTGGGTTGTCAAATTTAAAATGGGCCACTTCAGCACCAATGATGAGGAACATCCTGGACAACTGAGAATGGTTGTTGTTCCGGAGATCGTTGATGCTGTGCACAACCTCATACTAGAGAATTGACAAATTTCAGCTAAAGCAATAGCAGACATCATGGGGATTTCCCATGAACGTGTTTGTGTCATTATCCATGAACATTTGGGCATGAAGAAGCTATCTGCAAAGTGGGTTTGACAACAGATCAGAGATGCATGTGAGTAAAAACTTTCCGGTCCATTTGTCAGCATTTCCGGACTGATAAGAACTTTCTAGATCGACTGGTCACTATGGCTGAGACCTGGATTTATTTGTATGACCCTGAAAGAAGGAACAATCAAAAACAGTAGAGGCACAGTGGTTCTCCTCGTCAAAAGAAGTTCAGGGTGCAAAAATCAGCCACTAAGGTGATGGTGTCTGTGTTCTGGGATAAGGAGTGCGTGCTGCTAGTGGACTACCTTCAAAAGGGCTCCACCATCAATGCAAGGTATTACACTGAACTTTTGGACCAATTGAAGACAGTTCTGAAGGCCAAAAGGGGCGGCAAGCTGTCCAAAGAAGTCTTGTTCCTGCAAGACAGTGCCTCCACTCACACTGCACAAGCGACAGTGGCAAAACTAGCAGAGCTGGGCTTCCAGCTGGTTGACCACCCACCTTATTCACCAGATCTAGCCTCCTCTGACTATCATCTGTTTCCAAACCTGAAGAAACACAAAATTTCACACCATTTCTGATGCCATGGCTGCTACGGATGCCTGAAGCACAACTGAAATCCTTCTTTTTGCTAGACTTACAGAACTTGGAATACCAATGTAAGACATTTGTTGACATCAATGGAGAGTATGTGGAATAATTGTCAAGTTTCATCATCCAATCTCGTTTCTTTCTGGGTAAAGCCAAAAACGTATCAGTAGCCCCTCGTATATATAAATGCTGAATACACAATGCCTGATTATTACCACATGTGCAAATAAATTATTATAATGACTCACCTACATCGTAAGAGAATACAGTACATTGCCACAAATTAGTAATACTAAACACTAAAATGGGGCCATATCATTGCCATTTAGCATGGTCACATTGAAAAACTAATAGAAAGTCAGGGGATGGGTTACTGAGGTCATCATACACTGTTAGCTCCATCAAGCACACTAGTGAAATAATGCATTAGGGCACTGACCATAGTCTTCATATAGTCATATAGAAAATCCTATGTGCAGTGGCATAACTAGAGTCGGATGGACCCAAGTTCAAGATTTGTACCTGGAGCCCCCCAGCATGATGGTCAAATGTATGGGACCTTGTACCATTCTAAATCCTATAAAGACATATGTATTGTCCCCCTTCCCATTGTGTAGTAATGTCCCCCATCTTGTTCTAATGCCCCGATCCTGGGCCCATGCTGTTCCCAATCCTGGCATATATGACCAACATTCTGGGCCCATCCTGATATATCCTCATGTACAGCACCTTGGAATTAACAGTGCTCCTAAAATAAATAAAAATAATAAGTCTCCATCCTGGTAAATATGTCTCAAATTCTGGTGAATATGTAGCACATTCTGGTACATGTCCCCATCCTGGTATATATGTCCTCATCCTGGTATACTGTACAGACCAAAAGTTTGGACACACCTTCTCATTCAATGAGTTTTCTTTATTTTCATGACTCTGAAAATTGTAGATTCACATTGAAGGCATCAAAACTATGAATTAAAACATGTGGGATGAAATACTTAAAAAAGTTTGAAACAACTGACAATATGTCTTATATTCTAGGTTCTTCACAGTAGCCACCTTTTGCTTTGATTACTGCTTTGCACACTCTTGGCATTCTGTTGATGAGCTTCAAGAGGTAGTCACTGGAAATGGTTTTCCAACAGTCTTGAAGGAGTTCCCAGAGATGCTTAGCACTTGTTGGCCCTTTTGCCTTCACTCTGCGGTCTAGCTCACCCCAAACCATCTCGATTGGGTTCAGGTCTGGTGACTGTGGAGGTCAGGTCATCTGGTGAAGCACCCCATCACTCTCCTTCTTAGTCAAATAGCCCTTACACAGCCTGGAGGTTTGTTTGGGGTCATTGTCCTGTTGAAAAATAAATGGTGGTCCAACTAAACGCAAACCGGATGGAATAGCACGCCACTCTAAGATGCTGTGGTAGGCATGCTGGTTCTGTATGCCTTCAATTTTGAATTAATCCCCAGCAGTGTCACCAGCAAAGCACCCCCACACCATCACACCTCCTCCTCCATGCTTCACGGTGGGAACCAGCCATGTAGAGTCCATCCGTTCACCTTTTCTACAAAGACACTGTGGTTGGATCCAAAGATCTCAAATTTTGACTCATCAGACCAAAGCACAGATTTCCACTGGTCTAATGTCCATTCCTTGTGTTCTTTAGCCCAAACAAGTCTCTTCTGCTTGTTGCCTGTCCTTAGCAGTGATTTCCTAGCAGCTATTTTACCATGAAGGCCTGCTGCACAAAGTCTCCTCTTAACAGTTGTTCTAGAGATGGGAGGGTGTGTCCAAACTTTTGGTCTGTATGTCCTAGTCCTGGGCCCATCCTGATAAATATGTCTCTGATCCTGATATATTTGTCTGAAATCCTGGCATATATGACTCCATCTGGGTATATATGGCCCCCATCCTGGTATATATTTTTCCATTCTGGTAAATATTGTCCGTATCCTGGTATATATGGCCCCTATTCTGGATCTATGGCCCAAATCCTGGAAAATATGTCCCCTATCCTGCTATATGTGTCTCAAATCCTGGTATATATGGCCGCCATCCTGGTATATATGTCCCAGATCCTGGTATATATGTCCCAATCCTGGAATATATGTTCTCATCCTGGGCTCATCTTGATAAATATGCTCCCCGTACTGGTATATATGTCTTGAATACTGGTATATATTTTCCCCATCTTGGTATATACGGTCCCCAACCTGGTTATATGTCCCCATTCTGGTATATATGGTCCCTATCCTGGTAAATATGTCGCTCATCCTGATATGTGTCTCAAATCCTGATATATATGGCCCCCATCCTAGTAGATTTGTCCCCCATCCTGGTATATATGACCCCCATCCTGGTCATTACTGTTATTGTGAAGAGTTAAACAAGTTGAAGATGAAATCATCTATAAAAGACGTAAAGTTAAAGATGACACAGAAAACTTTTACCGAGGTTTCAGATCTTAATTAGCCTGTTAGGGTTATGGCTTGTTCACTCTAATTGCTAAGAAAGGCCAGGTGATAAAAATTTCACAATGGTATAAAAACCCAGCGTCTTCTAACCTTGTGTCAAAAACAGCAGCCATGGGTTCTTCTAAGCATCTGCTAGCACTCTAAAATAAAAATGGTGGAGGCCCACAAAGCAGAAGAAAGTTATAAGAAAATAGTAAAGTGTTTTCAAGTTGCCTTTTCCTCAGCTTGAAATACAATTAAAAAATGGCAATGAAGAGGAACAGTGGAGGTCAAGATAAGGTCTGGAAGACCAAACAAAATTTCTGTGATAGCTGCTCATAGGAATGCTAAAGATGTGAATCAAAACCCCCGCTTTACTGCAAAAGATCATCAGGAAGATTTACCATATTATGGAGTTGTGGTACATTGTTCTACTGTTCAGAGACAGCTGCACAAATATGGCCTTCATGAAAGAGTCATCAGAAGATAACCTCTCCAACATCCTCACCATACAATTTAGAGTCAGAAATATGCAAAAAAAAATCTAAATAAGTGTGATGCATTTTGAGAATACGTCCACTGGACTGATAAGGTTAGAACAGAACTCTTTGGCCATAATGATCAAAAGCATGTGTGGCGAAAAAAGGACACAGAATTCCATGAAAAGACAACCATTAAGCATGGGGGTGGATCAATCATGCTTTGAGGTTTATGTTGCAGCCAATGGCACGGGAAACATTTCACAAGTACAGGGAAGAATGAATTCAATGACATTTCAACAAATTGTTGATGCAAACAGCAGCATTTTTAAAAAAGCTGAAGTTGAAAAAAGGATGGCATCTACATATATACACTGGAGATCAAAATTAAAGAGCAACCCACATTTCCTAAATTTGAAGGTCATTGTGTAGTCCTATGTAATTATATGATAACATGAGTAACCGAGCAGTATTTTCAGCTTATTTTCATAAATTGAATTTATTATAAAGCACATAAAAATGTAAATAAGATAAATGAAAAAGAACACTGATCAAAATTAGAGAACACTTTGAGATACCTGCAAGTTATTGGTGGTAATCTGGCACCTGGTGCTAATTTCCTTAATTATCTGACAAACCCTATTTAACTGGCAACCTAACTTTCCAGTTTGCACTGACTATGTAAAAATGGTGTGCCGTTCTAAAGTGACTGAAACCCTCCGGCAACAGATTGTGCAGATGAATGCCAAAAGGATTACAACATCACAAATCACAAACTTTTTCAAGTTCCCCAAGAAGGCTGGTCACCTTCGAAAAACAAATGCAACAGAGGACAGGATAATGCAGAGAATCTCTATGGGTACACATTTCAATACTGAAGCTGGAATTGCTAGCCAGTTCAGTAATGAACAGGGTAAGGATCTGTCTCGTCATACAATTCATGGCTTTTAAGAGCATTTGGACTGAAAGCCCACTCTGCAGTGACCAAACCTATCATTAGGAGAAAGAAAGAAAAGGAGAATGTTGTGTGGCCAGAGGAGAAGTGGTCAACAGTTCATTTAAGTGATGAAAGTAAGTTTAATTTATTTGGGTCTGATGGAAAACATTATGTTCGTCGATAAACTGGGGAAAGACTGAACGTGTGTTAAGAAGTCAGTGAAAGGTGGTGGAAGAAGTGTCATGGTTTGGGGAATGTTTTCTGCAGCAGGAGTTGGGCCACTCATACAGTTACATGGCAGAGTGAATGTAAATGTGTATCAGGAACTTCTTCTACAACACGTGGTTCCTTATTTGCGTTCCTCACTCAGCAATTTTCATGCGTGACAATGCCCCCTATCCCACAGCAAAATGGGTAAAGCAGTTCCTTGAAACAGAAAACATTGAAACAATGAAATGGCCAGCCCAGAGTCCTGATCTAAACCCAATAGAAAACCTCTGGAAAATCCTTGGTGACAAAATTATAACCAAGAAACCCACAACAGTCAAAGAACTGTGGAAAAGACTGGAAGAACAGTGGACCAAAATCACACTAGAGCAGTGTGAGAGACGAGTGGTGTCATTTGGCCACAAATGTGCTAAAGTCATTCTAAGCAAAGGCCTGTACACTTCCTACTGATTGGTGACTGTTGTTATCTTCAGAAAATTTAGTTACAACCTTTCTCTATGATACAGTCATTGCTGTTCTCTAATTATGATCATCACGTTTTAGGCAAAATAAAGGTTTTATGTTGATAAACTTTGGATCCTTTGTAAAACAATGTTTTAGTGGTATGGTGTACCGATTACAAAAATCCTTCAAATGTTGATCAATGTAGATTACATTATTTCTGAAAAAAAAAACAACTGATCATACATTGTTCTCTACTTTTGATCTCAAGTGTATGATGATCATGATGATCCTAAACACAATCAAAATACAGTCATGGCCAAAAGTTTGGAGAATGACACCAAAATTATATTTTCACATGATCTGTTGCCCTCTGGTTTTTAATTGTGTTTGTCTGATGTTTACATCACATACAGAAATATAATTACAATCATATTATGAGTACCAAAAGGTTATATTGACAGTTAGAATGAGTTAATGCAGCAAGTCAATATTTGCAGTGTTGACCCTTCTTCTTCAGGACCTCTACAATTCTCCCTGGCATGCTCTCAATCAACCTCTGGACCAAATCCTGACTGATAACTGTCCATTCTTGCATAAGCAATGCTTGCATTTTGCCAGAATTTGTTGGTTTTTGTTTGTCCACCCGTCTCTTGATGATTGCCCACAAGTTCTCAATGGGATTAAGATCTGGGGAGTTTCCAGGCCATGGACCCAAAATCTCTATGTTTTGTTCCATGAGCCATTAAGTGATCACCTTTGCTTTATGGCAAGGTGCTCCATCATGCTGGAAAAGGCATTGTTGGGCGCCAAACTGCTCTAGGACAGTTGGGAGAAGTTGCTCTTGGAGGACATTCTGGTACCATTCTTTATTCATGGCTGTGTTTTTAGGCAAGACTGTGAGTGAGCCGATTCCCTTGGCTGAGAAGCAACCCCACACATGAATCGTTTCAGGATGCTTAACAGTTGGCATGAGACAAGACTGGTGGTAGCGCTCACCTCTTCTTCTCCTAATAAACTGTTTTCCAGACGCCCCAAACAATCGAAAAGGGGATTCATCTGAGAAAATGACTTTACCCCAGTCCTCAGCAGTCCACCCCCTGTACCTTTTGCAGAATATCAGTCGGTCCCTGATGTTTTTTCTGGAGAGAAGTGGCTTCTTTGCTGCCCTCCTTGAAACCAGGCCTTGCTCAAGCAGTCTCCGCCTCACAGTGCGTGCAGAAGCACTCACACCAGCCTGCTGCCTTTGCTGAGCTAGCTCGGCACTGCTGGTAGTCCGATCCCTCAACTGAAACAGTTTTATGATACGGTCCTGGCATTTGCTGGTCCTTCTTGAGCGCCCTGGAGCCTTTTTGGCAACAATGGAAGCTCTCTGCTTGAAGTTCTTGATGATGCGATAGATTGTTGACTGAGGTGCAATCTTTGTAGCTGCGATACTCTTCCCTGTTAGGCCATTTTTGTGCAGAGCAATGATGGCTGCACGTGTTTCTTTAGAGATAACCATGGTTAACTGAAGAGAAACAATGATACCAAGCACCAGCCTCCTTTTAAAGTGTCCAGTGGTGTCATTCTTACTTAATCATGACTGATTGATCGCCAGCCCTGTCCTCATCAACACCCACACCTGTGTTAATGGAACAATCACTAAAACAATGTTAGCTGCTCCTTTTAAGGTAGGAATGCAATGATGTTGAAATGTGTTTTGGGGGTTAAAGTTCATTTTCTTAGCCAATATTGACTTTGGAAGTAATTGCTGTTAAACTGATCACTCTTTATGACATTCCGGAGTAAATGCAAATTACCATTAGAAAAACGTAAGCAGTAGACTTTGTAAAAATTAATATTTGTAGCATTCTCAAAACTTTTGGCCATGACTGTACACAATAGACTACCTCCAAATGTGCAAGCTGGAGATTTTATAATGGCTCTCACAGTCCCCTGACCTGAATCGTGGAGAGGAAAGGGTTAATGCTACGCTGCCGTAATTAAGGATCAGGTAGCGATAATCCTAGACGGTGATTTTTTTTAAATCAACACGTTTCAGAGATTCGTTCTCTTTCATTAGGACAGAAAATCTCATTTAGTACTAATTTTGAAAACTTGTAGAAAAACTCTTTAATACTATACCGCATACTAAGAAGTGACTCACAGTTTGAACTCAACAATGTGTACTTGACAGGAGGCAATAGGAGTATACATTTAAGTAATAGGTAAGGTAAGAAGGGTAACGTGCTTTTACTTTTAAGTACTCTTACTTGTATTTCGTGGGTAAAGGAAAATGTGCGTAAAATGAGTGTGGCTAGCAAAATGTGTGTCCATCACCCCAACGTAGAGAAATACTCTGGCGTAGTGTTGGGGCTCTGTTGCATTGATCAATTCAATAGCTAAATTTCTCTTTATTCATATGTTCATGGCAGTAATGCAGGTTCCATTTTTCATACCTTCATTCTTACATATAGCTATTGGATTTTTCATGTCAGTATTCACACAGCAGTTTCTGCTTTTCATATATTCCCCTTACATAGTCAATGATGTGCATACCTTATCTCCATAAAATAATCAAATAGGCATCATCTTTCCGTATTGATCAGTATAATACATTCCAGCATTCTGTAAAGAATAAAACACAGTGTCAGTATCCAAAGTGCACTAAAATCACTAATACAATAGAGGGAATAAATATGAATAGATGGAGACGGTGCTGCAAATATGAGAAGTCAAATGTGTCTTTGCTGTAAACTCTACAGACTAGTCATGGCTGGAGAAGTTGTCATATCGGTCAGGGCCAGATGGAAATGATAGGAAAAGTGAACAACTCCATTAGATAGAACATCAGCTGTAAGTCAGCTAATGTAGCTGTACTGTAATCTTTGACATGTTCTGCAGTGCTGGTATCTACCAATATATGGTCACCATATGGCAGTAATATTGGTGTTAGAGTTGCAGACTAATTTATTTTTAGTAAGAGAATGGTCATCTCCTTTACCCACTATTAGGGTGTGCCACTATACACACATAAGTGGGACCCTAAACCAGTAACCATGTGTATGGTGCCACCATAAACACATAAGTTGGACCCTAAACAAGTAACCACGTGTATAGTGCCACCATAAACATGGATACTTGTTTAAGGTCCCACTTAGAAGTTTTACTTACCCCCCCCCCCTTCCCCCCGAGTTGAACCACTAGCTACTCTCTGCTTATGGCATATCAGTGATGATTGTGAGATTAAAAACACAGCAAAGATCGGGTCTTCTTCACAAGAGATTTGAATATAACAAAATTAGGATACCAGCTACAATTAATAAGGAATACACAAAGATACAGTATTTGAATCGAAATTCTGCCTTATAGCAATGTAGTTTTTAAACATGCCTAAACCAAAGAATGTAGAGTAAGCTATTTATAAGCTAAACATAAACAATTATTAATTTTCAAGGATATTTCTGTCACTGGAGACTCCAGGAATCTTGTTTCTGTGAAAATATTCTATATATAGGGTAGCATCCTACATTATAGCATTATAACAATAACTGTAGGCCTTAGCCTTGCGTTCTTTTAGCCGAAATGAAACATGATTTTCTAAAGCTTGGATATCGCTGGCATATAACAAGTAATATTACATGTTGGCAAATTATAGATTATTATAGAGGGGAAGTGTTGGTATATAATTTTGCATCTCTCTCTTTATATACTGCTCAAAAAAATAAAGGGAACACAAACAACAAAATGGTATTTTAGTCTTCCCTTTATTTTTTTGAGCCGTATATATACATATATTTATATATATATATATATATATATATATATATATATATATATATATATATATATATATATATATATATATGTACAGTGGGTATGGAAAGTATTCAGACAACCTTATATTTTTCATTCTTTGTATCATTGCAGCCATTTGGTAAATTCAAAAAAACTTCATTTTTGTTCTCATTAATGTACACTCTGCACCCCATCTTGACAGAAAAAAAACAGAAATATAGAAATTTTTGCAAATTGTATAAAAAAGAAAAAATGAAATATCACATGGTCATAAGTATTCAGACCCTTTGCTCAGTATTGAGTAGAAGCACCCTTTTGAGCTAGTACAGCCAGAGTCTTCTTGGGAATGATGCAACAAGTTTTTCACACCTGGATTTGAGGATCCTTTGCCATTCTTACTTGCAGATCCTCTACAGTTCCGTCAGGTTGGATGGTTGGTGGACAGCCATTTTCAGGTCTCTCCAGAAATGCTCAATTGGGTTTAGGTTAGGGCTCTGGCTGGGCCGGTCAAGAATGGTCACAAAGTTGTTTTGAAGCCATTCCTTTGTTATTTTAGCTGTGTGCTTAGGGTCATTGTCTTGTTGGAAGGAGAACTTTCGGCCAAGTCTGAGGTCCAGAGCACTCTGGAAGAGGTTTTCTTCCAGGATATCTCTGTAGTTGCATTCATCTTTCCTTCCATTGCAACCAGTTGTCCTGTCCCTACAGCTAAAAAAATACCCCCCTGGCATGATGCTGCCACCGCCATGTTTCACTGTGATGAGGTACCTGGTTTTCTGCAAACATACCGCTTAGAATTATCACCAAAAAGTTCTATCTTTGTCTCATCAGACCAGATAATCTTATTTCTCATAGTCTGGGAGTCCTTTGTGTTTTCTTGTAAACTCTGTGTGGGCTTTTATATGTTTTGCACTGAAGAGAGGCTTCCATTGCCAACTCTACTATAAAGGCCCAACTGGTGGGGGACTGCAGTGATAGTTGTTCTGCAACTTTCTCCTATCTCCCTACTGCATCTCTGGAGCTCATCCACAGTGATCTTGGGGTTCTTCTTTACCTCTCTCACCCAGGCTCTTCTCCCACGATTGCTCAGTTTAGCTGGCCGACCAGGTCAAGGAAGAGTTCTGGTGGTCCCAAACGTCTTTCATTTAAGGATCATGGAGGCCACTGTGCTCTTAGGTACCTTGAGTACTGCAGAAATTCTTTTTTAACCTTGGCGAGATCTGTGCCTTGCCACAATTCTGTCTTTGAGCTCCTTGAGCAGTTTCTTTGACCTCATGATTCTCATATGGTGTGACATGCACTGTGAGCTCTCAGGTCTTATATAGACAGGTGTGTGCCTTTCCAAATCAAGTTCTATCAGTTTAATTAAACACAGCTGGACTCCAATAAAGGAGTAGAACCATCTCAAGGAGGATCACAAGTAAATAGACAGCATGTGACTTAAATATGAGTGTGATATGTGACTTCACCGGTAAGCGGCATCTGTATGGGGGCGTATGTATAGCGTCTATGGTTACCGGTGACGCTGTACACACTCCCCTTGTTTATCCTCATGATGACTAGTGTGGGCGTTCCTGGGCGCGGGATACGCGGCGCACATGCACCGACGGCTAGCCGGGATTGGTTCTTGGGACCAGATAGGTACTTTTTGTACACAACCAATCCGTTCACGTGACCGTGGATTTAAGGTCCTGCAATTTTCAGTTTATATAATTTCTCCCGGACGAAGCGGTCAATTAACATCGCGAAACACGCGTCGGAGGTTTCCTTGGCAGTCAGAGACACACTGATGGGGCTACTGTGTCCAAGGGTGAGACTTTACTTTTGTTTGGAGGCCAATTAATTCCTTCACTTTGCCTAATTATGGCCAGGAAAAGGAGCAATATAATGGATTAATATGTGCAATAACTCCCCCTTTTGTTCATTGCTCTCTATTCTAATTATTATATTTATATTTTGTACTCTCCCTGTGCTTCCCTTTAACTTATACCTTTGTGTCTGCCTCTTGTGGGATTAGATTGGGATTTGTTCTTTCCCTCTCCCTTCCCCCTCCCCCCCACAAAAATCCTTTTTGTGACCATCTAATAGCACCTTGTTTTTAATGTGTGTTTTTCCTTAATTACTATTTATGCTATAACTATTGATTGATTAATAAAAAATATATTTTTATCTCAGCTATTTAATCTCTGTTGCTTTTCTTTGTTGTTTCTTATATCTGTTTATAGAGTGGCTTTATGATTAATGGGTTATTTGATTTATGAGATGTTGTGCATCAATTTAATTCTGTTGTATTCTGGGTCTAAAAACATGAAGGCTGATGCATTGTCCAGGAGTTTTCTGGGGGGGTTCACTTTGTGAGGAACCTGTGCACATCTCCTGCACAATTGAGTGGTGGTGTCGGTGCTCTGTGCGGAGGTTGAATCTGAGATTGCAGAGGCCCAGGATGAGGGACCATCTGGAATAATAGCTGACAAGTCATTTTCCCCCCTGAATCTGCATTTTAGGGTTCTGGGGAAACATCATGATTCGGCCCTGGCTGGTCACCCTGGGGTGAATGGTCCTCTGGATCTATTATTGTTTCATTTTGGGTAGCCCAAAATCCAGAGGGATGTGGTGTCCTAGGTGTCTGCTTGTGCCACCTGTGAGCGTTCTAAGACATCTCACTGTTGTCCGTTAGGTTGTCTGCTACCATTGAGTGTCCCTAGCAAACCTTGGATGGACATTTCCATGGATTTTATTACGGATCTTCCTCCTTCTGCTGGTAATACAGTTATTTTTGTTGTGGTGGACAGGTTTTCCAAAATAGCACATTTTATCGCCTTACAACCTTTACCCATGCTAAAATTTGTTCAGCATGATTTTTTTGTTCTTATTGTTCCCTCTCTATAGTTGGGATGACAACTGGGGTAATTTATATATGACATCTATCAATGCTGACTAATTATATTATCAACTTGGTAATATTCTCCACCATTTTTTATATTGGCTCAGTTTAATAAGTCCTTTTATTCCACCCCATAGTTGGATATTTATCTTGTCATTTCATCTGAGTGGGATTATAATGGTCTATTCACACTTGCACTGCCTTACTATTATGTATTGTTCATAGGTACTTTTGGTGGAGGAGGTAGGTTGATAATATATGGTCCATGTTAATCCTAATGTTGAGTCTTACACTGTCTTCTACCTCCTGGCGGACTGGTGTTTGTGCTCATGGATCAGTTTTATGTGAATACAGCACACTTTCAGGTGACTTATGATCTCTATCTTTTGCCCCTCTACATAATTCTTTTTATGGTCTTTTTCTTCTAGTTGATCACTGTATGGGGCTGGCTGTTATAGAGCTGTTTTCTGTCTAAATGTAGTCTGAGTTGTCACATTCAGTAATATGTAATTGTGATTTGACATTTATATACCTCTGAAACATCCCATCCAGTGGGACGGTACTGAATTTGGGGTTCTGTTCCACTGTCCCAGGAGGTTGAGTGTATGTCTAGTATCAGCTGCCTGTGGGTCCTAAGATCACAGATGCAGTTAATTATAAGGGTGAAGGAAAGGAATCTTCCAGGATCTTTGGGTCATGATGACCTTTGCTTTATTATTTACATTGAATATAAGGGAAAAGGAGCAGGACACAAGTAACCTGTGTGTATTTACTCATGTAACAGCTGTGTGTGTTTGTGAACAGTTGCTAGGAATGCAACACGCATTAAAGGCGACTCAGTCGTGACTAGTAATGGGCGGACTCGCAGAAAATCGGGACCGGCGTACGTAATTTGATATTTTAAAAACTGATCATATAAGTCTATAAGGACCAGAATCCGGCCATTAAAAATGGTGGTAGAAGGGAAAGGGAGTGGGATAGGAGCAGGCACTATACTTACTGGGGCTCCGGGTCGGCTGTAACTGCTCTCACAGCCACTCATTCACTTCCGGGACCACGCATTAACCTTCATGCATATGCACTGCTTTCCCCGTCCACCTGCGTCTGTGAGTGGTTGGAGTCAGACGCACCCCCTACTCTGAGTGACAGCGTGTCAGCTGTCTGCTTCCAATCACAGACACTAGATGCATCTATCGTGGTATAAAAATAAATACATTAATAAAAGAATTGGCATAGTGTGTGCCTACTGCCCAGCACAGATAAAGCATGCGGCTACAGGCTGTAGCCCCCAGCCGTGCACTTATCTTGGCCATGGATTAAACTAAGAGGAATCGCATGTGGCTTTTTAAAAAATTATTTAATTTTTTTTTTTTTTTTTTAAAAAAGCGTGCGGTCCCCCCCAATTGTGATACTTAACCATAATAAAGCCCGACAGTTGAGGGCTGGTATTCTTAGGCTAGGGAGACCCATGTTTATTTGGAGCCCACAGCTTAAAAATAGCAGCCTGCAGCCGTCCAGGATTGTTGCATTCATTAGATGCGACAATCTCAGCACTTTACCCGACTCCTCCCGATTGCCCTAGTGCAGTGGCAATCTAGGTAATAAGGGGTTAATGATAGCAAACAACTGTCAAATGAACATGTTTAGTAAAGGGATGCGTCTATGTGACCCCCTACTACTAATCTGTAAGTAAAAAGAAATAAAGACAAACATCAAAAAAATATTTTATTTGTAATAAAAGACAAGAAAACACACCCACTTTCACCCATTTATTAACCCCCAAATCACCCAAATCTGACGTTCACAAGAGGTGCCATGACAATTCAGCTGTGCTACATCTGAAATTACAGCATGCGATCATGGAACATGTCTGCACGCTGTAACTTACAGGCAAAGACTGAGCCAAGATCAGCGGTGACATCATTCAGGTAAGTTGCAGTCACAGCTGGAGGTTTCTAAGGTCTTCTACCTATGACCACAGGTAACCTGACCTCATGGTAATTCATTAAACTCAGTGACCCCACCTAACATCAGGTTACCTGCGGTCACAGGTAGAGGACCGTGGGAACCTCTCAGCTGTGACCGCAACTTACTTGAGTTACACCATCGCTGATCGCAACTCAGTCTCTGCCTGTAGTTAGAGCGTACAAACATGTTACATGACCGTGACCTGTAATTGCAGATGTAGCATATCTGAATTGTCTTGGGACCTCGTATGGATTACGTCGGACCTGCAGGGGTGTTTTGGGGGGTTATAAAGTAGAAATAGCAACAAAAGGAGGCATACATATCCTCCAAAAATTAAGCATTACTTACAGCAAAGATGGGCTGCAGTTGTACATCGCCCAGGCCAAAAACTAGTACTCTAGCAAGTTTCAGCTAAGCCCCCACTAGTGGAGGCATCACAGGTGCAGGACGAGCAAATCATTTTGGAAGTGTGTGTGTGATTTGCATCTCCTTTTTTTTATTTTTTTTCATTTGCACCTGCATCTCCCAATAACCAAGGATCTCCCAAGCCTGAGAATACCAGCCCCCAGCTGTCGGGCTTTATCATGGCTGTGTATCAAAATTCGGGGGGAGGGGTAGGGGGCACAAGGTGTTTTTTAAAATTATTTATTTAAATAATTTAAAAGAAAAGCCACATGCCGGTTCCTCTTACTTTGGTACACAGCCAAGATAAGTGCACTGCTTGGGGCTACAGCCTGTAGGCGTGCACTTTATCTGTGCTGGGTATCATAATTTGAGTGGCCCTATTCCAATTTTTTATTTATTTATTTTTACTATACAATATAGACCTGCAGACAGTGCCTTTGAATGGAAGCGTCAGACATGCTGTAACTCAGCGTGGGGGCGCGTCTAACTGCAACCAATCACACATGCCAATGGGCAGGGAAAGCAGTGAACATGCATAAGCCTAATGAGCGGCCCCGGAAGAAGAATATGAGGCCATGAGAGCAGTTACAGCCATGCCGGAGGTTCGGTAAGTACAGCGTCACTTTCTTTATTATTTTTTTCTTTCTTTTCCCTTTATTTTTTTGTATTACCCAAGTGTTCATTAGCCGGAATCCCTTGGGAATTCCAGGCCCAAACCTGGTACTCAGGTACGTTTGAAACCGTGCGGGTTCAGACTTTTACAGTGCGGATCCGTCCATCAGTATTGGTGACTCATCAAATTTAGTTTAATTTCCAGAAACAGGGATTGGGGAGGAGAAAATGATAAGCTTAAGGAGGTACAAAAACTTAAGAGAATGCAAATAAATCAACTCACAGTTAGCAATATTCAGGGTTGCAATTGACTGATCAGTTGCGTACTAACTGGAGATTGTGGCAAACAAATTCTCCTAATAACAACCCAATCTTAGTCCTTCTATCAGGGGAGCGTCAATGTCGCCTTACTTGTTGTCACAATATACTGTACAATTAAGCAAGAAAACTAAAGGGTACTTTACACGCTGCGATATCGGTATCGATATCGCTAGCGAGCGTACCCGCCCCGTCGGTTGTGCGTCACGGGCAAATCGCTGCCCGTGTCACACAACATCGCTTACACCCTTCGCATGCACTTACCTGTCTAGCGACGTCGCTGTGACCGGCGAACCGCCTCCTTTCTAAGGGGGCGGTTCGTTCAGCGTCATAGCGATGTCACTAACCGGATGCCCAATAGTAGAGGAGGGGCAGAGATGAGCGGGCCAAACATCCCGCCCACCTCCTGCCTTCCTCATTGCCGACAGGATGCAGGTACGGTGAGTTTCCTCATTCCTGCGGTGTCAGGAATGACAAACAACCTCGTTACTCACCCAGACAATGATATTTGGTGTTTGGACAACCTCTCCAAAACCAACGATTTTTACCACTTTTGCAATCGTTGAAGGTCGCTCATAGGTGTCACACGCTGCGATGTTGCTAACGACGCCGGATGTACGTCACAAACACTGTGACCCCGACGATAAATCGTTAGCGATATCGCAGTGTGTAAAGCACCCTTTACTTTTTACATACGCCTATCTAAATTATCGGTACACTAAACGTAACACAGTTGCACTGCAATTTACTATGTCTGCAACGTAATTCTGTTATTTAGCTATTTTCTACCAGTACCATACGTCAAGGAGGGTAGTAATGGCCTGGCTCACTTGGACACCGCACTGGAGTAAATGTTTGTTTCGCGTAATTCTCGATGTTTGATCTTCGGTGCTTGACTACACAGTCTGGTCCTTTTTAGTGACAGTATTCAGTTTTTGGGTAAGTCAGGGAACAATATTTGAAGGGTATTCAGTGTTCGGTCTTCAGATTCCTCTGGCAATAGTAAGGCTTACGTCTTACAATTATAATTAATTCTATGTCCTGCACATCATGTAACTTGGGGTATATTTTATACATGTGTTTTTTATGATGTTATACTATATTTGTTAGTTTTGCTTTAATTAGCTCATTGACATGTTTGTAACACCGCTACTGCTGTCTATTTATATACGTGTTCTCTGTGCCTTATGTAATGCATAAGAAAGGCTCTGCCATTGTGAGCTGAAGCATCACATGGGCACCATCTGACTTTGCAGTGCTGCTCCCATTTTTTGTACTCCTTGTATGTAAGAATTTTAGTGATAACCTTGAGGTCTTTGCGTCTATGTTTACATGGAAAAATGCTGCTTTTATTTTTTTTATCTGATCATCTGATCCCTGGTCACATGGCACAATTTGCTGCCAGCTCACAAAAAGAGGATAGATAAGAACTGCAGAAGAATGAGTACACGTGGAAACAGGGGTGAAAATTACACTGGAGGGTGGTATTTTTGCATTGATATGGTTACAAAATGATGTGCCAACCCCAGAATTTTTTTTACAGTTTATGGAATAACCCTTTAAATCATAGCTTTGATACACCTCAGACTATTACCACTAAACACTCCCTAACCGCCACTCTGCTTATTGAAACACTCTCCTGATTTCATGCTACACCTGCCACTCAAAGTAAAAGGGAGAGATTAAGAAGCCATCAGTGGAGAGGCCACCCTTCTGCAAGTAAAGGGATTGTCCTCTGGATACTTCTGATTAGCATTGTAGGAGAATAAAAACCCTGGATTCCTTCCTCAGTTATGGAACTTGTGTAACCATTCACATAGGTCTATTTACACTTCTCACCACACCCCTCATATACATAGTTACATAGTTACTTAGGTTGAAAAAAGACCTAGGTCCATCTAGTTCAACCTTCCTCCACCAGTTCTACATTTAGTCACTAAATCATTTATAACCAACAATGTTTTCTGTACTGAGGAAATCATCCAGCCCTTTTTTAAAAGCTGTTATAGTATCTGCCATTACTACCTCTTGTGGTAGTGTATTCCACAGTCTGACCGCTCTAACTGTAAAGAGCCCTTTCCTATTTAGGTGTCGGAATCGCTTTTCTTCCACTCGCAGTGAGTGCCCCCTGGTCCTTAGTATTGTTTTTGGAAGAAATAAGTCATGTGCCAGTCCTTTATATTGACCATACATGTATTTATACATATAAATGAGATCTCCTCTGAGACGTCTTTTTTCTAAGCTAAACATATCTAACTTTTTCAACCTGTCATCATATGGGAGGCCTTCCATTCCTTGTAATAGTCTAGCTGCCCGCCTTTGAACTGACTCTAACTTCTGAATGTCCTTTTTAAAATGTGGAGCCCAAAACTGGATCCCGTATTCCAGATGTGGCCTTACAAGTGATTTATAGAGGGGTAACAATACGTTGGGATCACGGGATCTAATCTCTCTTTTTATACACCCTAAAATCTTGTTTGCTTTAGCAGCTGCTGCTTGACATTGAGTGCTGCTGCTCAGCTTATTTGTAATGAGAATACCCAAGTCCTTCTCCTGTTCTGTAGTCCTGAGTTTACTTCCATTTAATGTATACGCAGCTATAGGATTACTCCGTCCTAGGTGCATTACTTTACATTTATCAACATTAAATCTCATTTGCCAAGTATCTGCCCATTCTGACATCTTATCCAGATCTTTTTGTAATATTGTACTATCCAGGTCAGTTTTTAATATCCTACATAGTTTGGTGTCATCGGCAAAGACTGACACTGTACTATCAATCCCATCCACAAGGTCATTAATAAAGAGAGTAAAAAGAATCGGTCCAAGCACAGATCCCTGCGGCACCCCACTGCTGACTATTGCCCATTTAGAGAATGTACCATTTATGACTACTCTTTGTTTCCTATCTTTTAGCCAATTCCTTACCCAGTTGCATATTGTGTCCCCTAGTCCTTGCTTCTGGAGCTTTAGTATAAGGCTATTATGTGGTACAGTATCAAATGCCTTTGCAAAGTCCAAATAAATCACATCAGCTGCATTACCAATATCCAGGTTTGAACTTACCCCCTCATAGAACCCCAACAGGTTGGTTAGACACGACTTATCTTTCATGAATCCATGCTGTTTGTCAGTTATCATATTATTTTCTGCAATATATTTTTGCATGTCATCCCTTAAAATGCCCTCAAAAACTTTGCATACTACTGATGTCAGGCTTACTGGACGGTAGTTGCCTGGATCTACCCTCTTACCTTTCTTAAATATCGGTACCACATCAGCAATCCTCCAATCCTGAGGCACCAACCCTGTTACAAGTGAGTCTAAAAAGATGAGATACAGCGGTCTGTCGATTACGGAGCTCAATTCCCTCAATATTCGTGGATGAATGCCATCTGGCCCTGGGGATTTGTCAATGTTTAATTTACTCAGACGTAGGCGTACTTCATCTTGTGTTAAATTAATTATAACGGGTGGTGGACTTGGATTTTTTACTTTTGAATGATCCCTGGTACAGTCAGTTCCTTGGTGAATACAGATGAGAAATGCCTATTTAATATCTCAGTCTTTTGTTTGTCCTCTATAACTAACTTGTTATTATATTTTAAGGGTCCGGTACTATCCTTTGTTTTCCTTTTGGCATTAATGTATTTATAAAAGATTTTGGGATTTATTTTAATGTCATTGGCGATTTTTGTTTCAGTAGCTAGTTTTGCTTGTTTGATTTCTTTTTTTGCATTGCCTATTGATATCTTTATACTCCTGCAATGCTATTTCTGTATTCTCAGCCTTTAAGATTTTAAACGCCCTTTGTTTTTGTTTTATTATACTTTGTACAGTCTTATTTATCCATAGTGGTTTCTTTTTATTCCTGGACATTTTATTACCAGAGGGTATACGTTTTTTACAGGACTCTAGTAGTATATCCTTAAACTTACCCCATTTATGTTCGGTATCCCCAGTTACCATGACTCTGTCCCAATCTACACATTTAAGCTCTTCCCTTAATTTGTTGAAATCAGCTTTCCTAAAATTCCAGGTTTTAGCATTCCCCCTTTGAAATGTTCTATTGAATATTATGTCGAAGCTTACCATATTATGATCGCTGGTGCCCAAGTGCTCCCGGACCTGTAGATCTGAAATTGTATCCGGTCTATTTGACAGGACCAGATCTAGCAAATTATCTCCCCTGGTCGGTTCACCTACCATCTGAGAGAGGAAATGGTCTTGAATGGTAGATAAGAACTTACAGCTTTTAGCAGAACCAGAAGATTCTATGTCCCACTGTATGTCTGGATAGTTGAAATCCCCCATAATAAGAACCCAATTATTATTATTAGCTGCCTTTTCAATTTGTTCCAGCATTTCACCCTCTATTTGTTCAGGTATGTTAGGAGGCTTATAGCAAACTCCAATTAGCATTTTTCCATTATTCCCCTCCTCATGTACATTTACCCATACTGACTCTACATTGTTGCTGTTCCCCTCAATGTCATCATACAACACAGGTTTTAGGTTAGATTTGATAAATATACACACCCCACCACCTTTTTGGCCTTTCCTGTCCTTCCTAAATGTACTATAACCCTGTATGTTTGTCACCCAGTCATGGCTTTCATCCAGCCAGGTTTCCGTAATGCCCACCACATCATAATCCATGATTGACATAAGAATCTCCAATTCATTCATTTTGTTTGCAAGACTTCTTGCATTTGCCAGTAGACATTTAATCCTATTAACACCTTTATTACTCCTAGCCTCCCTACGTTCCTTGTATGTCCCATCCCCCCTAATCCTTCATTGACCCCTACCGTCTCCCTGTCTCTATCTGCTCTATCTATCCCCTTATTTGCTCCACTACCCTCCCTCCCCCCCGATCCTAGTTTAAAAGCTCCTCCATCCGTCTGACCATTTTCTCCCCCAGCACAGCTGCACCTTCCCCATTGAGGTGCAGCCCGTCCCTACCGTAGAGCCTGTAGCCGACTGAGAAGTCGGCCCAGTTCTCCATGAACCCGAACCCTTCCTTCCTGCACCAATTTCTAAGCCACATATTTATCTCCCTAAGCTCACGCTGTCTTTCTAGTGACGCTCGTGGCACCGGTAGTATTTCTGAAAACACCACCTTGGAGGTCCTGGACTTCAGCTTCTCTCCTAGTTCCCTGTAATCATTTTTAAGGACCTTCCACCTGCCTCTAACTTTGTCATTAGTACCAATGTGCACCATGACCGCTGGGTTTTCCCCAGCCCCACCCAGCAATCTGTCTATCCGATCCACAATATGCCGAACCCGAGCACCCGGCAGACAACACACTGTTCGGCATTCACGGTCTCGGCGACAGATGACCCTGTCTGTCCGCCTAATTATAGAGTCCCCTACCACCAACATCTGTCTGGGCTTTGCTGCACTCCTATATCCCTCCTTCCTACAGCAGTTGGTTTCCTGGTTGCTAGGAGCAACATCCTGCTGTAGTGACCCTAGTCCAGGCCCTTCATTCCTAATATCAGCCAAACAGGCATATTTACTAGGTTGTGCCAGGTCAGGACTAGGCTCCCTGACACTTTTCCCCCTACCTCTTCTTCTAACTGTTACCCAGCTACCTACCTCTGGGTCCTGATCTTCCCCACTTCCACCCTCCTCCATATCACTGGCCCCAGCCAGAGAAAGCTCAGTGAGCTCTAAACTCCTCTCCAGGTTTGCAATGCCCCTTAGTGTTGCAAGCTGCTTATTTAGATCAGTTACCTTGGCTTCCAAATACGCAACATGCTTGCATCGAGTGCAGACATATTCACCCTCGAACGGCTGCTCAAGGCATGCATACATCTGACAAGATACACACCTGGTAGCATTGTCCATGGAGCACCTATCAAATGGGGATCAACAGTAAAGTAGAAAAACAAAGAGAACAAAACGAAGGAAACCCAATGGGAAACGTATAAGGATAAATTCAAACTATGTTCTTGTGTCAAACTATGTAATTGTGTTGAAACTATGCACTTATCTTAAATTCAGCACTTTACTTCAGTTCAGCACCTCACTCGCTCAGCACCTCGCTAGTACTGGCTGGTTTATATAGATGTACAATGACTATCAGAAGCTGCTAGAAGCTTCTAGAAACAGGTGTGACTAATCCTACTAATTAAATCACAAGACTAACTTTTTTTTTTTTTTTCCCCTTTTCACAGAATCACAAACAGACACACATTGTTGAATGAAATTCAACAATTACAGTTATCACCACTATGTAATTGTGTTGAAACTATGCACTTATCTTAAATTCAGCACTTTACTTCAGTTCAGCACCTCGCTCGCTCAGCACCTCGCTAGTACTGGCTGGTTTATATAGATGTACAATGACTATCAGAAGCTGCTAGAAGCTTCTAGAAACAGGTGTGACTAATCCTACTAATTAAATCACAAGACTAACTTTTTTTTTTTTTTTTTTTCCCTTTTCACAGAATCACAAACAGACACACAATTCCCTAATGAAATTCAACAATTACAGTTATCACCACTATGTAATTGTGTTGAAACTATGCACTTATCTTAAATTCAGCACTTTACTTCAGTTCAGCACCTCGCTCGCTCAGCACCTCGCTAGTACTGGCTGGTTTATATAGATGTACAATGACTATCAGAAGCTGCTAGGAGCTTCTAGAAACAGGTGTGACTAATCCTACTAATTAAATCACAAGACTAACTTTTTTTTTTTTTTTTCCCTTTTCACAGAATCACAAACAGACACACAATTCCCTAATGAAATTCAACAATTACAGTTATCACCACTATGTAATTGGGTTGAAACTATGCACTTATCTTAAATTCAGCACTTTACTTCAGTTCAGCACCTCGCTCGCTCAGCACCTCGCTAGTACTGGCTGGTTTATATAGATGTACAATGACTATCAGAAGCTGCTAGAAGCTTCTAGAAACAGGTGTGACTAATCCTACTAATTAAATCACAAGACTAACTTTTTTTTTTTTTTCCTTTTCACAGAATCACAAACAGACACACAATTCCCTAATGAAATTCAACAATTACAGTTATCACCACTATGTAATTGTGTTGAAACTATGCACTTATCTTAAATTCAGCACTTTACTTCAGTTCAGCACCTCACTCGCTCAGCACCTCGCTAGTACTGGCTGGTTTATATAGATGTATAATGACTATCAGAAGCTGCTAGAAGCTTCTAGAAACAGGTGTGACTAATCCTACTAATTAAATCACAAGACTAACTTTTTTTTTTTTTTTCCCTTTTCACAGAATCACAAACAGACACACAATTCCCTAATGAAATTCAACAATTACAGTTATCACCACTATGTAATTGTGTTGAAACTATGCACTTATCTTAAATTCAGCACTTTACTTCAGTTCAGCACCTCGCTCGCTCGAGCTGTAGTTTTATGGGGTTGGCCAGCTTTTGACAGACTCTCTTAATGCTGTACTTTTCTTACTTTACAAGTCAACTATTCTATATAATGCTGGTCTGGGCAAAGTGGGGTCCACAGGCCACATCTGGCCCTCTAGCTGTCCCATACTATGCTCTCCCCTGCCGCCAGCCTGATACCATCACTATTTGCATCCTCACAATGCAGACAGCGTTGAGTACATTGGTGGAGCACTGTGCCGCTGACTGCATCTTTCACCAATTAGTGAAAGGCACAGCAGACATGATGATGTCACAGCATCCCGTTTGATGTGCGGAGCATCAGTGTACCAGAGGCTGGAGCAGAGCACAAAGGGAACAAGAGCAAGGTGAGTATTTTTTATTTTTTTTTCATGTGTATGGGATGTTTGCATGTATGTAGTGTGTGTGGAGGTTCATAAGGTATATAGCTCATGCTGTATATAGGAGGCTTTGAGGGAACTATTGCTGTATATAGGATCATATGTGTGGGCTCATACTCAGACCAGTACACCACTGCGCAACCAGCTCTGTCCTCACCTATTGTTCCTTCACCCATCCCCTGTAGACTGTGAGCCCTCGCGGGCAGGGTCCTCTCTCCTCCTGTACCTGTGACGCCCTGGACTAGCCAGGTAGTCACAGGTAGACCCCCTGCACAAACACTAGCCCCTAAAACGGTGTAACCAGCCAACCTAGAAACCCTGAGTCACCCCTCTCAGGTCTTGACGTTCACACCAGGGAGGCGGAGCCAGGTGGTTGGCCACGCCATCCGAGGAGTTCGGATAGCATGAGGTGGGAAAAACACAAACAGTTCAGTTAGGGAGTAGAGGAGAGTAGGAGCACTGTGTCAACGTCTGTCGGGGATCTGGGTAGGTGCCCAGATACCTTGTGACCAGGAGGCAGACGGTGGTTGCCGTCTGCAGAAGTCGGGAAGACGGCTGGTGGAACCGTAAGGGACCGGGACAGGGTAGAGGCCCGCCGGTACTGAACCGGGGAGCCAACTGGAAACTGGAGCACCAAGAGTGGTACTCAGACCCAGAACGAGATCCAGAAGCCACTGGACCACGTCGAATTCACTGATTGAGGTCTGGACCTTAGGTCCTTTCCCATCCCAAGACCTGAAAGACGGCAACAACCCACCGAGGGGGATACAAACCCACCGCACAGGCAGAGAGATCCCACGGGCCAGCGTCTGTGGGCAAACGGATTCCCCGACACACATAAAGCTGGGGAGCGGACTGCCGTTGCTGAAGCATAGGCAGTCAAGTTCTACCACAGAGGTGCAGGAGAAAGGCGGGAACCACCAACCTGAGAAAGGGGCAAAGCGCAGCCGGCTGCGGGCACCGACCACCATCCTTTTTGGTTTACCAGAGACTCCGGTGTATCTGACATAGTGAGTACAACAGTGCCCTCGGGCCGCGCACCGCAGCACACCGTCTTGCCCGCACCTCACAACCACCGGGCCGTGGGACCATCACCCCCTGTCCACGGAGGGGTCAACACCAGGCTGCATAACACCGTCCCCGGTAGAGTTGAGCGCGCTTCGTGGTTCGTGGTTCTCCAGTTCGCGGTTCGAGTGATTTTGGGGGCTGTTCTAGATCGAACTAGAACTCAAGCTTTTTGCTAAAAGCTCGATAGTTCTAGTTACGTTCGAGAACGGTTCTAGCAGAAAAAAGCCAAGCTAATTACTAGCTGGCTTTTCGCTGTAATAGTGTAAGTCACTCTGTGACTCACACTGTTATGAAATTTCAGCATATAGTGTGCGGGGACTGCGCATTCAGATCACTGCTGCTGGGATAATGGCGATCGCCATTTCTTTTTTATTTCCATGTCTTCCTTCCCTAAGCGCGCATGTAGTGGGGCTGGCTAGCATGTCAGCCAATCCCAGACACACACACAGCTAAGTGGACTTTTAGCCAGAGAAGCAACGGCATGTGTGATAGGATGTCAATGTCACATGTCACTGCATTATCAACATGGGCATCTGCCCGTCTGGACGCCATTATCTGCCTTCTGCGTCTGGGTGTCAGTCACCGCAGGTGCAGCTCCTGTCTCCAATGCTGCTGTGTACGCTCTACACACAGCGCTATACAGAATAGGGATAGAAGTTTCTTTCAGCCCTTGTAAGGGCTAATAACAGCAGGCTCAGAGCCATAGGTGACAGGTCCATGGAAAGAGGTTTTAACAGCTACAGATAAGCTGTGTAGCTAAGGTCAGGGAGTTCCTTGCTGCATTTCACCATTAGGAGGGATAGAAAGTGAGGCTTCCTTTCCGCTACACTGACCCACAACCCGGCCACTGTACCCTCCTGCCCTTTGCACACTCAAGCTTGTTTTTACTAAGCCATTATACTAGCAAACACTGAGGAAACCTAGTGGCATCCTAAAAGTGGCTGTTGGACTTCATTATTGTCCCACTGGTGCAAAGATATTTGCAGCACCTCTGCATTGCACACTCAAGCTCATTTTTACTAAGCCATTATACTAGCAAACACTGAGGAAACTTAGTGGCATCCTAAAAGTGGCTCTTGGACTTCATTATTGTCCCACTGGTGCACAGCTATTTGCAGCACCACTGCATTGCACACTCAAACTCATTTTTACTAAGCTATTATACTAGCAAACACTGAGGAAACTTAGTGGCATCTTAAAAGTGGCTGTTGGACTTCATTATTGTCCCACTGGTGCAAAGATATTTGCGGCACCTCTGCATTGCACACTGAAACTCATTTTTACTAAGGCATTATACTAGCAAACACTGAGGAAACTTAGTGGCATCCTAAAAGTGGCTGTTGGACTTCATTATTGTCCCACTGGTGCAAAGATATTTGCAGCACCTCTGCATTGCACACTCAAGCTCATTGTTACTAAGCCATTCTAATAGCAAACTGTGCTGCCAGTTTAAGGGACGTAGTTGCATTGTCAGGGATAGTTATTGTTGGTTATTCTGCTGTCAATAAAGCTAGACCACCACTGCAATCTATACCACCTCTCAAATTTTATACCACATTTTAAGTGCACAATCTTGTCGCAATCAAAATGAGTGGCAAAATGACAGATGCTGGTGGAAAGGGGAACAGGCGTGTTGGAAAAGGAAAAAAAGGGTTTGTCCGTGGGGAAGGTGGCAAAGCTCCATTAACATCTGCTGAAGATAGACCATCTTCCAGCAAAAGTAAGATGTCTACTACTTACCGTGGACAATCCGATGTGCTCCCTTTTTTACGGACACGAACAACTGGAACAAAGGTAGATGATGGCCAAAAAAAGAAAATGCTTGAATGGATCTCAAGTGGTCCAACAAGTGCCCTATCCACCACCTCAACTACCGCATCCAAAAAAGACCAGTCTTCTGAGTTGTCATCCCAATCACACTTGCTTTCTCCCAGCTCTCAAGTCTCCATCCGCCCTGCACAGTATGGTGGAACAGAGATGGCTGAGTCTGCAGAGCTGTTCAGTCACACTGTAGCCTGGGAATCAGAGGTCTGCTCCCAGCTACAGTGAGTACAGACCAGGAAATGGTCTGCAGTGATGTCCAGAACCTTTGTGACTCAGATTCAGGCCGTGATGACCAAGTTCATGAGCATAATGTTGACCCTTATTCACATACTGAATCACCTGTTGTAATAGACAATGAGGAACATACTGATGATGATGAGACGCAGATACCAGATTGGGATGACAACTTAAATATTCGTTCAGGTCAGGAAGAGGTTCGGTCTGAGGGGGAGGGGAGTGCAAACACAACGCTTGATGAGGAACTTCTAGATCCCACCTACTGTCAACCCACAGTCAGGCACTCGAGGAGGTCAACAGATACGGTGGAGCAGGATGCTACTGACGACGAAGTTACCTTGCGCCTTCCTGGACAGAGGAGGAGTACTGGTAGCACGTCTACAACTGCATCCTCAGCTACCACTCTGCCTCTGAGCATTAGTCGGGGTGGCTCAGCAGGTCGCATGCCCTCTAAGCCTTGCCTAGCCTGGTCCTTTTTTGACATAAAAAAATCATGTGATATGTAAAATTTGTCATGATTCGGTTAGTAGAGGGCAAAACCTCAGCAGTTTGACAACTTCTTCCATGAATCGTCACATGAAGAAATATCATATGTCCCAGTGGGAAGCTCACCGTGCTGCAATGCGGCCTAGCGGATTGGACCATCCACCGCCTGCCCCTTCCAGTGCATCCGCGTGCTCTTCCTCTTCTAGGACTGTGGGGACAGCTGTCACACCTGGTTTTCCACGCACAACTTCCACCAGTGTAACCGCAACAGGCAGTTTGCTTGGTAGGTCGTCAGTTGGTTTGGAAGGGGAAACAAGTGCGTGTGTACAGCTCTCTCAGACGTCGATAGCATCAACGTTGGATAAAGGCAACATCATGTCTACGCCTGCACTTTCCTCACAAACCTGCATTTTTTCAGGGACACCCTACTCACCACTGTCTACACACAGCAGCCAGATCTCTGTCCCTCAGATGTGGACAAATAAAAGGCCATTTCCTGCGACCCATGACAAAGCTAAGAGGTTGACTTTATCCCTCTGTAAGCTCTTGGCTACCGAAATGCTGCCTTTCCGCCTGGTGGACACACAAGATTTTAGAGACCTTATGTCTGTCGCTGTGCCCCAGTACCAGATGCCCAGTCGCCACTACTTCTCTAAGAAAGGTGTGCCCGCGCTACACCAGCATATCGCACACAATATCACCGCTTCCTTGAGAAACTCTATGTGTGAACGGGTGCATTTCACCACTGATACTTGAACCAGTAAGCATGGACATGGACGTTACATGTTCCTGACTGGGCACTGGGTAACTATGGTGATAGATGGTGAAGGGTCTGCTGCACAAGTCTTGCTGTCCCCATGACTTGTGTGTCAATCCTCTGTCTGTCCAAGTTCCTCCACTGCTTCTGCCTCCTCCACCTCGTCTGGGTCCTCCACCTCCGCCCCAAGCCTGCCTGGTCAGGCCACCAGCGTTCTAACTGCGCAGAAGGAATCACGCACCCCTCCTTACTATACTGACAGCAGAGCGCAACGGCATCAGGCGGTCTTTAGCTTGAAATGTCTTGGAAATAAGAGTCACACAGCGGCTGAGTTGTGGGCAGCTCTGGAGTCTGAGTTTGGTAAATGGTTGTCTCCACTCAACCTGCAGCCTGGTAAGGCCGTGTGTGACAATGCTGCAAACCTGGGTGCGGCCCTTCGCCTGGGCAAGGTGACACACGTGCCTTGTATGTCTCACGTGTTGAACCTTGTTGTCCAGCAATTTTTAACACACTATCCCGGCCTAGATGGCCTTCTGAACAGGGCACGAAAACTGTCTGCTCACTTCCGCCGTTCAACCACGGCAGCTAAGCGACTTGCATAACTCCAGAAGTCTTTCGGCCTGCCGGTTCATCGCCTGAAATGCGATGTGCCGACATGCTGGAATTTGACTCTCCACATGTTACAGCGACTGTCACCGTCGAGCCCTAGTGCAATACATCATGACGTATAGCCTGGGCCAACGAGATGCAGAGGTGGGCCAGATCACCCTGATGGAGTGGTCTCAGATCAAGGACCTATGCACCCTTCTGCACAGTTTCGACATGGCGACGAATATGTTTAGCGCTGACAATGCCATTATCAGCATGACAATTCCAGTCATTTACATGCTGGAGCACACGCTAAACACTATTCGGAGTCAGGGGGTGGGACAACAGGAAGGGGAGGAACTACAGGAGGATTCATATGCGCAAGAGACAACAACATCACCAAGGTCCAGATGTTCATCATCACCAAGGCGGCAGGCATGGGACCATGGGGGACAGGGATCAACAAGGGCGCATGGTAGCAGGCGAAATGTTGAGGAAGGTGCAGGAGAACATGAAGAAATGGAGGACGAACTGTTCATGGACATGGAAGACTCAGCGGATGAGGGAGACCTTGGTCAAATTTCAGTTGAAAGAGGTTGGGGGGAGATGTCAGAGGAAGAAAGAACGGTTAGCACCTCTATGCCACAAACACAGCGTGAAGTTGGTCCGCATGGCTGCACAAGACACATGAGCGCCTTCTTGCTGCACTACCTCCAACATGACCCTCGTATTGTCAAAATTAGAAGTGATGATGAGTACTGGCTTGCCACACTATTAGATCCCCGGTACAAGTCCAAATTTTGTGACATAATTCCAGCCATAGAAAGGGACGCACGTATGCAGGAGTATCAGCAGAAGCTGTTGCTCGATCTTAGCTCGGCTTTTCCACCAAACAACCGTGGTGCAGGGAGTGAATCTCCCAGTTGTAACTTGACAAACATGGGACGGTCTCGTCATCTTCAACAGTCTACCCGTTTCAGCAGCACCGTATCTGGTGCTGGCAACAGCAATTTTATTGAATCTTTTTTTAATTTTTTTAGACCATCCTTTGCAAGGCCACCAGAGACAACAAGTCTGACACATAGTCAACGGCTGGAGAGGATGATACAGGAGTATCTTTAAATGAACATCGATGCCATGACTTTGCAAATGGAGCCTTGCTCATTTTGGGCTTCAAATCTTGAAAAATGGCCAGAGCTCTCCACTTACGCCTTGGAGATTTTGTCGTGTCCAGCTGCCAGCATTGTCTCTGAACGTGTCTTCAGTGCTGCTGGGTGTGTGCTGACAGATAAGCGCACGCGTCGGTCCAGTGACAATTTGGACAGACTAACATTCATCAAAATGAACAAGTCATGGATCCACAAGGAATTTACTACCCCTGTGTCATCCTGGGGAGAATAAATGCTTGTGGATTTGGCATGTGCTTGATGCAAATCCTGTTTGCAACTAGGGCACAAGTGCTGCCACTGATGGGGTGTCTGTGTGGCCTAATTTTTGGAAAAAAG
Source organism: Anomaloglossus baeobatrachus (assembly GCF_048569485.1). Classification (NCBI taxonomy): domain Eukaryota; kingdom Metazoa; phylum Chordata; class Amphibia; order Anura; family Aromobatidae; genus Anomaloglossus; species Anomaloglossus baeobatrachus. Next base: position 482,878,701 of record NC_134354.1, on the reverse strand, counting down.
GGAGACTCCGCTTGGAGTAACCCTTGCTTGCTGTGTTTTTTAAAAGGAGCCAAGATGAACAATTCATGGTTCAGCAAAGACTTTGCTACCTACCCTGGTGTCATCCTGGGGACGGTTAAGTATGGCGTATTTTTGAATGTGCTTGATGCAAATTTAGCTGTGAAGTGTACAACTGGGGCACAAGTGCTGCCACTGAAGGGGTGGGTGTCTCTGTGGCCCAATTTTTGGAAAAAAGGGAGACTCCGCTTGGAGTCACCTTGCGGTGTTTTACATGATTTTAGAAGGGCATGCCATGCCTATATCTGTGTCTCATCCTCTTTTCCTTGTAACACTGTTTTGTTTAAGCATGAGAATTTGTTCTTGTCACTTTCCCATGTGTTTGTGTTGTGTTGTGAGTTGTTTGTCACCTTTTGGAGACCTTTGAGGGTGTTTTCTTGGTGTTTTTATGTGTTTGTGATTGCCTCCCATTGTTTCCTATGCGGTTCGAGCGGTTCGCCGAACCGAACTCAAACGAGACATCCGTTCGGCGAACCGAACTCGAGCCGAACCACGACCGGTTCGCTCATCTCTAGTCCCCGGGAGCCTAGTTAATGGCAGCGGTGGTGTCCACATTCACCACAACTCGTGGGTGGCGTCACGAACTTACATCCCTAAATGCCACGGCCTCGGCCGTGAACCTTCCCCACCAAAATCACTACACGTAGCGCCAGCTTCCCTTCAGAGCGATGTGACCCCTGGGTCCGGGAGGAGCTCGAGCCACCCACCAACGATCACGGATCTGAGCGACTCGGCAGCCGGTCGAGCCCCGGGGCGGTACACACCAGCCTGTTTTTGTAATGTTCATGGTTGTTGTACTTGTTTTTTATTTATACCATTTTCACTTGTAAAGCGCCATGGAATAAATGGCGCTATAATAATAAAGAATAATAATATGTAAGTTATGGGGGCTCATAATGTGTTTAGGAAGCTGTGTGAGGGTTCATGCCATATTTAGGAGGCTATGTGAGGGCTCATACTGTATATAAATTTGATGTGTGAGGGCTCATACTGTATATAGGGGCTATGTGGGGACTCATACTGTATATACTGGCAGAATGAAGGCTCATACGGTATATAGGGGCTGTGTGAGGGTTCATCATGTATGTAAAGAGCTGTAAGTGAGAGCTGATGCTATATAGAGGTGGGCTGTGTGGGGGCTCACCCTTTAGGTAAGGTCTTTGTCTGGGCTCAAACTGTATGAAGGGGGCTGTGTTAGGGCTCATACTGTATAAAGGAGGGCTGTGTGTGGGCTCATATGGAATATAGGGGCAAAGTGAGGGATCCTCATGTATGTAGGGAGCTATGTGAGGGCTCATATTGTATATAGGGAGTGTCAGCATACTTACTTCTGTTCAATATTAAGTAATACAATTAATATTACTATAAAATAATAATTATAATTAATATGTTAGTATTAATATTGAGAAGAAATAATTTGAGCCTATTGGTTGGGCCCTCCACACTAGTCACAGTCTCCCATGTGGCCCCTAAGGAAAATTAATTGCTCACCCCTGATATAATGAATATTTATTTACATTTTATCTATTTAACTTCTATCTATATTTCTCATGCTCTGTCTTATTTTGGTAATAACAGCTTTATGCTTTGTTAAATATTACTGTTTGTACAAAATCAGTTTATTAGTTTGCATGAGATATAAAGAACAAAAAAAATCCTTTATCTTGCATAGTGTATCTCAACACTTTGTCAGATCTGACGAAAGACTGGCTGAAGTCTGTAAATTTGGAAAGTCTGTTTTTGTAATTAATTTTGCTCTTGTCCAAGAAAAGAAAAGTTCATGACCTTTACTTAATTAAAAAAAAATATCAAAGGAACCATAGACTCTCTATTAATACTTCTATATTTAAATCATCAGCAGATTGGTACACAGATATGCCGAGAACATGCTGCTAATGTTGCTGTGATGGCATTTAGTGCTGGGTTCATCATTTTAAGCATATCCTTATTATATACTGCAACAAACCATTCAGATCCAGAAATAATGATTTTGCTATACACAGGTCTTCAGACTGACCTATGTGAACTATGTGTATACGTGAATATGACAAAGACTTATGATTTACAACTTGAAATAATAAGAGTATATTAATTCTACAAAAAGTAGAGATATGATTTTGCTAAGGATGACCGGACTCATGAATGTTCTGGTTCTCCGGGTTCGGCCGGAATTTAGTTAAAAGGTTGGTTCAGGACCCAGACTTGACCCAAACTTTACCCCAAATCAAACATAAGTCAATGGTCAATGTCATAATAATCAAAATTTCTGTATTAAGATCACCATTAGATTTCAATAAGTATCAAAAAAACCTTCAGATAAAAATCCGTGAGGATTGAATAAATAAAGGAAATGATGATGTAAATAACGTTAAAATTAATATTTTTATTCAATAAATAAAATAAATATTCTTAACAAGTCCATATAAATATATATATATATATATATATATATATATATATATATATATATAAATATAAGGCAGGAAAAATTCCCATAAATTATAGCATAATATATAAGTCAATGGTCATCTGAACTCTGGAGCTCAAAAATTGCTGTAAAATGGTTGTAGTAAGGGCTGGGGGGCCTGCAAAAGGAAGCAAAAGGTGATAAGAGCAGGACAATTGACCTGCAAACAAATGTGGAGAATAAATTGATTAGTTTAAAAAATGTGTTTTCAAGTAACCCCTACTTGAATACACCCTCATTAAAAATTCTGCAAAAAAAAAGGCAAAAATGCAATGTCTGAACATAGCCTTAATAGCTGGCTAGCTAGAATTCTTATAGGCATCTAATATACTAACCCTTCTCCAGAAGCTCACCCTACACTAAATGCAGCTAAGAGCATTATTATTAGACAGTAGGATAGATTTTTTTAGGTAGCACCAGCAAGGTCTTTAAAGCTAGAACTCCTTCCTACAGGCCTCTTATACACTATTATTATTATTATTATTATTATTATTATTATTTATTTATAGAGCACCATTAATTCCATGGTGCTGTACATGAGAAGGGGGGTTACATACAAAATACGTATACAAGTTACAGTAGACAGACTAGTACAGAGGGAAGAGGGCCCTACCCTTGCGGGCTTACATTCTATAGGATTATGGGGAGGAGACAATAGGTGGGGTGTAGGTCAGGCGGCGGCTCCGCACGGTAGTCGGGCGGCAGCTCCGCACGGTGGTCGGGCGGCAGCTCCGCACGGTGGTCGGGCGGCAGCTCCGCACGGTGGTCGGGCGGCAGCTCCGCACGGTGGTCGGGCGGCAGCTCCGCACGGTGGTCGGGCGGCAGCTCCGCACGGTGGTCGGGCGGCAGCTCCGCACGGTGGTCGGGCGGCAGCTCCGCACGGTGGTCGGGCGGCAGCGAGTTCATTGTAGATTGTAGGCATTTCTGAACAGGTGCGTTTTCAGGTTCCGTTTGAAGTTTGCAAGGGTAGGGGATAGTCTGACGTGTTGAGGCAGCGAGTTCCAGGAGACTGGGGATGCTCGGGAGAAGTCTTGGAGTCGGTTGCGTGAGGAGCGAATGAGAGCGGAGGAGAGGAGGAGATCTTGGGAGGACCGGAGGTGACGTGTTGGAGTGTAGTGGGAGAGTAGTTCGGAGATGTACGGAGGGGAAAGATTATGCACAGCTTTGTAGGTCAGTGTTAGAAGTTTGAATTGGATACGGTGGAGGATTGGAAGCCAGTGGAGGGACATGCAGAGGGGAGAAGCGGGGTGGTATTGAGGAGAGAGGTGGATAAGTCGGGCAGCAGAGTTAAGGATGGACTGGAGAGGGGTGAGCGTGTTGGCAGGGAGGCCACAGAGGAGGATGTTACAGTAGTCGAGGCGGGGGATTATGAGGGCATGCACTAGCATTTTAGTAGATTGCAAATTGAGGAAAGGGCGGATTCTGGAAATATTTTTGAGTTGAAGACGGCAGGAGGTGGTGAGGGATTGGATGTGTGGTAACACTATCACTTCTCTATTAGCTGACCCTACAGTAAATACAGCTAAGAGCAGTATTGTTAGTTAACAGAATAGATTTTATATTATAATACATATAATATAATATATAAAGCTAAGTGTATGTAGGTATGTGTGTATGTATGTATGTCCGCTAAAGGAATCCGCACCGTCGCATTTACTATCACGAAATTTTGCACAGACACCCCATGTAACTCAGGGAACGTCATAGACTATGTTTGGGCGGGAAAATTTAACCCCACGCTTTACAGTTATTCTCCAAAAAACATGCCTCCATTAAACTGAATGGAGCTGGGAGCTATAGGCTATTAATAGCAGCTGTCAGTGTTTGCTATAGGAACAAAATAAACTGTTAGTATAAGAAGCTTATGTGTGAGGGAATATGATGTCGGTGGGGGGACGGATAGAGAGAGACAGAGACAGACACAGACACAAACAGAGACAGTCAGTGAAAGAAACAGAGAGATAGAGACAGACGGGTAAAGAGACAGACGGGCAAAAAGACAGACCTGGAAAGAGACAGAAGGTGAAAGAGACAGACGGCCAAAGAGACAGCCGGGCAAAGAGACAGCCCTGGAAAGAGACAGCTGGGCAAAGAGACAGCCGGGCAAAGAGACAGCTGAGCAAAGAGACAGCTGGGCAAGAGACAGACAGGGAAAGAGACAGACGGGGAAAGAGACAGATGGGCAAAGAGACAGACGGGCAAAGAGACAGCCCTGGAAAGAGACAGAACAACAAAGAGACAGACAGGCAAAAAGACAGACGGGCAAAAAGACAAACGGGGAAAGAGAGAGACGGGGAAAGAGAGAGACAGAAAGACACACACATAGAGACAGACACAGAGATAGAGAGAGACCGACAGACACAGAGATGGAGACAGACTGATACAAATACAGACAGAGAGATAGAAACAGACAGACAGAGACATAGACACAGACAGACAAGGAAAGAGACAGACAGTCAGCGACACACAGACGGAGACTGGGAGAGAGACAGAGAGACAGTTACTATCCCAGGCAACGCCCGGCTACTACAGCTAGTATATAATATAATAGATATTATTATAATAGAATACATTTTTTAGAAAGCAAAAACAAGGTCTGTGAGGCTAAAATTCCTGCCTTCAAGCCTCTAATACACTAATCCTTCTCCAGAAGCTCATCCTTCACTAAATGCAGCTAAGAGTGGTATTATAAGATAATAGAATAGATAATAATTCTGTACTTGCTGGTCACCATGGGGTTAAAGGATCTTTTGATCTCATATTGCATCGCTTTTGTTTGGTGGCCAAAAATTCGGTGGGATGTGGTAGCCTATGTGTCTGCCTGTGCCACCTTTGCATGCTCTAAGGCATCTAACTCTCATCCTTCTGGATGTTTGCAGCCTTTAAGTGTTCCTAGTCAACCTTTGACAGACATTTATGTAGATTTTATAATGGATTTACCCGTCGCTGGTAATATGGTTATTTTGGTGATTGTTGATAGGTTTTCTAAAATTACATATTTTATCACCTAGCCATTCCTTACCTAATGCCAAGACTTTAGCTCAGGTCTTAAGACCCCATTACATGCTATGATTTATCTGACGATATGTCGTCAGGGTCACGGTTTTCATGACTCACTTCCGTCGTCGTTAGCATCGTCGTTGCGTGTGACACCTACGAGCGACTCATAACGATCTTAAAAGTTGCGAAACACGTTGATCGTTGACACGTCGTTCAGTTTTAAAATATTGTTTGTCATTTGTAACGCAGCAGACATATTGCTACGTTTGACACCCTGCCAACGATGAACAACATCGTTAGTGCGTTCATCATCAGCGACGTGGGCGTGTCGTTACGAGCAATGCTACACGCCTCCTCCGCGTGGACCCAACTGCGCTTTGATTTGGCAGCCATGGTTGATGCTACGGACAATTATTTACCTCTGTTGTTGCCGGAATCGTTGGGAGGAATGCTGTGTGACGGTGTCCACACAACCGCCTTGGTCAAACAATATATCGCTGGCCGATGTAGCGTCGTTTGTGAGATGGGTATGTGTGACCGCTACAAAATGACCTATGAATGATCACGGCAAATCATAGCAACAATCTGGGCGTGTCACATCACTAACCAGATCGCTAGCAATATCGTTGTGTGTAAAGCGGGCTTTAGTTTGTGAAGTTGTTAAACTTCACTGAGTTCTCTCAATATTGTCACGGCTAGAGGAACTCAGTTCATTGCCAAATTTTGGAGAATGTTTTGTTCTCAATTAGGGATTAAGCTATCTCATTCTTCAAAGTTTCACCCACAGCCTAATGGACAGACAAAATGTGTAAATCTGAATTTGGAACAGTATTTATGTGTTGAATCTGACTATCAGGAACATTGGTCCTCTTTCCTTACTCTTGCCGAATTTGCCATTAATAATAGTCATCATGAATCCAGTGGGGTATTACCTTTTTTTTTATGTCTATGTTCGATATCCCCAGTTCAGTATGTTTTAGGAATGGTATTCATCAGGGGTACCTAGGAAGGATCTATTTGTCTCATCATTATTGTCTACATGGGAGGAGGTTCAGCAACATTTGCTTGACATGGGTTCTAGATATAAACATGCGGCTAACTGTAGACGTGTGCATGGTCTGGATGTGTGTGTGGGTGATCTGGTGTGGTTATCTACCAAGAAAATTAAATTCAAAATACTTTAGTTGAAGTTAGGACCCTGGTTTATTGGTCCATATAAAATTACTAATTAATTAATTAATCATTAGTCATTAATCCTGTAGCTGTCCATCTGGCACTACCACCATTATTTAAAACCCATAATGTATTTCACAGGTCTCTGTTAAAAAAAAATAATTGGTTCTGGAAACTCTCTTCTCTTAATTCTGCATCTGGTTCTAGTCTAAGGATTATCAGAGTGTCAGATTTAACCCCTTCACGACTCTTGACGGATCTATCCGTCATGGAGCATGTGACGTTAAGCCCCGCCCCCTGCCGCGGGCAAGTTGCGGCGATCCGCACACGTATCAGCTATTTTCAACAGCTGACATGTGTGCCTGCATGTTACGAGTGGAATCGCTTCCACTCGCAACATTTAACCCCTTACATCTCGCTGCCAAAGTCTGGCAGCCAGATGTATATGCGCGCGGCCATGATTTTCACTTACCGACGCCCCCACCGGAAGTCACGTGCGTGATCACGTGACTTTCGGTGGTTGCCATGGTAGCACAGGGTCATGTGATGATGCCTGTAGCTATGACGAGTCACTTTCTGTTTCACTCGGCCCGGAGCCGAATGAATCAGGAAGTGATCATATCTGCTGTTTACAGCTGTATAGCTGTGATAAGCAGATAGGGAAGAGCGATCGGATTGCTGATCGCTATAGCCCCCTAGGGGGACTAGTAAAATAAAAAAAAAAACTAAAGGTTCAAATCACCCCCCTTTCACCCCATTGAAAATTAAAAGGTTAAAAAATAAATAAATATACACATATTTGGTATCGCCGCGTTCAGAAATGCCCGATCTATCAAAATATAAAATCAATTAATCTGATTGGTAAACGTCGTAGGGGCAAAAAAAAATCCAAACGCCAAAATTACGTTTTTTGGTCGCCGCAAAATGCAATAACAGGCGATCAAAACGTAGCATCTGAGCAAAAATTGTACCATTAGAAAATGTGAGCTCGAGACGCAAAAAATAAGTCATCACTGAGCCATAGATCCCAAAAAATAAGAACGCTACGGGTTTCGGAAAATGGCGCAAAACGTACGCCACTTTTATTGGACAAGCTTGTGAATTTTGTTAACCCCTTAGATACAAGTAAACCTATACATGTTTGGTGTCTACAAACTCTCACCGACCTCAGGCATCACACCCACACATCAGTTTTACCATATAGTGAACATGGTGAATAAAACATCCCAAAAACTATTGTGCGATTACATTTTTTTTACAGTTTTTCCACACTTGGAATTTTTTTGCGGTTTTCCAGTACACTATATGGTAAAACTTATGGTTGCATTTAAAAACACAACTCGTCCCGCAAAAAACAAGTCCTCATATGGCAAGATTGACGGAAAAATAAAAAAGTTACGACTCTCGAAAGAAGGGGAGGAAAAAACAAAAACGCAAAAATGGAAAGTGCCCGGGGGCTGAAGGGGTTAAACATTAGTTTATTCCTGTTTTGTGCGCCGTTTGTTGGAGTATTTGGTTCATTGGCGGTGTTATAGTCCTGAGGAAAGGACTTGGGTAACAGCCTGTGATATCCATGCTGAGTGCCTGGTTACAAGTTTTCATTGCCTTAATCTGGAAAAAAATGGGTCCTGAGTGTCCAGAGGCCCCTCATAGAGGGAGGGGTACTGTCACAAAGATGTTTTTACAAAGTTCGCCAACTATCATGACAGGCTCAGGATCAGTGGAGTCTACAGATTTTGGCACTCTGCCTGCTAACTTTGTCTTTGATGAGTGCAGGCAGAGTTGGGCGCCAACCCACAGACTTGTAGTTCACATGAAGTCTTTCAAGATTTAAACTCTGCTGGGCTGCTTCTTATTCTCCATTAATCACATGCTGTAAGGAAGCCAGTCATTAGTGTTGAGCGAGTAGTTAACTATTCATATTTGCTATGCTGTTAGTGAGTACATTCCGCTATTTGCATATTCATTACAAGTAGCTGGCACAATGTAAGTCAATGGGAAATACTCGCTAAGTAGCGAGTAGCCCGAAAGCCATACTATTTGCTACTTGCATGAAAAGTATGGCTTTAGTGTTACTTGCGACTTAGCGAGTATTTCCCATTGACTTACATTGCACTCGCTACTCGAAATGAATATTCGAGTAGCGGACAGTACTCGCTAACAGCATAGCGAGTACAAATAGTTAACTACTCGCGCAACACTACCAGTGTAATGCCAGCTATAGCTTCTCTAAACTGGCAGGGTGGGGTGTTGTGATCCAGACTTACATGTGATTGTAGTGCATTATTGCTGTGAGCTGTTGTGATGATAACCCTTGTTGTCCTTTTATTGCTGCCTTCCTTTTGTGCTTTTCTCCTTAGTTTCTTACTGTTGGTTCTTGTGAGTTTCCAGTGTATATGACTTTTGTTTTTTCCCGGTCTGTCTTTATCTGTGTTGCCATCACATTCCTACGTTTTTCATAACTGAGGGGTTGACAGTTTGGTTTTGGTCAGGAGAATAGTAAGGCACAGGACTCCGGAATCGCCACCATTAGGGGCAATCCGATGGTTAGGGATAGCCTTGGGTTCCCTAGCTAGAGGGACAGCATTTGAGCCCCCTGTCCCTCGCTATCTTACATTGTGACATTAACTGACTTCTAGGGCACAGTCACACAGCTGTATAACTCATTCAAGGATCACATCGCGATGTTTGAACTGGACGACGGCTCTCTTGACCCCAGCATGACAGCTGCATAGAAATGTTTGCTATCCTGCTCGGGTCAGGAGAGCCACCAGCCAGACTGAGTGTTGTGATGCGATCCTTGGACGAATTAGCTGTGTGACTGCGCCCTTATTATTATTATTATTATTTTAATTTTTCCCCTTTAAGGTACTCTGTCAGCAGGACATTGAATAAAATGCTAACTTGATATCTGGGATCCAATGTCTTATTCGAGAGAAATCCATGTTGTTCTTGTATGTAAATGAGCTGTTCGAAGCCAAGGGCAGGACATAGATCTTCTCGAGAATAGCATCCCCTACAAAGATTTAAAGAAAAATAGAGGTCCTCAACCTCGACACGTCTGCTTCCCCACTAACTGCTTAACTGACATTTATTATTAATAGTATTATTACTTTTATTTTTGTATCTTAAGCTGCAAGTCCTGCATTTTTCCTTGTAAGCAGTGATAGGTCCAGTATATGTCACAGGTTGAGGGAGGCTGAAATCAGGGTGACTCCATTTAAAACATGTCTGCCTTTAAATTTTTGATGTTGAGAGATCAGGCAGATAAGGCCTTCTCCTCAAATGATCCCCACACATACCCTTTTTTTTCCCTGTGTCAATTGATTTTTTAAAAACCTATCCACAAGATATGCACAATAATTTTTTGCAGATTGCAGTCGCAGTCTTGTGTATCCTTACGTGTCCTGAATTGTGTGCATTAAAGATAAACACTTATGGAGCTTCTTATTACAATGTGTTGTTTTTGAGCCTAGTTCTGATTTATGCCTGCAATATACATACAACACATTCAGGTATTTGGCTGTACAATGTTCATCTAATTATGGTTCTTTCATAGGCTATTTGCTTTATATCAGATTTAAAGAACAGTAAAAGATCCTTTTATGTTTTTCTTTTGCATCTCACAATTGAAATTTAAGGATGAGATGAATAAAAACATTCCTGCTACATGGATTTATTAAAGCTATCTTTTCTGAAAGTCATTTTGTTAGTCTCTATGTGTAATCCTTGGTGTAAACTTCAGTGGCATAACTAAAAAAGAATGGGAAACATATATTACATAGGTCTGCAAGGATAAAATGTTTGAAAAGTAAGAGGTGATGTTTATATACTTTTGATCTCTGAACTCAGTAAAAATATTGAAAAAAATCCATCACGTATAGTTTTTTCACTGACCCTGTAGACTTTTTCTTGCACCATACTTTGACCTCTTTGCGTGACCTTTGGTGGATGATTTTGCTGTCATTAGATTGGTTGCAAATGAATGGATGCTGTGCTGGGATTGGCTGCATGACCTGGCAAATGTCGCTCATCTGTGTTAGTTTGATCATCACAATCGAGGAATGCCGTGGGAATTGCTGGACTACATCGGAGATGGGAACTTTGCTTTGTAATAAATTGGTGAACGAGAGACTCTCTCTTGTCTTTATTTTTTTAATTCTCTCTCTTTATGTTTTTAGGTTGTGATTTGTGGACTATGTCAGAATCTTTGCACTACTTCATGGCATGGAATTTTCATGGCACACCAAAACACTGACATAGGCACATGCTATGGTGATGCTTCCATACACTGTTGTAAGTAATCTCCCTTTATATTTAACAACTATGACATGGTATTGGTGCACTTACTTTGTTATTTAATTCTCTGTAATCTGTGATATTGCATTAGTGTCTCTGCTTTGATATTTAACCCCTGGAATCCAGACTGCGGGTCATAATGGTAAAGGATGGTATGGATGCCGGGCCATGGGGCCTCCCCACTCCTTCGCCAGGCAGAGTCAGTGTGTGTAGGTCTTTGGGTGGGGTGGGTGACATTTACTATTTACTTCGGGTTGGTGTCCATCATCCTACAGCCGATCCCCATTGTAGACACAGTAGACAAACACGTGACACCGGAGTTCTCTGGGAAAATCAAAATTGAGCAGTTTATTTTTCTTTTTACCATTATGACAGACATGTCATCCCTCTTATGGATCTGCTGCTGTTTTCTCTAGGGTACTCACTCTTGGACTATCCCCGCTATCTCTTGGAACCAGTCCATAAGCTGCCGGGCACCTGTGCCTCCATTCCCTAACTCTTAAGCCTGCTTTACACAAGTCGATCTATCGTGCGATTGCACGAGCGATCGTACCCGCCCCCGTCGTTTTTGCGTCACCGGCAAATCGCTGCCTGTGGCGCACAAACTCGTTTAACTCCCGTCACATGTACTTACCTTCCGGATGACCTCGCTGTGGGCGACGAACGTCCACTTCCTGAAGTGGGAGGGACGTTCGGCGTCACAGCGACGTCACACGGCAGCCGGCTAATAGAAGCGGAGGGGCGGACATGAGTGGGATGTAAACATCCCGCATACCTGCTTCCTTCCACATAGGCGGCGGGTGCCGCGGGACGCAGGTAAGCTGTGTTCATTGTTCCCGTGGTATCACACGGAGCAACGTGTGATGCCACGGAAACGATGAACAACCAGCACCATTTTAATTAAACAATTTTATGAAACCTAGCGACGAGTACACGACTCACGATTTGTGAGCGATACTGCGTCACTAGGAGGTGTCACACGAGACGACATGCTGGATGTGCGTCACGAAAACCGTGACCCCGACGATGCATCGCACGATCGGTCGTCTCGTGTAAAGCCCAGATTATTCTCACCGCTGTCCTCACCGCTGTCCGATTCTGGGCCCCAAAGGCTGTCTAGTCGGAAGATTTACCTGGGCCCATCAAGGTAAGCCGTAGGCTCTGAAACTTTAGAAGGTTACCTCAGGGTTCACTGACCGGCCCTTTCTCCATGCTACTTCTTTAGTCCTTGAACCCTTCTGCAGAACTAACTCCACTCAAGGCCCGTCTCTCTAACCAGCTCACTGGACATCTGTCACTTCTCCTCCTATCTTACCTAATATCTAAGTAAGTAACTTTACCACATACATTAACAGCATTCTTGGTACCTGAAACACATTAATTCTACAACACAGACAATTAGCATAAAACAGTAGGGGGGTGCACTATACTATGTACACTGTGATCTAATTTGACAGTATAGATTATATTGCACTTGCACCTTATGGATTCTTTTTATAAAATGGATTAAACTGTGTGCATTTTTTTTGCAGCTAGTAATGCCTTTAAATCTCCTTTGGGCTTCTATTCATCTGATCAGCACTTGTTTTTTTTTACTGATATGGATCATGGTACCTAATAAAATGTTTTATGAGCACTATAATGCAACTTATGTTAGGCATTACATTGGCTTCTATTTAAAGGTACTTATTCATTTTTTTCTTTTTATCTCGCTCTTTATATATGTGTAAATAAAGTGGGGAAAAAATTATTTGATACACTGCTGATTTTGCAAATTTTCCCACCTACAAAAAATGGGAAGATCTGTAATTTCTACTGAAGGTACACTTCAACTGTGTCAGACAGAATTCCCCAAAAAATCCAGAAAATAACATTGTATGATTTGTAAATAATGAATTTGCATTTTATTGCATCAAATAAACATTTGATACAATAGTGATAGTATTAGTTTGCAATTACAAAGGTCAGACGTTTATTATAGTTCTTGATCAAGCTTGCACACACTGCAGCAGTAATTTTGGCCTACTTCTCCAAACAGCCCTTCTCCAGATTTTTCAGATTTCAGGGCTGTCGCTGGGCAACATTGAGTTTGAGCTCCCTGCAAAGATTTGCTATTAGGTTCAGGTCTGAAGACTGGCTAGGCCTCTCCAGGACCTTGAAATGCTTCTTACGGAGCCACTCCTTAGTTGCCCTGGCTGTGTGTTTCTGGTCACTGACATACTCAGCCACGACCAATATTCAATGCTCTTACTGAGGGAAAGAGGTTGTGGGCCAAAATCTCAGGATACAGGATGCCATCTATCCTCCCTTCAATATGGTGCAATCGTCTTGTCCCCTTTGCATACAAACATGCCAAAGTATGAAGTTTCTACACATGCTTCTCGGTTGGGACAGTGTTCTTGGGGTTGTACTCACCCTTCTTCTTCCTCCAAAGACAGCGAGTGGAGTTTATACCAAAAAGTTCTATTTTCATCTCATCTAACCACATGACCTTTCCCATACCTCCTTCAGATCATCCAGATGATCATTGGAGAACTTCTAATGGGCCTGGACATGTGCTGGCATGAACAGGAGTGTGTTACTAATGGTAATCTTTACTGTGGTCCCAGCTCTCTTTAAGTCATTGACCAGGTTCTCCTGTGTAGCTCTGCTCTGATTCCTGACCTTTCTCAGAATCATCCTTACCCCACGAGGCAAGATCTTGCATGAAGCCCCAGACCGGGTAAGATTAAAAGTCATCTTGTGTTTCTTCCATTTTCTAATAATTACCCCAACAGTTGCCTTCTCACTAAGCTGCTTGCTTATTGTCCTGTGGCCCATCCCATCCATTTGAAGGTCTACAATTCTATCAGTGGTGTCCTTAGACAGCTCTTTGGTCTTGGCCATGGAGGAGAGGTTGGAGTGTGATTGATTGTGTGTAGTCAGGTGTCTTTTATACAAGGTAATGAGTTCAAACATTAACATGCATTTAATACAGGTAATGAGTGCAGAGTAGGAGGGCTTCTTAAAGAAAAAATAACAGGTCTGTGAGAGCCAGAATTCTTGCTGGTTGGTAGGTGGGTAGATGATCAAATGCTTTTTTTCATGCAATAAAATACAAATTAATTATTTAAAATCATACAATGTCATTTTCTGGATTTTTTTGGGGGGATGCTGTCTGTCACAGTTGGAGTGTACCTACGATAAAAATTACAGACCTCTACAATCTTTCTGGGTGGAGATATATATATATATATATATATAGTATATATATTGTGAGATGCCGAGGGGAGAAGTACTAGAGAACAGGTATGTTTCCCCTCGGTTCATTTCATATGCCTATATGTACTGACTGTGGAGCAGTAAGCCCATGCAAATGGGCTGGGAAAAGCTGGGAAAGTTATATCTGGCTCAGCAATAAGTTAGTTACTGAAGCCTGTATATTTCAGTGTAATTTTGGGCTCGGTTTTTCCTGGAGCAATCAGTGGGAATGGCAGTGGGACTGGTTGCTCCCTTCTCCACATTCAATCCAGGTTTTGATTCCTCACTGGATCAGCTGAAATAATCAGGAGGCATTCAGAACTAGGAGACTGCTGAGGAGAGCAGTCCAGGCTCATGGCTGCTGGCGCTGAGACTCCATACCTCTGCTTGCTGTGTTGAGGAACCGAAACAGTAAGAGAATACTGTTTTGTTTGTTACATAGGTTTATTTTGTAGTTAGCATTCTGTTGTTAGTTAGTGGCCAGACGGCCTTAGACATTTATTTTCCTGTTTTTGCATGTGTAACACTGAGAGATAAGTGTAGACAATAAACACGGCAGTGGCCGTATCTGTGTGGAACCTGCCAGTCTGCCGCTGTCATCTGTGAATCCATAGCCACTTGCTTAGACCAAAGCAAAGATCCCAGCTGAGCTATATTCCCTGTCTCACAATATATATACACACACACATAGTCAAAATTGTTGGTACTCATCGTTTACTGAAAAACTTGAATCTGACAAAAGTAATGATAAATAAAAAAAATCTATGAAAATAGGAACAAATGAAAGTAAGACATTGCTTTTCAACCATGCTTCCATAGATTTAAAAAAAAAAAAATAAAACTCATGAAATAGGTCTGGACAGAAATGATGGTAGCCTTAGCTTAATATTTTGTTGTACAACCTTTTGAGGCCATCACTGCAATCAAACGATTCCTGAAGTCAATGAGACTTCTACACCTCTTAACAGGTACTTTGGCCCACTCCTCAAGAGCAAATTGCTCCTGTTGTCTTGTGTTTGAAAGTTGCCTTTTCCAGACGGCATGTCAGCTCTTTCCAAAGATGCTCAATAGGATTTAGGTTAGGGCTCATAGAAGGCTAGTCCAATGTTTTCACATTCTTGGGTGTTTTTACCTGTGTGTTTTGGGTCATTATCCTGTTGCAAGACCCATAACCTGCGACTTAAACCAAGCTTTCTGACACTGGGCAGCACATTTCTCTCTGGAATCCTCTTGATATTTCATTGTACCTGCATAGATTCAAGACACTGTGCCAGATGCAGCAAAGCAGCCCCAGAACATAACCAAACCTCCACCATGTTTCACAGTAGGGACAGTGTTCTTTTCTTGATATGCTACATTTTTCCATCTGTGAACATAGAGCTGATGTGCCTTGCCAAAAAGTTAAATGTTTGTCTCATCTGTCCATAGGACATTCTCCCAGATGCTTTGTGGCTTGTCTACATGTATTTTGGCAAATTCCAGTCTGGCTTTTGTTATGATTTTTTTCAACAATGGTGTCCTCCTTGGTCGTCTCCCATGAAGTCCTCTTTGGCTCAAACAACAACAGATGGTGCGATCTGACACTGATTTTCCTTGAGCTTGAAGTTCACCTTTAACCTCTTTAGACGTTTTTCTGGACTCTTTAGTTATCATTCGTATTATCCGTTACTTTGATTTGTCATCAATATTCCTCCTGCGGCTACGTCCAGGGAGGTTGGCTACAGTCCCATGGATCTTAAATTTCTGAATAATATGTGCAACTGTAGTCACAGGAACATCAAGCTGCTTGGAGAATGTCTTATAACCTTTAACATGCTTGTCTATAATTTTTTTTCTAATCTCCTGAGACAACTCTTCCTTTGCTTCCTCTGGTCCATGTTGAGTGTGGTACACACCATGTCACCAAACAGCACAGTATCTGTATCCCTATATACAGGCCCACTGACTAATTACAAGATTGTAGACACCTGTGATGCTAATTAGTGGAGCAACAAAATAGAAGTGGTCCTGCACCACCGCGTATCACTCTGCAGTAACGCACGTGTGCTCGTGGAGGGCTGTAAATTACCGTGTCCTGAGTAGGGGTGCTCGTCTAAAGAAAAAGTCCAAGTGCAGATGAACTGGGGAGAAGAATGAAGGACCGCACTCCGTCCACTGTGCAGGAATATGATTTATTTAGCGGTGCAGGGTAAAAAGCCGGAGACGCACTGTGAGCTGGCTCCCAGGTAAAGGACATTAGTGGACACAACTAGATTTCTCATGTCACTTTTGTCACATTATTTTCAGGGGTACCATCATTTCTGTCCAGGCCTATTTCATCAATTTTATTGTTTTTCAAATTCTGTGGAAGCATGGTTGAAAAGTAATGTCTGACTTTCATTTGTTCATTTTCATAGATTTTTTATTTATTATTATTTTTATTTTTGTCAGATTCAAGTGATTTCTGAGATCATTGTGGGTTCTTCTTTCATTAAACGTGGGGTATATATATATATATATATATATATATATATATATATATATATACAGTTAGGTCCAGAAATATTTGGACAGTGACACAATTTTCGCGAGTTGGGCTCTGCATGCCACCACATTGGATTTGAAATGAAACCTCTACAACAGAATTCAAGTGCAGATTGTAACGTTTAATTTGAAGGTTTGAACAAAAATATGTGATAGAAATTGTAGGAATTGTACACATTTCTTTACAAACACTCCACGTTTTAGGAGGTCAAAAGTAATTGGACAAATAAACCAAACCCAAACAAAATATTTTTATTTTCAATATTTTGTTGCGAATCCTTTGGAGGCAATCACTGCCTTAAGTCTGGAAACCATGGACATCACCAAACGCTGGGTTTCCTCCTTCTTAATGCTTTGCCAGGCCTTTACAGCCGCAGCCTTCAGGTCTTGCTTGTTTGTGGGTCTTTCCGTCTTAAGTCTGGATTTGAGCAAGTGAAATGCATGCTCAATTGGGTTAAGATCTGGTGATTGACTTGGCCATTGCAGAATGTTCCACTTTTTTGCACTCATGAACTCCTGGGTAGCTTTGGCTGTATGCTTGGGGTCATTGTCCATCTGTACTATGAAGCGCCGTCCGATCAACTTTGCGGCATTTGGCTGAATCTGGGCTGAAAGTATATCCCGGTACACTTCAGAATTCATCCGGCTACTCTTGTCTGCTGTTATGTCATCAATAAACACAAGTGACCCAGTGCCATTGAAAGCCATGCATGCCCATGCCATCACGTTGCCTCCACCATGTTTTACAGAGGATGTGGTGTGCCTTGGATCATGTGCCGTTCCCTTTCTTCTCCAAACTTTTTTCTTCCCATCATTCTGGTACAGGTTGATCTTTATCTCATCTGTCCATAGAATACTTTTCCAGAACTGAGCTGGCTTCATGAGGTGTTTTTCAGCAAATTTAACTCTGGCCTGTCTATTTTTGGAATTGATGAATGGTTTGCATCTAGATGTGAACCCTTTGTATTTACTTTCATGGAGTCTTCTCTTTACTTTTGACTTAGAGACAGATACACCTACTTCACTGAGAGTGTTCTGGACTTCAGTTGATGTTGTGAACGGGTTCTTCTTCACCAAAGAAAGTATGCGGCGATCATCCACCACTGTTGTCATCCGTGGACGCCCATGCCTTTATGAGTTCCCAAGCTCACCAGTCAATTCCTTTTTTCTCAGAATGTACCCAACTGTTGATTTTGCTACTCCAAGCATGTCTGCTATCTCTCTGATGGATTTTTTCTTTTTTTTTAGCCTCAGGATGTTCTGCTTCACCTCAATTGAGAGTTCCTTAGACCGCATGTTGTCTGGTCACAGCAACAGCTTCCAAATGCAAAACCACACACCTGTAATCAACCCCAGATCTTTTAACTACTTCATTGATTACAGGTTAACGAGGGAGACGCCTTCAGAGTTAATTGCAGCCCTTAGAGTCCCTTGTCCAATTACTTTTGGTCCCTTGAAAAAGAGGAGGCTATGCATTACAGAGCTATGATTCCTAAACCCTTTCTCCGATTTGGATGTGAAAACTGTCATATTGCAGCTGGGAGTGTGCACTTTCAGCCCATATTATATATATATAATTGTATTTCTGAACATGTTTTTGTAAACAGCTAAAATAACAAAACTTGTGTCACTGTCCAAATATTTCTGGACCTAACTGTATATATATATATACACCGTATTTTTCGGACTATAAGATGCACCGGACTATAAGACACACCCTGGTTTTAGAGGAGGAAAATAGGAAAATAAAGCTTTAAGCAAAAAAATGTGGTCATGACACACTGTTATGGGGCGAGGATCTGCTGCTGACACTGATATGGGGGTAATGTCCCCAAATTCTCTACTAAGGTACCCCATCCTGGTAATGATCCTCCTGCCTTGTATATGATCCTGCTATAAACCCCCATCCTGCTCATATACCCCCATCCTGCTCATATACCCCTATCCTGCTCATATACCAGCATCCTGCTCATATTCCCTCATCCTGCTCATATACTCCCATCCTGTTCATATACCCCATCCTGTTCATATACCCCCATCCTATTGATATACCCCCCATCCATCCTGCTCATATTCCCCCATCCATCCTGCTCATATACTCCCATCCTGTTCATATACCCCCATCCTATTCATATACCCCCATCCTATTGATATACCCCCCATCCATCCTGCTCATATTCCCCCATCCATCCTGTTAATATACCCGCATCCTGTTCATATACACCCCATTCATCCTGCTCATATACTCCCATCCTGCTATATGCCCCCATCGTGCTCATATACCATCCTGGTATATGGCTTCTATCCTATAGCACCGAGAAAAAAAATAAACGTTTATACTCCCCTTTTCCTCACTCCCTGCAGCACCGATCATCTTTCTCTCTGCGCCGCTTACCTGTGTATGTGGAGCCGTTCCCCTGCAGCATCGCGATGTCTTCCTGTCTGTGCTGATCAGCTGATCAGCTGACTGGCACAGACAGGAAGACATCGCGTGCTGCAGGGGGACAGCTCCACACACGGGGACGGGTGAGTGTACTGATTCACTGCACCCCGCGCTGATGATGATATGCGGGGGCAGTGAATATAGCCGCACATGATCACTCCAGGCTGTAATTGCCAGGGGTGATCATGCGGACCGGCTCTTTACTATGTGCGCGTCCCCGCTCGTCCTCCCACCCACCTGTCAGCGCCGGCTTCTGCGCTGAGAGATGGGCGGGAGGATGGGTGTGCATATGTAATGAGCGGGCCCACGTGGTCACAGCAGGCTGCTACAGCCTGCTCGTGCCCCCGATGACCCGCTCCACCGCAGCACCCTAATTCCCGGCCGCAGCCCTATAGTCAGACCATAAGACGCACCCCCAACTGTCCCTCAACATTTGGGGGAAAAAAGTGCATCTTATGGTCCGAAAAATACGGTACGTACATACGAGTTATGTATAATATTTTGTATCCTGCTGTGTTTTAGAATTTGATCTGATACTTTTATTGTCACCTTACAGATCTCCGCACCTCATACATTAGGATAACTTTCATTCTCCATTTTGTTTATGTCCAGTGTCCTCCCTTCTTTTGGTATACAGTGGCATGCCAAAGTTTGGGCATCCTTAATAAAAAAAATTGTATTATTTTGAACAGTAAAGCAAGTTGAAGATGAAAAAGGCAGAAAGTTAAAGATGACACACTTTCTTTGTATTTTAGGCAAAAAAAAAAAATCTTTTAAATGTTAAAAATTACAAAAAGGTATATGGGCCACACCCTTTGAGATTTGTATGCTCAGATAACTTTGATCAAAGTTTCAGACCTTAATTAGACTGTTAGTCATGGCTTGCTCACTATCATCATTAGGAAGGGCCAGTTTATGCAAATTTCAAAGTTTTATAAAAACCCAGCATCCTCTAAACTTGTGCCAAAAAACAGCAGCCATGGGTTCTTCTAAGCAGCTGCCTAGCACTCTGAAAATTAAAATGGTGGAGGCCCACAAAGCAGGAGAAGGCTAAAAGAAAATAGCAAAGAGCTTTTCAAGTTGCCCTTTCCTCAGTTCCAAATGTAATTAAGAGATAGCATTTATCCTGAACAGTGGAGGTCTAGAAGGCCAAGGAAAATTTTTGGGATAGCTGATCATAGGACTGCTAGAGAGACAAATCAGAACCCCCTGCTGAAAGACCTTCAGGAAGATTTTGCAGACTCTGGAGTTGTGGTACATTATTTTACTTTTCAGAGACACTTGCACAAACATGGCCTTCATGCAAGTGTCATCAGAATAAAACCTCCCCTGCATCCTTATTATAAAACTCAGTCATAAGTATGCAAAATAACATCTAAACAAGCCTGATGCATTTTAGACAGATGAGGTTAAAATAGAACTTTTTGTCCACATTGGTAAAAAATATGCGTGGAGAAAAAAGGGCACAGAATTTCTGTAAATGAACATATCGCCAATCATTTAGTATGGAGGTAGGTCAATCATGCTTTGGGGTTGTGTTGCAGCCAATAGCACAGGGAACATTTCACGATTAAAGAGAAGAAAGGGTGCAATGAAATTTCAGCAATTTCTTGATGCAAACATAACACTATTTGTAAAAAAGCTAAAGTTGAAAAGAGGATGGTTGTCACGCTAGGTATGGGGAAGTACCATGTGTATGGTAACAGGGAAGAGAAACCCTGTGTTTAGGGTAGGGGGAGGTGTGACCCCTGAGCACACCTTCCACTTGCCCCTCGCTTCCCTAACCACCCTAGATAGGTTCGGCACCTGTGAGCCGAGTAGGATACCTAGCCCTGGCTGACCCTTAACTGGGCCCTAAGTAAGGAATTGATGGAATGAGCGCTTAGACAACCCCACTAAGCTCTAAAGAAGACACAGGGAGCAGAACAAATACCTTACTTCCAAGAAGACTCAGGGAGAAGAACAGAAACAAATAATGTTTCCTCAGATGAATACAAGCTGACTGTTTGCATCTATGGCCTGTATAACTCTATCACCAGCAAACACCAAGAGGAAATGTGGGTATTTAAGAACACATGGGAAACCTATGATGATTAACAGACAAAAGGTAAGGATATCAGCAGGGTCCTAAAAGGAAAGGGATAAACCCAAGCTAAGAAGATACATAGGATACAATTTACACCTGAGCAGGAAGACTAGAATGTCAGGGAGAAGATTCTGTACCCAAACACTGCGACCTTCTACTGCCGGACACCACAAGAATGTCTGTCAACTGTGACACACCCATGACAATAGCTTCTATAAATGCATAACGATCCTAAACACATGTCAAAACCCACAATAGACTACTTCAAAAGGTGCAAACTGATGGTTTTACAATGGCGCTGACAGTCCCCTGATCTGAACATCATTGAAAATCTGTGACTAGGCCTTAAAATAGCAGTGCATGCAAGACGAACCAGGAATCTCACAGAACTGGAAGACTTTTCCAAGGAAGAATGGATGAAAACCCCTCAACCAAGAATTGAAAGACTCTTGGCTGGCTATGTTAACAAGCTGTGATACTTGCCAAAGGGAGTGCTACTAGGTACTAACCATGCAGGGTGCCCAGTCTTTCGCAATCGCCCTTTTTCCTTTTTTTGTTAATTTAAAAATGTAAAAGATGTAAATATTTTTTTTGCCTAAAATACAAAAGAAATATCTCATCTCTAAATGTATGTGTTTTAGAAATCATATAATCTTCAACTTGCTTAATTGTTCACAATAACAGAAATTTTTACCAGGGGTGCCAAAACTTTTCCATGCCACTGTATATGCAACAATTTTCTGTTTATTAGCATGTATCTTTTTACTGCTTAGTTGCATTTTGACCTACCTGCCCTGTTCTTATTTTAAATAAATAAAGTATATGTAAATATGACTGGATCACAGTTTTTTTCTTGTTTTTTTTGCTATATTGCTCTTCACCGGGGTCTTTGCTACAAGGGGCAAGCAAGGATGGGGCACATTGCTACAAGGGGCAAGCAAGGATGGGGACATTACATTTTTATTAGTATCTATTTTTATTTTTTTAATTTACCCGTAGCTGCTGCATTTCCCACCCTAGGCTTATACTTGAGTCAATATGTTTTCCTAGTTTCTTGAGGTCTCGACTTATACTCGGGTCGGCTTATACTAGAGTATATATGGTAATTCATCTTTGCTTTTCCTCTTCATCCAACGCTGACCGCTATCACTTCTTCCAGCCAAGATTCATCGCTGCAGAACATAACACACAGACATCTATAACCAATTGCTCCTAAAACACATTGCCCAGTTTTATGCCGACTTCTACATTGTGCCAGATGAAGAAAAACCGTGACATAGAGCTGCCTTGCACAGTAACAGGACCTGCCTTTTGTTTCCTCCATGTTAAACAATATCCTCAAAACTAAAATATTACAGCAGTTATAATTTCACCTTATTGACCCCTACAGTAATTATGTCCCCCACTTGCCACCATAAAGCAATAATATATGTTCTTCATTCTGGCCTCATATAGTAATTATGTCACCCATCCTGACCTCTTCCTGTAATAAAGTCGCTGATCCTGTAATAATTTCCTTCATCCTTTCCCCACTTCTGTAATAATGTCCCCCAATCTTTAATAATTTCCCCCATTCTGGTCCTTTTTTTTTAAATAATGTACCAGGATGTGGGACATATATACCAGGATGTGCCCAGGATGGGGGACATATGTACCAGGTTGAGGTCATGTATACCAGGATACGCCCAGGATGGGGATCATATATACCAGGAGGAGTGACATGTATACTAGGATGAGCCACATATATACCAGCAAGGGCCAAATATATATCAATTTGGGGACATATATATCAGGTTGGGCCACATTTACAGTATATCAGGATGGATGACATATTCACCAGGCTGGAGAGATTAGTATAGAATTGGGGGACATTACCCCCATAGTATCAGCAGCAGATCCTCCCCATAACAGTGTGGCATGACCACATTTTTTTATTCATTTTTTCCCTTTTTTTCTCCTCTAAAACCTAGGTGTATGTTATGTTATCTTCATAGGCAGGCTAGCAATAGTTAATTCCTGCTGGTCTGCTTACTCCTTTGGTAACATGCTGTGGGGAGGCCTATCAGATGGTGCTGGTTAAAACCTTACACCTATGCCAGCTATAGTTTATTCTATGTTGGTCTGTGAGGTGTGGTGTTCCAGACTTACTGGTGAACGTTGTGCTCATTGCTTAGTGTGGTTGTCGCATTTACCCTTGTTTTGTAGCTTCCTTCCGGTTATTGTTTTTCCTCCTGAACCTCTCAATGTCAATACCTTTGTGTGACTGAGTTTTGGATTACCCCTGTCTGTCTTTATCTGTGGGTTTCATCACACTTTTGTCCCCCCTGTTGGGGAGAGGGAATCAGATCAGAACTAGTCAGGAGCGTGGCCAGGAAGGAAACTCAGGCCATTCCACCATCAGGGGTATCCCTAAGGTTAGGGATGGCATAGGGCCTCCTAGCTTGAGGGACAGCTTAGGAGCCCCAGCTCCCAGCTTTCCGATAGTAATTGTGAGATAATCCGATTAGGGTCTCCTAGACACCTCCAATTGCTAATCTAGGGCTTAGTGGCAGCTGGGAGCTGCATTAACCAATTATATTACCCTGATTGCCACCGCATCGCATCAAATAGATGTGACAATTTGGTAGGGCTGTGGAGTTGGTAAGCCAAACCTTCGACTCCGACTCCTGAATTTCCCTTGCGCCGACTCCGACTCCCACATATATTGCTCATATTTAAGTGAAAAATTTATTGTAGTACAATGTGAACATCAGACATTTAATCATTTTTATAATACAATAATCAAGATATTTAGATAGAACATAAAATACATTTATTGGAATACAACTTTAGAACACAAAAAACTGTAATAAATTGTAAATATGTTATACAATATGTAATATACAGTAAATTATATATCTTGTGTGTGCATGTATAATATACATATACGAGGGGCGATCCAAAAGTAATGATAATCGGTTATTTCTATTGCACACAGAAATTAAAATAAAATGTTTTCTTCTCTCTTAGGTACGTACTAGTCCAGGAAAAAAAAAATCACTTAAATAGGCCACGATTCTCGGGAGCTACATTCATTTGAATATGAACTGCCGAGGAGTGAACATCAAAATGGAAAAAAACGAGCTCAGAGCTGTCATCAAATACCTCTGCTTGAAAAAAATGACTACCAAAGACATACACAGCGACTTGGTGGAAACATTGGGGGACTCTTCTCCTCCATATTCCACAGTTGCACGCTGGGCCAAGGAATTTAAGCTGGGAAGAACATCGACGAAAGATGAACATCATGAAGGACGCCCATCCACGTCCCTCAATGAAGAAAATGTGAAAAAGTTGAAGAAGTTGTATTGGCAGATCGAAGAGTGACTAATCGGATGGCATGTAGCTGAGGTCACAGGTCACAAGGATCTCATATGGCAGTATTCAAAGAATCCTTGCAAAAGAATTGCATATGAGAAATATTATATTATATTATATAATTACATATTGTATTACATATTTACAATTTATTAGTTTTTTGTGTGCTAAAGAAGTATTCCAATAAATATATTTTATGTTCTATCTAAATATCTTGATGATTGTATCATAAAAATGATTAAATGTCTGATGTTCACATTGCACTACAATAAATGTTTCACTTAAATGTAAGCAATATACTAAATCTTATTATTTTTTGCCACTTACATAGTGTATTACATATATATATATATATATATATATATATATATATATATATATATATATATATATATATATATATAAAAACACTATGAAGTACACTATGTAAGTAGCAAAAAAACAGTTTTCAACAAAAACATACTAAATAA
This sequence comes from Anomaloglossus baeobatrachus, assembly GCF_048569485.1. Taxonomy (NCBI): domain Eukaryota; kingdom Metazoa; phylum Chordata; class Amphibia; order Anura; family Aromobatidae; genus Anomaloglossus; species Anomaloglossus baeobatrachus. The sequence continues at coordinate 482,853,586 of NC_134354.1, read as the reverse complement.
CATTTGTGCAGTCTATAAATTTGTTGTAAGAAGTAGAATTGCTTTACACTAACTTGGGTTGGAGGCAAAGCTGTAACCACACGGGCAACATCTCTAACAATTTCCGGGTATAAAGGAATTGCCTCATGCACAGTCCGTTTTGATGAACGGTTGAATTTTTCTATTTCTTTGAGATCAAGTGAAAAATATTACTGAAATCTGGTCAATCTGCTGCTATAGGAGATGGAGTGAAATCTTTTTCCTTGCGGCAATGCTTTGCCTGCTCCATGTCATCCAAATACTTGTCAAAGTTAAACTCCTAATCTGATGAGGATGAATATATGGCAGCAGTAGCACTGTCAGGCCCCAAGTCCTCTTGCGCCTGGCAGTCCTGTAGCCGCTCATCCTAACTGCTACCTCACTCAAAGCTTCTTTTCCTTTAGTAAGCTGTTGATCATCAAGTATATGATGACTTGGGTCCACATAAACAACTGCCAGAAGAATTTTATTTTCCAATAGCTGTGTCTCTCTCCGTTTCATTGAAGCAGAAATGCAATCTGCGATTAAACCTCCTTTTTGGGACCGGCAATATAGCATGTTCTTCCACTCCCTTTTGAAAATGCCAGGAGTTAAATCCTCAGCTAGTAATTTTTTAGTCAGGGTAAATGGGTGATTAAGCAATTCCTTCAATTCAGCCACCTGTGTCCATTGACCTTCATTTAAGGTTACTTGAGGGTTCACCATATCTATAAGAAATGATTTTAATTCAAGCAATCGCTCAGTCATTAAATAAGTGCTGCCTCACCGAGTGGCTTGATCAACAATTGCCCCTTTTCCAGCACGTCTCTTCAACATGGAATCAATTTTAGGGGTTCTGGCGGCAAAAATCAACTTCCTCACTTTTCCAATCAGATTTCCAGTATGTCCGCCCAGTTTCACACATCCGGCTTTTCGCCGGTTTGGCGGATGTGGCGCATGCCAGTACAGTACGATACAGTACAGTGGCAGCGCCACAACTTCCGGGTCACATGCTCCGGTCACATGAAAGCATGTGACCATCGTTTGTCGCGCTGCCACTGTACTGTATATACTGTACTGGAGTGCGGCGCATCTGCCAAACCGGCAAAAAGACGGATGTGTGAAACCAGGGTCCCTCTTGCAGACTTTCTCTTATTGCCAGCTGCAGCGTGTGCACAACACAGCGCATGTGATGAATATGAAAGTGTTTTGAAGCAGCTTCAACAAGATCATCTAATCCTAAAGTATCATTTTGCTGTTCTTCTGTTGTAATATCTATTTGTTCCTCAGTTACATGAACAGCGCTGTGGCCTTCCATCTCACACATACTAAATCCTAAATGTTCTTCTAGCTGTTGTTCATTACTTTCATTCAAACCAATCACAGATGCTGTCACACAGGTTGGGGGCACTGTCTGACATCAACCAATCAGAGACGCTGGGACTACCGATGGGTGGGGGAGCAGTGAATATGTATAAAGGTTAATGAGCGGACCCGGAAGCAATGTGACAGCTGTGCAGAAGACTTGGTAAGTATAACTGTCCTGCTTTATTCCTTATTTTCTTTCTTTTGCAGCTCCCCTAGCCCTTACTAACACCAGCCTTGTTACAACTTAGTAACACCAGCCTTTCTAGCCCGTATTAACAGATAAGTTTTGCCCCCTATTAAATTCAATGGTGCTCGGATACCTTCGTCAAGCTGTTTGTCAAACTGTTCAGTGAACATCGAGAAAGTTTGCGAACACGAACCAAACTGAACCTTGACAGGTTCGCTCATCTCTACTGAAAACAAGAACTGCACAAACAAAAAGTCTTAATACCAAGACCCAGGTGTTTCTTGGAAGCTCTTAAGTAGGGCTAGGAAGAGAGCACAGTGGGTTACTTGCAAAGCACGATGTGAAGCACAGGAAAATCTAGCGGACCAGGATGGAAGGAGCAGAGCCCAGACCTGGGAAAGGTGTGTAACACATTTTAGGTTAACATTACAGCATATCTGTTCCTTTAATATGTTGACCTTGAAATACATTGAGATAAATAAAAAAAAATACTTTAATAATGTCATATACAGTAAATGAGACATAGTAAATAATCAGGGCACAAATCTTGGCTAGAAGATTTCAAATTGTATTTTATACCTTCAAAAATTGTGATAAGAGTGGAGAGAAAAATGATTTTTTTTCTTTTACAATTATTCATCATCTGTAATAGCAATAAATTAATCATAAGAGATCATTATCATTAATAATATCAACATCTCAGAGCTATTATCATTCCCTACCTAGATTTTTATGTCTATTATTCTGGGTGTATTTCCTTTTCTCTCCATTTTCCTCCTCTCTCACTTACTCAAAATATTCACTAGAGTTGGTTTCTGGAAATTAAATTTTGCAGACAGTGGCTTGTTTTATTAAGAATTTTTCCCAGATAATTGTCTTGGACCGGCCTTAATGGAAATGTAATTTGACTGCCTCTGTGTTAAATAACTTTCGGGTTTGCTTTGACAGAGAAGGAAAGTATCTTATTCAAAAGTTGGCACTAAACAATCTAAATGCAAATGTAAGAATTTTGGGAAAACGATGGTGAACTTTTCCATTAACTCTTTATATTCCATGTTTTTTTTTTCCTAAATCATCTTTACTTTATTCTATAAATGTATCCAGTGTGTCAATATGTGCTGTGCTAGGTTATTATTTCTAAAGGTTAACTTCTCAATTAAACCTATTGGCAAATAACAAAATACAAAAGTCTAAAACATATGTTCCCTCATATTGTAACAACATTCATTTAAACCTCTGTTCACATTTGCATCAGGTTTGAAGGAAGGAATACCAATGCCCTATGGTGCAACTGCAATGGATATTCTTGTGGTATGTTGTGTAACAGATGCAAAAAAGGGCTGTGCTTTCCATGATGAATGGAAGCCACAACACAGATGTGAACGGGGTTGTAAAAAGAGCTTTGTAACTGTTTCTGTCACTAGTATCAATTGATGGAAACTGATAAAATGTAAATTGGAGATTTGGGCTGAAAAATGGCAGCTGAGGTGTAACACAGATAAGTGTAAGGTTATGCACATGGAAAGGAGAAACAGATGCTATGATTACTTACTAAATGGAAAGCTGCTGGGGAAATAAGACATGCAAAAAGACTTAGGCGGGGTTTGCACGTTGCGACATCGCAAGCTGATGCTGCGATGTCGCACGCGATAGTGCCCGCCCCCGTCGCAGGTACGATATCGTGTGATAGCTGGCGTAGCGAAAATTATCGCTACGCCAGCTTCACACGCACTCACCCGCCCTGCGACCGTCGCTCTGGCCGGTGACCCGCCTCCTTCCTAAGGGGGCGGGTCGTGCGGCGTCATAGCGACGTCACACGGCAGGCGGCCAATAGCGGTGGAGGGGCGGAGATGAGCAGGATGTAAACATCCTGCCCAGCTCCTTCCTTCCGCATATCCTACGGAAGCCGCAGTGACGCCGGTAGGAGATGTTCCTCGCTCCTGCAGCTTCACACACAGCGATGTGTGCTGCCGCAGGAGCCAGGAACAACATCGGACCGTCGCGTCAGCGTAATTATGGATTACGCCGACGCTGCACCGATGATACGATTACGACGATTTTGCGCTTGTTAATTGTATCATCTAGGCTTTACACACTGCGATGTCGCATGCGATGCCGGATGTGCGTCACTTTCAATTTGACCCCACCGACATCGCACCTGCGATATCGTAGTGTGCAAAGCCGCCCTTAGGCATCTTAGTCAATAAGAAGCTAAACTGGAGTGCCCAGTGTCAGGCAGCAGGCACCAAAGCAAATAGGGTCATGGGATGCATTAGAAGAGGTCTGGGGGCACGAGATGAAAACATAATTCTCCCTCTGTACAAATCACTCGTCAGACCACACTTGGAGTATTGTGTACAATTTTGGGCGCCGGTGCTCAAGAAAGACATTACTGAACTTGAAAGGGTTCAGAGACAGGCAACTAAAATAATAGATAGAGTGGGTGTATCACAATACCCACAAAGGTTATCAAAATTAGGTCTAATTACTCTAGAAAAGAGAAGACTTAGGGGAGACCTAATTAATATGTACATGTATATCAGAGGGCCATACAGAGATCTCTCCCATGATCTGTTTGTACCCAGGACCGTGAAAAGAACAAGGGGTCATTATCTTCGTTTGGAAGAAAGCAACTTTCTGCACCAGCATAGAAGAGGGTTCTTCACAGTAAGAGCAGTGAGGCTCTGGAACTCTCTTCCTGAGGAAGTGGTGATGGCCAACTCACTGAATGAATTTAAGAGAGGAATGGTTGCTTTTCTTGATAGCAATAGTATAGAAGGTTATGAATAGCATAATATTACAGATAGATAGTTGACCCAGCTTAGGAGTCGAGAAATAATTTTTTTCCCTATGAAGAAAATTGGCTTCTACACTGTGGGATTTTGCCTTCCACAGGTTCAACACTGCAGAACAGAGGCACTAAAAATAGGCTGAACAAGATGGCCATAAGGTCCTCCTTCAGTCTTAGAAACTAGGTTACTATGTTACTATGTATATAGTTAATACTGTTTCCTAACATTTTGTCCTTTAATATCCATTTTATCTCTAATTTTGTATATTTTATTGTCAGTTCATAAAAGTGGCATAATATTCTAACAACATAGTTTCCAGCAGCGACCTGGGAGTCAGAGATGTGTCCAGGGATCTTCACTATGCTGTACCCATTCCATTTCAGTGGTGTTTCTATCCATTTCAGTGATTTCCTGACACCCCAGACCTCCCAGGGTGGTCTGCCGGAAAAATACTTGAGTTTCCCATTGACTTCCATTATGCTTGTTACTCGAGATGAGCACCCGAGCATTAGGAATTGCTTGAGTCGAGTAATGAGCACCCAAGCATTTTAGTGCTTGCTCAATGCTCATCACTACACTTTACTATGTCTACAGTTTGTAAGTTACTCAAAGATAATAAATTAGAACCAAATTTTACTCCCACAAAAAGGCAAGCCATACTCTATGAAGGCTATTTTTCTTGTGATTGGAACTTTGTTGGAAACCTTATGAAATGTTCATGCAGCCTACTTTACGTGGTGAAAACCACACAAAAATACAGTAATGGATAGCCAGCCACAAATGAACAGTTAGATTTAATAAAAACCTGACTCCCTATCCCCCACCATATGCAGGTGATGCAGTATCTCGGTTGAGATATCAGATCATTGAACAGATTCCTATACGCAGACAAAGAAGTATTCACGTATGTATACTTAAACTACATAAATCATTTTGCCTAATATAAATGAAAAAAAAAAAGATCAATGATAAAACAGTAAGTGCTAATTAAGGTTCCCAAATAACATAACTTGCTCCCAAAAATTCTCCCCAATGCTGCTATGCTTGCATAATAAATAATTTCCCAATGAGTTTTCAGTCTCACAACATATATCAAAGGGATTTATAATAGGTCACCTATCCAGACATAACACATAAGTGTGGGGGACCACCACTAATATGAATACAGCGGAGAAAAAGTGGTACAGAGCAGACCCAATACTTTTTTTTAAAAAAAAATCTTTATTTTAATTTAATACATACTAGATGTAGTACCCGGGCTTTGCTCAGGATAGTAACTGTCTCTATCCCAGTCTCTGTCTGTGTCGCTGTCTATCTCTCTCTTTTTTTGTCTGTCTGTGTCTAGGTCTCTGTCTGTCTGTTTCTACAGTATCTCTCTGTGTGTCTTTGTATCAGTCTATCTGTCTCTATCTCTGTGTCTCTGTGTCTGTCTGTCTCTATCTCTGTGTCTCTCTGTGTCTCTCTCTATCTCTGTGTCTCTATCTCTGTGTCTGTCTCTCTCTTTCCCCGTTTGTCTCTTTCCCCGTCTGTCTCTTTCCCGGTCTGTCTCTTTCCCCATCTGTCTTTGTCTGTCTCTCAGGCTGTCTCCGCTTTCCCTGTCTGCCTGTCTCTGTCCCTGTCTGCCTGTCTCTTTCCACGTCTGTCTCTTTCCAGGTTTGTCTCTTTCCAGGTTAATCTCTTTCCAGGTCTGTCTCTTTCCAGGTCTTTCTCTGTCTGTCTCTTTCACCATTTGTCTGTCTGTCTGTCTCTATCTCTGTCTCTTTCCCTGTCTGTCTCTCTCTCTGTGTCTCTGTCTCTCTCTGTCTCTTTCTCTCTCTATCTGTCTCCCCACCGATATCATATTACCTAACACATAAGCTTCTTATACTAACAATGTCTTTTGTTCCTATAGCAACCAATCACAGCTGATATTAAAACCAGTAGTTCCAGGCTCTATTTACTTTAATGGAGGCATGTTTTTTGAAGAGTAACTGTAAAGTGCAGGGTTAAATTTTCCTGTCAAAACATAGTCTACGACATTCCCTGGGTCACATGAGGCGTCTGTGCAAAATTTCGTGATTGTAAATGCGACGGTGCGGATTCCTTTAGCGGACATACACACACACATACATACATACATACACACATGCATACATACACTGAGCTTTATATATTAGATAATATTAAAGGTAAACAAGGAGTCCAATTAGGTTGGCTGTACCGCATACTTATAGTACAACATCAAGGATTGCATGCATTGCTGTTAACTAGTATGACTAAGGGATATATGTACTGTAGTTCTATACAAAGTAATTAAATGACAATTATGGACACTGTTAACCTTAGTTAGGCCATAATATGAGTGCCTTATCGTTGCACTGGTCACTGGTCACTATAATTTAACTTCTATGTATGAAAATTTAATGTTTTGAACTAGTTCTCAATTATATACAGTCATATGAAAAAGTTTGGGCACCCCTATTAATGTTAACCTTTTTTCTTTATAACAATGTGGGTTTTTGCAACAGCTATTTCAGTTTCATATATCTAATAACTGATGGACTGAGTAATATTTCTGGATTGAAATGAGATTTATTGTACAAACAGAAAATGTGCAATCCACATTTAAACAAAATTTGACCGGTGCAAAAGTATGGGCACCCTTATCAATTTCTTGATTTGAACACTCCTAACTACTTTTTACTGACTTACTAAAGCACTAAATTGGTTTTGTAACCTCATTGAGCTTTGAACTTCATAGGCAGGTGTATCCAATCATGAGAAAAGGTATTTAAGGTGGCCACTTGCAAGTTGTTCTCCTATTTGAATCTCCTATGAAGAGTGTCATCATGGGCTCCTCAAAACAACTCTCAAATGATCTGAAAACAAAGATTATTCAACATAGTTGTTCAGGGGAAGGATATAAAAAGTTGTCTCAGAGAGTTAAACTGTCAGTTTCCACTGTGAGGAACATAGTAAGGAAATGGAAGAACACAGGTACAGTTCTTGTTAAGCCCAGAAGTGGCAGGCCAAGAAAAATATCAGAAAGGCAGAGAAGAAGAATGGTGAGAACAGTCAAGGACAATCCACAGACCACCTCCAAAGACCTGCAGCATCATCTTGCTGCAGATGGTGTCACTGTGCATCGGTCAATAATACAGCGCACGTTGCACAAGAGAAGCTGTATGGGAGAGTGATGCGAAAGAAGCCGTTTCTGCAAGCACGCCACAAACAGAGTCGCCTGAGGTATGCAAAAGCACATTTGGACAAGCCAGTTAAATTTTGGAAGAAGGTCCTGTGGAATGATGAAACAAAGATTGAGTTGTTTGGTCATACAAAAAGGCGTTATGCATGGAGGCAAAAAAACACGGCATTCCAAGAAAAGCACTTGCTACCCACAGTAAAATTTGGTGGAGGTTCCATCATGCTTTGGGGCTGTGTGGCCAATGCCGGCACCGGGAATCTTGTTAACGTTGAGGGTCGCATGGATTCAACTCAGTATCAGATTCTTGACAATAATGTGCAAGAATCAGTGATGAAGTTGAAGTTACGCAGGGGATGGATATTTCAGCAAGACAATGATCCAAAACACCGCTCCAAATCTACTCAGGCATTCATGCAGAGGAACAATTACATTGTTCTGAAATGGCCATCCCAGTCCCCAGACCTGAATATCATTGAAAATCTGTGGAATGATGTGAAGCGTGCTGTCCATGTTCGGCGACCATCAAACTTAACTGAACTGGAATTGTTTTGTAAATAGGAATGGCCAAATATACCTTCATCCAGGATCTAGGAACTCATTAAAAGCTACAGGAAGTGACTAGAGGCTGTTATTTTTGCAAAAGGAGGATCTACAAAATATTAATGTCACTTTTATGTTGAGGTGCCCATACTTTTGCACCGGTCAAATTTTGTTTAAATGCGGATTGCACATATCCTGTTAGTACAATAAACCTCATTTCAATCCAGAAATATTACTCAGTCCATCAATTATTATATATATATAAGAAACTGAAATAGCTGTTGCAAAAACCCAAATTGTTTGAAGAAAAAAGGTTAACATTAATAGGGGTGCCCAAACTTTTTCATATGACTGTACCTATAGCTGTTAAGAGGGATTTGCAATTGCAACCTTCTACATTACCAATATAAATTGCCCAGTGCAATACTCAACATAACATCCACACCATTTACAGCTATGTGGAGAGGTAAGTTGGCGGAACCAGAAAAACCACTATATATGGTCACAGTGTATGGTCGTAGTATATATTGCCCAACAATAATCCCCCTTAAAGTATTAAGGAACAGTACTAACCCGTAGCAGAAGTGGTAACAGCATCTCAACATTCCCAACGTGCGTTTCACCTCATCAGGGGAAGTGTCTTCATCACCCTGATGAAGAGGTGAAACGCGTGTTGGGACTGTTGGGAGGCTGTTACTGCTTCTGCTACGGGTTAGTACTGTTCCTTAATACATTAGGGGGGATTATTGTCGGGCACTATATACTACGACCATACACTGGGACCATATATAATGGTTTTTCTGGTTACGCCAACTATCTTACCTCTCCACATAGCTGTAAGTGGTGTGGCTGTTATGGCCTAATTAAGGTTAACAGTGTCCATAACTGTCATTAAATTACTTTGTATAGAACTACATATATCCCGTAGTCATACTAGTTAACAGCAATGCATGCAGTCCTTGATGCTGTACTATAAGTATGCGGTATAGCCAACCTAATTGGACTCCTTGTTTAATTTTAATATTATATATATTAAATTGAAATAAAAAAAATGTATTGGGTCTGTACCACTTTTTCTCCGCTGTATTCATATATCAAAGGGAAACTGTTAGGTGCAATATGCACCCAGAGCCACAAGCAGTACTGGGTGCATTGCTAATCCCGGCCTAACCGTGCCTGTATCTAGTAGCATACATAAAGAGATCTTTAGAAAAAGTATTTCTAAATATTCTTTATAATATGCTAATGAGGTCAGCGACTAGTCGTGAGGGCGTTAGTTAAATTGGCTAGTCAGCCCCTTAGCATGTTAGTATGCCCCTGTTAGTGTGCTCCTAACGTGCTAATGAATGCACAGCATCAGAGGCATGATTGCACTCACCTCTCCGACCATCACCTCCAATGCTGGATTTTGTCTCTGTGCGCATGATCCCAGACTACTGGTAATGAGCACTACACAAGTTTTAAACCAGAATGCGTACACCTGGCTTCATAGTGCGCATGACCGAAATTCCAGGATCATGCTCATTGACCAGAAATCCAGGAGTCGGACGCGATGGCAGCAGAGAGGTGAATGCAACCATCCTCTCACACTGTGCATTCATTAGCATATTAGCATGCCCACATGGGCGTGCTTACATGTTAAGGGGGCCAACTAGCCAAGGGAACTAACACCATTATGACTAGATCCCGCGCTCATTGGCATATCATATTGGATCTTTGGAAATACGTTTTCTAAAGATCTCTTTATCTATGCTAGTGTATACAGGGACAGTTAGGCAGCGATTAGCAATATGCACCCAGAATTGCTCATGGTTCTGGGTGCATATTGCACCAGACAGGTTCCCTTTAAGAATATCTTCCTATCACCCCTAGTATCCTTTCGATTGACTATTGCCCTGGATCTGCATCCCCTGCACAATCCATGGATATTTTAGACAAAACATAATTGCACTGTGCCTCAGGTAAGCCGTCTGATGTGTCTTCATGTTCTTTCTTCTTTATCTCTAGAGCGTACAGTATTTTATGTGGCATTTCCACTGTGTTAAATGTAGATATGGCACATTTTCTAAGGTTAACTCCACTGAGTGAAACGTATTGTAATACATTTGATTGAAATGACATGCATTCAATTGAAAGTAAAAGCTTGTTTTGTGCAATTTACTATAACGTTTCTATATCTCTTCTTTTCATACCAAGCTCCTGAATATTTTCTTTGTATGTATTTTGTTAACACAATGCAGACAATTTAAATTCCATTAAAAAAAAAACTATTGAATTTGTATAGAAGTGACTTGCAGTCAAAAGATCTTCTGGATAAATTAAAATAACTGTGCGGTTAGCTAAAGATTGAACACATAAAGAAGGAAACAACATAAAGAAATTACAGGACATCTAAAACAAGATATCACTATTTGCACATGACATATTAAGCCCAATGTAGCATTGACATTCGTTATGTTTGAAAAACCTGGGGTGTTCAATTGGATGAAAAAAAAGACCTGTCCATCAAGCTTAACAAGGAGAAAGGCGTTCAGGTGAACTTTAGATCCAGAAGTATGTAAAAACCCATAATAAAAGAGCCTATCAGTCCTAAAAGGGAAATCCTTACTGATCCCATGTGACAATCGGACTAGAGAGTTGAACACAAATTGTATATGGTTGCATAGGCATTGATCTTATTTAGTTGCAAGAAACCATCTAAAGGCTCCATACCTACACTACAGTTCAAAAGTTTGGGGTCACCCAGACTATTTTATCATTTCCATGAAAAAGCATCATTTTATTTATCAAATGAGTTGTATAATGAATAGAAAATATAGTCCAGACATTGACAAGGTTAGAAAAAATGATTTTTACTTGAAATAATAATTTTCTCCTAACTTTGCTTTCGTCAAAAAGTGCTCCCTTTGCAGCAATTCCAGCTTTGCAGACCTTTGGCATTCTAGCTGTTAATTTGCTGAGGTAATCTGGAGATATTTCACCCCATGTTTCCAGAAGACCCTCCCACAAGTTGGATTGGCTTGATGGGCACTTTTTGCGTACCATACGGCCAAGCTGCTCCCACAACAGCTTAATAGGGTTGAGATCTGGTGACTGGGCTGGCCACTCCATTACAGATAGAATACCAGCTGCCTGCTTCTTCCCTCAATAGTTCATGCATAATTTGGAGGTGTGCTTTGGGTCATTGTCCTGTTGTAGCATGAAATTGGCTCCAATCAAGCGCTGTCCACAGGGTATGGCATGGTGTTGCAAAATGGAGTGATAGCCTTCCTTATTCAAAATCCCTTTTATGTTTTACAAATCTCCCACTTTACGCAACCCCAGACCATCACATTACCTCCACCATGCTTGACAGATGGTGTCAGGCACTCTTCCAGCATCTTTTCAGTTGTTCTGCATCTCACAAATGTTCTTCTGTGTAATACAAACACCTCAAACTTCTATTCCTCTGTCCATAATACTTTTTTCCAATCTTCCTCTGTCCAATGTCTGTGTTCTTTTGCCCATATTAATCTTTTCCTTTTATTAGCCAGTCTAAGATATGGCTTTTTCTTTGCCACTCTGCCCTGAAGGCCAGCATCCCGGAGTCGCCTCTTCACTGTAGACGTTGACAGTGGCGTTTTGCAGGTACTATTTAATGAAGCTGTCAGTTGAGGTGTTGATCTGTGAGGCATTGATTTCTCAAACTAGAGACTCTAATGTACTTGTCTTGTTGCTCACTTGTGCAGAGGGACTTCCCACTTCTCTTTCTACTCTGGTAAGAGCCTGTTCGTGCTCTCCTCTGAAGGGAGTAGTACACACCATTGTAGGAAATCTTCAGCTTTTCGCAATTTCTCGCATGGAATATCCTTAATATCTAAGAACAAGAATAGACTGTCGAGTTTCAATTGAAAGTTCTCTGTTTCTGGCCATTTTGAGAGTTTAATGGAACCAACAAATGTAATGCTCCAGATTCTCAACTAGCTCAAAGGAAGGTAAGTTTTATAGCTTCTCTAATCAGCAAAACTGTTTTTAGCTGTGCTAACATACTTGCACAAGGGTTTTCAAGGGATTTCTAAACATCCATTAGCCTTCTAACACATTTAGAACAATAGAGTGGTGGTTGTTGGAAATGGGCCTCTATACACCTATGTAGATCTTGCATTAAAAAACAGACATTTGAAGCTAGAATAGTCATTTACCACATTACCAATGTATAGAGTGTATTTCTGTTTAATTTAATGTTAGTTTCATTGAAAAAAAATGTGCTTTCCTTTCAAAAATAAGGAAATATCTAAGTGACTTTAAACTTTTGAAGTGTAGTGTACCTATTAGACAAATTGTCAATTCCAAATCCTTGTGTTTTCAGGGTAGATAAGCCCCTGCCACAGGTGTCTGGCAGAGACTTTTAACCTTTCTCTCTATGTTGAATACATATTAACTTGTGGCTAACAGCTATTTCATGTCTATTACTAGCTGAAAGGGTGACTCCACTTTCAAGACACATTTCAAAATATATAGTCATATGCACATAAATGAAAAAAAAAACACGATTTCTGGTCATCATATATACTTGTATCCTGCATTTTAATCGGTTTTCCCATCTGCAGGCTCTATCTATTATTTACAATTGACTCTGAGCTGGTGGGAGGAGATTAGTTGCTATGACCTCTTTCCATATAGAGCAAAGCACAAAGAGGCATGATTACAGCTCGACTCAGCAGTATTGAAGACATAACACAGAAGTACTGAGCTGTGTTGATGTGAATACGTCTATGAGGTGAAGCAAAAAACTTGTTATGATCGTTCTGTTTCCTGTCTGCCTCTTCTCCTCCCCCAGCATATAGTTAATAGGTAGTGTAACTAGACTCCACATTGGGCTGACAGTCATGTTTAAAACAGAGTTGAGCTGTTTTTTTTCCATTTAGGTCGTTCATGTAACCAACCGTTTCTACTAATGCCATTTTCTGCTGCTTTCAAAAGCTCAATGAAATCCTCTCAACCTCTTAATTGTCTAATTCAGGGGTCTCAAACTCGGTTGGGTGTATGGGCCGCACAAAGGAAAAAGATAATTTGGGGGGGCCACATTCTTTGCAGGACAAAGTGACATTTTTATTGTTACCATATTTTTTTTTTTTACACATCTTTGGATCACTGGTTTTGAACATTTTTCACTTGTTTATTGTAACAAATGTGCAAATTCTTTGTTTAAATATAAAAAAAGAAATTGATAGTAAAAAAAAAGTCATGACTTATTTTGAGGGTTTTTTTCAACATTTTATCCCTTTCTTGTAACTAATCGTGTTACAATTAGCACGATATAGAAATTTTGACCAACATCTTTTAGTAATGTTCCCCATCTTGTTGTAATGTGCCCATCCTTGTCCCCTTGTAGTATTGTGCACAATCCTAGTCCCCATCCTACAGTAATGTGCCTCATCCTTGTGCCCATCCTATAGTAATGTGCTCACCCTTGTCCCCATCTTATAGTAATGTTGCCCATCCTATAGTAATGTCCCCAGCCTTATCCCCATACTATAGTAATGTCCCCAGCCTTGTCCCCATTCTATAGTAATGTCCCCAGCCTTCTCTCCATTCTATTGTAATGTCCCCATTTAATAGTATTGTTCCCATCCTTGTAATGTCCCCAATCCTTTAGTAATGTCCCCAGCCTTGTCCCCATTCTATAATAATGTCCCCAGCCTTGTCCCATCCTATAGTGATGTGTAATGTGCCCAGCCTTGTCCCCATCCTAAAGTAATGTCCCCAGCCTTGTCCCCATTTTATAGTAATGTCCCCAGCCTTGTCCCCCACCTATAGTAATGTCCCCATTCTATAGTAATGTCCCCAGCCTTGTTCCCATTCTATAGTAATGTCCCCATCCAAGTCCCCATTCTATAGTAATGTCCCCATCCAATAGTATTGTGCCCATCCTTGTAATGTTCCCATCCTTTAGTAATGTCCCCAGCCTTGTCCCCATCCTATAGTAATGTGCCCAGTCTTGTCCCCATCCTATAGTAATGTCCCCAGCCTTGACCCCACCCTATAGTAATGTGCCCAGTCTTGTCCCCATCCTATAGTAATGTGCCCAGCCTTGTCCCCATCCTATAGTAATTTCCCCAGCCTTGTCCCTATCCTATAGTAATATCCCCAGCCTTGCCCTCATCCTATAGTAATGTGCCCATCCATGTCCCCATCCTATAGGAATGTGCCCAGCCATGTCCCCATGCTATAGTAATATCCCCAGCCTTGTCCCCATCCTACAGTAATGTGCCCAGCCTTGTCCCTATCCTATAGTAATGTCCCCAGCCTTGTCCCCATCCTATAGTAATGTGCCCAGCCTTGTCCCCATCCTATAGTAATTTCTCCAGCCTTGGCCCCATTCTATAATGATGCTCCATGCTATAGTAATGTGGCGGCGGCAGATCGGATGCATTGACCGCTGCGGCGACTGAAGGGGAGGTTTGGGCGGGGGCAGTGGAGCTATAACTTACCTCTCGCTCTCCTCAGCTTCCACAGACGCTGGAGTAAAGCTGAGGGGAGCGGTCTCCGGCCTCAGATCCATAGCGATTGGAGAGATCGGTCACAAGGCCGGTTTCTCCAATCAGAGCTGGGGGTGGGTGAAACAGAGATCACCCAGCTCAAGCCAATGATCAGTGCTATAGCTGCACTGATCATGGCTGGATTTCAATGTTTCAGCCATTTTCAATGGCTGAAACATTACAGTGGCTATGATTGACTGAGCTACGTTCGTCAGCCAATCTCAGCCTCCGTAGGTCCGGGGAGGAGACACCACCCCTCCTGAGGTCACCTTCTCCCCGAATCTAAGCTATTTGCAAAGCGATCGCAGCCACCAGGGCTCCGGGGCCGCGATTTTGCCATGATGTACTGGGTACGTCATGGGTCCTTAAGTACCAGGGAGCCGTGACGTACCCAGTATGTCATAGGTCGCTAGGGGGTTAATGTGCCGTCCTTCACATACACACAAAAAAAAAACACCATTCTTCTCACCTGTGCCCCATTCCCTCGGCTGCCTCATCTCTGCTCCTTGCTGTCTGCAGGCCCGTGTCCCCATTGACTATCGCGGCTGGTGCAGGGGCTGTAGCCCCTGTCAGCGATTTATGTCAGATGAATGTTTTGCTGGTGCTGCGCGCGCAGAGTCAAGCTCTCTGTGCACAACGTTTCCAATGCAAACGTGGCCGTCCACCAATCAGAGGTAAGCAGCTGAGGTCAGGCAGTTTCCATTGGAGGAATACAGTAGTTGTGCACAGAGTGCCTTACTGAGCGCGCAACGCCGGCAAAACATTTATGTGACATAAAGGGCAGACAGTGGCTGTGGCAATAGTCAATAGGGGAACGGGCCTGGGGGCTGCATGAAGCAACCTGAGGGACCGCAAGCGGCCCGCGGGCCATGTCTTTGAGACCTCTGGTCTAATTAGAAGTGTCAATGAGCAATGAAGAAAAGAAACCATTTTGTATGTTCAAAATCTGTACATTTTCATGGTTTAAAAATGTGAAATACAGTAGTATAAAGGCACTCCTGTACACCTGTACACCTGGATGGGGCTGGATCATATATATATATATACTAGAAGGTGGCCCGATTCTACGCATCGGGTATTCTAGAATTTACGTATTGTGTAGTTCATGTATGATTTTTGTTATATATATATATATATATAGATGTTGTTGTGTGCAGTTACCAAGTGTTTGTGTAGGGCGCTGTACATGTTCTGGGTGTTGTCTGGGTGTGACGGGGGTGAGAGCGGTGTTGTATGTGTGTTGCGTGTGTTGCGTTGTTTGTGGAGCGCTGTGTGTCTGTAGCGTTGTGTGTGTGTGTGTTGCGCGGTTTGTGTGTGTGTGGTGTGTTTGGGAGGGAGGTATGTTTTGTGCAATGTGTGTGTTGTGCGGTATGTGCGTATATTTGTGTGTGCCGCGGTGTTTGTGTGTTGGGTGTTATGTGTGTGCAGCGTTGTCTGTGTGTGTGGGTGTCTGTGTAGGGCAGTTGTTTGTGGTTCCCTGTGTGTGTGTGGTGTGTTGTGCAGTGCGCGCACGCGTGTGTGTGTGTTGGGGGGAGGTGTGCACTTCCCATCGTGCTCCATCCCCCATGCAGCGCACTCCCCATCGTGCTCCATCCCCCATGCAGCGCACTCCCCATCGTGCTCCATCCCCTATGCTGCGCACCCCCCATCGTGCTCCATCTCCCATGCTGTGCACTCCCAAACGTGCTCCATCCGCCATGCTGCGCACTCCCAAACGTGCTCCATCCACCATGCTGCGCACTCCCAAACGTGCTCCATCCGCCATGCTGCGCACTCCCAAACGTGCTCCATCCGCCATACTCCGCACTCCCCATCGTGCTCCATCCCCCATGCAGCGCACTCCCCATCGTGCGCCATCCCCTATGCTGCGCACCCCCCATCATGCTCCATCTCCCATGCTACGCACTTCCAAACGTGCTCCATCCGCCATGCTGCGCACTCCCAAACGTGCTCCATCCGCCATACTCCGCACTCCCCATCGTGCTCCATCCCCCATGCAGCGCACTCCCCATCGTGCTCCATCCCCTATGCTGCGCACCCCCCATCGTGCTCCATCTCCCATGCTGCGCACTCCCAAACGTGCTCCATCCGCCATGATGCGCACTCCCAAACGTGCTCCATCCGCCATGCTGCGCACTCCCAAACGTGCTCCATCCGCCATGCTGTGCACTCCCAAACGTGGTCCATCCGCCATGCTGCGCACTCCCAAACGTGCTCCATCCGCCATGCTGCGCACTCCCAAACGTGCTCATCCGCCATGCTGCGCACTCCCAAACGTGCTCCATCCGCCATGCTGCGCACTCCCAAACGTGGTCCATCCGCCATGCTGCGCACTCCCAAATGTGCTCCATCCGCCATGCTGCGCACTCCCAAATGTGCCCCATCCGCCATGCTGCGCACTCCCAAACGTGCTCCATCCGCCATGCTGCGTACTCCCAAACGTGCTCCATCCCCCATGCTGCGCACCCCCCATCGTGTTCCATTCCCCATGCTGCACCAGCATCAGCCTCTCTACCCGCAGCATCAGCCTCTCTGCCCGCAGCATCAGCCTCTCTCCTCCCAGCAACAGCCTCTCTACCCGAAGCATCAGCCTCTCTGTCCCCAGCATCAGCCTCTCTCATCCCAGCATCAGCCTCTCTCCTCCCAGCATCAGCCTTTTCTGTCCCCAGCATCAGCCTCTCTCCTCCCAGCATCAGCCTCTCTCCTCCCAGCATCAGCCTCTCTCCTCCCAGTCTACCCCAGCCTCAGCCTCCCCCAGCATCAGCCTCTCTCCTCCCAACATCAGCCTCTCTCCTCCCAGCATCAGCCTCTCTCCTCCCAGCATCAGCCTTTTCTGTCCCCAGCATCAGCCTCTCTCCTCCCAGCCTACCCCAGCCTCAGCCTTCCCCAGCATCAGCCTCCCCCAGCATCAGCCTTTTCTGTCCCCAGCATCAGCCTCTCTCCTCCCAGCATCAGCCTCTCTCCTCCCAGCATCAGCCTCTCTCCTCCCAGCCTACCCCAGCCTCAGCCTCCCCCAGCATCAGCCTCTCACCTCCCAGCATCAGCCTCTCTCCTCCCAGCATCAGCCTCTCTCCTCACAGCAACAGCCTTTTCTGTCCCCAGCATCAGCCTCTCTCCTCCCATCCTACCCCAGCCTCAGCCTCCCCCAGCATCAGCCTCCCCCAGCATCAGCCTCTCTCCTCTCAGCATCAGCCTCTCTCTTCCCAGCATCAGCCTCTCTCCTCCCAGCCTACCCCAGCCTCAGCCTCCCCCAGCATCAGCCTCTCTCCTCCCAGCATCAGCCTCTCTCCTCCCAGCCTACCCCAGCCTCAGCCTCCCCCAGCATCAGCCTCTTTCCTCCCAGCATCAGCCTTTTTGGTCCCCAGCATCAGCCTCTCTCCTCCCAGCCTACCCCAGCCTCAGCCTCCCCCAGCATCAGCCTCTCTTCTCTCAGCCTCCCCATCCCAGCCTTCCCCAGGATCAGCCTCTCTCCTCCCAGCCTCCTCCAGCACGCCGTTCTCCTCTGCCGACACTCACAGATCCGATCGCATACACTCACACACACCCACACACACCCGATCGCATACACTCACACACACCCGATCGCATACACTCACACACACTCGATCGCATACACTCACACACACCCGATCGCATACACTCACACACACCCGATCGCATACACTCACACACACACACATTGACGATATTGCACATACGCGCTTATACTCACAACATCCGGAGATACCACATGCTTCTGGCCATGTGATCCTCCGACAGGTCCTGGAAGCTCACAGCACAGTATCGCCGCCGAGAAGCAAGCGATATCCCAGGATGTTGTGAGTATGTGGATGCGATGTGATGTGTGTGTGAGGTGTGTGTGAGAGTGAGTGTGATCTGATGTGTGTGTGTATGTGTGTGTATGTGCTGTTATGTGTGTGCGTGTGTGTATGTTCCGCCGCTGCAGGACCTTGATGCGCTGGTAACTATGCTACCATGGTTACCAGCGTATCTCATCCCCCGCTCGCACGGGACCCCACACCAGCATACGGCGACAAACCCCAGCAATGCGAGGGTATGTGTCGGCTGGTTTGGCGGCGTACGCTGATGTGGGCTCCCAGGGGTACAGTACTCACCTGGTAGCCGTGGCTCCGTGACCGTGTCAGTTCGGGGAATGCGTGGGGGGGCGGGGCCAGAGCTAGCGTGCATTGCGTGAGGGGGGCGGGGCGTGCCGAGTTGCCAATGCCTGCAGGGTGCCGGGGCGAGAGGCCAATCTGTGGCGGGGGCGGAGCCTGGGCGAGCGGCCGGCCAATCCATGTGGGGGCGCAGCCTGGGCGAGCGGCCAATCCGTGCGG
This sequence comes from Anomaloglossus baeobatrachus, assembly GCF_048569485.1. Lineage (NCBI taxonomy): Eukaryota > Metazoa > Chordata > Amphibia > Anura > Aromobatidae > Anomaloglossus > Anomaloglossus baeobatrachus. Next base: position 482,834,663 of record NC_134354.1, on the reverse strand, counting down.
GGGGGCGGGGCCATGGCGAGCCCAGCGGCCAATCAGCTTTGTGTCACCGTAAGGACACAATTTTGGAGCAAGACAGACAGACAGACAGACAGAATAAGGCAATTATATATATAGATATATATATATATATATATATATATGTATATACTGTATATATATATATAGATAGATAGATAGATAGATAGATAGACACACGCACACACACACACACGTTGGAGGATCACATATATGGATAAGGATGGAGAACATACATATTCCATGATGGGGGCCATATATACCTGGAAGAGACCCAGAATGGGGAATATGCGTACAGAATTTGGGGATATTACCTCCATAACAGTGTTCGCAGTAGACCCCCCCCCCCCCCTATAACAGTGTGTCATGACCACATTTTTTTACTTTCATTTTTTTTCTATTTTTTCCTCCTCTAAAACAAGGATGCGTCTTATAGTCTGGTGCATCTTATAGTCCGAAAAATATGGTAGTTGAAGGATATTTTATATTTTGGATTATTTTTACTATCTCTGGCAAGGAGTCTCTCCGTCTCAATCTCTGCTACCTTGCTTTGTTTTTTACAGAATTAATTTAATTTTCTATAATTATTTAATGCCTTGTCACTACCTTTTTGCATTAATTTAATAAAAAGTTTATTTTTGTCATTTATTGTGCCCCTTACAGCTCAATTTATCTTTTATAATTTGGAAATTTGTCTCCCTTAAGTTTAGTGCCCTCTACCATGCATATTATTAAGGGTACGGTAAATGTTATTATTTTGTGATCACTATTACCCAAATGACCCCGAACACATATAGTTAGTATGCGGTCCAGCCTATTGGTTAACATTAGGTCTATTAAGTTTTGAATTGAACATTCTTTCTACAACGTTTCTATAAAAAAAATTGATAATTGTTATAATAAAAACTTATTAAGTTAGAGAGAAAAAATTAAATGCTAAAACAGTCTTTTCCAAATTCATGATGAGTGACAGCGTTCCAGCAGGTGCTGGACTAGGATTTGTGGCGAGGCGTATGCCTCTTTATGAATCAAGAATATCTGACCCTAGCCTCTTCATGAATCAAGAATATATGACGACAGTCATTAAGACTGGCGTGACCAATGCCGGTGTTGTTCTCCAAGCAGAGGGGATTCTCTTGTTGTTTTTTGATGAAATGTACGCTTTCAGCATGTCCTCCATTCCAACATCCCTTTTCAAGACTAAATACCTTTAATTCTTTTTATTTTTATTTTGTAGCTTTCATTTGTACCTACAGTACAGACCAAAAGTTTGGACACACCTTCTCATTAAAAGAGTTTTCTTTATTTTCATGACTCTGAAAATTGTAGATTCACATTGAATGCATTAAAACTATGAATTATCACATGTGGAATGAAATACTTAACAAAAAAGTGTGAAACAACTGAAAATATGTCTTATATTCTAGGTTCTTCAAAGTAGCCACCTTTTGCTTTGATTACTGCTTTGCACACTCTTGGCATTCTCTTGATGAGCTTCAAGAGGTAGTCACCGGAAATGGTTTTCTCTTCACAGGTGTGCCCTGTCAGGTTTAATAAGTGGGATTTCTTGCCTTATAAATGGGGTTGGGACCATCAGTTGTGTTGTGCAGAAGTCTGGTGCATACACAGCTGATAGTCCTACTGAATAGACAGTTAGAATTTGTATTATGGCAATAAAAAAGCAGTTAAGTAAAAAGAAACGAGTGGCCATCATTACTTACAGAAATGAAGGTCAGTCAGTCCGAAAAATTGGGAAAACTTTGAAAGTGCCCCCAAGTGCAGTAGCAAAAACCATCAAATACTTCAAAGAAACTGGTTCATATGAGCACCGCCCCAGGAAAGGAAGACCAAGAGTCACCTCTGCTGCAGAGGATAAGTTTATCCGAGTCACCAGCCTCAGAAATCGCAGGTTAACAGCAGCTTAGATTAGAGACCAGGTCAATGCCACACAGAGTTCTAGCAGCCGACACATCTCTAGAACAACTGTTAAGAGGAGACTTTGTGCAGCAGGCCTTCATGGTAAAATAGCTGCTAGGAAACCACTGCTAAGGACAGGCAACAATCAGAAGAGATTTGTTTGGTTAAAGAACACAAGGAATGGACATTAGACCAGTGGAAATCTGTGCTTTAGTCTATGAGTCCAAATTTCAGATCTTTGGATCCAACCACTGTGTCTTTGTGCGAGGCAGAAAAGGTGAACGGATGGACTCTACATGCCTGGTTCCCACCGTGAAGCATGGAGGAGGTGTGATTGGGATTTATTCAAAATTTGAAGCATACTGAACCAGCATGGCTACCATAGTATCTTGCAGCGGCATGCTATTCCATCCGGTTTCCGTTTAGTTGGACCATCATTTATTTTTCAACAGGACAATGACCCTAAACACACCTCCAGGCTGTGACTAAGAAGGAGTGATGGGGTGCTACGCCAGATGACCTGGCCTCCGCAGTCACCAGATCTGAACCCAATCGAAATGGTTTGGGGTGAGCTGGACCGCAGAGTAAAGACAAAAGGGCCAACAAGTGCTAAGCATCTCTGGGAACTCCTTCAAGACTGTTGGAAGACTATTTCCGGTGACTACCTCTTGAAGCTAATCAAGAGAATGCCAAGAGTGTGCAAAGCAGTAATCAAAGCAAAAGGTGGCTACTTTGAAGAACCTAGAATATAAGACATATATAAAGTTGTTTCACAATTTTTTGTTAAGTATTTCATTTCACATGTGTTAATTCATAGTTTTGATGCCTTCAATGTGAATGTACAATTTTCAGAATCATGAAAATAAAGAAAACTCTTTGAATGAGATGTGTCCAAACTTTTGGTCTGTACTGTATTTCAAATCTAAGGCATCCTTTCTGTAAAATAGTGCCTAGAAATGACTGCATAACATGAGAAACCTTGCAGATGCAATGCCTAGTGAACTTAGGAGTGAGGCTATGGTGATCTGGGTAAACATACATAATGCTTCTTAATGAAAATGTGGCAGGTGTCTCACTGAAACAGTTACGAGGGCTCAAATAAATCAATTATGAACTTTGACCTGCATGTGGTTCCAATTTCTTTTTTGCATTAATATTCAAATATATTGTTCAAGAAAATATTTGAGGACACTGAATCATCAGGATATCATTGAGGTCCACTTGGAGGAGGACAAGGACTATGAGGTAGAACGAGTTTTGGGTTCCAGACATGTCAGAGGTCACCTGCAGTATCTCGTTAAATGGAAGGGTTTCGGTCAGAAGAATAATTCCTGGGTTCATGCAAGAATTTTGTATGTGGATCACCTAGTAAGAAAGTTCCTTCAGTGGTTAGGGATCTGTGTGCGTTCAGTGGCCCCTTCATAGAAGGGGGATACTGTCATGCGTCTGGATTCGAATACACGAGTCTGTGTTCTGTGGTTGGCTTCTCTGTCCACTGGACCACAGCAGTTACACATTTTTTTCAGGTGTTTAGTGTCTGTTATAACTTCTTTAGTTATTTTAAGGTAACAGCAGTATTCACTTACTCATTTGCCATACCCAATCAGCTTTTGGGTGCAGATTTAAATACTTTCCTCCTGCTGATATTTCCTGCTGGTGATATTCTCTTTTTGAAGTCCAGCCATATTGCTGTTAGTTTCTGCCAGTCAGTGGAAGACCAGCTAGAATATCTCTCTCTGCTGTTTATGTTATCCACTCTGCACACATCTTATGTTTGTTGTTAGTCAGTAGACTACATATTTTTTAGTAATATTCACCTTCTTTGGTATTTTGCTGTTTGTCTTACTCACTCTGGGATCACTTTATACTTCAGCACATCATCCCTTCTATGTCTAATTTGCACTTTGCTCTGCCCTCCGGTTCCTGAAGAGGAACATGAAGTGCAGGACAGCTGATCAGTCAGAGTAAATCTGACTTGCATATTGTCTGGTGTCAGGGCTATCCCAACTCCCAAACGAAGCACTAGGGACTGCAGGGTTGGGATCTCTAGTCTGTCCAGGAACCAGCAGGGTCGGTTGCATTTTTTTTAGTTTATTACCTTTATCTGTTGTGAGTTGCTATGCAAACCTAACACTCTACATCCATATAATCATGATAGTAGAGATCAAGTGCTTATATTACATGACTACTTTTTTGGCAGTGCAAAGTGTCTGACAGTGTCAGCTCATAAAGACAATCTGTCATCCAGTTTTGATATGTAATTTAATGTTAGCATGATGTAGGGCTTTATAATCCCTAATTCCAGTAATGTGCTTGATGTCATTTTAAAGGGAACTGACCAACAGGACTTTCATATATAAAGTAAAGCCAGTGTTATACTGGCGCTAGGATGCTGAATGTAATCATACCTTTTGTTCTGAGACTGGATGTTTAATTTCAGAAATATGTGCAAGTAAAGTTCTAGCAATGCACTATTTGATTGACAGGTGCAACAGGAAGGGAATATGTGGGTCAGGTCTTGATATCTATTCCCACCCCTGTCTGTCTGCCTGCATCGGAATTAACATCTAAAGTCCCTTTGGCCTAGGAGAAAAGAGCAATATTTTAGATGTGCAGTAATTGATGGCCATTTTGGAGTTTTTGCATTGGGGCTCTTGAGCTTCAAGTAACGCCACCTATAATTATATCAATATTCTCCTCAAATTACAATACATGTGCTCAGGAAATAAAAAGTTTAATATTGGACTAATGGAGAGAAATCACTGAATGCAAGTGGGGAGTGGACCCACTGGTCCAAAGCACACAGAATACCTGGGGAACGTACTGTAACTATGGTTTTTCACCAGAGATCCTGATGGTGGCAGTGTTACTCTGCTGGTTCAAACCAGGTGCAACTCAAAGAGTCATGATGCTGTGAAAGCTGACTTCAGGGGTAAGTACACTGACAGTCTCTGAGGCAGGTTCGACCGCTATGGTACAAAGCAGCAGCATCCGATACAGCAGACTTGGCCGATAGGGTATGATGTAGCAGCAGCCGGTACAGCAGACTTGACCAATAGGATACAATGCAGCAGCAGCCGGGATTATGAAACAAAGTGTAAGTAACACAGCAGCACATAAATAACGGATCTGCACAACTAGCATTTTGTCTCTAGGAATAGACCACGTTGCCCAGGTACCTTAAAGTGAACCAATCATCAGAACTTTTATATATAACCTAAAACCAGTGCTATACTGGCACTATCATGCTGATTATCTACATACCTTTAGTGGTGAGCTTGGATGTATAGGTTTTGAAACCCAAGAAAGTAACAACAGCTGAAGATCAGCTAATTGCTGTGGGGTATTCATAGTGATTCCCACCCCCCTGCCTGTTGATCCTCCTCCTCTCTGTTATTTATGCTAATTTTACTAGAATGGAATAGCAGCAGCTATCAACCCTCAGCTATCTGCTGTACCTTGGTGGGTTATGAAAAATAGAGGGGATCCCATGCTTTTTTTTAATTATATATTTAAAAAAAAATAAATAAAATAACATGGTGTCCACTCCCATTTTTCTAAAACCAGCCAAGATACAGCAGACAACTGGGGGCTGATATTATTAGGGTGGGAAGGGCCATGGTTATTTGGCCCTTTCCAGCATAACAATAGCAGCCCACAGCCACCTCAGAATTCTGGCGCAGGACTCGGCTCTTCCCATTGCCCTGCTGCGATGGCAAACAGAATAACAAATGAGGTTGATGCCAGCTGTGAATTGCTAGCTGATATCAAGCCCTGGTATTAGTAATTGGTGGGCGTCAAGCAGACTCCCCCATTACAAATTCCGTTATTTGAAAGTAATTAAAATTTCATTAGAACAAAAAAACCCTGACTCCATCCCTTGTTGACCAATTTGTTAAAAAAATTTATTAAAATGCAAAAGGTCCGCCGTAATCCATTTACAGTACAGACCAAAAGTTTGGACACACCTTCTCATCTCTAGAATAACTATTAGGAGGAGACTTTGTGCAGAAGGCCTTCATGGTAAAATAGCTGCTAGGAAACGACTGCTAAGGACAGGCAACAAGCAGAAGAGACTTGTTTGGGCTAAAGAACACAAGAAATGGACATTAGACCAGTGGAAATCTGTGCTTTGGTCTGAGGAGTCCAAATTTTAGATCTTTGGGTCCAACCACCGTGTCTTTGTAGAAAAGGTAAACGGATGGACTCTACATGCCTGGTTCTAACCGTGAAGCACGGAGAAGGAGGTATGATGGTGTGGGGTGCTTTGCTGGTGACACTGTTGGGGATTTATTCAAAATTGAAGGCATACTAACCCAGCATGGCTACCACAGCATCTTGCAGCGGCATACTATTCCATCCGGTTTGCGTTTAGTTGGACCATCATTTATTTTTCAACAGGACAATGACCCCAAACACACCTCCAGGCTGTGTAAGGGCTATTTTACTAAGAAGGAGAGTGATGGGGTGCTACGCCAAATGACCTAGCCTCCACAGTCACCAGACCTGAACCCAATCGAGATGTTTTGGGGTGAGCTGGACCGCAGAGTGAAGGCAAAAGGGCCAACAAGTGCTAAGCATTTCTGGGAACTCCTTCAAGACTGTTGGAAGACTATTTCTGGTGACTACCTCTTGAAGCTCATCATGAGAATGACAAGAGTGTGCAAAGCAGTAATCAAAGCAAAAGGTGGCTACTTTAAAGAATCTAGAATATAAGACATATTTTCAGTTGTTTCACACTTTTTTAAGTATTTCATTCCACATGTTTTCATTCATAGTCTTGATGTCTTCAATGTGAATCTACAATTTTTAGAGTCATGAAAATAAAGAAAACTCTTTGAATGAGAAGGTGTGTCCAAACGTTTGGTCTGTACTGTATATGGTCCCTGACGGTCTTCAAAGTTGAAACTGGAAAGACATAGAAATTGGGTAGATAAATAAAGACAAAAGACACTCTCTTTTCCAATTTAATTTCCTGTCAAATCCCTAATCCATGTCCGCTGTTATCCAAATCTGAGGTGCCCACATCGATCCCATACTCTCTGGCACATTCAATGGACAACAGAAAAAAGTATTTTCAGCTTACCAGGATGTATGGTCCCCGGAAAAATTTGCAGTGCACGGATCCTCCAGCATAGCCCAGTCTGGAACCAACAGCAAGTCAATGAAAGGAGGAAGGGGGCAGAGGAAAACAGAATCCAGCACTAAAAATTATTTTAGATAAAAAATCAACATGTTCTTATTCATAGGTTTGTTTACCTATGAATAAGGACATGTTTTTAACCTCCTGTCGGAAACGCGTAAGGATACGATGATACCCCTTTCCCCCCTTTGCGGTTTTCATATTTTTAACTTATATGCCTCAATACATTTTTGATTTTTTATATAAAATAATTTTTAGTGCTGGATTCCGTTTTCCCCTGCCCCGTTCCTCCTTTCATTGACTTACATTCAATGGAGAACATAACGTCCCCCATTGACTGTGAGAGCAGTCCCTGAAGGCACATACACACTGCTGTGTGTGCTTCCCTGTGGTGACCTGGACCTCATAAGGGCAGCCCCGGTCACCGCAAGGTGTGTGTTTGCCTGCAGGGGCAATGACGTGAAAGGGTCAAGTGAGTTCATTCATCTGACCCCATGATGCCACTGACACATGATATCATTACCCGCAACCAGGTTGCACGGCACTGATGTCACGAGGTTAGGTGAGTCCATTGTGAACTCACTTCACCTGACCCCGTGCCATGCGATCCGGTGCAGATGTCATGGGTCACTTGGCAGTGACGTCACGGGGTCAGGTGAGATAAACACTGCTATCCTGGCGCTGGCACGCTGGTTTTGCGTTGTTGCTCCGATCTGTTCTCCAGCTGATAGTGTCGTGTCTTCCAATCAGCTGTTCCTGGGGGCGGTCTCCACTTCTGTTGTGACTGCGCATGCTCTTGCAGTCACAACGAGAGCAGAAGATATAAGGGTGCATGTGCTGCCCTCTCAGCTGCAAGAAAAAACTAGCAAGAGGTCACACGATCTTCACAAAGATGGCGCCGGAGATAAGCGCTATGTGTAGGCGCCAACTCCGACACCATCTTAGTGAAAAAATTAGTAAAAGGCTTTTCTAGTAAATTAACATAAATAACAGAGAGGGGTAGGAACAACAGGCAGGGGTGCAGGAATCACTATGCTGTCACTCAACAAGCTGCAGATTTTACAAAGTTTACTTTCTTGGATTTTAAAACCTAAACATCCAATCTGAAAGCTAAAAGTATGTATAGAATCAGCTTGATAGTGCCAGTATAGCACTGGCTTTAGGTTTTATGGTTTTATACAAAAATCCTAATGATTGGTTTACTTTAAATATATATCTCGAAGGCGCCCATACATTATGAACTCCTCACTAATATATACCTCGAAGGAGCCCATAATATTGATGCCTTAAATATATAAATATAACTCATGAATATAAATATATCTTTATTAGTGAAGCTTCTACATTCTGCTTGCTTCAATAATATATACCTGGAAAAAACCCATACAGTACTGTGCCACCCCTGCAGCTGATCGAACCGCTCGGATCCGTGTGATGACTTGTGGCTCGAGGGTCTCCGGACCGGGGGGCTTGGGGCCACTTCTAAACATAAAGGGGGACGTTAGTTACAGGGGAGGTATAGTTCGTGATGCCACCCCGTGGTGTACGGTAATGAAGGAGTACTGCTACTGCTGTTGAGAGTACCCGGGGTGATGGTGTGGGGCAGCAAGGTGTCGTGGCCCTCCATGGGTAGGGGAAGGCCCCGGGACTCGGTGGGAATGCCGTGGGATGCAGGGGTCACTCAGGTACTCACTCAGTCAATAAGCAGACTCTGACAATCGGGTAAAATAAATCTCGGAGTATCGCTGCCACTTGAGGGGAGCATATCCGGGTCCCATCCCCTATAGTGTTGCCTGGTGATCCGTGACCTGCCTTCTGGCACTAAGTTTAACTTTAACGTGGTGGTCCAGTAGTCTGAAACTTGCCAGGCCCCGCTCCTCACTGTGGCTAAGTGTGGGAGCCTGCTCTCAGGGCTCACGCTTGGGAATTTCTGGACCGTTTGTTTGGAAGGCCCTATCCCCCTCGTTGTGCTAGTGCCCCGATTCTGGAGCAGGTGGGAACAGATTATAAAGGCTCCGTTCTCCTCAGGTTAATTGCCGGGTTGCCTGAAGCTTCTCCCCGACCTAGGGTCTGTGTACCCCGCCCTGCCTTCGGTCCCAGACCGGTGACAGTGCCAGGCTGCTGACCGTCCTCCTTGAGAGGTTCAGGCAATCCCCTGTGACCGGGGGTCCGACTCTTTTAGGTCCAGACCACCGTCTGCAACCTAGACAGCTTCTCTTGGGAGCCACCACTCCAAACCTCCTCTGAGCTCCTCACAGCTTGAGGGCTACTTCCTAACTGACTACAGACTACACTACTCACCTCCCCTCCCTGACCCCCCAAGTGGGCGACTCTATTCCACTCAAGCCGTCCACTGGTGTGCCTGGTGGGTGTGGTGCAGTGTGTATCTAGGATTTGATTTGCTGTTGGAGGCAACACCACAAGATAGGGACCCCGAACCATGAGGGATTTGGAATACTGTATTGAAGGGCAGTTTGTGCAGTACCCTGTGATGACCTGATAGTCCAGGGGCATCACAGTACATTTTAGCATCTTCAGCAGGGAATAGTCTAGAATGTATGTGCTCCTTCCAGGTCCTGACTGTAGCCCATACATTCTACCAGATTCACTACTGAAGATGATAGAATCTATGGGCTGTAGTTAGGACCTGGAAGGAGCCCATAAATTCTAGGCTTAACCATCATCACACACATAGGATATCAGACTCCTGGCACTACGCAATGATGTCACCGTGCCGGTACTCTGTCGTCTTGTGTGTGTGCCGTCGCCTCGGCCACTGCATCTGTAGCACCTCAGGGTTGCCACAGTAACAACACAAAGGGTTAACTCCCCACACAACACCAATACCTCCAGGCCAGAAGGGGGAGACCAAGCTGCTTCCCTGTATATTCTGGTGTAGAGAGGAAGTGGCCAGTTCAGTCAATTCAGTGCAGGAGTGCAGTTCAGTTCCTGAGAGGACTGAGGAAGGAGGATCTGTAAGTTGGAGCTGGCTCAAGCTCACCACAGGGTCCGCTGACCAATTCCAGGCCTAAGCCGAAGGTCTGAGGAAAGGAGACAGATTAAACAGAGGAACATACCTGGGAGACAGAGTATTGCTGAACTCACCCCAGTGGAGCACACAGAACGGATGCCGGATCCGAGGCTGTGCAGATTACACACCGCGCAGTTAACAACGGAGAAGTGAAGATTCCACATTATTTATCTGTACCACAGACACAGCAACACAGCAGAATTCAGGAACATACAAGTGAGGACTCGAGTTGCCTGTCAGGCCGGTACCGAACAGGGCTGTCTGCCTAGTTTACACAGCATCAGGGCCACACAAGCACAGTGCAGAAAAGGGAGCCAAAACGGCCCGGCTGGGTGGGAGAAACCCTGAACCCTTCACAGACTCCGTGGACAGTACTCTGCTGAATGCTATCTTCAGTAAAGGCTAAGGAACTGCAAAACCATGAGTCTGCTTGTTTATTGTGCTCGTGTCTTACACTCCCCCATAGACTATCACACTGCCTCGGGGAGAAGGCTCTACCCGTGGGGATCCGTCCCATCTCAAGCTGCCATCCATCACCCCCGGAGGTTCTGCAGCAGCGGTGGTTATCTCTGATCACATTCCACGGGTGGGGTCACGTACATAACCCCTTTTTATTGTGGAACCAGGGATCACAGACTGGGTCACGACATCGTGATCCCCTTTACAGAATCGACCACTTGGCCCGTTCTGGATATCCCCTTAACCCCTGGCGACACACATCTCCTACTGTTCTGTAGATAGCAGGCAGACTGCAGATGAGCACACATCGATAAGTAATTGATTATTCAGTGAACATAGGCTGCCATTGTTCTAAGCAGCCCAGGTCTTCCTTAGGCCCCCTTCACATGTCTGTGCAAAAAAAATAACGTTTTGCACGGTTCATTGAGAAGTTCCATGGGCCATCCATGTGTCACTGTGTATGGCAGTGTGCTGTCCGAGTGCTATCTGTGTGACATCCGGATAGCACACAAACAGCATGAGCTTGTATACCTACCTGTATCTGGCGCTGCTGTCTCTGGCGCTGCTGTTGCTTTTGAGTCTGTGGTCAGTGCAGTGAATATTCAAGAGCATAATGAGCGGGACCCGGAAGCAACAGCAGCGGCAGAGACAGCATCACTGGAGAGAGGTGAGTATAAAAATTATTTTATATTAAGTGACTTTTGTTTGTTCTGGTAGGTGTCACACTGATGTCACATGGATCCCATCAGTCTGCGAACTGTGTGCCACCTGTGCTCCCATGCTCCCAGCAGAAAGCAGACATGTCTTTGTGTGGAGCACACGGACACGCCTATGCTCCACATGGTCCATGTCAAAACACGGATGTGTGACCAAGCCCATTGATTTTAAAGGACCTGCGTGTGTCCATGTCTCTGGTTCGTGTGTAAACGGATGTCGCATGTACCGGAGACACGGATGTGTGAAGGAGGCCTTACACAGGATATAGTGCTTCTGAGGACTGTGATCTTTTAAGCTGGACAAAAGATCATCTCACCTATCAAACAAGCTGTGAGATGACCGGCAGCCTGTTTAAATGGCCTGATTATCAGGAAATAAGTGTTCCTCGATATGCTCAGTCCCGATAATCACATAGTAAATACATCTTTACTAACACTAGACATGATTTTCCAGGTGTTTGTTCTGTATTTCCTTATTCTTTCTCAGATTTTATGATGAAAATCACATTTGATCTATTTATTTTATAGCAAATTCTAATCTGAAGCCCAGAGTGTAAAATGTAATTTACTGCTTAGACAAAGCAATATTTCACGAAAAATGGGATGCGTCACAGGTCATTTTTACTAAATCTGTACAGATGTCTTTGCATTGAGTATACACTTGGTTGACCTGACTACATCTGGAATATGTATGGTAAGTATTGTGATCCTCGTGTTATGGCTGCGTCCTGCTAGCTCATGTATGCATGTGATGAATACACTGCCAAACATCCCGTCTGTCTCAGAGAGAACATTTTTTTGGCCTTACTTCTTGAATCTTGACATCCTGCTGATCAGTGAAAACTAAAGAATTCTATATCCGTCTCTTGTTCCAGAGATTAAAATAGATACAGATCAACCACTTTCATCATGTCCTCTTGTCAAACTACCACTGTGATTTAATTACCGGGCGACAGTATGATCAGGCGTGTTTGTAGCCTAACAGACAGACATTAAATTAATAGACTTTTCATTCCCTACTGTGTCGATTCATAGGAGTGCACACATTTTATTGCAGTCTTTCCTTCAGGATATTGTAAGACAACGCAAAGATTGGTAAGTATGTCATGTTTCATTTGACAGCTTAATGTGGAATATCTAATAAGTTTATAAGACCTTGAAGGATAGTGTTTGTATAACTGCTATAAGTGTTAATATGTGACATTATATTGGTAGTCTCCCTAAAGAGAACCTATCAGTAGGCATGAGCGAGTATACTCGTTACTACTCGGTACTCGCTGAGTAGTACGGTATTCGGGCTACTCGTTACTCCACGAGTATCCTTGTCATTACTCGTTAGGAGTAGCGAGTAGGGATGGTCGATCCCGAACTATAAAGATAGATAAAGCACATTATTAAAAAACATTGTGATCATACTTACAGGTCCCGTGATGTGTCCTGCAGACTCTGCCTCCCGTTGCTTCTCCTTCCGCGTCCGTCCGATCATTGGTGTGCCGCCCGGTAACCAACACTGGACTACTGAAGGACCTTCAATAACTTCATAGTCATGTGACCCAGTCACATGTGAATGCTGTATTACTTCACTGGCTACAAACTGGTCACATGTCTATGACGTCTCGAAGGTCCAGGTAACTGAACTTTGACAGTTACTATGCTAGTGTCGCATCGACATCACCCTGTATGGCGGCACACTCTCCTGACAGGAGCGGTGGTGCCCGGGGAGTGTCAGTCCGTTCGGGGAAATGCCCATGCGAGACTGCATGAGTCACACGTAAGTGGAACTCTGGCCTCAGTGTTAGCCTGCTTCTCACACTGTATAGCCTTTCTGTACAGAGTGATGTAGCAGAGTTGACAATGTTCATTGCTCTCTCTGCTTCTCACATTGTATAGACTGTCTGTACAGAGTGATGTAGCAGAGTTGACAATGTTCAGTGCTCTCTCTGCTTCTCACACTGTATAGAATGTCTGTACAGAGTGATGAAGCAGATGTGACATTGCTGTACCTGTGGACTACGGATTTTTTATTATAAAGATGGAGTCTCTAAATGTTTTTTTGTTTTATTTCTAATAAAAAATTTTTTCTCTATGTTGTGTTTTTCTTTTACTGTTTACTAGAAATTCATGGTGGCCATGTGTAATTTGGCATGACACCATGAATTTCGGGCTTAGTACCATCTGAGAATACAAAGCTGGTATTAACCCCTTTATTACCCATTGTTCCACCGCCATCAGGGCCACTGGATGAGCTGGGTAAAGCACCTGGAAATGCCACTAAGAAACAATGCGCCATTTCCAGGGGTGGCTGCGGGCTGCCGAGAATCTAAGTCCCCAGCGGCCTGGCTTTACCTGACTGTTGATCAAATTACGGCGGGAACCCACGCATTTTTTTTATTATTTTTTAAATAAAAAAATATTAATGGACTTCCCTGTATTTTGATTGCCAGGCAGCTGGGGGTGGGGGTAACAGCCTGTAGCAGTCCGCTTTATCTACGCTGAAATTCAAAAATACCACGGAGCGCTACGTCATTTTTTTAAATTATTTATTTTTATACACATATATTGTGTGTGTGTGTGTATATATCTATATATATAATTGTTTACTTCTGTCTGTCTGTAACGGAAATCCCGCGTCGCTGATTGGTCACGGACGTCTGGCGCGACCAATCAGTGACAGGCGCAGTCTGCCCGCGAAGTGGCGTGGAATTTGAACCACGCTTCGCTGATTTGTCGTACACAGACACCTCCGAACACAGACACCGCCGTACACAGACACCGCCACACACAGAAGCCTCTATATACACCCCAGCAGCCTCTATATATACCCCAGCAGCCTTTATATACACCCCAGCAGCCTTTATATACCCCAGCAGCCTTTATATACACCCCACAAGTCAAAGCCTCTATATACACCCCAGCAGCAGCCTCCAGCACGCAGTAAAAAAAAAATGATTATACTCACCTTGCACTTTCTTCTCTTTTCATACTCTGTAGTACTTTCTCCCTCCCCTCGCTGGCCCTGCAGGCTGGGAGATGCGGCTGCTTCCTATTTCCTCCTCGGCATGTCCCGCCCACCTCTCTGCTCAGCTGCCTCCATATTGGATGTGGGTGTTGCTGAGGGTGTGGTGTGGGCAGGCCCCTTAGATACTCGACTGCGGCCTTAGCAACGTGACACAGACTGTCACAGAACCTGTGTTAGAGAGCAAATGGAGGGGAATAAAATAATTGCGGTGTGATGGCACGATGTGTGTGGGCGGTGGTGGGTGCTTACACCGGCCCTGCATAGTTCACTAATAATTACTAAACAAGGGTGATGTAATTCAGTCACGTTTACTGGACAAGTTCTGTCAGTCAGAGTGCCACATAGTTCAGCCATGTTTACTCAACACGTTCTGTAAGTCACAGTGTGACGTACTTCTGAATACGTTCAGTCAGTCACAGTGCGACATAGTTCAGTCGCGTTCACTGCGCTGAACAGATACTTTACTGTACGCTATCACGATTAAAGCTTCCTGTTTTCCAATGGGTTGTAAGCGAAAATACACCACTGAAGATGACAGAAAAGCAGCAGCCACAGCAAGGCAACTGTGATGCCCTGGACAAGCCAGGTAATCACAGATAGAGCCCCACACAACACTAGTCCCCTCACTAGGTAACACCAGCCAACCACATAAAACCCTAGTCACTTCGCTCAGGGCTGGATGAACACACCAGGGGGTGGAGCCAGGCGGTTGGCACGCCCACCGAGGAGTTCAGAGAGCCTGAGGGAGGAAAAACACAGTCAGTTCAGTTTAGAGTTGAGTGAAGGAGGTCAGGCCTGTGTGACAGGCATGGGACAGACTGACAGGTGCCAGGGTTGGAGCCCGGGCACCTTTAGCTAGGAGACATACGGAGGTCTCTGCCTGCAGGAGCCAGGAAGACGGTTCGGTGGAGCCATGGTGGACCGGGACAGAGTAGTGGCCCTCCGGTACCGACCCGGGGAACTGACTCGGAAACCGGAGCACAAGAGGAGGTACTCAGACCCTGAAACGAGGTCTAGAAACTACTGGACTGAGTTAATTAACTGATTGCGGTCTGGACTTTAGGTCCTTTCCCACCCAAAGTCCCTCATAGAAGACAACAGCCCAATGAGGGGGATAGAAAGCCACCGCCAAGGGTCATAGATCTCACGGGCCAGAGTCTGCAGGCAAACGGGCTCTTCTGACATCCACAAGCCGGGGAGCGGACTCCTGACGCTGCAAGCGCAGGTAGTCCAACAGCTCAAACAGGTGCAGGAGAAAGGCAGAGACAACCAACCGGGTGGGGGAACCTGACTGCAGCCGGCTGTGGGCACTGACCACCGTTATCTTGGTTTACCAGAGACTCGAGTGTTTCATTCTAATAGTGATATAACAAATGGAGAAAAAGCCTAGCGGCTTTTAGATCAATGTATTTTTGAGATGTGCGATCCCTGTCTTTTTCTCCATTTGTTATATTCATTCTAATAGTGAGTACACCAGTGCCCTCCGGCCACCCATCTCCCTGCACCGCCAAAACACCCCCAATGGGTCCCAGGGCCACCATCCCTGCCCACGGAGGGGTTAACAACATGCTGCATACCATCTCCCCCGGGTGCCCCGTAACTGCAGCGGTGGTGTCCACCTTCACCACATCCCGTGGGTGGCGTCATGAACTTACAACACGGCTCCGGCCGTACACCTACGTCCCCAAACCGCCAACCCCTTTTTGGTCGGAATGACTGCAGGACCCCCGGGTCTGGAGACCCTCGAGCCACCCACTGAAGGTCCGGACCCGAGCGGCTCGGTTGCAGCAGAGCACGGGGCGGCAAACAACGACAATGTCCAGAGCAAGAGACACTTCAACAAACTGCCACCAGACAAGCCCAGGATGCGGAATCTCACAGACAACATCGGGAACAGGAGACACCACAACATACTGCCGCTAGGCAGGGACACGATACGGAATCCCACAGACAGCGTTGGGTGAATGAATGTCCACAATCCAGGGCAAACAGACAACAACACGATCACCAAATTCATAAAAAAAAAAGAATGTTCTACCAAGTAAGGCAAGCCCAGCTGAATACTCAACAACTTGCACGTTACGTAACAGACAACGAAACTACAATTATTGAATACTACTGTGGAAATATGAATGTAGTTTTCTCTAAATGCAACTCTCTGAATTTCATTGATGAAAAACAGTTTCCAGTAAAACCCGCATTTGCCATGACAATAAACAAGTCACAAGGTCAAACTCTACACTGTGTTGGCATATATCTACCAGAGCCCGTTTTTGGTCATGGACAACTCTACATTGCATTTTCAAGAGTTAAAATGAAATCCAACGTCAAGGTTCAAGTTTTTGATACCCCTTTACAAGGAAAGTTGCTTATAGATAGTCAAAGGTATTCACAAGAAATGTGCTGTAGAAAAATATTTTAGGTTGATATTGTTAACTAATATATTATAGTGTCGATGTACTCCTTTCATCCGATGATTTATTTAAATACAGTTAGATATTCATGTAATAGTTTATATATTTTGATGATCTGTTTAATAATTTCATTCAGTTCAGTTTCATTCAGTGTATTAAGTTCTATCAACAATAACATTTAATGATAATGTATATATTTTACCCTGTATATTCATTGCATTATTCTCAAATCTTCATAAATAAACTACATACATATTCTAGAATACCCGATGCGCTAGAATCAGGCCACCATCTAGTATATATATATACAGTTAGGTCCAGAAATATTTGGACAGTGACACAAGTTTTGTTATTTTAGCTGTTTACAAAAACATGTTCAGAAATACAATTATATATATAATATGGGCTGAAAGTGCACACTCCCAGCTGCAATATGAGAGTTTTCACATCCAAATCGGAGAAAGGGTTTAGGAATCATAGCTCTGTAATGCATAGCCTCCTCTTTTTCAAGGGACCAAAAGTAATTGGACAAGGGACTCTAAGGGCTGCAATTAACTCTGAAGGCGTCTCCCTCGTTAACCTGTAATCAATGAAGTAGTTAAAAGGTCTGGGGTTGATTACAGGTGTGTGGTTTTGCATTTGGAAGCTGTTGCTGTGACCAGACAACATGCGGTCTAAGGAACTCTCAATTGAGGTGAAGCAGAACATCCTGAGGCTAAAAAAAAAGAAAAAATCCATCAGAGAGATAGCAGACATGCTTGGAGTTGCAAAATCAACAGTCGGGAGATTCTGAGAAAAAAGGAATTGACTGGTGAGCTTGGGAACTCAAAAAGGCCTGGGCGTCCACGGATTACAACAGTGGTGGATGATCGCCGCATACTTTCTTTGGTGAAGAAGAACCCGTTCACAACATCAACTGAAGTCCAGAACACTCTCAGTGAAGTAGGTGTATCTGTCTCTAAGTCAACAGTAAAGAGAAGACTCCATGAAAGTAAATACAAAGGGTTCACATCTAGATGCAAACCATTCATCAATTCCAAAAATAGACAGGCCAGAGTTAAATTTGCTGAAAAACACCTCATGAAGCCAGCTCAGTTCTGGAAAAGTATTCTATGGACAGATGAGACAAAGATCAACCTGTACCAGAATGATGGGAAGAAAAAAGTTTGGAGAAGAAAGGGAACGGCACATGATCCAAGGCACACCACATCCTCTGTAAAACATGGTGGAGGCAATGTGATGGCATGGGCATGCATGGCTTTCAATGGCACTGGGTCACTTGTCTTTATTGATGGCATAACAGCAGACAAGAGTAGCCGGATGAATTCTGAAGTGTACCGGGATATACTTTCAGCCCAGATTCAGCCAAATGCCGCAAAGTTGATCGGACGGCACTTCATAGTACAGATGGACAATGACCCCAAGCATACAGCCAAAGCTACCCAGGAGTTCATGAGTGCAAAAAAGTGGAACATTCTGCAATGGCCAAGTCAATCACCAGATCTTAACCCAGTTGAGCATGCATTTCACTTGCTCAAATCCAGACTTAAGACGGAAAGACCCACAAACAAACAAGACCTGAAGGCTGCGGCTGTAAAGGCCTGGCAAAGCATTAAGAAGGAGGAAACCCAGCGTTTGGTGATGTCCATGGGTTCCAGACTTAAGGCAGTGATTGCCTCCAAAGGATTCGCAACAAAATATTGAAAATAAAAATATTTTGTTTGGGTTTGGTTTATTTGTCCAATTACTTTTGACCTCCTAAAATGTGGAGTGTTTGTAAAGAAATGTGTACAATTCCTACAATTTCTATTTTTGTTCAAACCTTCAAATTAAACGTTACAATCTGCACTTGAATTCTGTTGTAGAGGTTTAATTTCAAATCCAGTGTGGTGGCATGCAGAGCCCAACTCGCGAAAATTGTGTCACTGTCCAAATATTTCTGGACCTAACTTTATATATATATATATATATATATATAATTGCCTTATTCTGTCTGTCTGTCTGTCTGTCTGTCTTGCTCCAAAATTGTGTCCTTACGGTGACAACCAGCGGATTGGCCGCTGGGCTCGGCATGGCCCCGCCCCCCCAGCACGGATTGGCCGCTCGGCTCGCCCTGGCCCCGCCCCCCCATGGATTGGCCGCTCGCCCCGGCACCCTGCACGCATTGGATGCTTGGCCAGGCCCCACCCCCTCACGCATTGGATGCTCGCCCTGGCCCTGTCCCCCCGCACGCATTCCCCGAACCCACACGGAGACGCCCGACACCCAGGTGACTGCTGCAGCACCCGAAGCCCACACCGCAAGACAAAGTGGAGAAAAGCCACTAGCTTACCCTGCCTCCTGACACACGTGTGCCGGAGCCGGCGTAGGCTGGTATCCACAGTACACATCGGGTAACTATAGAAACCGCTTTCCTTAGTTACCGATGTGTAAGATGGTTACTAGCTTACCCCGGCTCCCGGCACACGTCAGCACTGTCGCTTACCTTTTCTCCACTTTGTCGCATCCGGCGCGCTCCCGTGCACTGTGTACACTACAGTTGCCGCGCGACAACCTCCGATCACATGTTGTCATATGACCAGGAAGTTGCGGCGCAGCCACTGTCCTGTACAGTGTACGGTTACACACACACACATAGCAGACACACATGGATACACTGACGCATACACACATAGCACACATGCATGTATACACACACACTGAGAACATGTACACACATAGCAGACACACATGGATACACTGGGCGCATACACACAGCGCACATGCATGTATATACACACACACACAGCAGACACACATGGATACACTGGGCGCATACACACAGCGCACATGCATGTATATACACACACACACAGCAGACACACATGGATACACCGGGCGCATACACACAGCGCACATGCATGTATATATACACACACACACACAGCAGACACACATGGATACACCGAGCGCATACACACAGCGCACATGCATGTATACACACACACACTGAGCACATATACACACATAGCAGACACACATAGATACACCGAGCGCATACACACATAGCGCACATGCATGTATACACACACACAGCAGACACACATTGATACACCGAGCGCATACACACAGCGCACATGCATGTATACACACACACACACTGAGCACATATACACACATAGCAGACACACATAGATACACCGAGCGCATACACACATAGCGCACATGCATGTGTACACACACACACACACAGCAGACACATGGATACACCGTGCACATACACACATAGCGCACATGCATGTATACACACACACACTGAGCACATATAGACACATAGCAGACACATGGATACACCGAGCGCATACACACATAGCGCACATGCATGTACACACACACACTGCTGTATACTCACCCAGCGATGCGGTCCCCAGCACTAAAGTCCCCAGCGCTGTTCCTGCTTCCAGCTCCTCAGGGCACTGAATATTCAGTGAGTATAATGAGTGGCGATAAGGAGCGGGAGGCAGCAGAGCCGGAGACAACATCGCTGGAGAGAAGTAAATATAGAGAATATTTTTATTAAAAAGACCCATATTTTCTCTGGTATGTTTTACACTGATGTCGCACGGATCACATCAGTGTGCCATCTGTGTGACATCCGTGCTGCCGGAGATACCTGCGTGTGTGCGTGCGGGGTCATGAAAAGTCACACGGTCCTGTGCAAACATGGACATGTGAAGCACATCATAGAATAACATGGGTACGTGTGACATCCGTGTTACAAAACGCATGTCACACGTACCTAAAACAGGGACGTCTGAAACCAGCCTACAGGAGCGCGCAGCATCCGACAAAGTCAAGAAAAGCCGGATGTGTGAAACCACTAGCTTACCCCGGCTCCCAGCACACGTGTGCCGGAGCCGGCGTACGCTGGTAACCATGATACACATCGGGTAACTCTAGAAACCGCTTTGCTTAGTTACCCAATGTGTAACATGGTTACTAGCTTACCCCGACTCTCGGCACACGTGTGCCGGAGCCGGCGTACGCTGTTAACCAGTGTACACATTGGGTAACTATGGAAACCACTTTCCATAGTTACCCGATGTGTACCATGGTTACTAGCTTACCCCGGCTCTCTGCCCATTCAGATCATTGGTCTCCCACTGTCAAACACGCCGATGCGTGCTGCACAGCAGGAGACCAACAAGCAAAAAATAAACCAGCACTGTCGCTTTGCATAGTTACCCAATGTGTACCATGGTTATCAGATTACCGACGTACGCTGGTAACAAATGGTACACAATCCTGTAACTATGGAAAGCGCTTTCGTTAGTTACCCAATGTGTACCATGGTAACCACCTTACCCCCGCCTCCCGGCACATGTGTGCTTGAGCCGGCGTACACTGGTAACCATGGTACACATCGGGTAACTAAGCAAAGCTCTTTGCATAGTTACCCAATTGTGTAACATTGTTACCAGTGTACGCCGGCTCCCTGCCCATTCAGATCGTTGATCTCTCACTGTCAAATACGCCAATGCGTGCTGCACAGTGGGAGACCAACGAGCAAGAAATGAACCATTATTATTCAAGACTTGCTGATTATATTATTATTCAATCTGCTACCCTACATACACATTCTAGACTACCTGATACTTTAGAATCGGGCAACCTTCTAGTATATATATACATCTCTAGCCAAAATTAAGAGACAGCTGCAAAATTGTCAGTTTTTCTGACTTTTCTCTTTATAGGTATATTTTTGAGTAAAATGTAAATGCTCTTTTATTCTATAAACTAGTATTTTCAGAAAATAAATACAAAATTTATTGCTTGGGAATTTGGAGACGTTGTCAGTAGGTTATAGAATAAAAGAACAATTTACATTCATGGCACTTAAAAATTTAAAGAGAAAAATCAGAAAAACTGAAATTTTGCAGTGGTCTCTAAATTTTTGCCATATATATATATATATATATATATATATTATTTTTCTTAATTATTTATTTTTATACAACTATATCGTGTATGTGTGTGTGTATGCAGCATATATATATATATATATATATATATATATATATATATATATACTGTATGTACATACACACACACATATTGTATAAAAAAAAAAATGATGTAACGCTCCGCGGTGTTTTTGATTCTCAGCGCACATAAAGTAGACGGCTAGGGGCTTCCACCCTCACCTGCCTTGCTTTACCTTGGCTGGCAATCAAGATACAGGAAAGCCCATTTTTAATTTTTTTCTAGTTATTAAAAAAAATAGTTAAAAAAAGTGTGGGCTCCCGCTGCATTTTCTATTGTTAGGTAAGGGTGATCCAAGCAACTACTGGCTGCTAACCCCCAGTGTTACCTTCACTGGCAATGGAAAATCCAGAGAAGCCCTTTTTTTTTTTACGTTTTTGCCAAAAACCTAAAGAAAAATGATGTGGGCTTTGTCATATTTTTGTATGCTAGTCAGGTACAGCAGGCAGGTACGGGATGTCCCCAACCCCCAGTGCCTATTTGTACCCAGCTGGGAACCAAAAATATAGGGAAGCCCTTTTTTTTTAATTATTTCATGAAATAATTAAAAAAAAAATGACATGGGCTTCACCCAATTTTTGTGTCCAGCCAGCTACAACTAGGCAGCAGGGGACTGGAATCCGCAGCGCAGGGTGTCTCAAGCTTTGCAACTTGCAGTCCGCAGCCACCCCAGAAAATGGCGCTTTCATAGAAGCGCTATCTTCTGCTGCTGTCAAGAAGAGAAGGAGGAGGTAGGTAAAAAGCACTCTGTCACAGGAGGTGCAAAATGATAACAAAGTTTATTGAATTGTGCAAACAACAATAAAAACAATTAAAACCAAAAGCACCTAGCCATGCAGACCTCACAAAAAAGGAATTGCACCACAACAGATGTAAGATATACAAAATATTGTAAATAAATATATCTAAGTAACAATATCGGTGCAAAGCCTAACATAAGCCAGAAATTGACAAATGGATGAAAAACCAATTCATTAGAGAAAGGCAAATGAAGAATATCACCTAAGGTAAGATCCTGCGGATGTCAGCATTCCAGCAAACATGCAACCATATAATGCGGTGCCAGTAACAACCCACCCAACGCGTGTTGCTCGCTAGCCGAGCTTCATCAGGGGAAAGAGAGTAAACACAAATCAAAAAACACACATGTATATTCAAGTCATATGATGCTCCCAGCGTCCGGAAGTTGCCTGGCGCTGTATCGAACTCTCCCAGCGGCCCTGGAGCCGGGTGGCATGCTGTGTAATAAGGGGTTAATACCAGCTTTGTTTTACAAGCTGGTATAAAGCCCGAGACTCTTAATGTCAGGCCAAGTTTGACCCGGCCATTAAGAATCTCCAATAAAGGGTTAAAAAAAGACACCACACAGAAAAAAAAATACTTTATCTAATATATAAAGCTGAATGTGTGCATGTATGTGTGTATGTGTGTGTGTGTGTGTGTGTGTGTGTGTGTGTGTGTGTATGTCCGGGATTGGCATCTGCACCGTTGCAGCTACAGCCACAACATTTTGCACACTCACACGTCTGGACCCTGAGAGGCTATGTTGTGAGGCGAAATTTTAAGCCCTGGTTCTCAAGAAGGAGTTCCAGCTGTCAAACCCCCTGCATTCGAAAATGTATTCCCTATTCAAATGATAGGGTATAACTTCCAAGTTGGAGAATACCCATTTAAACAAGTTGTTCAGGATTTTATTTACCCACTAGAAGGTGGCCCGATTCTACGCATCGCCTATTCTAGAATTTACGTATTGTATAGTTAATGTATGATTTTTGTTATATATATTGTGAGGTAGCACGGTCGGCTGCGCAGCAGAAGACACGGGATCCAGGCATTAAGTTTCACAGCACACGGTGTTTAATGTCCAAACAAAAATCCACAGCAATATACATGTCTCTCCAGCAGAGACTCAGGGAGTTGTGATCACTCCCCACATCCGGCACACCTGCCCTCGTTCCTGTTTCCTTTTAACCCTTCCTTAAGCCTGTAGGGAAACAGCATTAACCCTATAGTGGATTTACTTTCTATCATGGAGTGAGCACAACCTGGGCGAGACATACCGGCCGTCATAGATAACCCCGGTCACAGTCTCACATACCCCCCCCCTCAGTTCAAGCGTGCGGGGTTGAACTCCAGCCATCAAACACGGGCCGCGGGACAAGGCATCGGCGTTGCCCTGCAACCTACCGGCCCGGTGTTCAACCGTAAACCGGAAGTTCTGCAGAGAAAGGAACCACCGGGTAACCCGGGCATTCCGTTCCTTGGCGGACCTCATCCAGACCAGCGGAGAGTGATCAGTCACCAAGCGAAACTGCCGTCCCAGCAGGTAATAGCGTAGGGACTCCAAGGCCCATTTAATCGCCAGGCACTCCTTCTCCACTACGCTATAATTCCGCTCGGGAGGGGTGAGCTTCCTACTCAAGAAGGTGACGGGGTGTTCCTCCCCCTGAACCACCTGAGACAGCACTGCCCCCAGGCCGACCTCAGAGGCGTCAGTCTGTACTATGAACTCCTTCCGGAAATCAGGGTTGACCAGAACGGGTTGTCCGCACAGGACCTCCTTCAGGGCCCGGAAGGAGTCCTCGGCCTGCGGAGTCCAGCGCACCATGACGGACTTCTTGCCTTTGAGAAGGTCCGTCAAGGGGGCTGATAGTCCCGCAAAATCTCTTACAAACCTCCTGTAGTACCCCACGATACCCAGGAAGGCCCTAACCTGCTTTGTGGTCAGGGGTCTAGGCCACTTCTGGATCGCCTCAACCTTGTTAATTTGGGGCTTTATCACTCCTTGGCCTATCACGTAGCCCAAGTAGCGGGCTTCCGTGAGTCCCAACGCACATTTCTTGGGATTGGCTGTCAATCCGGCTGTTCGAAGCGCGTCCACCACCGCTTGTACCTGTTCCAAGTGGGTCTGCCAATCGGGGCTGTAAATAATGATGTCATCAAGGTACGCTGATGCATACGCCTGGTGGGGTTCCAGCACTAAGTCCATCAACCTCTGGAACGTGGCCGGAGCGCCATGTAACCCAAAAGGCAAGACAACATAGTGGAAGAGACCCTCCGGCGTAACAAAAGCGGTTTTCTCCTTGGCGGACTCCGTCAGTGGCACCTGCCAGTACCCCTTGGTCAGGTCGAGCGTGGTAAAATATCGCGCCTGTCCCAGCCTATCAATCAGCTCATCCACCCGGGGCATGGGGTAGAGATCGAACTTGGATATTTCGTTCAATCTCCGGAAGTCATTGCAGAACCTTAAGGAGCCATCGGGTTTTGGTATTAGGACAATGGGACTAGCCCATTCACTCCGGGATTTTTCGATGACCCCCAGGCGTAGCATTGTCTTCACTTCTTCTGATATGGCTTGTCTTCGAGCCTCCGGCACGCGGTATGACTTCAGGCGTACCTTCAGGTGGGGCTCGGTGACAATGTCATGTCGTATCAGACTGGTCCTACCCGGCAACTCGGAGAAGACATCGGGGTTCTGCTGAACCAGCCGTCTGGCCTCTCGCCTCTGTTGCTTGGTGAGGGCTTCTCCGATCCTTACTTCCGGTTCGTCCTCTCCGGAGGTCGCTGAAGCCGGGAGTGAACGACCCGAAGAGGAGGGAGATGGGGGAAACTCAACCATCAGGCTTTCCCGTTCCTGCCACGGTTTTAATAGGTTGACATGGTATATTTGTTCAGGTTTCCGCCTACCGGGCTGCAATACTTTATAGTTGACCACCCCGACTTTTTCCTTTATCTCGTAGGGGCCTTGCCACTGAGCCAGGAATTTACTCTCCGCCGTGGGGATTAATACCAACACCCGATCCCCGGGCTTAAAGGTCCGCACGGTGGCTTGTCCATTATAGCGGCCGCTTTGCGCGGCCTGAGCCTCCTGTAAATGCTCCTTCACAATTGGCATGACCGCGCTTATGCGGTTCTGCATTCCTAAAATGTGTTCAATCACACTTTTATGGGGGGTGGGCTCTTGCTCCCATGTTTCCTTTGCCAGGTCCAACAATCCCCGGGGATGTCGCCCGTATAACAATTCAAAAGGCGAAAACCCCGTGGATGCCTGTGGCACCTCTCGGATGGCAAACATCAAATAGGGAAGCATCATATCCCAGTCCTTCCCGTCTTTGGAGATCACCCTTTTTAGCATGGTTTTCAGGGTTTTATTGAATCGTTCTACTAACCCATCCGTCTGAGGATGATACACAGACGTACGCAACTGCTTGATCTGGAGTAGCCGGCATAGTTCTTTGGTCACTTTAGACATGAATGGGGTCCCCTGATCCGTAAGGATCTCCTTGGGCAACCCCACCCGGCAGAACACAGAAAACAACTCCCGAGCTATAAGCTTCGCCGCAGTATGTCTGAGAGGTATCGCCTCTGGATACCGGGTGGCATAGTCAACGATCACTAGGATGTGTTGGTGCCCTCGAGCAGACTTTACGAGGGGCCCCACCAGATCCATCCCTATCCGTTCAAAAGGGACTTCTATAATGGGTAACGGCACCAACGGACTGCGAAAGTGGACCAGTGGTGCGGTAAGCTGACACTCCGGGCAGGTTTCGCAGAACCGTTTTACCTCCCCAAAGACCCCGGGCCAATAGAACCTTTGCAATATTCGCTCCTGCGTTTTCTTGACCCCTAGGTGGCCACTCATCAGATGTTTATGAGCCAAGTCGAGGACCCGCCGGCGATACGGCTGGGGTACCACCAACTGCTCTACCCCCACGCCCCGTATTTCGTCTACCCGGTAGAGTAAATCCTGCTTAAGAGCGAAATGGGGGTACCTTACCTGGGCACCGGGCAGCTGGGCCACCCCGTCAATTACTAACACCCTATTCCGGGCATGTATTAACGTAGGGTCCTGGAGTTGGGCTGTCCCAAACGCATCCGGGGATGCCTCCAAGTCCGGGATGGGCTCGACCGTCTCAGCCTCTCCTGCCAATACCTCTAGGGGCGACCTATCGGGTTCACATTCTGTCCCTATCATGGGGACCCCTACGGCAGGTGTCCCGGATTCAGGATTGTAGGGCTCAGGCCCCGGACTGACCAATATCGGAGGGGACCTAGGGGTTCCCTTCCATAAAGTCCAAAAATAGGGCAGATCCCGTCCTAGGATCACGTCATAAGGAAGAGCGTTAAGCAGTCCCACCTCATGTTGCACCTGACCGCAAGGTGCTGTGATGGTGACAATCCCCGTGGGATAGTCTCGGCGGTCCCCATGTATGCAAACCACCCCCACGGTACGTCCTGTGGCCTTTACTTTAGCCCTCAAGGTGGATCGCACAAGGGTCACTAAGCTTCCGGAATCCAACAATCCTGTAACCGGACATCCATTCACCTGTATTTGGCGCAAGTGGGGCTCAGTCTCTGGGGGAACCAGGTCAGCGGTACACACCACCTGAGCATACATTGAACCCCGCCGGGTAACCCCACAATCCATGGGCTCCGTGGTCAGGGGACACTGGGCTTCCATATGTCCCACCCGCTGGCACCGCCAACATCTAATAGGGAAGGAAACCCCCTTGACAAGTTGTCGTTTAGGGTACATGGCCTTCCGAACCTCAGGAACGGCGGGCGCGGCCTCAGCCAGGATGGTAGCGGACTCCTGTACCGGTGTCGGCGGTGGGTCCTTGGCCCTAGGCTTGGAGGGGCCGGACCGACGGGCGGTACGCAAAGTCTCAGTGTCCCGTATCAAGTCCTGCGTAGCCACATGCCGCTCTACCAGGGACACTAATTGGTCCAGGGTACTCGGGTCACCCAGTCCTACCCACCGTTGAACGGTGACGGGTAAAGTGCGCACAAAACGATCCACTACTACCCTTTCCACCATTTGCGCCGGGCTCAGAGCGTCAGGCTGCAACCACTTTTTTACAAGATGTAATAAGTCATAGGCCTGGGAGCGTACGGGTTTGGCTTCCTCATAGAACCACTGATTTACCCGCTGAGCCCGTACATAGGTATTCACCCCCAACCGAGCCAGTATTTCGGCTTTCAGGGTCACATAGTCAATGGCGTCCTCGGTACCGAGGTCCAGGTACGCTTTTTGGGGTTCCCCCGTCAGATAGGGCGACAATACCTCAGCCCACTGGGGGGTCGGCAGCTTTTCCCGCTCGGCCACCCGCTCAAACACTGCCAGGAACGCTTCCACATCATCCCCCGGGGTCATCTTTTGCAACGCTTGTCTCACCGCTTTCCGGACGCTGCCGTCGTCACCCGGTCCCGGGGTTGTTGCTGCCGGTCCGGCACGGATTGACTTGGCCAGGAGAACCATCTGTTCTTGGTGTCTTTTTTCCTGCAATTTCAAGGATTGCTGGTGCTGTTGCTGCTGTTGCTCCAACGTCCGGAGCAGGTGGGTATTCACCTGTTGTTGCTGTGCATTAGCCTCTTGTTGTTGTGCATTAGCCTGAGCCAAATGCCTTAGTATGTCCTCCATGGCGTCGCTGGGTTTGGGCCGTAGTATAGCTGCTTGAATCCAGGACATGTACTACCGGGTTACCAGAAAAGGAAGGTACACCTCACCGGCTGGCATGCCCGCCGATTCTCCACCATATGTGAGGTAGCACGGTCGGCTGCGCAGCAGAAGACACGGGATCCAGGCATTAAGTTTCACAGCACACGGTGTTTAATGTCCAAACAAAAATCCACAGCAATATACATGTCTCTCCAGCAGAGACTCAGGGAGTTGTGATCACTCCCCACATCCGGCACACCTGCCCTCGTTCCTGTTTCCTTTTAACCCTTCCTTAAGCCTGTAGGGAAACAGCATTAACCCTATAGTGGATTTACTTTCTATCATGGAGTGAGCACAACCTGGGCGAGACATACCGGCCGTCATAGATAACCCCGGTCACAGTCTCACAATATATATATATATATATATATATATATATATAGATGTTGTTGTGTGTAGTTGCCAGTGTTTGTGTAGGGGCTGTACATGTTCTGGGTGTTGTCTGGGTGTAGCGGGGGGTGAGAGCGGTGTTGTTTGTGTGTTGCGTTGTGTGTGTCGCATTGTTTGTAGAGCGCTGTGTGTCTGTAGCGTTGTCTGTGTGTGGTGCTGTGTGTGTTGCGCGGTTTGTGTGGGTGTGTGTGTGTGTGTTTTGGGGGAGGTATGTTTTGTGCAATGTGTGTGTTGTGCGGTATGTGCGTATATTTGTGTGTACCGCGGTGTTTGTGTGTTGGGTGTTGTGTGTGTGCGGCGTTGTGTGTGTGTGGTGTGTTGTGCGGTGCGTGTGTGGCGGTGTGTGTGTTTTGGGGGGAGGTGTGCACCCCCCATCGTGCTCCATCCCCCATGCTGCGCACCCCCCATCGTGCTGCATCCCCCGTGCTGCGCACCCCCCATCGTGCTCCATCCCCCATGCTGCGCACCCCCCATCGTGCTCCATCCCCCATGCTGCGCACCCTCCATCGTGCTCCATCCCCCATGCTGCGCACCCCCCATCGTGCTCCATCCCCCATGCTGCGCCCCCTTCCATCGTGCTCCATCCCCCATGTTGCGCACCCCCCATCGTGCTCCATCCCCCATGCTGCGCACCCCCCATCGTGTTTCATCCCCCCATTCTGGGCACCCCCCATCGTGCTCCATCCCCCACGCTGCACCCCCCCATCGTGCTCCATCCCCCATGCTGCACTCCCCATCGTGCTCCATCCCCCATGCTATGCACCCCCCATCGTGCTCCATCCCCCATGCTACGCACCCCCCATCGTGCTCCATCCCCCATGCTACTCACCGCCCATCGTGCTCCATCCCCCATTCTGAGCACCCCGTATCATGCTCCAACCCCCTATGCTGCACCCCCCATCGTGCTCAATCCCCCATGCTGTGCACCCCCCATTGTGTTTCATCCCCCCATTCTGGGCACCCCCAATCGTGGTCCAACCCCCATGCTGCACCCCCCATCGTGCTCCATCCCCCATGCTGCACACCCCCCATCGTGTTTCATCCCCCCATTATGGGCACCCCCCATTGGGGTCCACCCCCCATGCTGCACCCCCCATCGGGGTCCACCCCCCATGCTGCACCCCCCCATCGTGCTCCATCCCCCATGCTGCACTCGCTCCATCCCCCATGCTGCAATCCCCATCGTGCTCCATCCCCCATGCTATGCGCCCCCCATCGTGCTCCATCCCCCATACTACGCACCCCCCATCGTGCTCCATCCCCCATGCTACGCACCCCCCATCGTGCTCCATCCCCCATTCTGCGCACCCCCTATCGTCCTCTATCCCCCATGCTGCACCCCCCATCGTGCTCCATCCCCCATGCTGTGCACCCCCCATCGTGTTTCATCCCCCCATTCTGTGCACCCCCCATCGTGGTCCAACCCCCATGCTGCACCCCCCATCGTGCTCCATCCCCCATGCTGCACTCCCCATCATGCTCCATCCCCCATGCTGCACCCCCCATCGTGTTTCATCCCCCCATTCTGGGCACCCCCCATCTTGCTCCATCCCCCATGCTGCACTCCCCATCATGCTCCATCCCCCATGCTGCACACCCCCCATCATGTTTCATCCCCCCATTCTGGGCACCCCCCATCGTGGTCCACCCCCCATGCTGCACCCCCTATCGTGCTCCATCCCCCATGCTGCACTCCCCATCGTGCTCCATCCCCCATGCTGCGAACCCCTCAGAGAGGAGTATAATAGGAGGAGTATAATGGGAGGAGAAGTCCTGGGGGGTGGTGTACAGGTGCCCAACGTGTGCGGGGGGCGTGGCCTAGCGGGCATCGCATGTGGGGGCGTGGCCTAGCGTGCATCGCCTGCGGGGCGTGGCCTAGCGGGCATCACGTGCGGGGGGCGTGGCCTAGTGGGCATCGCGTGCGGGGGGCGGGCCTGGCCAAACGGTTAATCCATGCGGGGGCGGGGCCAGCGGGCATCGCGTGCGGGGGGCAGGCCTGGCCAAACGGTTAATCCATGCGGGGGGCAGGGCCAGCGGGCATCGCGTGCGGGGGGCGTGGCCTAGCGGGCATCGCGTGCGGGGGGCAGGCCTGGCCAAACGGTTAATCCCTCCAGGGGGCGGGGCCAGCGGGCATCACGTGCGGGGGGCGTGGCCTAGCGGGCATCGCGTGCGGGGGGCGGGCCTGGCCAAACAGTTAATCCATGCGGGGGGGCGGGGCCGAGCCGAGCGGCCAATCCGTGTGGAGGGGCGGGGCCAGGCTGAGCCCAGTGGCCAATCCGACGGTTGTCACTGTAAGGACACAATTTTGGAGCAAGACAGACATACAGACAGATAGACAGACAGACAGAATAAGGCAATTATATATTTAGATAAGATAGTAGAAATAGAATATAATAAAGCCACTAATACTGGCCCTCCCCAAATTCAATGCTGCCTCTTTGTCAATAGGACATGAGAAGTGGTACTGTACAGTGTGGATATATACAGAAAAATACATATACTGAGAATTACACCTCATATACAGGACAGGAGAAGTGGTAGTGTGCAGTGTGTATATATATATATATATATATATATATATATATATATATATATATATATATAGATAGATATAATATATAAAGCTGAATGTGTGTGTATGTATGTATGTGTGTATGTCCGGGATTTGCATCTGCACCGTCGCAACTACAGCCACAAAATTTTGCACACTCACACGTCTGGACCCCGAGAGCGTCATAGGCTATGTTTTGAGGGGAAATTTTAACCCCGCGCTTTACAGTTATTCGCCAAAAAGCCTGCCTCCATTAAAGCGAATGGAGCTGGGAGCCACAGTGCAGCCAGAACTTCAGAAGAATGTGCAGCCATGCCCTTATATGGAATGTTGGCATGTCACAATGCAGCCAGGGAAAGAGACAGACACAGACAGGGAAAGAGGCAGACACAGACAGGGTAAGAAAAAGACATAGACAGGATAAGAGACAGACACAAAGAGACAGACACAGACAAAGAGACAGACTGATGGGGAAAGAGACAGACACAAAGAGACAGAGACAGACACAGGGAAACAGACAGGGAAAGAAAGGGAAAGAGACAGACAGGGTAAGAGACAGACAAAGACAGGTAAAGAGACAGACAAAGAGATAGACACAGGGAAAGAGACAGAGGGAAAGAGACAGACAGGAAAAGAGACAGAGGGAACGTGACAGAGATAGATAGACAGACAGGGAAAGAGATAGATAGACAGACAGGGAAAGAGATTGAGACAGACGGAGAAAGAGACAGAGACAGTCAGAGACAGACAGGGAAAGAGACAGACAGACAAAGAGATAGAGAGAGAGAGACAGAGAGATATATACAGAGGGGGAGACAGACAGAGAATGGGAGAGAAACAGTTACTATCCCGGGCATTAATACATTTTATTTATACATTCTATCCCGGGAATGTTAATACATTCTATTTTGTTAAAAACAGTTATCAACCTGGGCGAAGCTGGGTAGTACAGCTAGTGTATATATATATATATATATAAAACTTTCGGGCTTTAAGCAACACTACAAAAATCATGAAAACATAATGTGCTAGCCAGTAACGGTTACTTTTCAAGACCAAACAGGTGGAAAAATTATGGAATCACTCAATTCTGAGGAAAAAAATATGGAATCTTGAAAAACAAGCAAACAAAAGAGCACTCCAATACATCACTAGAATTTTGTTGCACCACCTCTGGCTTTTTTAACAGCTTGCAGTCTCTGAGGCATGGACTCAATAAGTGACAAACAGTACTCTTCATCAATCTGGCTCCAACTTTGTCTGATTGCTGTTGCCAGATCAGCTTTGCAGGTTGGATCCTTGTCATGGACCCTTTTCTTCAACTTCCACCAAAGATTTTCAATTGGATTGAGATCCGGACTATTTGCAGGCCATGTCATTGACCTTATGTGTCATCTTTCAAGGAATGTTTTCACAGTTTTTGCTCTATGGATGCATTATCATCTTGATAAATGATAAATTGATAAATGATAAATTGATAAATGATTTCATTTCTCATGATATCCTTTCAATTGATAGGATAAGAAAAGTGTCCAAAATGTCAATGTAAACTTGGGAATTTATTGAAGATGTAATGACAGCCATCTCCCCAGTGCCTTTACCTGACATGCAGCCCCATATCATCAATGACTATGGAAATTTACATGTTCTCTTCAGGCAGTCATCTTTAACAATCTCATTGGAACAACACCAAACAAAAGTTCCAGCATCATCACCTTGCCCAATGCAGATTTGCGATTCATCACTGAATATGACTTTCATCCAGTCATCCACAGTCCACAATTGCTTTTCCTTAGCCCATTGTAACTTTTTTTTTCTGTTTAGATGTTACTAATGGGTTTTGTTTAGGTTTTCTGTATGAAAATCCCATTTCCTTTTCAATCGGTTTTGTTACAGTTTGGTCACAGACATTGACTCCAGTTTCCTCCCATTCGTTCCTCATTTTTTTTTGTGCATTTCCTGTTTTGGAGACATATTACTTTAAGTTTCCTGTCTTGACACTTTGATGTCTTCCTTAGTCTACCAGTATGTTTGCCTTTAACAACCTTTCCATCTTGTTTGTATTTGGTCCAGATTTTAGACACAGCTGACTGTGAACAACCAACATCTTTTGCAACAATGCATGATGATTTACCCTCTTTTAACAGTTTGATAATCCTCTCCTTTGTTTCAATTGACATCTCTCGGATGTTGGAGCCATGATTCATGTCAGTCCACTTGGTGCACTCCTTTTTAGATGCAGACTAATGAGCAGATATTATTTGATGCAGGTGTTAGTTTTGGGAATGAAAATTTACAGGGTGATTCCATAATTCTTCCCCCTGTTTGGTCTTGAAAAGTACCTGTTACTGGCTAGCACATTATGTTTTCATGATTTTTTTTTGGTTCTTAAAGCCAGAAAGTTGCCATTTGAAATGACTTTAGGTGCCATGTCTGTGATCTGCTTTTTTTTTTTAAACAAAAGTAAAAACTGAATGAACATCGTCAGAGCCAGACGATTCCATAACTTTTGCCAGGGGTTGTATATGTATATATATATATATATATATATATATATATATATATATATATATATATATGTATATATATATATATATATATATATATATATATACATACACACTTAACACAGATACTGAGAATTACACCCTGTATACAGGAGAGGAGAAGTGGTACTGTGCAGTGTATATATACAGAGAAATACAGATACTGAGAATTACATCCAGTATACAGGACAGGATAAGAGACACTGTGTAGAGATGAGCGATGTTCGAGGTTCGCCAATTTCATGTTCGAGTGATTTTGGGGGGTGTTCGAGCCGTTCGACGAACTTGAACGATTTGCTAAAAGTTCGGCAGTTCGAGTTACGTTCGAGAATGGTTCAATCACCAAAAGCATTGCTTTTCACAGTAAGTATGTGCGCACCTTGCGTATCTGCATGCGTCCTGCGTCCCCAGCACAATCCCACTCTCTTTCCTACTGTCACGCTCCCCGGGTCCCCTGCTCTGCTCCCCGGCTCACCTGCCACGCTCCCCGGCTTCCCTGCGTCGCTCCCCGGTTCCTCTGTCCGGCGTCCGCCGCTCCCCGGTCTCCAGCCTCCATTGCCTGCGGTTCCCAGGCGTCCTGGTCCCCGCTCCCGGCGCCCGTCGGCTACTCAGCCCCAGCCCGGCTCTCCTGCTTCCTCCTCACCGCTCCCTGCCCTGGCTTCTGGCACCCGGGCCTCGCGCATGCGCATTAGGGCGCGCGCGCGGTCATTGACCCTTTCTTAAAGGGCCAGCGTCCACTGACAGGAAATTGAGCACACAGGTACAGGGTATAAAGGGGTTAGTGTCCAAGTGGGCGGGGCCTGTTCTTCGTGTTTCCCAAGCTAGGAGTCAGGTCTCCTTGTGTTCCTGTGAGATACTCACCTCTCTCTCTTCTAGAGCCGGTCCTGCCTCGCCATCCGGTCCTGCCGAATCCCGAACCCCGAACGCTGACTATCTGCCATCCTGACAGTCCGTTCCATCTCTGATCCCTGTGGTGACCCGTCCTCTCGCTCCATCGGTTCCGGACTCCGCCTGACAACATCTCGGCTTCCGAACCTGAGCTCCGTCACCCGGACTACCATCAGTGACTCCGTGGTCCCAGGGACTTCTCCATTCTACTCTTGTGCACGGACTGTCCTGCTACCCGTAGTGCTCCACCTACCGGACCCCTTACCTTCATCAAGGAGTTCGGCCCAGTGGATCCACCTCCTGGGTCTGCCTGTCCACCTGGCCCTAACAGTAAGAACAGGCCATGGATCCCGCCGAAGCACTAGCGGCCTTGCAGGAAGAACTCACACGCCAGCGTGAGACTCAGACCCGCATGCTGAACTTTATGTCTTCTGTGGACGCCCGCCTGAACAAGCTACAAGCGTCGGTTACATCTTCAGCATCTCGGGCTTCTACTAGACAATCCACGGCTCCAGCTAACGTGGCAGCCTCCTCGGATGCTTCCAGGCTTCGTTTGGCCTCACCACCCCGGTACGCCGGAGATCCCAAGACCTGCAGGGGATTCATAAACCAATGCTCCCTCCATTTCACGCAGCTGCCGCATTTGTTTGCCTCCGACCAAGCCAAGGTCGCCTTCATGATGTCCCATCTAGAGGGTGAGGCATTGGTGTGGATGAACCCCTTGTGGGAGAAGGAGGACCCTGTGACCACGAACATCCAGGAGTTCCTGCAGGCATTTCGTGGCACCTTTGACGAGCCTGGACGCGCCTCCGCGTCTGCCTCATCTCTTCTCCGGTTACGTCAGGGGACTCTGACGGTGGGTCAATATGCCATCCGTTTTCGCACCTTGGCTTCGGAACTCGGGTGGAACAACGAGGCTCTAACCGCCGCCTTCTGGGAAGGACTCTCGGGTCGAATTAAAGATGAGCTGGCTGGTCGTGACGTACCGTCCACCCTGGATGCCCTGATTACCATAGCGACTCAAGTGGACATTCGCTTTCAGGAGCGATCCAAAGAGGTGTCCCGTGAGAGACGTCCGATACGGCATTCCTCTCCTCCGCAGAAGCCCGCCGTACTTCAGTCAACGGCATCTGGTGTCTCCGTCCACGAGCCCATGCAGATCGACCGTGTGCGGCAGTCTGAACAACGCCGAGCAGAGCGGCTCGCCAAGGGCCTCTGCTTCTACTGCGGAGAGGGCACACACCTTCTACGCTCCTGTCCAGAGAGGCCGGGAAACTCCAAAGCCTAGGGTTGGTAGGAGAGGCCACCCTAGGTGCTGGGACTCTCTCAGACCCGGTTACGTGGACTGTTCAAGTGACAACGGGAGAGACGCGGTTCACGGCCGAGGCGTACCTCGATTCTGGGGCAGCAGGCAATTTCATCCAGCAGGCCACGGTGGACAAGTACCAGGTGCCTGTTACTCCACTCGACAAACCCCTCGTGATTGCCTCTGTGGATGGAAGACCCCTCTCTGACACCATCTCGTGGATCACCAGGCCGGTCGAACTGCGTATCGGTGCCCTGCACACCGAGAACATCGCTCTCTACGTCCTCCCACACATGTCCCATCAAATTCTGCTGGGACTCCCCTGGTTAAGGACACACGAACCGTCAGTCAGCTGGGGCACTGGTGAAATCACCCGATGGGGCTCTTCTTGCCATGAGAACTGTCTGAAGACCATACAACCCATCCGACGACCTCTGGTTCCAGAGTCCCTACCGGGACTGCCCTCGGCCTATTGGTCCTTCGCGGACGTCTTTGACAAAAAGGAATCAGAGGTACTTCCGCCACATCGTCCTTACGATTGTGCCATCGACCTGCTCCCGGGAACTACACCACCTCGAGGACGGATATATCCGCTGTCTCCTGCCGAAACAAGGGCCATGTCTACTTACATCTCAGAGAGCCTGGCAAGGGGATTCATTTGGAGATCCTCCTCTCCTGCTGGAGCAGGCTTCTTCTTCGTTAAGAAGAAAGAAGGTGACCTACGCCCATGCATAGACTACCGGGGATTGAACCAAATCACCGTGAAAAACAAGTACCCCCTGCCGCTCATCCCCGAATTGTTTGATCGGCTTAGAGGCGCTCGTGTGTTCACCAAGTTGGATCTTCGGGGTGCCTACAACCTGGTCCGCATCCGCTCTGGGGACGAATGGAAGACCGCGTTCAATACTCGCGATGGGCACTATGAATACTGTGTGATGCCCTTCGGCCTGTGTAACGCACCAGCAGTCTTTCAGGAATTGGTGAACGACGTGTTCCGAGACCTTCTCTACGTCTGTGTGGGGGTGTATCTTGATGACATCCTGGTCTTTTCTCCGGACCTCCAGACCCACAGAGAGAACGTGCAGCTGGTACTACAACGACTGAGGGAGAATCGTCTGTACGCCAAGTACGAGAAGTGTGTCTTCGAGCAGTCTTCTCTTCCCTTCCTGGGTTACGTCATCTCCGATACCGGACTGCAGATGGATCCGAAGAAGGTCTCTTCCATTCTCAACTGGCCTCCTCCTTCTGGACTAAAGGCAATCCAACGCTTCCTGGGATTCGCCAACTATTACCGCCAGTTCATCCCTCACTTCTCGGCTCTGACTGCTCCTCTCTCCGCCTTGACCAAGAAGGGGGCTAATCCAAAGGACTGGTCACCTGCGGCCGAGGCCGCGTTTGGCTCTCTGAAGCGGGCATTTGCCTCCTCTCCTGTGCTCCACCGTCCGGAGTTAAACCGACAGTTCACCTTGGAGGTGGATGCCTCCTCCTCGGGAGCCGGAGCAGTGCTCATGCAGAAGTCCTCCTCCGGGAAGATGGTGACTTGCGGTTTCTTCTCCAAGAGTTTCTCAGCGCCTGAACGCAACTACACCATCGGTGACCGAGAGCTATTGGCAGTCAAACTGGCTCTGGAGGAATGGCGCTACCTTCTGGAAGGAGCAGTGTACCCCGTTATTATTTACACGGACCACAAGAACCTGGAATACCTGCGGTCTGCTCAACGACTGAACCCACGGCAAGCCAGGTGGTCCTTGTTCTTTGCCAGATTCGATTTCCAGCTCTATTTCCGACCCGCGGACAAGAATGTACGCGCAGATGCCTTGTCCAGGTCATTCATGCCCATGGAGCAGGAGGAGGAGACATCCCAGCCCATCATCTGTCCTAGTAAAATCATTCCGGTGACTCCTGTCACCCTGGCCCAGATACCGCCCGGGAAGACCTATGTCTCTGAGACTGACAGGCAAAAAGTGTTACACTGGGGCCATGCCTCGAAAATAGCCGGTCATGCTTGTCAGAAGAGAACATGGAGTACGATTGTACGTCATTACTGGTGGCCATCCCTTCGGACGGATGTCGCTTCTTTTGTCTCAGCCTGCTCCTCTTGTGCCAGGAACAAGACGCCCAAACACCTGCCATATGGCCGTCTTCTGCCTCTGCCTATACCCTCAGTTCCGTGGCAACACATTGCGATGGACTTTATTACGGACTTGCCACTGTCCTCCGGACACACAGTCATATGGGTCGTGGTGGATCGGTTCTCTAAAATGGCTCATTTCGTCCCTATGGCTGGACTTCCCTCTGCCCAGGAACTCGCTGACGCCTATATACAACACATCTTCCGCTTGCATGGCTTTCCATCACACATTGTGTCCGACAGAGGAACTCAGTTCACCTCCCGCTTCTGGAGGGCTCTCTGCAAACATCTGGGAGTGACTCTGGACTTTTCTTCAGCCTACCATCCTCAGTCGAACGGCCAAGTGGAACGGGTCAATCAGATCTTGACCTCCTTCTTACGTCACTACGTCAACGCCCATCATGACGACTGGTCCACGCTTCTTCCTTGGGCTGAATTCTCCCATAACCACCACGTCAGTGAGTCCTCCTCCAGCTCTCCCTTCCATGTCGTTTACTGACTTCAGCCTTCCGTCCCATTGCCTGTATCCTCTTCCTCGGATGTCCCTGCTGCTGATGCTGTAGCCCGTGACTTTGCAACGATTTGGGACTCAGTCAAGGCGTCCCTGGGACGTGCTTCCCTGCGGATGAAGAGACACGCAGACAAGAGGCGTCTGGACCCTCCGTGTTTCTCTCCAGGAGATCTCGTCTGGCTTGCTTCCAAGTACGTCCGATTGAAGCTACCATCCTACAAGCTGGGACCTCGCTACATCGGGCCGTTTAAAGTCCTCAGCAAGATCAATGAGGTCTCCTACAAGCTGCAGCTCCCGGCCACGATGAGGATACCCAACTCCTTACACGTCTCCCTGCTCAAGCCGGTTGTCCTTGGTCCCTTCTCCGCTGCTGCCAGTTCGGCTCCTCCTCCTATTGCCGATGACGACATCTATGCGGTAAGGGATATCGTGGCCATGAAAACCGTACGGGGCCGACAGTTCTTCTTGGTGGACTGGGCAGGGTATGGTCCTGAGGATAGGTCCTGGGAACCCCGGGAGAATGTGGGTACGCCTCTGATCCGTGCCTTCCTGTCCCGGTTGCGGGGAAGGGGGCGTGGGGGGGGTACTGTCACGCTCCCCGGGTCCCCTGCTCTGCTCCCCGGCTCACCTGCCACGCTCCCCGGCTTCCCTGCGTCACTCCCCGGTTCCTCTGTCCGGCGTCCGCCGCTCCCCGGTCTCCAGCCTCCATTGCCTGCGGTTCCCAGGCGTCCTGGTCCCCGCTCCCGGCGCCCGTCGGCTACTCAGCCCCAGCCCGGCTCTCCTGCTTCCTCCTCACCGCTCCCTGCCCTGGCTTCTGGCACCCGGGCCTCGCGCATGCGCATTAGGGCGCGCGCGCGGTCATTGACCCTTTCTTAAAGGGCCAGCGTCCACTGACAGGAAATTGAGCACACAGGTACAGGGTATAAAGGGGTTAGTGTCCAAGTGGGCGGGGCCTGTTCTTTGTGTTTCCCAAGCTAGGAGTCAGGTCTCCTTGTGTTCCTGTGAGATACTCACCTCTCTCTCTTCTAGAGCCGGTCCTGCCTCGCCATCCGGTCCTGCCGAATCCCGAACCCCAAACGCTGACTATCTGCCATCCTGACAGTCCGTTCCATCTCTGATCCCTGTGGTGACCCGTCCTCTCGCTCCATCGGTTCCAGACTCCGCCTGACAACATCTCGGCTTCCGAACCTGAGCTCCGTCACCCGGACTACCATCAGTGACTCCGTGGTCCCAGGGACTTCTCCATTCTACTCTTGTGCACGGACTGTCCTACTACCCGTAGTGCTCCAGCTACCGGACCCCTTACCTTCATCAAGGAGTTTGGCCCAGTGGATCCACCTCCTGGGTCTGCCCGTCCACCTGGCCCTAACACCTACTCACTGGGGGGGCTGTCTGATAATAAAACCCAAAGGAATATCAGACAGTCAGAGTCCACCGTGCAAAGACTCTGCTGCAGACTATGGCAGAGGATAAGGGTGTGCCACTGTAAATAGTAATAGCACAAGTGCAGAGTGCAATAACTCTGTTAAACTCACAGAGGAATATAATTAGGAAATAAAGCAATTCCTCCCTTACTCGGAGGGTGTGTGGTATGGTCTCTGTTAATGGTCACAGAGACAAAAGCAGTGAGTGTGAAATGGCACCTACCTAGGTCCGTTCCTCTAGCGGTGCCAGGAGACGGACAGCAGCGTAAGCCGCACAAAGCTCCTACCTGCGTTCGCTCCACTAGTGTGCGACGACACGAACCACTAGATATGGCACCTGCCTAGGTCCACTCCACTAGTGGTGCAAAAGAGACGGACAGCAGCATAAGCCGCACAAAGCTCCTACCTATGTTCGCTCCCCTAGTGTGCGAGGATACGAACAACTGCCAGACGCAGTATAAGGAACGTTACCCTAGCGGCAACGTCCACCTACGAGTAAAATCACAAGGCCCAGCCGGACCATGTGCCTTAGGCACCTGCCTATGTCCGCTCTACTAAGATGTAAGGATACGGACTGCAGCCGAAGCTGTAAGGTACAAGAACGCTACCCTGCCGGTAGCGCTCACCTAGCATAGACAGAGAGATGCCTAGAGGGACGTGCACAGAGCGTCTACTCTCATGCATGAACCAAGAGGACTGAGCGCCAGGCGGCGTGCGTCAGGGTCTTATATAGACTCTGTGCCTCATCCAAGATGGAGGAAACCAGAGCCAATGTGCTGCTGGAACGACAGCAATGACGTCACGCTGGCCTATCACCGAGCAAAGCGTCACAAGCACATGACCAGCGACCAATCGGCATAGAAGGTGTCAGAGACATGTGACCACGTGTCACAAGCACATGACCAACGGCCAATCAGCTTAGAAGGTGTCAGAGACATGTGACCTCGTGTCAGCAATGATGTTACCCGCACATGTGCAATGGCTCCAAGATAGGACTTAGTCTCCAGCGCTTGCACATGTGTGGTAGAAGAAATCCGAACATAGTCTCCAGTGCTCGCACATGTGCAGTAGCAAGAAATCCGAACATAGTCTCCAGTGCCACAGCAACCGTAACAGTACCTCCTTCTCAAGGGCCCCCCTCCCGGCGACGCAGGTAATCGGCAACTAAGTCGGGAGCATGGACAGCCTCCTCAGGCTCCCAAGAGCGATGTTCCGGACCGTAGCCCTCCCAATCTATCAAGAAGAACCTGCGCCCTTGAACCATCTTAGAGCCAACTATGGCTCGTACCTCATAGCTAGAGAGAAAGGAATCAGAGGCAGGAGAGTGCACTTCATGAGCAGGAGGTAAACTAGCCGGCTTTAACAGTGAAACATGGAATTTGTCATGGATCCTAAGATGGACAGGTATCTTCAATTGGTAGACTACAGAATTTACCTGTCGAAGAACCTCATAAGGACCCAGGAAGCGAGGAGCAAATTTGACAGAGCTCACTCTAAGTTTCACGTTTTTTGCAGAGAGCCACACAAAGTCCCCAGGAGAAAAGACAGGAGCCGGTCGACGAAACCGATCGGACACCGTCTTCATACGGTCCTTAGCTGCTTGGATCGACTCTTGAGTCCGATCCCAGACCTCCCTGGCATTAGTTGCCCAGTCGGCCACAAGAGGAGGAGGTGCAGCAGCAGGAAACGGTACCGGTACCCTAGGGTGTTGCCCATTATTGAGTACGAACGGTGTCTGCCCAGTGGCCTCAGCCAGAGAATTGTTAAGGGCAAATTCTGCCCAGGGTAGGAGGGAGGACCAGTTATCGTGGTTCTCAGCAACAAAGTGTCGAAGGTATATAATCATGGATTGATTGGTACGCTCAACCAAACCATTGGTCTCCGGATAACAAGAGAAGAAATTCAGCTCACCGAGTTGCTGTGATCCGCTGTATGTCCAAGGCTGCGCATGGAGAGCATGATTAAGACTCACGTCG
Source organism: Anomaloglossus baeobatrachus (assembly GCF_048569485.1). Lineage (NCBI taxonomy): Eukaryota > Metazoa > Chordata > Amphibia > Anura > Aromobatidae > Anomaloglossus > Anomaloglossus baeobatrachus. The sequence goes on along the minus strand of NC_134354.1, from coordinate 482,792,705 downwards.
AAACGCGTAGCTTTGTGGGGTCTGAATAATATCTATGCAATATCCTGCTGACTGCCTGTAATTTTCCTATTTTATGGATTTATAAATAAAAATTATTTTTTAACAAGATATTTTGGACCGCGCTGGAAATTCCTTCTTCTTGATTGGTCTCCGGATGGTATGCCGATGAGAGATTCAACTCAATTTGCAGAAGGCTACAAAGATCTCGCCAGAAACGGGAAGCAAATGATACGATCTGGCATCCCGTGAAGCCTAAAGACATGCTTGAGGAATAATTTGGCTAGTACCCTGGAAGATGGGATTCTTGATAACGGTACGAGATGACCCATCCGGGAGAAATGGTCCGTAATGACCCACACAAATCGATGTCCCTGTGAACACGGAAGATTACCCACAAAGTCCATGCCTACCACCTCCCATGGTCTATCTGGCACTGGTAAAGGATGCAAGAGCCCAGCCGGACTTTGCCGTAACGGACGGTTGCGAGCACACGAGTAGCAAGAACCGACATATCTCTTGACGTGGCTGGCTAAGTGTGGCCACCAATACCACCTCTCGAGTAACTCTCGTGTCCGTCTAATACCAAAATGCCCACCCACCTTTGAGGTGTGGGCCCACGATAGTATATCATTCTGTCGATCAGGCGGAACAAAGGTCTTGCCCGGTGGGATTTGGTCTAACGTCACAGGGGAGAGCGTATGAAAAACCCTGGAGGGAAGGATAAGACAAGGTTCGTCAATCTCTTCCTGGGTAGAAACCATAGAGCGAGACAGGGCGTCTGCCTTGTTATTCTTACTCCCAGACAGATAGTTGATGGAGAAGTGAAAGCGGGAGAAAAACAAGGACCAGCGGGCTTGGCGAGGATTCAGACGCTGAGCGGTTTGTAAGTAGGTCAGATTCTTATGGTCTGTATAGACCTGGAAAGGATGTTTCGCTCCTTCTAGCATTTGACGCCACTCCTCCAAGGCTAATCTCAGGGCGAGCAGTTCCCTATCCCCAATGGTATAGTTTCTCTCTGCCAGTGAAAAGGTTTTAGCAAAGAAGAAACACGGCCTTTTTCTACCTACACCGTTCTTTTGATACAAGACCGCAACAGCACCCACTGAAGAGGCATCAACCTCCAAGAGGAAGGCCTTATTCTCATCGGGTCTTTGAAGAACAGGAGCAGTTGAAAAGTGTCTTTTTACTGCCTCAAAAGCCTGGGATGTCTCAGTAGACCAGACTTTTGGATTAGCACCTTTCTTAGTCAAGGCCACCAATGGGGCCACCAAAGTGGAGAAATGGGGTATGAACTGCCGGTAATAATTTATGAATCCTAAGAAGCGTTGCACCGCCTTCAAGGAATGAGGTTCGGACCATTCCAGGACAGCAGAGAGCTTCGCAGGATCCATAGCGAGACCCTCTTGTGAGATAATGTAACCCAAAAAAGGCAAGGATGACTGCTCGAATACACACTTTTCGAGTTTAGCAAACAATGAGTGCTCCCTTAAACGGGAAAGGACATGAACGACATCCTGACGATGACTCTCCAGATCAGGAGAAAAAATCAGGATGTCGTCCAGATACACCACGACGGAAGATAACAGTAAATCCCTGAACACATCAATTACAAAGTCCTGAAATACTGCGGGTGCATTACATAAACCAAAAGGCATGACGAGGTATTCATAGTGACCGTCTCGGGTGTTAAAAGCGGTCTTCCATTCGTCACCCTCTCGAATTCGTACCAAGTTATACGCACCCCGCAGATCCAACTTCGTAAAAACCTGAGCTCTCCTCAGTCTGTCAAAAAGCTCCGAAATTAAAGGTAACGGGTATTTGTTCTTTATTGTGATTGCGTTGAGACCCCTGTAATCTATGCAGGGACGCAAATCACCCTCTTTCTTCCGAACAAAGAAAAACCCAGCTCCCGCAGGAGAGACAGACTTACGAATGAACCCCTTCTTTAAACTCTCTCTTATATAGGTCGACATGGCCTCCGACTCAGGTATTGACAAGGGGTAAACCCTGCCCTTAGGTGGAACCGAACCTGGGATAAGGTCTATGGCGCAGTCATACGGCCTATGGGGTGGAAGAACCTCAGCACCCTGTTTGGAGAACACGTCAGCAAAATCCAAATAGGGTGTAGGTATGTGAGAGAGATCAGTTGATGCAACCGCAACGACCTTAGGTGGTAAGGGAGGACATCGGGACTGACATTTCGAACCCCAACTAATAATGCTGTCGGACTCCCAGTCAATTGGAGGAGCATGGGTCCGAAGCCATGGGAGACCCAGAAGAACGTCGTTTATACCCTCAGGCAAAACAAGAAAAGAAATCTCCTCTATGTGACCCTGAGACAGGGAAAGGCGCAAGGGAACTGTCCTCAATGTAATGGAGTCAGACAACATAGTCCCATTAACAACACGGACAGAAATAGGCACCTCTAACATGATAGAGGGAATATTGTGTCTCTTTACAAATCCTGAGGACACAAAAGTCCCGTCAGCTCCGGAATCCACAAAAGCCATAATAGGCCATGTATTCTCAGAGAATGAGAGCTCACCTGGGATACTACACTTAGAGGGTGCAGAAGACATCTCTAGTAACCCCCCTCTAATGGTTACTAGGCCTGGGAGTTTCCCTGACGGCTAGGACACTTGTTGGCATAGTGCCCTGCCTGACGACATACGTAACATATAGCAGGACCAGACCTGCGTAGTCTGGAGAACGTATGACCTAACTCCATAGGAGTGGGAGATGTCTCAGATGCTGAGGAAGATGGTAGTGGACCCTCAACAACTGGAATAGCCCGATGCTTAGGGCGTGAGGAAGAGACCTCGAGTCTACGTTCCTTATGGCGTACGTCGATCCTTGTTGCTACAGTGATTAAGTCCTCCAGAGAAGCAGGGACCTTACGAGTAGCAAGGGCATCCTTGACATAGCCTGCCAACCCTCTCCAGAAGATAGGAATCAACACCTTTTCTGGCCAATCTAGTTCTGCCACCAGAGTTCTAAAAGCAATGGCATAAGAACTAGTGGATAACGAACCCTGAGATAGATCTAACAGTCTCAGGGCCGCATCATGGGTAACCTGCAGACCCATGAATACCACTTTAAGAGCTTCAAGAAAGTCTTGATGTCTCAGAGTAACCACATCAGAGCGCTCCCATAGGGGAGTCGCCCATTCTAAGGCTTTGTCCTGAAGTAAGGATATGATAAAGCCTACTCTGGACCTCTCCGTAGAGAAGCGAGAAGAGTTGACCTCTAGGTGTATCTGACACTGACTAATGAAACCACGACATAATCTGGCATCGCCAGAATACCTGTTTGGCAGAGCAAGTCGAGGATCATGTGCAGATGTCACCATGGTCTGAGGTTTATCCTCAATAGTCTTGAGCCGCGACTCAAGTACTTGTATGTAACGGTGTAACTGCTGATATTCTGCCATAACTGCCAGACCCTTGGCTCAATCCTAATGTTACGGGGGGCTGTCTGATAATAAAACCCAAAGGAATATCAGACAGTCAGGGTCCACCGTGCAAAGACTCTGCTGCAGACTATGGCAGAGGATAAGGGGTATATAAGTGTGCCACTGTAAATAGTTATAGCACAAGTGCAGAGTGCAATACCTCTGTTAAACTCACAGAGGAATATAATTAGGAAATAAAGCAATTCCTCCCTTACTCGGAGGGTGTGTGGTATGGTCTCTGTTAATGGTCACAGAGACAAAAGCAGTGAGTGTGAAATGGCACCTACCTAGGTCCGTTCCTCTAGCGGTGCCAGGAGACAGACAGCAGCGTAAGCCGCACAAAGCTCCTACCTGCGTTCGCTCCACTAGTGTGCGAGGACACGAACCACTAGATATGGCACCTGCCTAGGTCCGCTCCACTAGTGGTGCAAAAGAGACGGACAGCAGCATAAGCCGCACAAAGCTCCTACCTACAGTTAGGTCCAGAAATATTTGGACAGTGACACAAGTTTTGTTATTTTAGCTGTTTACAAAAACATGTTCAGAAATGGGCTGAAAGTGCACACTCCCAGCTGCAATATGAGAGTTTTCACATCCAAATTGGAGAAAGGGTTTAGAAATCATAGCTCTGTAATGCATAGCCTCCTCTTTTTAAACGGACCAAAAGTAATTGGACAAGGGACTCTAAGGGCTGCAATTAACTCTGAAGGCGTCTCCCTCGTTAACCTGTAATCAATGAAGTAGTTAAAAGGTCTGGGGTTGATTACAGGTGTGTGGTTTTGCATTTGGAAGCTGTTGCTGTGACCAGACAACATGCGGTCTAAGGAACTCTCAATTAAGGTTAAGCAGAACATCCTGAGGCTGAAAAAAAAGAAAATATCCATCAGAGAGATAGCAGACATGCTTGGAGTAGCAAAATCAACAGTCGGGTAAATTCTGAGAAAAAAGGAATTGACTGGTGAGCTTGGGAACTCAAAAAGGCCTGGGCGTCCACGGATGACAACAGTGGTGGATGATCGCCGCATACTTTCTTTGGTGAAGAAGAACTCGTTCACAACATCAACTGAAGTCCAGAACACTCTCAGTGAAGTAGGTGTATCTGTCTCTAAGTCAACAGTAAACAGAAGACTCCATGAAAGTAAATACAAAGGGTTCACATCTAGATGCAAACCATTCATCAATTCCAAAAATAGACAGGCCAGAGTTAAATTTGCTGAAAAACACCTCATGAAGCCAGCTCAGTTCTGGAAAAGTATTCTATGGACAGATGAGACAAAGATCAACCTGTACCAGAATGATGGGAAGAAAAAAGTTTGGAGAAGAAAGGGAACGGCACATGGTCCAAGGCACACCACATCCTCTGTAAAACATGGTGGAGGCAACGTGATGGCATGGGCATGCATGGCTTTCAATGGCACTGGGTCACTTGTGTTTATTGATGACATAACAGCAGACAAGAGTAGCCGGATGAATTCTGAAGTGTACCGGGATATACTTTCAGCCCAGATTCAGCCAAATGCCGCAAAGTTGATCGGACGGCGCTTCATAGTACAGATGGATAATGACCCCAAGCATACAGCCAAAGCTACCCAGGAGTTCATGAGTGCAAAAAAGTGGAACATTCTGCAAAGGCCAAGTCAATCACCAGATCTTAACCCAATTGAGCATGCATTTCACTTGCTCAAATCCAGACTTAAGACGGAAAGACCCACAAACAAGCAAGACCTGAAGGCTGCAGCTGTAAAGGCCTGGAAAAGCATTAAGAAGGAGGAAACCCAGCGTTTGGTGATGTCCATGGGTTCCAGACTTAAGGCAGTGATTGCCTCCAAAGGATTCGCAACAAAATATTGAAAATAAAAATATTTTGTTTGGGTTTGGTTTATTTGTCCAATTACTTTTGACCTCCTAAAATGTGGAGTGTTTGTAAAGAAATGTGTACAATTCCTACAATTTCTATCAGATATTTTTGTTCAAACCTTCAAATTAAACGTTACAATCTGCACTTGAATTCTGTTGTAGAGGTTTCATTTCAAATCCAATGTGGTGGCATGCAGAGCCCAACTCGCGAAAATTGTGTCACTGTCCAAATATTTCTGGACCTAACTGTATGTTCGTTCCCCTAGTGTGCGAGGATACGAACAACTGCCAGACGCAGTATAAGGAATGTTACCCTAGTGGCAACGTCCACCTACGAGTAAAATCACAAGGCCCAGCCGGACCATGTGCCTCAGGCACCTGCCTATGTCCGCTCCACTAAGATGTAAGGATACGGACCGCAGTCGAAGCTGTAAGGTACAAGAACGCTACCCTGCTGGTAGCGCTCACCTAGCATAGACAGAGAGATGCCTAGAGGGATGTGCACAGAGCGTCTACTCTCATGCATGAACCAAGAGGACTGAGCGCCGGGTGGCGTGTGTCAGGGTCTTATATAGACTCTGTGCCTCATCCAAGACGGAGGACACCAGAGCCAATCCGCTGCCGGAACGACAGCAATGACGTCACGCTGGCCTATCACCGAGCAAAACGTCACAAGCACATGACCAGCGACCAATCGGCATAGAAGGTGTCAGAGACATGTGACCACGTGTCACAAGCACATGACCAACGGCCAATCACCTTAGAAGGTGTCAGAGACATGTGACCTCGTGTCAGCGATGATGTCACCCGCACATGTGCAATGGCTCCAAGATAGGACTTAGTCTCCAGTGCTTGCACATGTGCAGTATTAAGAAATCCAACCATAGTCTCCAGTGCTCGCACATGTGCAGTAGCAAGAAATCCGAACATAGTCTCCAGTGCCACAGCAACCGGAACATCACCGATCACGGGTGTCTTACTGCACGGCTGTCACAAATTTCCAGCGGCATTTCCTCTTTTGAAAATGGCTGCCGCTTCATTATTCAATTAGTTATTCCGTGCTTTCCCCGCCCACCGGCGCCCATGATTGGTTGCAGTCAGACACGCCCCCACGATGAGTGACAGCTGTCTCACTGCAACCAATCACAGCCGCCGGCGGGCGGGTCTATATCGTGCAGTAAAATAAATAAATAAAAAAAAAAATGCGGTTCCCCCCATATTTGATACCAGCCAGGATAAAACCACACGGCTGGAGGCTGCTATTGTCAGGATGGAAAGCGCCACGTCACAGGGAGCCCACCACCCTAACAATATCACCCAGCAGCCACCCAGAATTGCCGCATCCATTAGATGCGACAGTACCGGGACTCTACCCGGCTCATCCCGAATTGCCCTGATGCAGTGGCAATCGGGGTAATAAGGAATTAATCATGGCAGGCGTCTCACCGAGATACCTTCCATGATTAAACTGTAAGTAAAAGTAAATAAACACACACAACGAAAAATCCTTTATTTGGAATAAAAGACAAAAAACACCTCATTTACCTCTTTATTAATCCCCAAACAACAATTCAAGTCCGCAGTAATCCACACGACACTGTCAGCTCTGCTACATGAAGATGTCAGGGAGCACCGTAGAACACGATCGCTGTGTCCTCTCCACGTAGCACCTGAAGTGAATTGAGCTGTCACTGGAGACTTCAGTCTGCAATGCAGACGTCAAGATTAGAGATGAGCGAAACGGCCGTGGTTCGGCTCGAGTTCGGTTCGCCGAACGGAGGTCTTGATCGAGTTCGGTTCGGCGAACTGGTTCGGCGAACTACTCGAACCGCATAGGAAACAATGGGAGGCAATCACAAACACATAAAAACACATTATAAATGTACACATACAGTTAATAAACATTGCCATAACACTTACCGGTCCCCGCGATCCCTCCTGCACTCTGTCTCTTGCCGCTATTCCATCCGATGATCGCTGAACCCTCCCGGTAACCAGCACTGCCAGCAATGATGCAGGACCTATCGTGAATTCAAAATAGCCATGTGTACCGGCGACATGCTCTAGCACACGGTCAAGTCCCCGCTCTGCTTCCCCGTTCCCTTAAGGTACGGTCACACTAAGCGACGCTCCAGCGATCCCACCAGCAACCTGACCTGGCAGGGATCGCTGGAGCATCGCTACACGGGTTGCTGGTGAGCTGTCACACAGGCAGATCTCTCCAGCAACCAGTGACCACAGCCCCCAGCCAGCAGCACGCGTGGAAGCGATGCTGCGCTTGGTAACTAAGGTAAATATCCGGTAACCAACCCGATATTTACCTTGGTTATCAGCGCACACCGCTTATCGCTGGCTCCCTGCACTCCTAGCCAGAGTACACATCGGGTTAATTTAACCCGATGTGTAGTCTGGCTATGTGTGCAGGGAGCCGGCACTGACAGGGTGAGAGGCGGACGCTGGTAACGAAGGTAAACATCGGGTAACCAAGGAAAGGGCTTCTGGGTTACCCGATGTTTACCGTAGTTACCAGCGTCCACAGAAGCCAGCTCCTGACCGGCTAACACAGCCGGTCAATCACGGAGATCACCGTTGCCATAGCAATGCGCTTGGTAGCGGTGACGGGGATGTCCTGCTACCAGCACGCAGCGGCACCGGAATCACGTGATCGGAGCAGCGTGGCTATGGCAACCCGTGCCACCGCTTACAGCCGGGAGCCTGTGGTCACTCTCACAGAATGATTTCTGCACGGAGCACAGCGTCTTCCCCCATGCAGCTGTGCCGTCTGATGGAGCAGACAAAGCTGCATGCGTTGAAGGGAAAAGAAGACAGAAGAGCAGGATCGTGGAGGTGTGACAGGGGGTAATAAAGATGGAGTCTCTAATGTGTCTGTGTATTTATTTCTATTAAAGTATTTTTTTTCTGTGTGGTGTTTTTTTTTAACCCTTGATTGGAGATCCTTAATGGCCGGGTCAAACGTGCCTGACATTAAGAATCTCTGACTTAATACTAGCTAGTAAAACAAAGCCAGTATTAACTCATGATTACCCAACAAGCCACCCGGCTCCAGGGCTGTTGGAAGAGTTGGATACAGCGCCAGATGATGGCGCTTGTATGAGAGTGCCATTTTCTGGGGCGGCTGCGGACTGCAATTCGCAGCAGAGGGGCCCAGAAACCTCGGGCTAACCTGTGCTGTGGATTCCAATCCCCTGCTGCCTAGTTGTACCCGGCTGGACACAAAAAGCCTACGTTGTTTTTTGTTTTTTTTAATTATTTCATAAAATTCATGAATTAAGTAAAAAAAGGGCTTCCCTATATTTTTAGTTCCCAGTCGGGTACAAATAGGCAGCCGAGGGTTAAGGGCAGCCGTACCTGCCTGCTGTACCTGGCTAGCATACAAAAATATGGCGAAGCGCCTGTCTTTTTTTTGTAGTTTTTTGGCAAAAAAAATAAAAAATGCTTCCCTGGATTTTCCATTGCCAGTGAAGGTAACACCAAGCAGGGGGAGTTAGCAGCCAGTAGCTGCTTGGATTACCCTTAGCTAGCAATACAAAAAATGCAGTGGGAGCCCATATATATTTTTTTAAATTATTTATTTAAATAACTAAAAACAAAAAGGGCTTCCCTGTATTTTGATTGCCTGGCATGACATTGCTGTAAAAATAAATCTTTAACCCCTTCAGCCCCGGGGCCCCGGGGCACTTTCCGTTTTTGCGTTTTTGTTTTTTACTCCCCTTCTTCCGAGAGCCGTAATTTTTTTATTTTTCCGTCAATCTTGCCATATGAGGGCTTTGCGGGACAAGTTTTACTTTTAAATGAAACTATAAGTTTTACCATATGGTGTACTGGAAAGCAGCAAAAAAATTCCAAGTGTGGAAAAATTGCAAAAAAAGTGTGATGGCACAATAGTTTTTGGGATGTTTTATTCACGGTATTCACTATATGGTAAAACTGATGTGTGGGTATGATGCCTGAGGTCGGTGCGAGTTTTTAGACACCAAACATGTATAGGTTTACTTGTATCTAAGGGGTTAAAAAAAATTCACAAGCTTGTCCAATAAAAGTGGCGTACGTTTTGCGCCATTTTCCGAAACCCGTAGAGTTCTCATTTTTTGGGATCTATGGCTCAGTGATAGCTTATTTTTTGCGTCTTGAGCTGATGTTTCTAAAGGTTGCATTTTTGCGCAGATGCTACATTTTGATCACCTGTTATTGCATTTTGCGTAAAACTTGCGGCGACCAAAAAACGTAATTTTGGCGTTTGGAATTTTTTTGCCAGTACGCCGTTTACCAATCAGATTAATTAATTTTATATTTTGATAGATCGGGCATTTCTGAACGCGGCGATACCAAATATGTGTATATTTATTTTTTTTAACCCTTTAATTTTCAGTGGGGGGAAAGGGGGGTGATTTGAACTTTTAGGTTTTTTGCTTTTTTTTAATTTTTTAAAACTTTTTTTTTACTTTTTTTATTTTATTTTACTAGTCCCCCTAGGGGGCTATAGCGATCAGCAATCCGATTGCTGATCGCTATCTGCTGATCACAGCTATACCGCTGTAGACAGCAGAAATAGTCACTTTCTTTTTTCCTCTGCTCCGTGCCGAGGAAAAAGGAAAGTGAAACTTAGTAGCAGCAGGCGTCATCACATGACCCTGTGCTACGATGGCAACCACCGAACGTCACGTGATCACTCACGTGACGTCCGGAGGGGGTGGCGGTAAGTAAAAAACTTGGCCGCGCGCATATAGATCTCGCTGCCAGACTTTGGCAGCGAGATCTAAGGGGTTAATGTTCCGGGTGGAATGTGATTCCACTCGGAACATGTAGGCACACATATCAGCTGTTGAAAACAGCTGATATGTGTGCCGATCCACGCCGCCTCCCGCGGCAGGGGGCGGGGCTTACCGGGACACGATCCATGATGGAAAGATCCGTCCATGGTCGTGAAGGGGTTAAAAAAATGACGTAGCGCTCCGCGGTATTTTTGATTCTCAGCGCAGATAAAGCAGACAGCTATGGGTTGCCACCCCCATCTGCCTGGCGTTACCTTGGCTGGCAATCAAAATACAGGGAAGCCCATTAATTTTTTCTATTTAAAAAATAGTTAAAAAAAAGATGTTGGGTCCCCCCATTTTTGATAGCCAGCTAGGGTAAAGCAGATGGCTGTAGCCTGAAAACCACAGCTGGCAGCTTTACCGTGGTTGGGGATCCAATGTGGAGGTCACCCCAGGCTCTTTTTTTATAATTATTTTATAAATATTAATAATTACAAAAAAAAGTAGGGTCCCCACCAGCCAAGGTAAAGCGGACAGCTGTGGTCTGGTATTCTCAGGGTGGGAAGGTCCATAGTTATTGGGCCTTCACAGCTTAAAAATAGCAGGCCGCAGGCACTCCAGACGTGGCGCATCCACTAGATGCGCCAATCCTGGCGCTTCACCACAGCTCATCCCGTGCCCTGGTGCAGTGGCAAACGGGGTAATAAATGTAGTTGATACTAGCTGTAAAGTAACCTGACATCAAGCCCAGCAGTAGTGATGTCATGGTGTCTATCACATACCCGATATCATAAACTGTCAGTACTAGCAAAAAAAATCGACAAAAAAAATTTATTTGAAAAAAACCTCCCCAAAACATTCCCTCTTTCACCAATTATTGTAAGAAAAAAAATAAGGGGGTCCCACGATGACTCTGGACCATCTAGAATATGGGGGGAGACACTCAGGGAACGTATCCCCCATTTTCTAGGAGTGCAGACCCTCCATGTGAGGAGTGTGGGTGCAATGAATCTGCACCCACTCTCCCCGGATCCACAGCAGCAGAGTCCATGTCGTAACGGTTGCTACCAAAGCTGCAATGCCCTGCTCATGAGGTAAGGGCATGCCTAATCAGGAGAACTATTCTACATTTCCAAATATGGGTATTTGCTGATATTATTGCTATTCCACCTACTATATATTGGGGATAGGATCTTGAAGATGGAATACCCATTTAAGTCCAGTTGTGCAGCTGAATGAATACTAAACAACAGAGCTTGCTATTTAGATGTGTTTTCTTGTGGCGTATAGAAGAATTTAAATTATTATTTATTTATAATTATAATTTATTTATGCACTGAGGGGAGGAGCCGGACATCACCTCTAAAATCAGAGCAGTTCACGGAATGTGGCTGCATTGCTCTCTACTCTCTCTTCTCTCTCTCTCTTTCTCTCTTTCTCTCTCTCTCCTCTCTCTCTCGTTTTCTCTCTATCTCCCCTCTCTCTTTTTCTCTCTCTCTCCTCTCTTTTTCTCACTTTCTCTCTCCTCTCTCTTTTTTTCTCTTTTTCTCTCTCTTTTTCTCAGTCTCTCTTTTTCTCTTTTTCCCTCTCTCTCTCTCCCCTACCTCTCCTATCTCCTCTCTCTCTTCTCTCTCTTCCCTCTCTCTTCTCTCTCTTCTCTCTCTCTTCTCTCTCTCTCCCTCTCTCTCTTCTCTCTCTTTCTTCTCTCTCCTCTCTCTTTTCTCTCTCTCTCTTCTCTCTCCTCTCTCTTCTGTCTTTTCTCTCTCCTCTCTCTCTTCTCTCTCCTCCCTCTGTCCTCTCTCTCTCTTTTCTCCTCTTCTCTCTCTCTCTCCCTCTCTCTCTTCTCTTTTCTCTCTCTTTTCTTTCTCTTTTCTTTCTCTTTTCTCTCTCTTTTCTCTCTCTTTTTTCTCTTCTTTCTTTCTCTTCTTTCTATCTCTCTCTCTCTCAGACCTGGCGATGATCAGCTGATGCGGTCACCTGATGGAATCAGCTGACACTATAAGTCGAGCGGTGAGGCCGGCTTTTTACCGCCCGGCCGGCTAAACTATCAGCTGATGCTGTCGGACAGGAGTCTGCACTGAAGTGTGTAGTTTAGGTTTTTTTTGCACTGATGCATCAGCTGATTTTATAAACGGCTTTTATACAATCAGCTGCTGTGTCATGTGATTCAGGCCCTTGAACCTGACACATCATCTGATCGCTTTGCCTTCCAGCAAACCGATCAGATGATATTGGATCCGGATTGGATGGCGCGGGACCGTTGACCCAGGATTACTGCGGAGGGGGGTTCTTTATTTCAATAAAGATGGAGTCACTAATTGTGTTGTTTTATTTCTAATACAAATATTTTTCTGTGTGTTGTGTTTTTTTTTTATCTGTACTAGAAATTCATGGTAGCCATGTCTAATATTGGCGTGACACCATGAATTTCGGGCTTAGGGCCAGTTGATAATATACAGCTAGCCCTAACCCCATTGTTACCCAGCGAGCCACGCGTCACCAGGGTAGCTGGAAGAGTTGGATACAGCGCCAGAAGATGGCGCTTCTATGAAAGCGCCATTTTCTGTGGCGGCTGAGGACTGCAATTCGCAGCAGGGGTGCCCAGAAAGCTTGGGCACCCTGAGCTGCGGATTCCAATCATCAGCTGCCTAGTTGTACCTGGCTGGACACAAAAATTGGGCGAAGCCAACGTCATTTTTTTTTAATTATTTCATGAAATAATTAAAAAAAAAAAAGGACTTCCCTATATTTTTGGTTCCCAGCCGGATACAAATAGGCAGCTGGGGTTGGGGGCAGCCTGTAGGTGCATGCTGTACCTGCCTAGCATACAAAAACATGGCGAAGCCCACATAATTTTTTTGGAGCAAAAAACTCCTGCATACAGTCCTGGATGGAGTATGCTGAGCCTTGTAGTTCTGCAGCTGCTGTCTGCTGCCTGTCTGTATGGATGAGAGCAGACAGCAGCTGCAGAACTACAAGGCTCAGCATGCTCCATTTACTAGTGTATGCAGGAGAGCAGACAGCAGCTGTAGAACTACAGGGCTCAGCATAATCCATCCAGGACTGTATGCAGGAGTTTTTTGCCCACCAAAAAAATGATGTGGGCTTCACCATATTTTTGTATGCTAGCCAGGTACAGCAGGCAGGTACGGCTGCCCCCAACCCTCAGCTGCCTATTTGTACCCGGTTGGGAACTAAAAATATAGGGAATATAGTGAATTTCATGAAATAATTTAAAAAAAAACAACACGGGCTTCGCCCCATTTTGTGTCCAGCCAGGTAAAACTAGGCAGCTGGGGATTGGAATCCGCAGCAAAGATTGTCCCGAGCTTTCTGGGCCCCTCTGCTGCGAATTGCAGTCCGCAGCCGCCCCAGAAAATGGCACTTTCATAGAAGTGCCATCATCTGGCGCTGTATCCAACTCTTCCAGCAGCCCTGAAGCCGGGTGGCTTGCTGGGTAATAATGGGTTAATACTACCTTTGTTTTACTAGCTAGTATTAAGCCAGAGATTCTTAATGTCAGGCAAGTTTGACCCGGCCATTAAGAATTTCCAATAAAGGGTTAAAAAAAAGACACGCCACAGAGAAAAAAATATTTTAATAGAAATAAATACACAGACACACTTAAAGACTCCATGTTTATTACTCCCTCTCATCCCTCCACAATCCATGGTCTTCTGTCTTCTTTCGCCTTCAACCCATGCAGCTCTGCTACATCAGACAGTACAGCATGGGAGGAAGAACGCTGCTGCTCCCGTGCAGTCTATTCACTCAGTGAGTGAGCAGAAGTTGCGAGCTATAAGCGGTGACGTCACCGCTGACAGGCGGGTTGCTATAGCAACTGCGATCTCCGTTATTCACCGGCTGTGGCATCCAGTCCTTGCAAGTGGGCTGACTCTGTAAAGAGTGTGTTTGTGTTTGTCTGCCATTGTTTTCAATGGGGTTCGAGTGGAGGAAACGTTTGACGAACCGAACTCGAATGCTAGAGGGGTGACTCATCTCTAGTACTGTGCACTGTATATATGCTGGACAATACAGATATTGAGAATTACAGCCAATATACAGGACAGGAGCAGTGGTACAGTATATATATATATATATATATATATATATATATACACACACACACATACATACATACATACATACATACATACACAGTATATATATATACACACACACACAGAGAATAATACAGGTACTGAGAATTTCATCCAGTGTACAGGATAGGAGAAGTGGTACTGTACAGTGTATGTATGCAGAATAATACAGATCCTGAGAATTACACCCAGTATATGGGACAGGAGAAATGGTACTGTACAGTGTTTATGTATATAGAATACTACAGTTACTGAGGATTACACTTATTCTGGACAGGAGGATTTTAATACATGGACTCCTGCCAGAGAAGGAGATACAGGAGAGGAGGCAGAATACAGGTGCGCAGGATCCCAAGTGGAGGAGAATGGGCACAGTGACTGTGATCAGAGTGCACGGGGACCGGAGCGGTGAGTGACAGGTGGTGCAGCTACCCCGGGTGTGTGACAATATTATACTATGAAGCTGTGTATAAATGATTTAGTGTGAAGCTGGGCCTGTGTAAATAATATGTAGTGGAGAGTTCCCCCTATATATTATTCACTATATACAGAGTTCCACATTATATACTGTGTTATAGAATAGAATGTAGAGCTGTGCTTATATTATTTAGTGTGAAGATGTGTCTGTGCATGTAGCATATAGTGTGGAGCATGGGCGTACCCAGCGAGGGGCAGGGGGTGGGCAGCTGCCCCCCCTTAGACGCAGGGGCACGCACCTATTATGACCTGTCTCTGTCAGGTAGCGGGTGCGTCAGGCAGTGCGGGTGGTGAGGAGAGGACAGGGCGGCATGGTGCATCAGCACCTGCCACCCACTAGTACTGCAGGGCAGGCTGAACGCTGCTCCCACAGCTGCTCCTAGTAGGAGCTGCAAAATCCCGTCCTCAGTGCCTGCCGGCCGCTCTGCACTGCAAATCAGCACAGCGGAGACTGGACTGGAGTGATGACATTGACATCATCACTCTGCGCCCCGTTGTGTCGCGTTCTGCAGTGCAGAGCGGCCGACACAGTCACAAGCTGGGGAAACTGCTGGGAGGCTGAGCTGCTGCCACAAGTAATAAAAAATGTAAATATTAAATCAGACAGTCTGGAGGTCTGGGGAGCTGTTGTATATGATGGGGGGGCTGAATATGGGAGCCCTATTTGGAACCCATTGTGAACGTTCTACAGGGTAAAAAGATAGATTTTTGTGTACTCACCGTAAAATCTCTTTCTCTGAGTCTTCATTGGGGGACACAGGACCATGGGTTATGCTGCTGTCACTAGGAGGCTGACACTAAGTAAACAGAAAAAGTTAGCTCCTCCTCAGCAGCATACACCCTGAGCCGGAGGCGGACTCAATCAGTTTAGTGCACAAGCAGTAGGAGGAGAACCAAACAACTCTAGATCAAACTAGGTAAAAACTATAACCAATTATTCATGCGACCAGTGGCAGGGAATATGGCCACTGAGGCAACAGGCAGGTAATATGCAACCAAAAAACACAAACAGGGTGGGTGCTGTGTCCCCCAATGAAGACTCAGAGAAAGAGATTTTACGGTGAGTACACAAAAATCTATCTTTCTCCATCGTTTCATTGGGGGACACAGGACCATGGGATGTCCAAAAGCAGTCCCTGGGTGGGAAGAGAACCATCACCGGAGATCGGTAGGAAACCGCTTCCTCCTGTCGGGCTTGACCCAGACCTACAAAGACCTACCTTGGTACAGGTGTGCTTCTGCCGCCCGCAAAGATAACGGCAAGACTGGCCTCTGCCAAAGCATGTGTGTGAACCTGATAGGAACTAGTAAAGGTATGCCGAGTAGACCAGGTGGAGGCCCGGTGGACATGGACGACCAACGTCTGAAGTCCAATCCTCCAAGAGGCTCCCCTTGGACCGTAGAATGCGGTAGAGGTCCGTCCACTATGCAATAGGCTTCACAACATCACGGAATGAATCCATGTGGCAATCTTGGACCTGGGCGCTGGCATGCGACTCCGGGGAGCGAGTGAAAAGAGGAACTGACTGCCGGCGTAAACCGAAAGTCCGGTCCTGAAGACCTAAACGACTGAGGGCACGAACCAGCTCAGGAACAAACTAGGCCCCCTTTTTAGGCTGAGAGAAGAGACTAGGACCGATTTCGAAACTCAATCTCCTTATCTGGAAGGAAGGCAGTTGCCTTGGATCGAAAAGGGGGAGTTGTGGCCGGAGCACCCCCCTTGTCCTGCTGGAGGACCCGGAAAAAGGGGGGAAAAAGCAGCAAGAGAGGGCTGTCCGCCCTGATGCCCCTTGCAGAAGAGACGGCCACGAGGAGCCCACCTATCCAAACAGGTGGGAGTAGAAAGCACTCGGCAAGGTCCAAACCGGGAGCCAGGTCCCGCGTTTCTAGTGGACGGTGATGCCGACGAGCCAGACGGACGCTTCTCTGCGTGAAAAACCTGATCGTGTGACAAGAAGTGATAAGTCTCTGAAATTGAAATGACCGCGTCGACACTCGGCCCCTAGCGGGACGCGCTAGAAAAAACCGCATCCAGATCTGACTGCAAGCATGGTAGCAGTGCCGGAAGGGAGGGAGAGAGAGAGAGAGAAGAGAAGAGAAGATGCGCTCCTCACATCCCGGAGGAGCTCTTCATGTGTGGTAATAAACCATCTTCCCGGTCTCCATCATTGTTTGCATCCTTCTTGCCAACCGGCCTGTGCAAGCAAGTACTCGGGATCCGCTATTAAGGCCGCAAACCTAGGACCTTTGAGACCTCGTGGAAGAGAGGGCCCCGACTCAGAAGAACTGGACGGTCTGGAAGGCGCCACGGAGTATCTGCGAGGAGTTGAGTGAGTTTTGTTAACTATGGTCGCCTGGGCCACTCCAGAGCCACCCTCTGCCTTGGTCCAACTTGAGAACCCTCGAGATCATGGGAAGCCGTGGGAAGATGCCCAAGAGATTGAACTGGCCTCCCGGCCGGGTGGGGGCGTCGACACCTAGTGCAGAGAAGGAGGACACCCTTGATGCCCCGTTGACTTAAAGTTGGATCGGGAGGTCCATAGGACCACGACTGTAGGTTTCCCTTCGTCGTAGATCTGGCTGGTGACGACCCTGTTGAAAAGCCATTTGCCTAGGCGAGGCTCTTCCTGCCGGGAAAAAACGGCCGTCCAAACGTCCATGGTAGGGATTTGTACTGCCGAGATTAGAGAGCGACGAGATCCGGCCCAGAGCAAGATCCTCTTAACCTCTTCCCTTGACATGACACTCCTTGCGCTTCCCCGGTGTATGATGCACGCCACCGCTGTGGCATGGTTCGACTGGAACCTGACCGGGTAACCTCGTCCCAGTGAAGAAAATCGTAACCAGCTAACCGGATGGCTCTGGCTTCCGGAATGTTGAAAAGGGGGGGGCAACCTCTAGTGGTGACCCTCGGGACCGTGTTGTGGGATGGTGGGATAGCGTACCCTAGCACAGGAGACTGGTGACGGTAGATACTATCCTCCAGAGAAGAAGGAGAGAGGACCCTCCCGAGGGACGGTTATGAAGACTGGTCCACTAGGAAGGGGTTGGCGGGTTCCCAGGGCAAACGGAAGCTACCTGTCTTCGTTCTTCAGTGGGATCCCGTGGAAGGCCAAAGATGAAAAATTGGTAAGTGTACCGCTGCTATCACCTCCACCAACAGCCAAGGACTCGCATACCGAACCCGACTCGGTGCGGGGAAGAAAACTACTCCTGCGTGAAGAGTAACTTCCCTCGGACGGGCTCGAATACCGTGCCTAAAGGAATGATCTACCGGGCCGGGGTCTGATAGGACTCCAAGCGGTAGCTCAGCTACCCTAGTAGCGGAGGAGTAACAGTGACTGTCTAAACCCCAAGACTAGGGGGAAGTCTAAACCACCAGGTCGTTTCTGGGTGGAGTGAACTTAGCGGCCCTGTCGAGTAGGCTGTGCAGGGACAGCCGCCCTGATCCCTGCAAGCGCTTCTTAAACAAAGCTGGAATGGTCCGCAGCGATGCAAGGCGGAGGGACTGCTGAGAGATAGCGGCGCCCTGACGTTTGCGGCTCGAACAGACTGGGATCGAGCGGTGAGGCGACGATCCCGAGCGTCTGGGCCGATGCTGGGAAGAGCTGTGCTCTTCCCTCACGTAGCCTAGGGGAAGGAGTATTCCACCCTCACGTAGCCTAGGGGATCCACTGGATTAGCCTATCTCCGACGGGTACGGCCACCTAAGGGCGTAAGGGAAGTCAGCGACTCCTTAGATGCCGCCTCCGCGTTTCAGATCCTGAGTCAGAGGTCTCGACGGGTGGTCACACTGCTGCTATAGGCTCAGGCCGTGCAGCTGGCAGACGCCAGGGCTGTGATGATAAGGTACTTACCGAAGATGTCAACCAGTCCTGAATCGGCAGAGATGGAACGTAGTCCGCTGGACAGAGATGGAACGGTGTCCGTGGAGTCCCTGAGAGACGTCACGTTAGGGATGATAAGCCAGGCGGAACCCTGGCGGGCCGATCACAGGGGGGCATGCCCCTTTTCTCCGGAGCCCCTTTGGAGAAGGGATAATGACAATACAAGACTTACCGCTGGTAAACGTCGTGTCTGGTTGTTGTCTGTGATGATGCAGCAAATCGGCGAACTACTGGATGTCCACTGAATACATCACGGGATTGCCGGAAAAGTCCTAAAGGAAACCTGTGTGCTCAGAGAGGAGAAGAGGACTATCTGTGCGCTTATGGTCTGACTCACCATTTCCTCCAGTCTATTCGCCCTGCGCCGAATATCGGGCGCCTGCTCGGAATCCAGCAGAGGTGGTACGCCTGGGTCATCACCAGAGATGTCGGAAGGCTTCCGGTGGAGCGGTAGCTTGTACCTGGGAATGAAGGAAAAACCAGGGGGAGGCGCCGAAGGCGAGACCTGGCGGGTCCGCTTCGAGTAGTGGATAAAGTCCCTGGTACGGGACTCACCTCCCCCGGCGAGTGCACTGAGAGAAAAGGGCTGACCGTACCTTTAAGGCTTGATTCATCATTTCAACCAGGCTAATCGTTATGCGCCAAACATCCGGGTCCTCCTGCTTGGAGTCCAGCAGAGGTGGAACGCCTGGGCCATCACCCGAGAGGTCGAAAGGCTACCGGAGGAGAGGCAGACTGGACCTAGGAATTAAGGTGAAAAACCTGGGGGCCTGCAGAAGATGAGACCTAGCGGGTCCGCGTTGAGCGGGGGAAAAAAGGGGGCCCCTGGTACGGGACTCACCTCCCCCTGTGCGTGCCCGGAAAGAAAAAAGGGCTGTTCGCACCTTTATGGCTTGACTCACCGTTTCTACCAGGCTATTCTCATGTGCCGAACATCATGCACCCGCTTGGAATCCAGCAGAGGCGGTACGCTTGGGCCATCACCTGAGAGGTCGAAAGGCTACGGAGGAGCAGCCGTCTGGACCTGGGGATGAAGGTGAAAACTCCCCGAGGGGATTGCGCCAGTCCTGTGTAGGTATGACAGAGCGTCAGCCAGGGACGCATCGTATGCGCACCAATCCGAAGACATCAGCGAGGGGATTTATGGTTTGAGCCCGGGGCGCTAACCAGCCGGCCGGGGCGGGATGCCGGGACCTGCTGTGTCAGGGGCTGCGGTGGCTGTGATCACTAAATCTGAAAGATTTGGGTGAATTCACAATTGAGGTATTATTCTGGGAATATATCTTGGCAGTGAAAAAAAAAACCACCGTTCCCTTCTATAAGTCTGTATCTATAGCCAACTAGTTGCCTGTACAAATCAATCTATATATATATATACCCATATACATATATATACACATACACATATACATATACACATATATATATATATATATATATATATATATATATATATATACATATACATACACATACATACACATACACACATGCACATAAAAACACTATAAAAACACAATCCTCATATGATTGTGGCTCTTTTGAGGGCTTGTTTTAACTGTTATAACCGGTTGCTGCAGCCTCAGCAAGCCGCACACCGGGAGTTCTATTTCTTTTCTACTTTTTTTTTTTTTTTTTGATAAGATGAAGTCTGGAGAGCGGGAAAACACACAGCCACCGCCCCCCCTGTGATGCCTGGGGCAGAGCGGAGGGCGGAGACGGACGCCGGCGACCAATCGCACTGTAGTGGAGGGCGGGCCTGGGACACTGGAGACAAGGCCCGAGCCGGGGCCTAAATTTTGGGGCTGCCGGCTCGCGGGGAGGTAGAGACCAGCGGTCCTACCTGCAAACAGTGGTGGGGCAGCGGCGATGACCGGAGCGCCCAGAGAGAGCTGTGGGCTTGAGCCGGCGCGCGCCGCCGACTGCTGAGATGTGGCCGGGGCGCAGACTAGGCCGAGACCGGGGCCTCAATTTTTCAGCCGCCTGGGAAGAAGGTAGGAGAAGGTCGGTCCTACCTGATCTCGGTGGCGTTGGTCCAGAAATGGATGCGGTGCAGGCAGGGCGCCCTGCCCCTGCCTGTGTGCCGTGCCCCCGTCCAGGGAGACTGCTGGCTCCGGGGGAGCAGCGTGCTGAGGCAGGGAAGTGGGCATCATGATGGGGGAAGGAGCCCCCCCTCAGGAGAAGGCAGCGATGCGGGCCCCATCAGATTTCAGACGCGCTGCTGAGGTCCCATCCCTGCTGTATGCCCCCTGTACGCCCTTTGGGGTGATACCGCAGGGCGAATCAGGGGTGCCCACGACAACCTGCCCACACGAACACCCCCAGGAGTGGTACCATGGGGATGGACGGGGGAGAGGGCCCAAAGTCTGAAACCCCTGCGACCCTGGGGAGTGGTACCCACAGGGCTGCGGAAGATGATGAAGAAAATACCTGCAGAAAACAAGAAGACAGGTATGAGAGCGATGAGCGGCGCCGAAAATAGGGAAAAAAGGCGCAAAAAACAAATGGCTGAGGGAGGCCGAGACGGCCCACATCAGCCTCCTACGACACTAAGCTAAAAACTGATTGAGTCCGCCTCCGGCTCAGGGTGTATGCTGCTGAGGAGGAGCTAACTTTTTCTGTTTACTTAGTGTCAGCCTCCTAGTGACAGCAGCATAACCCATGGTCCTGTGTCCCCCAATGAAACGATGGAGAAATATGGATTTGATTATGGTCAGGAAACATATTGCCTAGGCTCAGAAGTACAATGGGAGAGGACAGACTGACTGGGTTGTGCTTGATGAGCGTCCATCGGAAATTCTTCAAGGAAAATTGGGACTGGATTGAAACAAACGTTTTGAACAAGTTTTCTACAAACCCAAGAAAAATTATATTAGTATAAGACATGTAACCAAAAAAATCTAAATTTATTTGCAAGCAAATAATTGTAAGAACTAATAAAGCACTGCTATAATTACATTTAATTCTTTTAAAATTTTCGTTTCATTCACCTTTTCCGTTCTATTTTACAACCTGAACGACCATGGCTTGTTGCCCCCCCCCCTGGGTACGCCCATGGTGTGGAGTCCAAACTATGTACTATACACACAGCACAATATTATATTATATTATCTAAAATATATACACACACAGCACCTTATAATATACTATAAACACAGGTCCACACTATATACATAATTATTCTGCATACAGAATACAGGATTCTAAGGCTGATGATTATACATCACATAACAGACACTGGGACTTATGTACAATGATCCTTATGCAACGGGTGGCCCTGAATTGCTCCTAAGAGAGCAGTCCAGGGGCACCTGCCACCTGCACAGCCCGTCTCTGGCACCACCACATGGCTGTTTTGCATGTGACTTGCCTGAAGCTGCAAATTAGCCATGTGGTGGCACGCACGCACTCAGCAGGAAGGTGTTTGCCAGTGTTCCAACTTAGGGAAAAGCAAGAACAGTATATTTAGATGTAGTAGTTGATGTGCAGTTAATAATGCATTAAAAGAAATCTGTCAGCAAATTTATGCTGCCTCATTTGACAACATAATGTAGGCAAGGTGATTCTGAATCCAATGTTATATAATATATATGTTATATAGATTACTGGCTGAAGCCGTTCTGAAAAAATTTAGATTCAGGAACCCAGTAGAGCTGACCCCGCCCACACTAGACTTTTAATAGAGATTGTGCATTAATTGTGCGGTGTTAATCACAGTAGGAGGCATGTTGGACTGCCCTGTGCCTGAGTTTTTAGTCTAATGGTAATCACAGGGTAATAAACCCATTAGTTTAAACCCTTTAGTTTAAAGGTACCGTCACACATAACGAGATCACTAGCGAGATCGCTGCTCAGTCACGGTTTCCGTGACGCAGTAGCGATCCCATTAGCGATCTTATGTGTCACATCTACCAGCGATCAGGCCCCTGCTGTGAGATCTCTAGTCGTTGCAAAATGGTCCAGGCCATTTTCTTCAAAGGCGATGTCCTGTGGGGCAGGACCCATCGCTGTGTTTGACACTGTGTGACAGGGTCACAGTGACTGCTGGGATCGTTATACAGGTCGCTACCTGTATTGTTCCTGCATCGCTGGTATGAGCTGACGGTGTGACATCTCACCTGCGACCTCCCAGCGACTTACCAGCGATCCCTATCAGGTCGCATCGTTTTCGGGATCGCTGGTAAGTCGTTGTGTGTGACTGGGCCTTAAGTAAACAATTGCACACACAGTGATAAGAGAAACACTGTTGCTTTTTGTTTTTTAACTCTTACATCATGCTGTCCTCAGCTTACATAGCTATAATGCATGAAAACCTATTCTTTAAAAATAATTATTATTAATGATTATAAAAACCACCAAAAAGTGAATATAGACTAAATTGCACAGAGAAAAAAAGAATTCTGACCCTGATTTGGATTCTCTCTCTTGTGCAGTGCCTCACAGCAGGAGTTGGCGCCCTAGAAACGATTTGGTGCCCCCACTCACCGTAGGCTGTCCCTGCCTGAACCCCGGATACCATGCCAGAAAAAGTGCAAGTGCATAGATAAGGTGCAATGTACAATAAAACAATATTAGGCAGGTGCAGGGTAGTGAACTGAAATAGCATATCTTGCTAGATATTTTTAGCCATGCCCAATGGCTCTTAGGCCATGCCCGATGCCTCGACGAGTTTCCCCAAATATAAGGTTTCCCAGGTGGCTGGTGAGGGTAGGCTTGGCAAGTAGTTTGGAGTGGCTCAGGTGAGGTGGTGTGTAGTTCCCATATAGCGCTATGGCTGATTCAGAGGAGCACTGTCTAGGTAGACCAGTATGATAAGCAGGATAAAGGAGGATGACGTCCTAATAGGCCGGTATTTAAATGCAGTCCAATTAGCTAAGAGCAATCACCTGAAAAAAACAAATTGATGTATGGGTACCTCTAAGTAAAGTAGCATATCCTGTGGTGTGCTTCCAACCTAGAATGCAGGATTCTGGATTCATTGCAGTATATGCGGCGCCTGCATGGGACTGATGTGACAGCTACTACTTCTGGAGCACAGTGCCAGTGACCGTGCATGCGCCCTGATACTGTGTGTAATACTGGAATGCTGTTTTGTGCCGTAGCATTGCGCTCCACACTGGAACACAAAGCTTCCGGATCCATGCTGCGCTGTACAATAGCACACGCACTGATCTGGTACAGTGGCGTGATAGATGCATGTTACTTCTGATGCAAGGCACTGATAGAGCACTCCATTCTGGAACGCACAAGAACTATACAGGCGTGTTAAGCAGTACAATTAAGCAACGGTATATAGTGCGCAAGCGCGTAGCTCAGTAGCAATGTATATAATAAGAACCACAGTTGGAATAAAAACTTCAAGTGCAGGCTCAGAAGAAACCCTGACCATACTGACAATAATTACAGGAAATATCCCACAATTATAATAACAATCAATGTTTTAAGACCAAGATGAAACACCTGTGGGAAAAATACAAAATGTACAAGAACATGCTTTTTTTTTCAAATAACTAAATATGTATTAGAAATGTTACATGGTCTTGAGGGTAAATGACGGGTACAAGGTTGCCCCAACAGGTACCTTGGCCAACTGGACTGCACGTTAATAAGGATATATATGCCCTCCTGTTTACTGGGGGCAATGATTACTGTAGTAATCAAACAGGTAGTCAGCAACATAAGAAATAATAGAAGATGCTTTAAAGAAAGCAGGGGAAAGACAAATTCTCATTAAGGTGAAAACAAATGCTCATACCCTGGGGTTAATAGAGTCCATTCTAAAGGTCCATTCACTTTCTTTTTGCAGAATATGATTGTTGTGGTTCCCCCCTCTTATTTAAGGTCTAGCAACTTCAATAATGCTGAAGGATACTTGGCGAATATCGCCTTGGTGGACCAGATTAATATGTTTAGCTAATGGGGTGTCAAGTTTATGTCGTATGTGTCCAAGGTGCTAGCCCACCCTTCTCCTAAATTCGCGTTTGGTCTTGCCCACGTAATCAAGTGGACAGCTACACTTGGCAACATAGACAACCCCTGTGGTGCGTCAATTCATGAAGTCACAAATAAAAACGTATTTGTTGTTGGCAGCACTAGTTATAAATTTACTCGGTCTCATAGAATCACATTAACTGCAGCTACTGGACCAAAAATAGCCACAGATTCTGGGGTCCAACCAAGTACCCTCAGTGGATTGTTTTTAATAAAGACTGTGCACCAGTCGATTCCTGAGGGAAGGTAATACTTGGTACCTTAGAAATGGAATCCCTTCCATCAGGGTCAGCCATTAGGATGCCCCAATGTTTTTTCAATACTTTGTATACCTGCTGATTTTGGCAATCAAAAGTACCTATTAATCTAGTCGAAAATCGGTATTGGTAGTGCAGTTCCTACAGAGTCTCACAAATTGACCCTCGGGTATGTCGCTTTTGAGAGATAGATCATGGTGACTGCTCCAATGTAGCAATCTGCTCCAATCAGTTCCTGATCATAATAAAAGGACATCCTCTATATACCAAGACCATAGGATGATGCAAGAATGACATCCATGGTCCTCCTCTGCAAATACCATTGTTTCCTCCCACCAGTCCAGGAACAGATTAGCGTGTGCGGGAGAACATGGGTTCCCCATCGCTGTGCCACTGAGCTGGTACAGGTATTTGCAATTGAATTGAAAGGTATTGTGGGTTAGTAAGTACTCCAAGATATCGACTACAAAGTTGTTATGTGCAGAACATTTTTTTGCTTTAGTAGAGAAATAAATAGCTGACTGCATGTAAGCCTAGGTTGTGCGGGTTGCTGCTAAAAAGTGCCTCTACATCAATGGAGGCTCAATAAGTATGGTCATACAGCCTCCAATTTTTTAAAAGATCCATGATGACCAAATTCATTTCTAGGGTGCCGACCCCACTGTTGGGCAGTGCACCGGAAGGAGAATCCAAATCAGGGTCAGCATTCTTCTTTCTCTGTGCACCTTAGTCTATATTCACTTTTTGGTGGTTTTTAATAATCATTAATAAAAATTGTTTTTGAAGGATAAGTTTTCATGCACTATAAGGGTTTTCACAAAGCATTCTCTATTTTAAATTACATAATTTCTCAGCTTACATAGCAAACACCTGCTGACAGATTCCTTTTAACAACAACATGAAAATACTTGCATTTTACTACAGTGAACATTGCAGTTACACTTTTTACAGGTATTAAAAATAAAAACTGCAACCACATTCAAAAATTGAGAAAAAAAATGCATAGTGTTTTTTAAATGCCATTTTGCTATACAGTGTTGACCACACCAAAGAAGCAACATATGAATATTCTCTTAGTTTCCATTTATAGTAATGTCAACACATATTGTATACTTGTCACTAAGCAAGTCAGGTTAAATATGAATTCTGTTGTATTGGACCATTTGAAAACACACTAGGTCTCCATTACAGTACTATTCCTAAAGTCTTATTAATAGTGATGACCTAAATCTGCATTCGTCAAAAATGCTATTTTTTTGCAATTCACTTAAATGATGTTTAAGTAAAATGGCAGCACCTGTAAAAAAAGCTATAAAAATGTTTGTAAATTTTGTAGGCAGAGCATGGCGTACAGAGACTGCTGCAGCTAGGAGTAAACAGTTTCACAGTAACAGCCATTAATCCCGATTTTGCAGAATTGCTTCAGACTACAACAACAATAAAACCTTTGCTCTTCTTTACATCCTGGAAGAGGAGGAGCAATGGCAGAGGAAAGGATTGATTAGCTGATTAAACTGGAAAAGAAGGGAGGAGTTAACTGCACTGGCGAATGGAGTTGTACCACACCTATAGTTCAGCCTGGTCACCAGGAGTTGCCCACCGACAAATGGTTTACCATGGAGGAGGATTCTGACATTCAGTCCCTGTGTTCCTAAGAACTTGGATCCTGTAGCCCCAAGCTATATTCCTATGTGAGCTCAGACCAGCTATATCAAGGAGTGAGCAGCGACTGCTGAGACTTCTGGTTACACTGTTGAGGAAGCAATAATTGAACAACTTGTTAAGGGAGCATTGCTGGGATTTGTGGTTTCTTGCACTAGGAGCATATAATAGGACCATCAATGAGGGGGATTTTGTGGTCATTGGATCATTAAGTGCATCAACGGTTCCTGTAAGCATGCCAACATTTGTCGCAACGTTAGACTGTATTATTTGCATTGCTGCAGCCATTTGTGAGCTAAAGGCCACTTTACACACAGAGATAAATATGTGGCAGATCTGTGGTTGCAGTGAAATTGTGGACAATCGGTGCCACGTTTGTGGCTGTGTACAAATGGAACAATATGTCCATGATTTCACTGCAACCACAGATCTGCCAAAGATTTATCTCTGTGTGTAAAGTGGCCTTTAGTGTGATTAGTTAAGAGTGTGTCTGCTGTCATTTATAGGGAATGATAACACAATTCACAATGATCAAGGAGAGCAGGAGACAGGGGCTCTTAGTCTGGCCCTCAGACTAGGGGGACCCTAGTTTTCCCTTATCTCAGAGTTACCTCTGAAGGTGAGGATGCCTGAGTCAACTTTCTGACCCTGTTACTGACCAGCTCTCATCTTATACCCCCTCCCCCATACCCTAGGGGAGGGCCAGAACAGGAGTGTCATAAAACCAACATAGACAAAGAGGGAAGACAAAACTGTACCTCACAGCATGCTCACACAAAGGTATAAGACAATAAGAGGTAAGAAGAAAAATAAGAACAGGGAGGAAACAACAAGACGATGAGAGAATTCTGCAACAACTCCAGGTATCGCTCAATATAATTAAGAGTATAACTGGTACACAACAGCACACAGACCAACACAGCACTAACCTATTGTTGGTGTGGGAAGACAGATTCCACCATCTTAAAAATGCGGAGAGTAAATGTGATAACCAAAGTTTGGACTGTCAGAATCTGTAGTGTGAACAGCGACTGATGCTGCCATGACACTCGGCGAGTTTAGAACAAAACTCCGTGTGACAGTACCTTTAAGAGAATAGCACATTTTCTGGGTTTATATGGTTTTATTTATTTTCATATTTCCATGTAATTTCTCTTGCTTTTTTCACCATTTATCTCCTTATAAGTGTTTCAATCTCATCTCTTGTGAGTGTATACACAGCATGAACATAGGTTTGGTATAGATATCCCCATCATAGACCCATCCTGGTATAGGTGTCCCCATCATAGCACCATCTTGGTATAGTTGTCCCCATAATGCCTCATTCTGGTATAGATGTCCCCATCATAGCCCCATCCTGGTATAGATGTCCCCATCATGGTCTTATCTTGGTATAGATGCACCCATTATAACCCCATTCTAGAATAGATGCCCAATCATAGCTTTCAAGAACCAAGAAGAGCCTTAGAGAGTGGTGAGGGAATGCCAGAGTTGGGTGGAAGATACAAAGTGAAAGGAGTGCTTTGTCTGTAGGAGTACCCATCATGTGGCTCAACAGTGCCCAAAGAGTTGGATTACCAAGAAATCTCTGACTCCCTCATCATCTGACAAAGCCACAGAATTTACACATCTTACATGATACGCCAATTCTGGGGCTGTTGCAGACTGCTATATGTAGGCTGGGAAGGGAACAATAATAATCATTGGCTTTCCAGCCAGATAATATCAGCCTGCAGCTGCCTGTTTTACCTTGGCTGCTTAGCTATTAATATGACCACACCCAGTAAAATTTAAATCTTTATTTAAACATGAAGATAAACCAATTGTGCAAATATAAAATAGTCAACAGGACAAAATGAGGGGAAGGGATGATGGCAAAGAATTTAAATATACATAGCACTACAGACAATGCATAGCTATCAAAATCAAGTGCGGCTATGAAAATGAAGTGCAGCCAACCAAATGTATTATATAACATTACAAAGGGCTATAGTAAAGATTGCAGTGAAAAAAAAGTTGTGAAATATGGTATTAAAACAAAATCAGAAAATTATTAAATACAACCTCTGAACATTTTGTATATGTTTTACCTTGGCTACTTATCAAAAATAGAGGGGACCCCACTCAGTTTTTTTTAATTATTTATTAGGTTAAACAAAAAACTCCCTGTAGTGCCTTTCTTGTGGCACTAAAGGGTGTTTTTAACATTTTTTAACTTAATAAATAAATAATTTAAAAGGGTCACTCCCGGTCTGGGAGTGCATCGTTCCAAGAATGAGGCTCAATAGGTTCTGCTACAGAATCAGTGGTTGTTGTGGGAACGTCATGGACTACAAATTGGTGAACGAGGAACTGTTCTTCTTTTGATTTCTTTACCGCTCTCTTTTTATGTCTTTGAGGTTTCAATTTGTGGACTACATTGGATTTGGTGGTCTAATTTGGATCTTCATGGCTTTTTTTTTTTTTTTTAAATAAATTGGTGAGATTGCAGAAACAGCAAATTGTGACAAATAAGCAATAATAGGAGTTACTGGAATCTTATTGCTATATTATTTTCTGTTTTGTACGTTTTAAATATTAGGGAACATACAATCTTTTATCTCCTCCTTGTGGCAAACTTGTTAAATGCAAGATTAAAAAGTGACAAGCAAGTGAATACATGATATACAGAGGCATATATATATACAGAATCATAGTAAATTCTGTAGTGGATAGCAATTCCTGAATTAATTTATGTATTTAACAGCTATTGTTTCTTACATTTTAGAGATAATGCGTCACATTTATCTTTGCACACCGATGATATAGATAATATAAACAAAAATGTTGCCCTCAAGCCAGAAAGAAAACCTTACTTTAAGCAGCTATTGAGTAAAAATTCTCAAAATCATAAAGCCTTAGAACAATATAATAAGGATATCTGAATGGTGCAGCATGAAAAGGTTATAAGTATACTCTAGAACTAGCACATTTGTTGCTTGTCTCACTGCTTATTTTTCTTACCTTACATATACTTTTAGTATGCACACCACCTAATTGTTAATATCAAATCAGTATCTGTGCATTGACTACCATTTGATATGTACGCATTATCTCGAGAATTCTGTATGAGTCTAAGATATGACTGTGTGTGGCCACAATATAATATATTAGAAATTCATGGTACACCACGTCACTTGCTTTATTATTGGACAGATACCAATATTCATGTTACCCTTCTCTTGGATGATGCCTAAGGTGCCTATATCTATTATACCCTTTTTTTAAGATGGTGCTGTGGGTGCGCATGCTTTTGAGAGTCTCCTTTATCGGTGCATCCCCATGGCGCCTGTTGGTGATGCAGTCAGGTCATTGATGTCACGGGAGATTTACCTCTGATCTGATGCGTCATTTGGCCTGCTGGAAGTGATGCACTGCTTGGAGCGGACTCTGATGTGCATGCGCTGTTAGACGCAGCCACTTATAACATTATCTGGGATTGTCCTATATATTAATGTGAGACACATAGCCCCACACTGCTCCCCAAGGAAGCACACATGAAACTCTTCTGGAGGTCAGGTATAACATCCAAGGAGTAATTGGTATGCATTGCAAACAATAGCCTGTTTTACTTGTTAGGTTTTGGGAGCTTATTAGCAAGTACCTCCTCACCCCTGGAGCATTTAAACATTTTGAGTTTGTGAAATACCTTTTTGTAAAGACTGCCCCTCTCTACATTGGATGTTTCCTCCTCTTTGTATTATGCAGTCACAGGTGGGGAGCCGTGGGAACCACCATCTGTGACGACAGTTAAGCTCAGTGATGTCACTGCTCACAACTGCGGTTTTGTCAGTCTCTACCTGAAGCCGCAGAGTGCGGTCATGTTCTGCAATGGGTCCGCATACTGCAACTTCAGTATGTAGCAGGGCCAGGATTGTCGTAGGACCTCGTGTGGATTATGCCGGACCTGGGTGTTTGGAGTTAATAAATTGGAGAAAGAGGGTGTGTTTTTTGCATTTTATTTTAAATAAAGGATTTTTTCGATGTTTGTGTTTATTTCTTTTCAATTACAGAATTAGAAATGGGGCAAGTCTCACAGATGCCTTCCATAACTAATTTAGGGCTTAGTGGGAGCTGTAAGCTGTCATTATCCCCTTATATTACCCAGATTGCCACCGCACCAGGGAAATCGGGATGAGCCATGTAAAGTGCTGGAATTGTCGCATCTAATACATGCGACAATTTCTGGAGACCTGCAGGCTGCTGTTTTTAGAGTGGGGGGGGCCAAATAACCATGGGCCACTCCAGCCTTAGAATACCAGTCCCCAACTGTTGGCTTTATCATGGCTAGGTATCAAAATTGGGGGGTGCTTCACAACATTATTTGAAATTATTTATTTAGATAATTACAAAGAAAGGGACCCTCATATCTTGATACACAGCCAAGATAAGCACACGGCTGGGGGCTGCAGACTGAAGCCATATGCTTTATCTGCACTGGATATCACAATATGGGGGGACCCTACACCAATTTATTTATTTTTACTCCACTCTAGAGAGACGCAGACAGCGTGTGTGGTTCCAAGCAATCACAGATGTTGTCACACAGGGTGGGGATGTGGTCTGACTGCAACCAATCACAGATACTGGAACTGACGGTGGGCAGAGAAAGCAGTGAATATGTATGAGGGTTAGTGAGCAGACCCGGAAGTAGTGTTACATCTGTGCGCGTAACTCGGAAAGAATACTACTTATTATGCTCACAAGGCGCGCAAGGGTATTAAAGAACCCTCTGGGCCACAGGACACAGAAAACCCAAAGGGACTTGACTACAGAACCATACCTGGTTTTACTCAGAGCCTCTAATGGTGAGAGTGTTGTGCTGCTGGTGTGAGACCGGGAACCACTTGGGAAGACTGATGATGCAATGGTTGCCCCAGGGGTACAGGCACACAGTCTCTGATGATATGAGCAACAGCAGCAGTTGTTGTGGATTTGGTCAGGATGGATGGAAGTCGTAGCAGCCACCGATGTGAATACTTGCGGCAGTGGGTTTCGTGGTAGGCAGCCAGTGTGGATACTTGCATCAGCAGCAGCGGATATCATGGAAGCCGGCCAGTGTGGATGGTTTCAGCAGCAGCAGCGAACTTGTAATGCACTGAAACACAGACACAAGTCAGTAGCAGAGCATTATGACAGCAGCGGCAGCAGCACAATGGGACCTGAGAACAAGTAACATTAGGAACTTGTTGCCCAAACACCTTCCTTAATGGGAAGGTGCTTTAAATACCTTTAGCATCACAGCTGACCTGAGAGGTGCTTCTGGGTCAGGGCACATGGGCACTTTAAGAAAAGGAGCGTGTCTACATGCACACTCATCGCGCAGTCCCAGGAGGACTGTGTGGTGTGTCCAGATTCTGGGGCACAGCAGCATGGACTGGGGTTGGGGCAGGCATCAATGGGTGGCTAGGAAGGTGAGCGGGACAGCATCCCCGGCTGAGGGAGGAGGGC
Source organism: Anomaloglossus baeobatrachus (assembly GCF_048569485.1). NCBI lineage: Eukaryota > Metazoa > Chordata > Amphibia > Anura > Aromobatidae > Anomaloglossus > Anomaloglossus baeobatrachus. The sequence goes on along the minus strand of NC_134354.1, from coordinate 482,760,758 downwards.
AGGACAGTGCGGGGATGTCAGCATGGGCAGTACAACACTCCTGCTGTATTACTTATCCTCTTTTTTTTCCTTTATGTTTTTTTAGTTGTCCGCATGGCTGAAACTGAACAGTAACATGGACTGCCCTGAGAAGTCAGTGTTTGGGGCCATGCATGGACACTAGGTATCCGGTATGGACCACAAACCTAACAGTTTCGGTTCATCCATCACCACTCACAAACCAAACAACGTGTTCAACGTGTTCGGGGCTGTACAGGAACATGTTAGAGAACGGGGATTCATCCTTTATTCTACCCTGCTCAAACAAGCTTCTTGTGAAGGAGAAGCTCACCAATTTGACACACCCGAACACCATAGATGACAGATACGTCATGGATTACTTGTGAGACAAATATAATCTAGGGAGTATTGTCTGCCAAAGAACTAAAGAGGATCTTAATATAGCCTATTCCATGGAAGATGAGACTTTCCTGTAAATAACAGATCAAAAATTTCAAAAGAATGAAACCAATTGCTGGGTAGATCCATTACCTTTTAAGCCACAGATACCCTGTCTTCCTAACATTTATGTATCTTCCAACATCCAACGCTGTTAAGAAACACACCCACACCCACAAACTCTTAGGGGTACTTTACACACTGCGACATTGCTCAAGCGATGTCGTTGGGGTCACGGTATTTGTGACGCACATCCGGCGCCGTTAGCAACGTCGCAGCGTGTGAGAGGCTGGAGTGACCTAAAACGATTGCAAAAAAGAAAAAAATCGTTTGTTTTGGAGAGGTTGTTTAATAACAAAAAATCATTGTCAGGTAAGTAGCGATGTTGTTTGTCGTTCCTGCGGCACCACACATCGCTATGTGTGACACCGCAGGAACGACGAACATCTCCTTACCTCTGTCCACCGGCAATGAGGAAGGAAAGAGGTGGGCGGGATGTTCGGCCGCTCATCTCCTCCCCTCCGCTTCTATTGGCCGGCCGCTTAGTGACGCCACGGTGACGTCGCTATGATGCCGAACGCACCTCCCCTTGAGTTGTTGTGCGATGTCGCTGACAAGGTATGTGCATGTGACGCTGCCGTAGCGATAATGTTTCCTACGGCAGCGATCACCACATATCGCATGAACGACGGGGGCGGGTGCTATCGCGCACAACATTGCTAGCTATAGCTAGCGATGTCGTAGCGTGTAAAGCACCCTTTAGAGCCTGAATCAGATGTGACAATCCGGCCTCAAGTTTCCACATTTTTCCCAATAGTCACTAAAAGGCACCTTAGTTCCAAACACTTCCACAGATTGTCTACCTGGAGGTCAGCCTACAGAGCCTTAAGGGTACTTTACATGCTGCGATATCGGTAACGATATCGATAGCGAGCATACCCGCCCCCGTCGGTTGTGCATCACGGGCAAATCGCTGCCAGTGGCGCACAACATCGCTAACACACGTCACACGGACTTACCTTCCCTGCAACGTCACTCTGGCTGGCGATCCGCCTCCTTTCTAAGGGGGCAGTTTGTGCGGCGTCACAGCGACGTCACACGGCAGCCGTCCAATAGCAGAGGAGGGGCGGAGATGAGCGCCCGGAACATGCTATCCACCTCCTTCCTTCCTCATTGCACAGTGGACGCAGATAAGGAGATGTTCGTCGTTCCTGCGTTGTCACACATAGCGATGTGTGGTGCCGCAGGAATGACGAACAACATCGTACCTGCAGCAGCAACGATATTTGGGGAAGGAGCAACATGTCAACAAGCAACGGTTTTTCACGTTTTTGGTGTCACATGCTGCGATGTCACTAACGGCGCCCGATGTCTGTGACTAACGACGTGACCCCGATGATATATCGTTAGCAATGTCGCAGCGTGTAAATCACCCTTTAGATTGCCTGATTCACATTATCAGATCCTTTAAAGTCAAGCAATCAAGGTCAGTTCAATGTAAAGCCTGGTACCATTGTCATAAAGCTTACTCTGCGGTCGAGTTCATGCAGGCAAAACATTTTGTCATCTATTGTCTCCAGCACAAGGCTTTTACACAGATTTTAGAGTCCCTTCGAAATCACAGAGACATTCCTAAAGAAGATAGTCCCCTTCAAGAAACTTGACCCATTTGTAGATGCTGATGGATTGTTGAGAGGCAAGGGACACATTTCGAATGCAAAGCTTGAAGGTAACAAAAGTACTCCAATCATAATCCCCCAGGGTCATGTTGCTTCCCTGCTGGTTGTGTGTTGTCACGCACAGGTTAAGCATCAAGGGCGCTTGATAACGGAAGGGGCCCTACTGGTAGGAGGATTCTGGGTATTAGGAGCTAAGCGACTTGTAAGGAGAAAACTTTTAAAATATATAGTTTGTTGGAAACTTTGTTGTACATATCAATTCCAAAAAATGGCTCACTTTTCAGCAGATCATCTGAGTGACGAATACCCTTTTATCAACGTGAGTCTCGATGTGTTTTGTCCCTGTTTTGTTAGCACACAACATACTAGGAGAGAACATGCAAACCGCAACCGCTGGGCTGTCTTATTCACATGTTTAAGTATTAGAGCTGTACACATAGAAGTCTTTGAAGCAATGGATACATCTAGCTTCATAAATGACACTTCCTTTCTCTCAGAGGCCATGTAAAGCATATCTGCTCCAACTGAGGATCCAACTTTGTTGGAGCTTGTGATGAACTAAAGATTCCCTCAAGCCTGGATGTTAATCAAATAGAAAGATGTCTTTTCGAACTGGGTTGCATGACCTTCTTTAAATAAATAGATAAAAAAAAATACCCCACCCACAATGTCCAGGGATAAATCATCGACACCCGGGCGTAGAAAAGGCTCAATAGCTATTAAAATAATGTAATACAGAAACCATGGATTATTAAACCATAACAAACATGTGAAATCTGTAATGGTCACAATGCAAGACTGTATGTAAATTGATGTCTAATAATTGCCTAATAATACAAATAAATAAGCAAATAATACATATGAATGAAATAAAAAATATAATAACGATGAATTAGAGAAAAAAAATATAATTTAAAAGAATAAAAAAAGTGAATGTAAATTTTATTTTGTGTGTAAAAGAACACTAATGTGATATAACAAATAAAATATTAGAAGTCAATAATACCGAATAAATGTGATACGGTATATAGAATAGAAATAATAAAAGTAAACGCATATGTATAAATATGTGTGAAGAAAATGAAAATATGTTTTTGTGTCTAGTGTAATATAAAATAAAAAAGTGCAATACAGTGATCTGTCAATAAACTTGAAAACATCAATATACACTTATATCTTATTCTTCACCATATAAAGTTCATATTTTTGGCAAGATTATGTAGATATGAATAACAATGGAAAAACTCCATCATATCAAAAAGATCTTGCAGGATTGGTAGTCATGATCTGAGCAACATGATATTTTTTACTCCCAAAAACGCAAATCAAGTATGCTGTATCATCTGAAAGTAAGGCATTCAGGAAAAAGGAAATGCTACTCTAAAAAATGAAAAATGAAAAACAATAAAGTTATAAAACCATGCAAAATAATAATGCATAGATAAAGTGGCACCTATTAATGTCAATATGACTAAACTAAAGTAAAAAAACAAACATTAAAATTCACACATAAATTCATATAAAGGACTTGAAGCTTGAGGACTCATTGAGTTCCTTTGGAGTAATTGTATCCAATGTAACAATCCATTTGGTTTATTTTTTAGAAGCTCTTATTTGTAACTAGAAGGTGGCCCGATTCTAACGCATCGGGTATTCTAGAATTTATTGTGTAGCTAATGTATGATTTTTGTTTTATATATATATATATATATATATATATATATATATATATATATATATATATAGATGTTGTAGTGTTTAGTTGCCAGTGTTTGTGTAGGGTGCTGTACATGTTCTGGGTGTTGTCTGGGTGTGGGGGGGTGAGAGCGGTGTTGTTTGTGTGTTTCGTTGTGTGTGTTGCGTTGTTTGTGGAGCGCTGTGTGTCTGCAGTGTTGTCTGTGTGTGTTGCGCAGTTTGTGCGTGTGGGTGTGGGGTGCGTGTGTGTGTTTTGGGGGGAGGTATGTTTTGTGCAATGTGTGTGTGTTGCGCGGTATGTGCGTATATTTGTGTGTGCCGCGGTGTTTGTGTGTTGTGTGTGTGCGGCGTCTGTGTGTGTGGGTGTCTGTGTAGGGGGGTGTTTGTGGTTCCCAGTGTGTGTGGTGTGTTGTGCGGTGCGTGTGTGGCGGTGTGTGTGTGTTTTGGGGGGAGGTGTGCATCCCCCATCGTGCTCCATCCCCCATGCTGCACACCCCCATCGTGCTCCACCCCACCATTCTGGGCACCCCCCATCGTGTTTCATCCCCCCCATTCTGGGCACCCGCCATCGTGCTTCATCCCCCCATGCTGCACCCCCCATCGTGCTCCATCCCTCATGATGCGCACCCCCATCGTGTTTCAACCTCCCATTCTGGGCACCCCCCATCGTGCTCCATCCCCCATACTGCACCCCCCATCATGCTCCATCCCCCATGCTGCGAACCCCCCATCGTGTTTCATCCCCCCATTCTGGGCACCCCCATCATAGTGTGAGGGCGTGGCCTAGCGGGATCGTGAGGGGGCGTGGCCTAGCTGCATAGTGTGAGGGGGCGTGGCCTAGCGCCATAGTGTGAGGGGGCGTGGCCTAGCGTCATAGTGTGAGGGGTGTGGCCTAGCGGCACCGCGTGAGGGGGCATGGCCTAGCGACATAGTGCGGAGGCGTGGCCTAGCGGCATAGTGTGAGGGGCGTGGCCTAGCGGCATAGTGTGAGGGGGCGTGGCCTAGCGGTGCCGCGTGAGGGGCGTAGCCTAGCGATACCGCGTGAGGGGCGTGGCCTAGTGGCACCGCGGGAGGGGCGTGGCCTAGCAGCACCCCTTAGGGGCCAGGCCGAGCCCAGCGGCCAATCCGTGTGGGGGGGCGGGGCCAGGCCAAGCCCAGCGGCCAATCCGACGGTTGTCACTGTAAGGACACAATTTTGGAGCGAGACAGACAGACAGAATAAGGCAATTATATATATAGATTGCCTCCTCTTGCTCCTCAACTCACACAATCTATCCCCTTGAGTCTAAGCATTTTGGGATTACATTTATAATACTGAAAGAAATGTTGGGGAATGGTTTTAATTTCCCATGGATTGGTGGTTCCTTTTGCATTTTTAATGTCTTCTACTTGTTCAAGTATTCTTACCCAAAGCTGTCTTGTCCTACCAGCATAGATCAGCTTGCACAGCCAATATGATAGTAAACAACGTTGTCTGTTGTGAATATCATCAGAGATGGTGCTGTTCCCGGGAATGTTTCTGGGATCCTTCTGGTGGCTAGTACTGGTAGTGAGTCTGATTCGGCATCTGTCACTCAGACAGGTGTTGGAGATGATTGCTATTTCAGGAAGCCTATGGAGTCAAACCTGGGGGGATATAGGAAGGCAGTCTCTGTCTAAACTTTGCCGGTGATAATTGTTTCTGCTCCATGTTAAGCTCTCCTGAATTTATCCTCCAGCCTTTTGGCTTTTGCTTTGCCTGTAGGCTTTGTTTTGTCTTTTTTCAGCGCCTTTTGGATATAACGGAATGATTTCCACAGCAGCTTTTTCTCATTCCTTTGCATCAGTTTTGTTTCCATGTCATCCTGAGTCTGCAGCTATGCCTGATAAGTAGTGATGAGCGAGTACTAAAAAGCTCGGGTTCTCGGGTATCTCCCAAGATACTCGTGTACTCGGCCCGAGCACCGAGCCCAATGTTATCCTATGGGAGACCCGAGTATTTTTATGAAATGACCCCCCGGCAGCATGTAGAAACCCTAAAAATGTCACAAAAGTCTCAGAAGAGTGCTCAAATGACATGGCAACAGCATGGGGAAGACCCCTTGAAGCATTTATCACTCAAAAGTCACAGCTGTGAACAATTTTATCCGAGTTTTATGCCATTTTTACAGACTCGCCAGAAAACCTTCCAAAATGACACCAAAATGAATTTTCATGGCGGAAATGTTAAGGGCACATACCCAATAGTGAGATAGAGCTGGTGTATGTTACTTTTTGAGATTACATGAAAGATTTGACGTGAAAACATTGTGTGGCACTCCGATGTTTCTGAGAAGAGACGTACATGATGGCCTCTTGAGTCTAATGTGCCCATTTTGAGGAAGTGAGTCTTTGTAGTATTTTCCTTTGCCAGGGCAGTCCAAAATTGTGAGGTTCACCAATGTCCCTGCATACAGACGTGCATGATGGCCTGTAAACCTGAAGTGCCCATTGTAAGGAAGTGGGTCTATTGTAGTATAGCCCTTTGGCAGGGCAGCCAAAAATTGGGAGGCTCCACATTGTCCCTGGATAGAGACGTGCATTATGGCCTGTAAACCTGAAGTGCCCATTGTAAGGAAGCGGGTCTATTGTAGTATAGCCCTTTGGCAGGGCAGCCAAAAATTGGGAGGCTCCACATTGTCCCTGGATAGAGATGTGCATGAGGGCCTGTAAACCTGAAGTGCCCATTGTAAGGAAGTGGGTCTATTGTAGTAAAGCCCTTTGGCAGGGCAGCCAAAAATTGGGAGGTTCCACATTGTCCCTGGATAGAGAGGTGCATGAGGGCCTCAAAACATTGTTCCCATTGCAAAGGAGCGGGTCTCCTGTCGTTGTAATGTCCATTCTGAAAGAATGGGCGAATAAATTTACCACTGGAGGTATACCTGAAACAACGGCCTAACTATTGTAACGGTCATCATGGTGGCGCATGAGGAGAAGGAGGAGCAATCCAGCGATTATCCAAAGTCCAGAAGTGTGTACCCATGGGTGAGTGGAGGTACATGGCAAATTCCCGTTACAAACTTTAAATTCCGCTCTCATTTGCTGGTGGTGTGGTGAAGTCTGGCCCAATCCAACCCTTGTTCATCTTGATCAGAGTCAGCCTGTCAGCATTTTCAGTTGACAGGCGGGTGCGTTTATCTGTAATGATTCCACCTGCGGCACTAAAAACACGCTCTGACAAAACGCTAGCGGCAGGGCAGGCCAGGACTTCCAAGGCGTAGAGAGCCAATTAATGCCACGTGTCCAGCTTGGATACCCAATAATTGTAAGGCACAGAGGAATGTCGGAGTACAGTTGTTCGATCTGCAAGGTACTCCTTGAGCATCTGGGCAAACTTAGGTTTTCTTGTGGCACTACCCCGCACCTCAGGGGCTGTGGTACGTGAGGGGCTGAGAAAACTGTCCCACATCTTAAAGACTGTTCCCCTACCTCTGGCGGATTGGACTTGTGCCCCTCTTGGCTGTACGCCTTGGTTGTCCACTGATTCCTGACCTATGCCGCTAGCGTTTTGTGATGGGAATGCTTTGCCTACTTCCGTGACTATGGCCTTCCGGAACTGCTGCATTTTGGCTGACCTCTCCGCCTCGGGAATAAGAGACATAAAGTTCTCCTTGTAGCGTGGGTCTAACAGTGTTACCAACCAGTAATGATTGTCGGCCAAGATGTTCTTAACGCGAGGGTCACGAGACAGGCAACTTCAGTATCCTGACCAACACGATGACTGAACATGCTGTCCTCCTCCTCCTCATCTACCCTGTCCTCTGGCCAGCCACGCTGAACCGAGGATATGACTGGTGTGCATGTCATATCCTCAATTTGGCCGGAGAGTTGCTCCATGTCTGCATCCTCCTGCTCATCATAGTCCTCCACTGTACGTTGTGATGAGACGAGGCTGGGCTGTGTGTTATCACCCACACCCACTACTGTTTCTTGCTCCAACTCATCGCGCTCCGCCTGCAATGCATCATGTTTGTTTTTGAGCAGAGACCGTTTTAGAAGGCAGAGAAGTGGTATGGTGACGCTAATAATGGCGTCATCACCACTCCATCTTGGTGGAGTCCTCAAAGTTTTGGAGGATGGTACATAGGTCGGACATCCATCTCCACTCCTCAGGTGTTATGTGTGGAGTTTGACCCATTTCCCGACGGCTTAGGTGATGCAGGTACTCAACAACTGCCCTCTTCTGCTCACATATCCTGACCAACATGTGCAGAGTTGAATTCCAATGCGTGGGGACATCACACACCAGTCTGTGAGCCGGAAGATACAAACAGCGCTGAAAGCCGGCAAGGCCGGCTGAAGCAGTAGGTGACTTTCGAAAATGTGCAGACAGGCGGCGAACTTTAACCAGCAGATCAGACAGCTCTTGGTATCACTTTAGAAACCGCTGAACCACGAGGTTGAGCACATGGGCCCCGCATGGAACATGTGTCAGCTGGCCTCGCCTCAAAGCCGCCACCAGGTTCCGGCCATTGTCACACACGACCTTTCCTGGCTTTAGGTTCAGAGGTGTGAGCCAGTGATCTGCCTGCTGTTTCAGAGCTGTCCACACCTCTTCTGCATTGTGGGGTTTGTCACCTATGCAGATTAGCTTCAGCACAGCCTGTTGCCGCTTCACCGAGGCAGTGCTGCAGTGCTTCCAGCTTGGGACTGGTGTGGAGGGTAAAGTGGATGAGGATGCGCAGGAGGAGGAGGAGGCTGAGGAGCATGACATTCCGGAGCTGTAGAGTGTGGGTGAAACCCTGACTGAGGTAGGGCCTGCAAACCTTGGTGTGGGAAGGACGTGTTCCGTCCCTCGCTCAGACTGGGTCCCAGCTTCCACAATATTAACCCAGTGTGCTGTCAACGAGATGTAGCGGCCTTGCCCATAAGCACTTGTCCACGTGTCTGTGGTTAGGTGGACTTTGGCTGAAACAGCGTTGTTCAGGGCACGTGTGATGTTTTGTGACATGGAATGCGGGGACGGCACACCGGGAGAAATAGTGGCGGCTGGGGACCGAGTAACGTGGGACAGCTGCCGCCATCAGGTCGCGGAATGCTTCTGTCTCCACCAGCCTAAAAGGCAACATTTCCAGTGCAAGCAGTCGCGAAATGTTAGCATTTAGAATTGTGGCATGTGGGGCGTTGGCAGTGTATTTGCGCCTGCGTTCAAAGGTTTGCTGAATGGATAACTGAACGCTGCGCTGGGACAAGGACGTGCTTGATGATGGTGTTATTTCTGCGTAGGCAACTGCAGGTGCAGGGCCGGAGGAGGCTTGTTCGCAGGCAGCATGGACAGGGGATTGGCTAGCATGCACAACAAGCGAAGACGTAGCAGTGACATCAGCAAGCACAGCTCCTCGACTCTGTTGTACATCCCACAAAGTCGGGTGCTTGGCTGACATGTGCCTGATCATGCTGGTGGTGGTCAGGCTGCTAGTTTTGGTACCCCTGCTGATGCTGGCATGGCAGGTGTTGCAAATGGCCTTTTTAGAATCATCTGGAGCCAACTTAAAAAACTGCCAGACTCTGGAAGACCTAACATTTGTACAGGCACCTTGTGTCGTGTTGTTGTTCCGGGGAACGGTTGCCTGACTTCTGCCTGGGGCCACCACCCTGCTTCTTACTGCCTGTTGGGATGCTACGCCTCCCTCCCCCTGTGCACTGCTGTCCTCGCTCTGCATATCCTCCTGCCAGGTTGGGTCAGTTACTGGATCATCCACCACGTCGTCTTCCTCTTCTGCACCCTGCTCCTCCTCCTGACTTCCTGACAATTGTGTCTCATCATCGTCCACCCCTTGTTGAGACACGTTGCCAACTTCGTGAGAACGTGGCTGCTCAAATATTTGGGCATCTGTACATACGATCTCCTCATGACCCACTTCAACAGGAGCTGGTGAGAGGCCAGAATGTGCGAATGGAAACGTGAACAGCTCTTCCGAGTGTCCAAGTGTGGGATCAGTAATGTCCGTGGACGTGTACTCAGCCTGGTGGTAGGAAGGAGGATCAGGTTCTGAAATGTGCGGTGCAGTATCACGGCTACTGACACTTGACCGTGTGGAAGACAGAGTGTTTGTGGTGGTGCCAATCTGACTGGAAGCATTATCCGCTATCCAACTAACAACCTGTTGACACTGGTCTTGGTTCAAGAGCGGTGTACTGCTGCGGTCAACAAGAATTTGGGACAGGACGTGCGAGCGAGTAGATGTGGCCCTTTGTTGTGGTGAAATTAGAGCTTGCCCACGACCTCGGCCTCTGCCTGCACCACCATCACGTCCACTTCCTTGTTCGTTGCCAACGCCCTTGCGCATTTTGCAATGCTGTGCTGACGTGTATTCACTAGACTTGTGCGTTATATCCAAGTTTGTGCAAAATGCACACAGGTGCACCTGTACGCTGCCACCGACAGGCACACACGTGCGGTTTTTAAATGCAAGCACGGACGCACTAAGAACCTAACAGGTTTTTAGGAGCAACAATTACTGAAAAGTTTGACACTATCAGACACTGCTGACTGACGTGTATTATTCACTAGACTTGTACGTTATATACTAGTTTGTGCAAAACGTGCACCTGTACGCTGCCACCGACGGGCACACACGTGCGGTTTTTAAGTGCAAGCACGGACACACTAAGAACCTGACAGGTTTTTAGGAGCGACAATTACTGAGAAGTTTGACACTATCAGACACTGCTGACTGACGTGTATTATTCACTAGACTTGTGTGTTATATACTAGTTTGTGCAAAACGTGCACCTGTACGCTGCCACCGACAGGCACACACGTGCGGTTTTTAAATGCAAGCACGGATGCACTAAGAATCTAACAGGTTTTTAGGAGCGACAATTACTGAGAAGTTTGACACTATCAGACACTGCTGACTGACGTGTATTATTCACTAGACTTGTGCGTTATATACTAGTTTGTGCAAAATGTGCACCTGTACGCTGCCACCGACAGGCACACACGTGTGGTTTTTAAATGCAAGCACGGACGCACTAAGAACCTAACAGGTTTTTAGGAGCGACAATTACTGAGAAGTTTGACACTATCAGACACTGCTGACTGACGTGTATTATTCACTAGACTTGTGCATTATATACTAGTTTGTGCAAAACGTGCACCTGTACGCTGCCACCGACAGGCACACACGTGCGGTTTTTAAATGCAAGCACGGACGCACTAAGAACCTAACAGGTTTTTAGGAGCGACAATTACTGAGAGGTTTGACACTATCAGACACTGCTGACTGACGTGTATTATTCACTAGACTTGTGCGTTATATACTAGTTTGTGCAAAACGCACACAAGTGCACCTGTACGCTGCCACCGACAGGCACACACGTGCGTTTTTTAAATGCACGCACGGACGCACTAAGAACCTAACAGCTTTTTAGGAGCGAAAATTACTGAGAAGTCTGACACTATCAGGACTGTTTTAGACTGTGTACACCAGCCCCAGATATGATGAAGGCTGGTATACGGTCACCACTAGGAATGGCTATATACCCTGCCTGCCTGCCTGTATATAGCTACAATAGTCCTGAGAAGGACTCTTCTGGTCACTAGCCTGTATTCCGACCTGGCTATACCCTGCCTGCCCTGCCTGTATACAGCAACAATAGTCCTGAGAAGGACTCTGCTCCTGTACTCCGACCTGGCTATACCCTGCCTGCCTGTATACAACTAGAATAGTCCTGAGAAGGACTTCTGGTCACACTGTTTGCAGCCCTGCTACAGAAATAACTATAAAGGGCCACAAACCTTTCCCTGAAGCAGCAACACTCTCCCTGCACTGACTGTCTGGATGGCTGTGTGCAGAGCACAGCGCGCCCGCCGGTATAAATGCTCGTCACTCTGTGCAGGCCGGCCAATCACTGCAATTCCACAACTAACAGGGCTGTGGCATTGCAGCGGTCTGCCAGCCAATACCTGCATGAGAGCTGGCTCTCAAAAGAGCGCCAACATGCAGGGATGAAGACCACGAGTACAGCACGAGTATCGCGAGATTACTCGGTCCCCGCCGAGTAGCCCGAGTACAGTGATACTCGTGCGAGTACCGAGTAGTGACAAGCATACTCGCTCAACACTACTGATAAGTATTTTGTTCTCTTAGTCTGGGCTTGGTTAGAGGCTGAATTTGCACTGTAGGGCATTTCTGCTTAATCTATGTCTTTTTCTAAATCTGTGTTTGAGAATATTCCCTTTTTTGTTTCTTGTAAGTGAATAAGTGTTCTTCCTACACTCTTTTTGGAGGACTATTTATTCCCAACAAGAAAGGAAGTTTTTACTCCCTGTTTAAGCAGGAGTTTTGTATTTTTGTATCTCATGTGTTTTGTAGTTAAGATCTTTTCTATTAAATTAGCATTTTCTATTTTAATACATTTGTACAAGAGTTCCTGATATAATGCGAGGAAAGATCGTGTGATCTTTTAAGGGAATTTTTGATTATCAGATTTTGGAATTTTTCAGGGTTTTTACTGTCTGCAACCAGAAATCTATCTTATACTTTTGTATCTAGCTAGCAGAGCCTCACTTTCCTTAATTCTACAGTATATCTATCATCTATGTGTTGTTTTTTCTTACATCACCGTCGTTATATGTTGGGGGCTTTGACTTTCCTGTGGGGCTGCTCTGAGGCTAGTCAGGATTCCTCATTCCATCTTTGAGGTTAGTTAGTTCTCTGGCGGAGTCTAGGTTTGTTAGGAACACTCCACTGCTACTTCTAGTTGGGCTTGTGTAGTCAGTGGATTGCAGCCAGCTAAGTTTCCAACTACTCTTGTGCATTATCTTCTACCATTTCTTATGAGATTTTTCAAGATCTTGTGTGGTCTCCTGACCATAACAGTATCACCAGTCACACAAAAAATAGGTACTCAAAAGAAGGGAATTTTTTTTTTATTCTGTTTATTTTTCCTCTTTTTCTCTGGGTCACATAGGAGATCTTCTGTTATCATGAGAATTGATCAGTTAGCTGCTCCTGTTAGTCATCTTGCTGCTGAGGTTCAGGGAATATCTACTTATCTCACTGAGAGTCCTGTATTAGAACCTAAAATCCCTATTCCTGAACTATTCTTGGGGGTTAGAACTAAATTTTGGAATTTTAAAATAATTGTAAATTATTTTTTGTTTTAAGACCTAAGTCCTCAGGGAGTTCTGTGCAGCAGGTCAAGATTGTTATCTCCTTGTTGCGCAGTGACCCTCAGAACTGTGCCTTTTCATTGGTTCCTGGAGGTTCTGCTCTTGATACTGTGGATTTTTTTTCAGGCCCTGGGATTGTTGTATGATGAACCTAATGTTGTTGATCATGCTGAGAGGGCCTTGTTGGCCTTGTCCCAGGGTCAGGATTCAGCTGAATTATTTTGTCGAAGTTTAGAAAGCGGGCTGTCCTCACTGGGTGGAATGATGCTCTTGCGGCACTCTTTAGGAAGGGTCTGGCAGATACAGTGAAAGATGTCATGGTGGGATTTCCTATTCCTACTGGTCTCAATGAGTCTATGATGTTGGCCATCCAGATTGATAGGCGTTTGCGCGAGCGTAAAACTTTACAAGCTGATGTATTGGTTAAGGAAAAGTTTTGTGAACGTATGCAGTGTGATAGGGTTCTATCTCATCTTGAGCAACAGGTTTTTAGAAGGAGAAATAAGCTTTATTTTTATTGTGGGGATGCTTCTCATAGTATCGTTGTTTGCCCTAAGCGAGAGAGGAGATCTGCTTGTTCATGTAAGGTGAGTACCATGCAAACTAAATTCCTGTTGTCAGTTTCTTTAATTTGTTCTCTATCCTCGTTTTCTGCTATGGCCTTTCTTGATTCAAGGGCTGCTTTGAACTTGATGGATTTTGGATTTGCTAAAAGATGTGGGTTTCCTTTGGCACCTCTTCAAACTCCTATTCCTTTAACACTAGAAGTCCCAGGAATTTTTAGCTCCATAGGGTTTCAATGGTAGAAATGTTAAATGACCCCTCTCTGGGCAGGCTAGGTGGGCCTTATTTTTTACTCGCTTTGATTTTGGGGTCTCTTTTCTTCCGGGTACCAAGAATGTTAAAGCTGATGCCCTCTCTAGAAGTTTTTTGGCTAGTTCACTCGATGTCGGTGAGCCATCTGCCATATTGAATGATGGTGTGGTTCTCTCTGCAATTTCAACAGATTTAAGGTAAGAACTTGAAAAGTTCCAGCGGGAAAAAACCTGAGAGATGTCCTGTATGAAAATTTTATGTTCCTGATCAGTGGAGGAGTAGAGTTATGTCCGAGGTTCATTGTTCGGTCTTGGCTGGTCATCCAGGGATTTTTGGTATTAGGGATTTGGTGAGCAGGTCTTTTTTGAGTCTTTTTTATCTAAGGATGTTAGGAGTTTTGAGCAATCTTGTGAGATTTGCTCAAGATCCAAGCCTTGTAGCTCACGTTCTAGTGGGTTGTTGTCACCATTGCCTGTACCCAGGAGACCTTGGACTCATATTGCTATGTATTTTATTTCGTATCTTCCGGTTTCTCAGAGGATGACGGTTATTTGTGATAGATTTTCTAAGATGGTCCATTTGGTATCATTGCCCAAGTTACCATCTTCTTCAGAGTTGGTTCCTTTGTTTTATCAACATGTGGTTAGTTTCCATGGGATTCCTGAGAACGTTTTGTCGGATAGAGGGGTTCAGTTTGTGTCTAGGTTGTGGAGAGCATTTTGTTCCAAATTGGGAATTGAGTTGTCCTTCTCTTCTGCTTTTCATCTTCAGACCAATGGTCAGACTGAGAGAATAAACCAGACTTTGGAAACTTATTTGAGGTGTTTTGTATCTGCAGATCAGGATGACTAGGTTTCTTTTTTGCCATTGGCAGAGCTTGCTTTTAATAATAGGGCTAGCTCTGCTAATTTGATGTCTCCTTTTTTCCGTTGGTTTTCACCCTAGGTTCTCTTATGGGCAGGTTGAGGCTTCAGCCTTTCCGGGAGTTGGTCAATAGAATGAAACAGATTTAGGATCAAGTAATGGACAAATTGTTTTTGTCCTAGGAGAATGCTCAAAGGTCTGTCAACTGGCGTAGGACTGTTGGTCCCCGGTTCAAAGTGGTCTAAAAATATTCCTATGAGGGTTTCTTCTCCTAAATTCAAGCCAAGATTTATTGGTCCTTACAACATTTTGGAAATCATTAATCCTGTATCTTTTCGTTTGGCTCTTCCTGAGTCTTTTAAGATTCATAATGTTTTTCACAAGTCTCTGTTGAAGAGACATGTTGAACCTGCAGTTTCTACTGCTGCATCTCCTGACCCTGTGTTGGTAGAGGGGGATCTGGAGTATGAAGTGGAGAAAATTTTGGATTCCCGTCTTAATAGACAGAGGCTTCAGTATCTTGTTAAGTGGAAAGGTTACGGCCAGGAGGACAATCCTTGGGTATTCGTTTTGGACATTCAAGATGACAGATTGATTTGTGCCTTCCATCATGCCCATCCTGAGAGGCCTGGTGGCTCTGGTGAGGTTTCGGTGACCCCTCCTCAAGGGGGTAGTACTGTTGTGAATATCATCAGAGATGGTGCTGTTCCCAAAAGTGTTTCTGGGCTCCCTCTGGAGGCTAATACTGGTAGTGAGTCTGATTCTGCATCTGTCGCTCAGACAGGTGTTGGAGATGATTGCTGTTTCAGGAAGCCTATGGAGTCCAGCCTAGGGGGATATAGGAAGACAGTCTCTCTCTAACCTTTGCCAGTGATAATTGTTTGTGCTCCATGTTAAGATGTCCTGAATTTGTCATCCAGCCTTTAGGCTTTTGCCTTTCCCTGTAGGTTTTGTTTTGCCTTTTTTTCAGCGCCTTTTTGGATATTCCAGGAATGATTTCCATAGCGGTTTTTCGTTCCTTTGCATCAGTTTTGTTTCTATGTTATCCTGAGTCTGCAGCTAGGCCTGATAAGTATTTTGCTCTCTTAGTCTGGGCTTGGTTAGAAGCTGAACTTGCACTGAAGGGCGTTTTTCCTTAATTTATGTCTTTTTCTAAATTTGTGTTTGAAAATATTTCCCTTTTTGTTTCTTCCAAGTGAATAAACGCTCTTCCTACACTATTTTTGGAGGACTATTTATTCCCAGCAAGAAAGAAGTTTTTAATCCCTGTTTGATCAGGAGTTTTGTATTTTTGTATCTCATGTGTTTTGTAGTTAAGATCTTTTCTATTATATTTACGTTTTCTATTTTATTATATTTGCACAAGTTCCTGATATAGTGGGAGGAAAGATCATGTGATCTTTTAAGGGAATTTTTGATTATCAGGTGTTGGTGTTTTTCAGGGCTTTTACTGGCTGCAACCAGCAAGCTATCCTATTCTTTTGTATCTAGCTAGCAGGGCCTCACTTTGCTTAATTCTATATCTACCAACTGTTTTGTTTTTTTCTTACATCACCGTCGTTATATGTTGGGGGCTTTGACATTACTTTGGGGCTGCTCTAAGACAAGTCAGGATTCCTCTTTCCATCTTTGAGGTTAGTTAGTTCTCTGGTGGTGACAAGGCGTCTCGATTTGTTAGGAACACTGCACTGCTACGTCTAGTTGTGCTTGTATAGTCAGTAGAGTTGAGCTATGTTCGAGGTTTGAGGTTCGCCAATTTCATGTTCGAGTGATTTTGGGTGGGAGATCGAACCCGAACTCGAGCTTTTTGCTAAAAGCTCGACAGTTCGAGATAGGTTTGAGAATGGTTCGATCAACATAAACGTTGCTTTTCACAGTAAGGCTATGTGTACATGTTGCTATCTGCATGTGTCCTGCGTCCCCAGCACAATCCCTCTCTGTTTCCTACTCACCGATCACGGGCGCCTCACTCCACGTCTGTCGCAAATCTGCGGTGTCTTTTCCTCTTTAGAAAATGGCTGCCGCTTCATTAGTCAATTAGTTATTCCGTGCTTTCCCCGCCCACTGGCGCCTATTATTGGTTGCAGTCAGACAAGTCCCCAAGCTGAGTGACAGCTGTCTCACTGCAACCAATCACAGCCGCCGGCGGGCGGGTCTATATCGTGCAGTAAAATAAATAAATTAAAAAAAAAAAAATGCGGTACCCCCATATTTGATACCAGCCAGGATAAAACCGCATGGCTGGAGGCTGGTATTGTCAGGATGGGGAGCGCTCTGTATCAGCTCCACATAGCAATCAAGTGAATCGCGCGTTCAACAGAGACTTCAGCACTGCAGAAGTCAAGATTACCAAATCTGCCTATCTTTATCATTAGAAGCAGTAGCTGAGTGGATAGAGCGCTCGCATAAGAAGCATTATGTTGCGAGTTCTAGTCCCGGTAAAGAATTTTTTTTTTTTTATTTTAAATTATATTTATAATATATTTATAATATATTTATAATTATAATTTAATTATGCACTGAGGGGAGGAGCCGGACATCAGCTGTGAGCTCTCTCTCTCCTTTCTTTCTCTCTCTCTCCTTTCTCTCTCCTTTCTTTCTCTCTCTCCTTTCTCTCTCTCCTTTCTCTCTCCTTTCTTTCTCTCCTTTCTCTCTCTCCCTTATTTCTCTCCTTTCTCTCTCTACTTTCTTACTCTCCTTTCTCTCTCTTCTTTCTTTCTTTCTCTCTCTCTTCTTTCTCTCTCTCTTCTTTCGCTCTCTCTCTTCTTTCTCTCTCTTTTCTTTCTCTCTCTTCTTTCTCTCTCTCTTCTTTCTCTCTCTCTCTTTCTCTCTCTCTTCTATCTCTCTCTCAGACGTGGGGATGATCAGCTGATGTGGTCACCTGACGGAATCAGCTGACACTATAAGACGAGCGGTGATGCCGGCTTTTTACCGCCCGGCCGGTTAAACTATCAGCTGCTGCCGTTGGACAGTAGTCTGCACTGAAGTGTGTAGTTTTTTGTTTGTTTTTTTTTGCACTGATGCATCAGCTGATTGTATAAAAGCCATTTATACAATCAGCTGCTGTGTCATGTGATTCAGGCCCTTGAACCTGACACATCATCTGATCGCTTTGCCTTCCAGAAAACCGATCAAATGATATTGGATCCGGATTGGACGGCGCGGGACCCTTGACCCAGGATTACTGCGGAGGGGGCTTCTTTATTTCAATAAAGATGGAGTCACTAATTGTGTTGTGCTTTATTTATAATACAAATATTCTTCTGTGTGCTGTGGTTTTTTTTATCGGTACTAGAAATTCATGGTAGCCATGTCTAATATTTGCGTGACCATGAATTTCGGGCTTAGGGCCAGTTGATAATATACAGCTAGCCAGCCTCAACCCCATTATTACCCAGCGAGCCACCTGTCACCAGGGCAGCTGGAAGAGTTGGATACAGCGCCAGAAGATGGTGCTTCTATAAAAGTGCCCTTTTCGGGGGCGGCGGCGGACTGCAATTCGCAGCAGAGGGGCCCAGAAAGCTCAGGCCAACCTGTGCTGTTGATTCCAATACCCAGCTGCCTAGTTGTACTTGGCTGGACACAAAAATATGGCGAAGCCCACATCAAAAAAACAAATGACGTGGGCTTCACCCCATTTTTGTGTCCAGCCAGGTACAACTAGGCAGCTGGGGATTGGAATCCACAGCACAGGTTAGCCCGAGCTTTCTGGGCCCCTCTGCTGCGAATTGCAATCCGCAGCCGCCCCAGAAAATGGCGCTTTCATAGAAGCGCCATCATCTGGCGCTGTATCCAACTCTTCCAACAGCCCTGGAGATAGGTGGCTTGCTGGGTAATTATGACTTAATACTAGCTTTGTTTTACTAGCTAGTATTAAGTCAGAGATTCTTAATGTCAGGCAAGTTTGACCCAGCCATTAAGAATCTCCAATAAAGGGTTAAAAAAAAGACACCACACAGAGAAAAAATACTTTAATAGAAATAAATACACAGACACACTTAGAGACTCCATGTTTATTACTCCCTCTTATCCCTCCACGATCCTGCTCTTCTGTCTTCTTTCTCCTTCAACCCATGCAGCTCTGCTACATCAGCAACGCTGCATGGGAGGAAGACGCTGCTGTTCCCGTGCAGTCTTTTCACTCCGTGATTGACCAGAAGCTGCTGCCTGTAAGCGGTGACGTCACCGCTGACAGGCGCGTTGCTATAGCAACGGTGATATCCGTTATTGACCGGCTGTGGCAGCCGGTGAATAATGGAACGGGGAAGCAGAACAGGGAGTCGACCGTGTGCCAGAGCATGTCGCCGGTACACGGAGATACACAAACGATCACCGCGTACTGGAGAGATGCACTGACAGGACCTAGCATGACGTCAAAGCCATGTGACCAGTCTGTAGCCAATGAGATAATAGACACATGACTGGTCACATGCTGTTTTTGACGTCACGGAAGGTCCTATCATCAGTGCTAGTTACCGTAAAGACGCAGCGATTATCGGAAAGAAAAGCTGCGGGAGACAGAGTGCAGGACGCATCGCGGGGACAGGTAAGTGTTATGGCAATGTTTATTAACTGTATGTGTGCATTTATAATGTGTTTTTATGTGTTTGTATTGGCCTCCCATTGGTTTCAATGGGGTTCCAGAGGTTTGTCGAACGGCTCGCCGAACCGAACTCGAAAGCGGCCTCCGTTCGACGAACCAAACCGAACTGGAGCCTCTAGAGGCTCGCTCATCTCTAATAGTCAGTGGATTGCAGCCAGCTAAGTTTCCAACTACTCTTGTGAATTATCATCTACCATTTTTTATGGGATTTTTGTATGATCTTGTGTGGTCTCCTGACCATAACAGATGTCTGTCTTATTCAAGATATGCAAAATGCTAAAGGTCTTTGTTTCCCCAGTATTTGTGAAATTAGTGGTTTTCTCAATATATCTGCATGCAGAACAATCTCAACATGTAGACGATCCCCATTTCAGACTCTTTTGACCAAAAAAATGTATAGGCGGTGGAACATAATGGCTACGTGTCAAAAAATCCTACAGATTTTTTGATCTTCTCCAGGTAATAGATGGATGTGTAGGGAGATGTGCAGCTAAATCCCAATCCATCATCAGAATTTGCCAATGCTTTTCAAACACTTTTTATGTTTGTCTAAGGGGCACTTTGCACACTACGACATGGCAAGCCGATGCTTGCGATGTCGAGCGCGATAGTCCCCGCCCCCGTCGCAGCTACGATATCATGGTGATAGCTGGCGTAGCGAACATTATCGCTACGCCAGCTTCACATGCACTCACCTGCCCTGCGACGTCGATCTGGCCGGCGACCCGCCTCCTTATTAAGGGGGCGGGTCGTGCAGCGTCATAGCGACGTCACAAGGCAGGCGGCCAATAGAAGCGGATGGGCGGAGATGAGCGGGACGTAAACATCCCGCCCACCTCCTTCCTTCTGCATAGCTGGCGTGAGCCGCAGGACACAGGTAGGAGATGTTCCTCGCTTCTGCGGCTTCATACACAGCGATGTGTGATGCCGCTGGAACGAAGAACAACATCGTAACATCGGTCATTTCCAAATAATAACTGACGCTACACCGATGATATGATTACGACGATTTTGCGCTTGTTAATCATATCAAAAAGGCTTTACCCACTACGATATCGTCTGCGACGCCGGATGTGCGTCACTTTCAATTTGAACCCACCGACATCGCACCTGCGATGTCGTAGTGTGCAAAGTGCTCCTTATTGTTATGCATGGCATAAATCTAACGCTCATTTCTCTTCTCTTCATACAGGGATATTTATTAGTGATGAGCGAGTACTAAAAAGCTCGGGTGCTCGAAGCTCGGGCCGAGCCTCCCAAGATACTCGTGTACTCGGCCCGAGCAACGAGCCCAATGTTATCCTATGGGAGACCCGAGTATTTTTGTGAAATGACCTCCCGGCAGCATGGAGAAACCCTAAAAATGGCACAAAAGTCTCAGAAGAGTGCTCAAATGACATGGCAACAGCATGGGGAAGACCCCTTGAAGCATTTATCACTCAAAAGTCACAGCTGTGAACAATTTTGTCCGCGTTTTACGCCATTTTTACGGACTCACCAGAAAACCTTCCAAAATGACCCCAAAATGATTTTTCATGGCAGAAATGTTAAGGGCACATACCCAATAGTGAGATAGAGCTGGTGTATGTTACTTTTTGAGATTAATACATGAAAGATTTTACGTGAAAACATTGTGTGGCACTCCGATGTCCCTGAGAAGAGACGTACATGAAGGCCTCTTGAGTCTAATGTGCCCATTTTGAGGAAGTGAGTCTTTGTAGTATTTTCCTTTGCCAGGGCAGTCCAAAATTGTGAGGTTCACCAATGTCCCTGGATAGAGACGTGCATGATGGCCTGTAAACCTGAAGTGCCCATTGTAAGGAAGTGGGTCTATTTTAGTATAGCCCTTTGCCAGGGCAGCCAAAAATTGGGAGGCTCCACATTGTCCCTGGATAGAGACGTGCATGATGGCCTGTAAACCTGAAGTGCCCATTGTAAGGAAGTGGGTCTATTTCAGTATAGCCCTTTGCCAGGGCAGCCAAAAATTGGGAGGCTCCACATTGTCCCTGGATAGAGACGTGCATGATGGCCTGTAAACCTGAAGTGCCCATTGTAAGGAAGTGGGTCTATTTTAGTATAGCCCTTTGCCAGGGCAGCCAAAAATTGGGAGGCTCCACATTGTCCCTGGATAGAGACGTGCATGATGGCCTGTAAACCTGAAGTGCCCATTGTAAGGAAGTGGGTCTATTTCAGTATAGCCCTTTGCCAGGGCAGCCAAAAATTGGGAGGCTCCACATTGTCCCTGGATAGAGACGTGCATGATGGCCTGTAAACCTGAAGTGCCCATTGTAAGGAAGTGGGTCTATTTTAGTATAGCCCTTTGCCAGGGCAGCCAAAAATTGGGAGGCTCCACATTGTCCCTGGATAGAGACGTG
The DNA here is from genome assembly GCF_048569485.1 of Anomaloglossus baeobatrachus. Lineage (NCBI taxonomy): Eukaryota > Metazoa > Chordata > Amphibia > Anura > Aromobatidae > Anomaloglossus > Anomaloglossus baeobatrachus. The sequence goes on along the minus strand of NC_134354.1, from coordinate 482,739,149 downwards.
CATGATGGCCTGTAAACCTGAAGTGCCCATTGTAAGGAAGTGGGTCTATTTCAGTATAGCCCTTTGCCAGGGCAGCCAAAAATTGGGAGGCTCCACATTGTCCCTGGATAGAGACGTGCATGATGGCCTGTAAACCTGAAGTGCCCATTGTAAGGAAGTGGGTCTATTTTAGTATAGCCCTTTGCCAGGGCAGCCAAAAATTGGGAGGCTCCACATTGTCCCTGGATAGAGACGTGCATGATGGCCTGTAAACCTGAAGTGCCCATTGTAAGGAAGTGGGTCTATTTCAGTATAGCCCTTTGCCAGGGCAGCCAAAAATTGGGAGGCTCCACATTGTCCCTGGATAGAGACGTGCATGATGGCCTGTAAACCTGAAGTGCCCATTGTAAGGAAGTGGGTCTATTTCAGTATAGCCCTTTGCCAGGGCAGCCAAAAATTGGGAGGCTCCACATTGTCCCTGGATAGAGACGTGCATGATGGCCTGTAAACCTGAAGTGCCCATTGTAAGGAAGTGGGTCTATTTTAGTATAGCCCTTTGCCAGGGCAGCCAAAAATTGGGAGGCTCCACATTGTCCCTGGATAGAGACGTGCATGATGGCCTGTAAACCTGAAGTGCCCATTGTAAGGAAGTGGGTCTATTTCAGTATAGCCCTTTGCCAGGGCAGCCAAAAATTGGGAGGCTCCACATTGTCCCTGGATAGAGACGTGCATGATGGCCTGTAAACCTGAAGTGCCCATTGTAAGGAAGTGGGTCTATTTTAGTATAGCCCTTTGCCAGGGCAGCCAAAAATTGGGAGGCTCCACATTGTCCCTGGATAGAGACGTGCATGATGGCCTGTAAACCTGAAGTGCCCATTGTAAGGAAGTGGGTCTATTTCAGTATAGCCCTTTGCCAGGGCAGCCAAAAATTGGGAGGCTCCACATTGTCCCTGGATAGAGACGTGCATGATGGCCTGTAAACCTGAAGTGCCCATTGTAAGGAAGTGGGTCTATTTCAGTATAGCCCTTTGCCAGGGCAGCCAAAAATTGGGAGGCTCCACATTGTCCCTGGGTAGAGACGTGCATGAGGGCCTCAAAACATTAAGTGTCCATTTTAAGGAAGTGGGTGTATTTCAGTATAGCCCTTAGGCAGGGCAGCCAAAAATTGGGAGGCTCCACGTTGTCCCTGGGTAGAGACGTGCATGAGGGCCTCAAAACATTGTTCCCATTGCAAAGGAGCGGGTCTCCTGTCGTTGTAATGTCCATTCTGCAAAGAATGGGCGAAAAAATTTACCACTGGGGGTATACCTGAAACAAAGACCTAACTATTGTAACGGTCATCATGATGGCGCATGAGGAGAAGGAGGAGCAGTCCAGCGATTATCCAAAGTCGAGAAGTGTACCCATGGGTGAGTGGAGGTACATGGCAAACTTTAAATTCCGCTCTCATTTGCTGGTGGTGTGGTGAAGTCTGGCCCAATCCAACCCTTGTTCATCTTTATCAGAGTCAGCCTGTCAGCATTTTCAGTTGACAGGCGGGTGCGTTTATCTGTAATGATTCCACCTGCGGCACTAAAAACACGCTCTGACAAAACGCTAGCAGCAGGGCAGGCCAGGACTTCCAAGGCGTAGAGAGCCAATTCATGCCACGTGTCCAGCTTGGATACCCAATAATTGTAAGGCACAGAGGAATGTCGGAGTACAGTTGTTCGATCTGCAAGGTACTCCTTCAGCATCTGGGCAAACTTAGGATATCTTGTGGCACTACCCCGCACCTCAGGGGCTGTGGTACGTGAGGGGCTGAGAAAACTGTCCCACATCTTAAAGACTGTTCCCCTACCTCTGGCGGATTGGACTTGTGCCTCTCTCGGCTGTACGCCTCGGTTGTCCACTGATTCCTGACCTATGCCGCTAGCGTTTTGTGAGGGGAATGCTTTGCCTACTTCCGTGAGTATGGCCTTCCGAAACTGCTGCATTTTGGTTGACCTCTCCTCCACGGGAATAAGAGACAAAAAGTTCTCCTTGTAGCGTGGGTCTAACAGTGTTACCAACCAGTAATGATTGTCGGCCAAGATGTTCTTAACGCGAGGGTCACGAGACAGGCAGCTTACCATAAAGTCAGCCATGTGCGCCAGACTCTTAACAGCCAGGACTTCAGTAGCCTGACCAACAAGATGACTGAACATGCTGTCCTCCTCCTCCTCCTCCTCCTCCTCCTCATCTACCCTGTCCTCTGGCCAGCCACGCTGAATCGAGGATATGACTGGTGTGCATGTCATATCCTCAATTTGGCCGGAGAGTTGCTCCATGTCTTCATCCTCCTCCTCGTCATAGTCCTCCACTGCACGTTGTGATGAGACGAGGCTGGGCTGTGTGTTATCAGCCACACCCACTACTGTTTCTTGCTGCAACTCATCGCGCTCCGCCTGCAATGCATCATGTTTGTTTTTCAGCAGGGACCGTTTTAGAAGGCAGAGTAGCGGTATGGTGACGCTAATAATGGCGTCATCACCACTCACCATCTTGGTGGAGTCCTCAAAGTTTTGGAGGATGGTACATAGGTCTGACATCCATCTCCACTCCTCAGGTGTTATGTGTGGAGTTTGACCCATTTCCCGACGGCTTAGGTGATGCAGGTACTCAACAACTGCCCTCTTCTGCTCACATATCCTGACCAACATGTGCAGAGTTGAATTCCAACGCGTGGGGACATCACACACCAGTCTGTGAGCCGGAAGATGCAAACGGCGCTGAAAGCCGGCAAGGCCGGCTGAAGCAGTAGGTGACTTTCGAAAATGTGCAGACAGGCGGCGAACTTTTACCAGCAGATCAGACAGCTCTGGGTATGACTTTATAAACCGCTGAACCACGAGGTTGAGCACATGGGCCACGCATGGAACATGTGTCAGCTGGCCTCGCCTCAAAGCCGCCACCAGGTTCCGGCCATTGTCACAAACGACCTTTCCTGGCTTTAGGTTCAGAGGTGTGAGCCAGTGATCTGCCTGCTGTTTCAGAGCTGTCCACAGCTCTTCTGCATTGTGGGGTTTGTCACCTATGCAGATTAGCTTCAGCACAGCCTGTTGCCGCTTCGCCGAGGCAGTGCTGCAGTGCTTCCAGCTTGTGACTGGTGTGGAGGGCACAGTGGATGAGGATGCGCAGGAGGAGGAGGAGGCTGAAGAGCATGACATTCCGGAGCTGTAGAGTGTGGGTGAAACACTGACTGAGGTAGGGCCTGCAAACCTTGGTGTGGGAAGGACGTGTTCCGTCCCTCGCTCAGACTGGGTCCCAGCTTCCACAATATTAACCCAGTGTGCCGTCAACGAGATGTAGCGGCCTTGCCCACAAGCACTTGTCCACGTGTCTGTGGTTAGGTGGACCTTGGGTGAAACAGCGTTGTTCAGGGCACGTGTGATGTTTTGTGACACGTGGTTATGCAACGCGGGGACGGCACACCGGGAGAAATAGTGGCGGCTGGGGACCGAGTAACGTGGGACAGCTGCCGCCATCAGGTCACGGAATGCTTCTGTCTCCACCAGCCTAAAAGGCAACATTTCCAGCGCAAGCAGTCGCGAAATGTTAGCATTTAGAACTGTGGCATGTGGGGTGTTGGCAGTGTATTTGCGCCTGCGTTCAAAGGTTTGCTGAATGGATAACTGAACGCTGCGCTGGGACAAGGACGTGCTTGATGATGGTGTTCTTTCTGCGTAGGCAACTGCAGGTGCAGGAGTGGAGGAGGCTTGTTCGCAGGCAGCATGGACAGAGGATTGGCTCGCATGCACAACCAGCGAAGACGTAGCAGTGACATCAGCAAGCACTGCTCCTCGACTCTGTTGTACTTCCCACAAAGTCGGGTGCTTGGCTGACATGTGCCTGATCATGCTGGTGGTGGTCAGGCTGCTAGTTTTGGTACCCCTGCTGATGCTGGCACGGCAGGTGTTGCAAATGGCCTTTTTTGAATCATCTGGATCCAACTTAAAAAACTGCCAGACTCGTGAAGACCTAACATTTGTACAGGCACCTTGTGTCGTCGTGTTGTTCCGGGGAACGGTTGCCTGACTTCTGCCTGGGGCCACCACCCTGCTTCTTACTGCCTGTTGTGATGCTACGCCTCCCTCCCCCTGTGCACTGCTGTCCTCGCTCTGCATATCCTCCTGCCAGGTTGGGTCAGTTACTGGATCATCCACCACGTCGTCTTCCTCTTCCGCACCCTGCTCCTCCTCCTGACTTGCTGACAATTGTGTCTCATCATCGTCCACCACTTGTTGAGACACGTTGCCAACTTCGTGAGAACGTGGCTGCTCAAATATTTGGCCATCTGTACAGACGATCTCCTCATGACCCACTTCAATATGAGCTGGCGAGAGGCCAGAATGTGTGAATGGAAACGTGAACAGCTCTTCCGAGTGTCCAAGTGTGGGATCATTAATGTCCGAGGAGGACGTGTACTCAGCCTGGTGGTAGGAAGGAGGATCAGGTTCAGAAATGTGCGGTGCAGTATCACGGCTACTGACACTTGACCGTGTGGAAGACAGAGTGTTTGTGGTGGTGCCAATCTGACTGGAAGCATTATCCGCTATCCAACTAACAACCTGTTGACACTGGTCTTGGTTCAAGAGCGGTGTACTGCTGCGGTCCCCAAGAATTTGGGACAGGACGTGCGAGCGACTAGATGTGGCCCTTTGTTGTGGCGAAATTAGAGCTTGCCCACGACCTCGGCCTCTGCCTGCACCACCATCACGTCCACTTCCTTGTTCCTTGCCAATGCCCTTGCGCATTTTGCAATGCTGTGCACTGCTGACGTGTATATTCACTACTTGTGCGTTATATCAAAGTTTCTGGAAATTGCACACAAGTGCACCTGTACGCTGCCACCGACAGGCACACACGTGCGGTTTTTAAATGCAAGCACGGACGCACTAAGAACCTAACACAGGTTTTAGGAGCAAAAATTAAGAACTCTGACACTATCAGCCACTGCTGACTGACGTGTATTATACACTACACTTGTGCGTTATATAATAGTTTGGTAAAAACGCACACCAGTGCACCTGTACGCTGCCACCAACAGGCACACACGTGCGGTTTTAAAAACCAAGCACGGACGCAATAATAACCTAACACAGGTTTTAGGAGCAAAAATTAAGAACTCTGACACTATCAGCCACTGCTGACTGACGTGTATTATACACTACACTTGTGCGTTATATAATAGTTTGGTAAAAACGCACACCAGTGCACCTGTACGCTGCCACCAACAGGCACACACGTGCGGTTTTAAAAACCAAGCACGGACGCAATAATAACCTAACACAGGTTTTAGGAGCAAAAATTAAGAACTCTGACACTATCAGCCACTGCTGACTGACGTGTATTATACACTACACTTGTGCGTTATATAATAGTTTGGTAAAAACGCACACCAGTGCACCTGTACGCTGCCACCAACAGGCACACACGTGCGGTTTTAAAAACCAAGCACGGACGCAATAATAACCTAACACAGGTTTTAGGAGCAAAAATTAAGAACTCTGACACTATCAGCCACTGCTGACTGACGTGTATTATACACTACACTTGTGCGTTATATAATAGTTTGGTAAAAACGCACACCAGTGCACCTGTACGCTGCCACCAACAGGCACACACGTGCGGTTTTAAAAACCAAGCACGGACGCAATAATAACCTAACACAGGTTTTAGGAGCAAAAATTAAGAACTCTGACACTATCAGCCACTGCTGACTGACGTGTATTATACACTACACTTGTGCGTTATATAATAGTTTGGTAAAAACGCACACCAGTGCACCTGTACGCTGCCACCAACAGGCACACACGTGCGGTTTTAAAAACCAAGCACGGACGCAATAATAACCTAACAGGTTTTAGGAGCAAAAATTAAGAACTCTGACACTATCAGCCACTGCTGACTGACGTGTATTATACACTACACTTGTGCGTTATATAATAGTTTGGTAAAAACGCACACCAGTGCACCTGTACGCTGCCACCAACAGGCACACACGTGCGGTTTTAAAAACCAAGCACGGACGCAATAATAACCTAACAGGTTTTTTTGGGGAGCGACAATTACAGTACAGACAAGTCAGACACTATCTGGACTGTTTTACACTGTGTACACCAGCCCCAGATATGAAGGCTGGTATACGGTCACCACTACCCTGCCTGCCTGCCTGCCTGTATACTGCTACAATAGTCCTGACAAGGACTCTTTTGGTCACTAGCCTGTATTCAGACCTGGCTATACCCTGCCTGTATATAGCAACAATAGTCCTGAGAAGGACTCTGCTACTGTACGCCGACCTGGCTATACCCTGCCTGCCTGTATACAACTAGAATAGTCCTGAGAAGGACTTTTGGTCACACTGTTTGCAGCCCTGCAACTGAAAAAGCTATAAAGGGCCGCAAAGCTTTCCCTGAATCAGCGACACTCTCCCTACACTCACTGTCAGAATAGCTGTGAGCAGAGCACAGCGCGCCGGCCTATATAAAGGCTCGGTGACGCTGTGCAGGCCGGCCAATCACTGCAATTCCACAACTAACAGGGCTGTGGCATTGCAGTGGTCTGCCAGCCAATCCCTGCATGAGGGCTGGCTCTCAAAAGAGCGCCAACATGCAGAAATGAAGACCACGAGTAAAGCACGAGTATCGCGAGATTACTCGGTCCCCGCCGAGCAGCCCGAGTACAGTGATACTCGTGCGAGTACCGAGTAGTGACAAGCATGCTCGCTCATCACTAATCTCAGCCTATAGCAATGGTATATTTGTTCATCTGATCTTAGTGAGTTTGTTTTTTGGTTGCTGGAATCTTATCTCACTTGTTCATGGGGTTTATGATCCATGTTAACATGCAAGCATGTTTGTTGTCTCTGCAACTTATAGCCTCCTGTTGTCTAAAGTAAGCTGATTGATTAACAAGTCTAAAGGCCCCGTCACACTAAGCAACATCGCTAGCAACATCGCTAGCAACATCGCTGCTAACGAACAACTTTTGTGACGTAGCAGCGATGTTGCTAGTGATGTTGCTGTGTGTGACATCCAGCAACAACCTGGACCCTGCTGTGAGGTCGTTGGTTGTTGCTGAATGTCCTGGGCCATTTTTTAGTTGTTGCTGTCCCGCAGTGAAGCACAGATCGCTGTGTGTGACAGCGAGACAGCAACAACTAAATGTGCAGGCAGCAGGAGCCGGCTTCTGCGGACTCTGGTAACCACAGTAAACATCGGGTAACCAAGAAACCCTGTCCTTGGTTACCCGATATTTACCTTCGTTACCAGCCTCCGCCGCTCTCACTGTCAGTGCCGGCTCCTGCTCCTTGCACATGTAGCAGAGTACACATCGGGTAATTAACCCCATGTGTACTGTAGCTAGGAGAGCAGGGAGCCAGCGTTAAGTGGTGTGCGCTGCTCCCTGCTCTCTGCATATGTAGCTGCAGCACACATCGGGTAATTAACCCAATGTGTGCTGTAACTAGGAGTGCAGGCAGCCAGCGCTAAGCAGTGTGCGCTGCTCCCTGCTCTGTGCACATGTAGCTGCAGCACACATCGGGTAATTAACCCAATGTGTGCTGTAGCTAGGAGAGCAGGGAGCCAGCGCTAAGCGGTGTGTGCTGCTTCCTGCTCTGTGCACATGTAGCTGCAGCACACATCGGGTAATTAACCCGATGTGTGCTGTAACTAGGAGAGCAGGGAGCCAGCGCTAAGCGGTGTGTGCTGCTCCCTGCTCTCTGCACGTGTAGCTGCGTGCGCTGGTAACCAAGGTAAATATCGGGTTGGTTACCCGATATTTACCTTAGTTACCAAGCGCAGCATCGCTTCAGTGCGTTGCTGCTGGCTGGGGGCTGGTCACTGGTTGCTGGTGACAGCTCACCAGCAACCCTTGTAGCGATGCTCCAGCGATCCCTGCCAGGTCAGGTTGCTGGTGGGATCGCTGGAGCGTCTGACTGTGTGACCTCTCACCAGCAACCTCCTAGCAACTTACCAGCGATCCCTATCAGGTTGTATCGTTGTTGGGATCGCTGGTAAGTTGTTTAGTGTGACGGTACCTTTAGGCAAACTTTGCACATTACGACATCGCATACCGATGCTGCCATGTCGAGTGCGATATTCCCCGCCCCTGTCGTACGTGTGATATCTTGTGATAGCTGCCGTAGCGAACATTATCGCTATGGCAGCTTCACATGCACTCACCTGTCCTGCGACATCGCTCTGGCCGGTGAACCGCCTCCTTCCTAAGGGGGTGGGCCGTGCGGCGTCACACGGCAGGCGGCCAATAGCAACGGAGGGGTGGAGATGAGCAGGATGTAAACATCCCGCCCACCTCCTTCCTTCTCATAGCAGCCGGGACGCAGGTAAAGGTGATGTTCCTCGCTCCTGCGGCTTTACACACAGCGATGTGTGCTGCCGCAGGAATGATGAACAACATCGTACCTGTCGCTGCACCGGCATTATGGAAATGTCGGAGACTACACTGATGATACGATAACGATGCTTTTGTGCTCGTTCATCGTATCAAAAAGGTTTTACACACTATGACATCGCAAGTGATGCCGGATGTGCGTCACTTTCGATTTTACCCCACCAACATCGCACCTGCGATGTCATAGTGTGCAAAGCCGGCCTAAGATCTAAGCACAAACCTCCCTATATAGCTAGACCTAGCTAAGGGGATGCATTTGTGCAGGGGCATTTGTGCAGACTTTATCCAAGTGACGATTTTTATAAATGCCCAGCAGTTATACATGGAAGAAGACAGGTAAGTCATGCAAGACAATCAAACAAACTTGCTGCAAGTTCATTTGTGCTGCAAAATGTTTTCGCCATATGCATTTGTTTCACTACTTTTCTAGCTACTTCAATCCCTCATTTCTTCCACTTTTCACACACCCAGTGCACTCCATCCATATCAGTCCCTCTCTCCTCCCACCTCCCTTTGCTCTTTTCAAAATTTTAAATCATCTAGAACCATTCACTCTTACCATGCAACATAGGAGACACTCATAAATCTCTTAATCACATGCTCACTCTCTCTAGTCTCCTTCTCCTTGTTGCAGGAGATATTGCACCTAATCCAGGCCCTTCTTATAATAGTAAGTTCAACTCCTTCCCTGGTACATTCAGAAATTCCATAAATCTCATTAATGTTCCTTGCATGCCTTCTGTTTCCTTTACCTGTGCCCTTTTGGAACTCACAATCAGCATGTAACAAACTCTACTTCATCCATGATTTTTTCCTTTCCGATTAACCTAACCTTACTGGAGCCTGGATACAACAGTCAGACACCACCACTGCTGCTGCTCTCCTATGGTGGCCTTCAATTATCTCATACCTCTAGACCTGAGAACAGATCAGGTGGAGGTGTTGGTCTGCTGCTTCCACCAAATTGCACTTTTCAGGTCATACCTCCTGTCCCCTCACTTAGCTTCCCTTCTTTTGAGGTCCACACTGTCAGGCTTTATAGGCCTTCTCAATACAAGTAGCAGCTGTGTATCACCCTCAGCCACCCCCCCCCGCTACAGTTCTTGAATCATTTTTCCACCTGGCTTTCACATTTCCTAGCCTGTGACCTCCCCGCTCTTGTCCATGGGGGACTTTGACATTCCTATTGATGATCACCTCTCACTAGCTGCCACTCATCTTTTATCTCTAACGCCCTCTCTTGGCCTCTCACAACTATCCAACTTTCCTACACATGAAGGCGGAAATACGTTGGACCTGGTCTTCTCCCGTCTCTGCTCAGTGCATGATTTTACTACTCTTCTCTCCCATTCTGACCACAATCTTCTTTCATTCTTGGTGAAGAACTGTCAACCCACTCAGGATAACGCCCACATACTACATTTATAGGAATATACACACCATTAACACCCAGAAACATCTGAAGAACTTGCAATCATCATTGGCCCCAGTATCCTCCCTCTCATGTCCTGACTCTGCTGTAAAACACTATAATCAAAACCTGCAGAGTGCTCTGGACGAAGCTGCCCCTGCTATACACAGAGTAACTCGGCACAAAAAATCAGCAGCCCTGGCACACATTGCAAACACGTTTTCTCCACCGGTGCTCAAGGTGCGCTGAATGTCTGTGGAAAAAAATCCAATCTAGCTGAAGAATTCATCCATTATAAGTCTATGCTCAAAACATAGAATGTTGTCCTTCACCTTTCCAAACAAGCTTACTTCAATACCCTCATCACCTCACCAGCCAACAATCCTAAACAACTCTTTGATATTTTCCACTCCCCCCTCGGACCAAGAGTTCTGGCCCCAACCACCAACCTCAGCACAGATGACCTGGCCAATTATTTTAACCCCTTCAGCCCCCAGCAAATTTTGACCCTAAAGACCAGGCCACTTTTTGTCACTTTATGAGGTTATAACTCTGTAACGCTTCAACGGATCTTGGTGATTCTGAGACTGTTTTTTCGTGACATTTTGGGCTTCATGTTAGTGGTAAATTTAGGCCAATATTTTTTGCGTTTCTTTGTGAAAAAAATTGGAAATTTCGTGAAAATATTGAACATTTTGTAATTTTCAAACTTTGATTTTTTTTTTATGCTATAAAACCAGCGAGACATATAACACAAAATAATTAATAAATAACATTTGCCACATGTCTACTTTACATCAGCACAATTTTGGGAAAAAAACCTTTTAAGGAAGTTATAGGGGTTCAAAGTTTATGAGCAATTTCTCACTTTTACAACAAAATTTACAAAGCCACTTTTTTTAGGGACCACATCATATTTGTAGCAATTTTGAGAGGTCTACATGACACAAAACACCCAAAAGTGACACCATTCCAAAAACGGCATGAACAATACTTACAGGATGGTTCAGAACAGCAGCAGGATCACAGGAGAGATGGCAACAGATGGGGGGGGCAGCAGATGGGGGGGGTAGCGGCAGATAAAGGGAGTATCGGTGGGTGTGAGACGGCGGCGGCTGGGAGAGGGTGGCTGTGGATGGGGACAGAGGGGCGCAGTGGATGCAGGAGCAGCAGAGGATGGGGGTGGAAGGGGGGGTACATGGGGGGAGGGGAGTGGGAAGGTGAGATTGAGGATAGTTACCTTACAGGATGGATCTAGGCAGCAGGATCACAGGAGATGAAGGAGGGCAGCAGATGAAGGAGGCAGCAGATCGGGATGGTGAGAGGGGGGGGGGAAGGGGGCAGCAAATCACGGAGGTGAGAGGTGGGGAGAGAGCGGACAGGAGATCATGGGTGTGAGAGGTGAGGGAGCGCAGATCACGGGGGTGAAAGGTGAGGGGGGGAGCGGGCAGCCGATCACGGAGGTGAGGGGGAGGGGGCGGGCAGTCAATCATGGGGGGTGAAAGGTGAGGGGGCAGGCAGCCGATCACGGAGGTGAGGGGAGGGGGTGGGCAGCCGATCACGGGGGTGAGAGGGACGGGGGCGGGCAGCCGATCACGGAGATGAGGGGGAAGGGGCGGGCAGCCGATCAAGGGGGTGAGAGGTGAGGGGGGCGGGCAGCAGATCACGGAGGTGAGGGGAAGGGGGCGGGCAGCAGATCACGGAGGTGAGGGGGAGGGGGGCGACCAGCAGATCACGGAGGTGAGGGGGAGGGGGGCGGGCAGACCGATCACGGAGGTGAGGGGGAGGGGGGCAGGCAGCCGATCACGGAGGTTGAGGGGAGGGGGTGGGCAGCCGATCACGGGGGTGAGAGGGAGGGGGCGGGCAGCCGATCACGGAGATGAGGGGGAAGGGGGCGGGCAGCCGATCACGGGGGTGAGAGGTGAGGGGGCGGGCAGCAGATCACGGAGGTGAGGGGAAGGGGGGCGGGCAGCAGATCACGGAGGTGAGGGGGGAGGGGGCGACCAGCAGATCACGGAGGTGAGGGGGAGGGGGGCGGGCAGCCGATCACGGAGGTGAGGGGGGAGGGGGCGGGCAGCCGATCACGGCGAGTGAGAGGGTGAGGGGGGCAGGAGGGGAAGGGGGCAGGCAGCCGATCACGGAGGTGAGGGGGAGGGGGGAGGGCAGCAGATCCCAGAGGTGAGAGGGAGAGGGCGGGCAGCCATTCACGGAGGTGAGGGGGAGGGGGTGGGCAGCCGATCACAGGGGTGAGAGGTGAGGGGGGGCGGGAGGGGAAGGGGGCAGGCAGCCGATTACGGAGGAGGTGAGGGGGAGGGGGCGGAGAGCCGATCACGGAGGTGAGAGGGGGATGGGGCAGGCAGTCCGATCACGGAGGTGAGGGGGTGGGGGCAGGCAGCAGATCACAGAGGTGAGTGGGAGGGGGCGGGCAGCCGATCACGGAGGTGAGGGGGAGGGTGCAGGCAGCTGATCACGAGGGTGAGAGGTGAGGGGGCGGGAGGGGAAGGGGGGCAGGCAGCTGATTACGGAGGTGAGGGAGAGGGGGCGAGCAGCCGATCACGGGGGTGAGATGTGAGGGGGCAGGCAGCTGACCACGGAGGTGAGGGGGGAGGGGGCGGGCAGCCGATCACGGAGGTGAGTGGGAGCAGGCAGCAGATCACGGAGGTGAGGGGGAGGGGGGCTGGCAGCCGATCATGAATTTGAGGGGTAGGAGGCGGGCAGCCGATCATGGAGGTGAGAGGTGGGGGTGCGGGCAGCAGATCGGGGAGATGGTGGCAGATGGAGGAGGGCGGCAGTGGTGGATCGGGAGGCTTTTGGCCGGTTTGATATAGTACAATGGCAGTGAAGCAACTTTCGGGTCCCATGCTCCGGTCACATAACAGCATGGGACCGGAGCTTGTCGCCCTGCCATTGTACTGTATACACTGTACTGGCATGCTCCAGGACCGACAAGTGAAGCTGAGGGGGGGCGGTCACCGGCCCCAGGTCCATGGTGATTGGAGAGATCGGTCATAAGGCTGGTCTCTCCAATCAGAGCTGCTGGAGCTGTGGGAGGGTGATACAGCTGCGGTCACCCAGCTCCAGCCAATGACCAGTGCTACAGCTGCAATGATCATGGCTGGATTTCAATGTTTTAGCCATTTTCAATGGCTGAAACATTACAGTAGCTGTGATTGGATGAACGGCGCTCGCCAGCTAATCATAGCCTCCGTAGGTCCGGGGAGGAGGCACCACCCCTCCTGAGGTCAGGCACAGGTTCCCTCCTTCCCGAATCTTTGGTTTGTGTGAACCGATCGCAGTCACCGGGGCTCCGTCATGGGTCTTTAAGTACCAGGGCACCATGACGGATGTATCCATCAAAGGTCGTGAAGAGGTTAAAGAAAAAATTGACCGTATACACCAGGAAATTTTGTCACAGCCTCATAACACACATTCTCTTCCCTCCTACACTTCATCTAGCTCACTTTCACACTTTGATCTGGTCACAGAAGAAGTTACCAGGCTCCTCGCATCTTCTTTCTCTACTACCTGCACCAGTGACCCTTTTCCCTCACATCTCCTAAATCTGCCACCCCAGCTGTCACTACTCACCTAACTAAAATATTCAATCTCTCTATTTCCTCTGGGGTCTTTCCCTCCTCCTTCAAACAAGCCAGCATACACCCATTACGTAAAAAAACATCGCTGGACCAAAACTGTGCTGCTAACTACAGACCAGTCGCTAATCTCTCGTCTAATCCTCTGTCAGATAATTCTCTCCTCGACCCTCTACAATCCGGTTTCTCCCTCTTGTACTCTGCTGAAACTGCTCTTACTAAAGTATCTCAGGATCTACTAACAGCTAAATCTAATGGTCAATACTCCATGATGATTCTCCTGGATATCTCTGCTGCATTTGATACTGTGGATCACCAGCTCCTCCTCACTATGCTCAACTCTATCGGGCTCTAGGACACCATTCTCTCTTGGTTCTCCTCTTACCTCTCTGACCACTCCTTCACTGTATCCTTTGCTGCCTCTTCTTCCTCTCCTCTTCCCCATATGGTTGGGGTTCCACAAGGTTCAGTCCAAAGCCCCCTTCTCTTCTCTATACACTGCCCCTATTGGACAAACCATTGTCAGATTTGGTTTCCAGTACCATCTCTATGCATCTCTATGCAGATGACATTCAACTGTACACATCCTCTCCTGACATCACCCCTGTCTCCAACATTATGTCCTACTTCTATCTAAAACTAAATCTGTCAAAAACTGAACTTCACATGTTTCATCCCTCTCCTAACCTTCCAAAACCCAATATTACCATTTCTGTGTGTGGTTCTGCCATTACTCCCCAGCAGCATGCCCGCTGTCTTGGGTTTATATTTGACTCTGATTTCTCCTTCACTCCCCACATCCGTTCACTCACTTGCCCATGTCACCTCCACCTCAAAAACCTCTCTAGAATTTGACCTTTTCTTACCGTTGCAAAAACTTTTACTGTCGCTCCTCTTCACCAAACAGCACAGTGAGTATCTCTAGCCCTATATACAGGCCCACTGACTGATTGCAAGATCGTGACACCTGTGATGCTAATTAGTGGACACACTTTGATTTAACATGTCCCTTTTGTCACATTATTTTCAGGGGGGGGTATCATCATTTCTGTCCAGGCCTTTTTCAAGAATTTTATTTTTTAAAAAAAAATCTGTGAAAGCATGGTTGAAAAGCAATGTCTGACTTTCATTTGTTCATTTTCATAGATTTTTTCATTCATTACTTTTGTCAGATTTTAGTTATTTCTGTTACCATTGTGGGTTTTTCTTTCATTAAACGAGGGGTACCAACAATTTTGAGGATGTATGTATATCCCCATCTTGGTTAATTTGTCCCCATCCTGGTAAATATTTCCCATCCTGGGCCCCTCCTGGTATGTATATTCCCCTCCTGGGCACATTCTGGTACATATGTCCCCATCCTGGGTTCTGTCCCCTTCCTGGTATATATGTCTTCCTCTTGGTAAGTGAGGGGTACTAACAATTTTGACCACGTGTGTGTATATATACCAAGAGGGGCCCAGGATGGTGACATATATATGCCAGGAGGAGGATATATATACCAGGATGTGCCCAGTAGAGGGACATATATACAAGGAGGGGGACATACATACCAGGAAGGGCCCAGGATGGGGACATATATACCAGGATGAAGACATGTATGCCAGGAAGGGGACATATATACCAGGAACAGAACATATATACCAGGAGGATATACAGAGGGGCAGTATATTTTGGCGAATATTATAAAGAAGAGCAGATTGTGTGGGGGGATACAGAGGAGCAGCGAATGTGAGAGATATTATACAGAGAGGCAGTGTGCATGGGGGATATTATACAGAGGAGCAGTGGTTGGGGGGATACTATAGAGAGGAGCAGTGTGTGGGGAGGATATTATACAGAGGAGCAGTGTCTGTTTGGGGGATATTAAACAGAGGGCAGGGTGTGTGAAGGGATATTATACAGACTGGCAATGTGGGGGGATATTATACAGAGAGGCAGTGTGTGTGTGTGGGAGAGGTATTACACAGAGGGTCATTTTGTGGGGGTATATTACACAGAGGGGCAGTGTGGGAGAGACATCATGGAGAGGGGCAGAGTAGAGGTTGTATTATAGAGAAGGGTGGTGTAGGGGGTGTATTTTTAATTTTTTGAGTTAAATACTTAATTTACTAGAAAAACTTCAAGGGTGCTAATACCATTGGCCATGAGTGCGTGTCTATATATATATATATATATATATATATATATATATATAAAAAGCTGAGCGTACTGTATGTATGCATGTGTGTATGTATGTGTGTGTGTATGTATGTATCTATGTCCGCTAAAGGAATCTGCACCGTCGCATTTACAATCACAAAATTTTGCACAGATGCCTCATGTGACTCAGGGAATGTCATAGACTATGTTTTATAGTTAATCTCCAAAATACCTGCCTCCATTAAAGTCAATGGAGATAGGAGCTCCAGCTTATTAATAGCAGCTGAGATTGGTTGCTATAGGAGCAAAATAAATTGTTAGTATAAGAAGTTTATGTGTGAGGTAATAAGTTGTCGGTGGAGACACGTTTAGAGAGACAGAAAGAGACAGACAGACTTAAGCACAGACAGAGTAAGAGGCAGACAAGGAAAGAAATAGACAGAGACAGACAGAGACTGACAGACAGGGAAAGAGACAGAGAGAGACAGTCAAAGAGACAGACAGAGGCAGGCAGACAGGGAAAGACATAGACAGGGAAAGAGACAAAGATAGGGAAAGAGACAGAGACAAGGAAAGAGACGGGGAAAGAGAAGAGACAAGGAAAGAGACAGAGACAGAAGGGGAAAGAGACAGAGGGTGAAAGAGACAGACAGGGAAAGAGACAGAGGGGGAAAGAGACAGAGGGGGAAAGGGAAAGACAGGGAAAGAGACAAGGAAAGAGACAGACGAGAAAAGAGACAGACGGGGAAAGAGACAGACAGGGAGAGACAAAAGGGGAGACACAGATGGAGAGAGACAGACGGAGACAGACAGATGGGAAAAAATTGATGTGAATGAGAAAGACGGGGAAAGAGACAGACCTGGAATAAAACAGACGGGGAAAGGGACAGACAGACACAGAGGGAGAGAGACAGGCAGACACAGAGATAGAGAGACAGAGAGACTGATACAGAGACAGACAGAGAGATAGACACAGACAGACAGACATACATGGATACAGACATAGACACACATGGATAGAGACAGACACACAGACAGACAGGGAAAGAGACAGACAGACAGACAAAGCCACACACACAGACACACAGACAGAAAGAGATAGACAGACAGACACAGACAGACACACTGGGAGAGAAACAGTTACTATCCTGGGCAACGCCCGGGTGCTACAGCTAATATGTGTACAGTATATATAAACAAAAAACGACCTTCTAACCTCTGTGAGTGGTTATTTGTCCTTCCTCATTCTCGGATCCTCTACCAGAGGCCTGGGAGTTTGAGGGTGCTGCGCAGGATCTTAGTTGTTCCCAGCACTGCGCTTTTCTGCACAGAGAGCTCAGATGTTGCTCCTGGAATCTGTTGCAGCCATTTTTCTAACTTAGGGGTCACTGCTCCAAGTGCTCCTATCACCACTGGAATCACTGTTACCTTCACCTTCCACTTCTTCTCCAGTTGTTCTTTAAGGCCCTGGTATTTCTCCAGCTTCTCATATACCTTCTTTCTGATGTTACTGTCATTAGGCACTACCACATCAATTATCATTGCTGTTTTCTGATCCTTGTCTACTATCACGATATCTGGTTGGTTAGCTACCACTTGCTTGTCCGTCTGGATCTTGAAGTCCCACAGGAATTTAGCCCTTTCATTCTCCACCACTTTTTCTGAGGTCTCCCACCTGGACGTAGGGGGACTTAGCCCATACGCTGTACAGATATTCCTGTATGCAATTCCCGCTACTTGGTTGTGGCGTTCGGGGTACGCTGTCCCTGCTTGCATTTTGCATCCTGCCACTATATGTTGGATTGTTTCCGTGGTTTCTTTACATAGTCTACACCTTGGGTCTTGTCTGGTGTAGTCGATCACTGCTTCTATGGATCTGGTACTTAGCGCCTGCTCTTGTGCTGCTATGATTAGTGCTTCGGTGCTGTCCTGGAGTACAGCTTTCTCCAGCCATTGGTAGGATTTCTTCATGTCAGCCACCTCCATTATCTGTCTATGGTACATCCCATGCAGCGGCTTGTCTTGCCATGGCACTTCATGTTCTTCCTTCCCGGACTGTTGTTGTTGCTGTCTGTGGCTCTCCCTCAGCATCTCATCTTTTGGTGCCATTTTTCTGATGTATTCCTGGATACTTCTTGTTTCATCCATGATGGTGGCTTGGACACCTATCAAGCCTTGATCACCACCCTCCTTTCTGTTGGTATACAATCTTTGGGTGTTTGACTTGGGGTGGAGACCACCATGCATTGTAAGGAGCTTCCGGGTCTTCACATTTGCAGCTTCCATTTCTTCTTTTGGCCAGCACACTATGCCAGCAGGGTATCTCATAACTGGCAGAGTATATGTATTGTTGGTGTGGATGCGGATCTTATTCTTCCCATTGAGCTGGCTCTTTAGGACCTGTCTTACCCTTTGATGGTATTTGGATGTTGCTGCTTTCCTTGCCTCCTCATCATGGTTACCGTATACCTGTGGGATGCCAAGGTACTTGTAGCAGGTTTGTACATCTGCTATGTGCCCTGCCGGTAGTTCTACTCCATCAGTCTTTACTACCTTGCCTCTCTTTATGACTAGCCGGCCACACTTCTCCAGTCCGAAAGACATCCCGATGTCTTCGCTGTATATCCTGGTCAGGTGGATCAGTGAACTAATGTCTCGTTCATTTTTCGCAGACAGCTTGATGTCATCCATGTAAAGTAGGTGGCTGATGATGCTTCCACTCTTGAACTTGTATCCATAGCCAGACTCTGTTATTATCTGACTGAGGGGGTTCAAGCCTATGCAGAACAACAATGGGGATAGTGCATCACTTTGGTATATGCCACATTTGATGGACACTTGTGCTAATTGCCTTGAATTGACTTCCAAGTGTTGTCCGCCATAGCCCCATTGAGTTGCTGAGGAAGGTTCTTAATTTCCCGTTGACATTGTAGAGAGCCAAACATTCACAGATCCATGTGTGTGACATTGAGTCATAGGCTTTCCTATAGTCAATCCAGGCTGTGCTGAGATTGGTCTGTCTGGATCTTGAGTCTTGAGTGACTGCTCTATCCACTAGCCGCTGGTGCTTAGAGCCTCTGGTTTTGTTCCCAATGCCTTTCTGAGCTGGATTCATGTACCGATTCATATCCATCTTGTATCCATCCATAGTTTCCTCATACGCTTTATATATCCTCTCTCATTTGGTCTGCTGTTGTAGTAGCATTTTATCAGATCCAGGTTCTCTTGCCTTGTCCATTTATGGTTTGTTCCAGTAGACCATTTATCATCAGGTTGTCCTGGTTCCTCAACATCTGACGCGGATCTTGTTAACCCGGGCGACGTCTGACCCGGCATGACTCTCTTTGTTCATGACACTCTCATGTTTATTGAGGTAGGCAATATAGTGTTAGGAGCCTTGCCTAAGGACCCCCACTGGTATACTGGTGGGTGTGCACTTAACCACCAGAAGGTAGGTATTATAGTGTTAGGAGGCTTTTTCCCAAGGTACATAGTAATTTATTTTATTTATTAAATTTATTTATTAAATGGACAAGGCAAGAGAACCTGGATCTGAAAAATGTATATATATATATATATATATATATATATATATATATATTATATATTATATATATATACTATGAATTAACATATGTGGAATGAAATACTTAACAATAAAGTGTGAAACAACTGAAGATATGTCTTATATTCTAGATTCTTCAAAGTAGCCACCTTTTGCTTTGATTACTGCTTTGCACACTCTTGGCATTCGCTTGATTAGCTTCAAGAGGTAGTCACCGGAAATTATTTTCACTATTTTCAGCAGATACATCTCTAGAACAACTGTTAAGAGGAGACTTTGTGCAGCATGCCTTCATGGTAAAATAGCTGCTAGGGAACCACTGCTAAGGACAGGCAACAAGCAGAAGAGACTTGTTTGGGATAAAGAACACAAGCAATGGATATTAGACTAGTGGATATCTGTGCTTTTTGTCTGATGAGTCCAAATTTGAGATCTTTGGATCAAACCACCATGTCTTTGTGCGACGCAGAAAAGGTGAACGGATGGACTCTACATGCCTGGTTCCCACCGTGAAGCATGGAGGAGGAGGTGTGATGGTGTGGGGGTGCTCTACTGGTGACATTGTTGGGGATTTATTCAAACTTGAAGGGATACTGAACCAGCATGGCTACCACAACATCTTGCAGCGGCATGCTATTCCATCTGGTTTGCGTTTAGTTGGACCATCATTTATTTTTCAACAGGCCAATGACCCCAAACACACCTCCAGGCTGTGTAAGGGCTATTTGACTAAGAAGGAGAGTGATGGGGTGCTACGCCAGATGACCTGGCTTTCACAGTCACCAGATCTGAACCCAATCGAGATGGTTTGGGGTGAGCTGGACCTCAGAATGAAGGCAAAAGGGCCAACAAGTGCTGAGCATCTCTGGGAACTCCTTCAAGACTGTTGGAAGACCATTTCCGGTGACTACCTATTGAAGCTCATCAAGAGAATGCCAAGAGTGTGCAAAGCAGTAATGAAAGCAAAAGTTGGCTGCTTTGAAGAACCTAGAATATAAGACATTTTCAGTTGATCCACACTTTTTTGTTAACTGTTTCATTCTACATGTGGTAATTCATAGTTTTGATGCCTTCAGTGTGAATCTGAAGGTGTGTCCAAACTTTTGGTCTGTACTATATATATATATATATATATACATATATATATATATATGTTTATATACACCTGTTTTTCCAAGCATGGCAGTGAGACTGTAGAAGGTTTGAGGGGTGGAAGCGGAGCTGGGGGTAGAGTATCTGACTGCAGCTTATATAAACTCACCTGTTCTGCCTAACCAGCTACTTTGGTGCTATCCAATTGGTTGCAGGGTGTATAAATATCAAATTACATAATTCACCAACCACCCCTGACACAGCCATGTGTTAGGCTGCTTTGACACCTCCGGTTTTAGCAGAGCCGGCCAATCCGGCACTAAAACCTATGCAACGGATGCGGCGACAAAACCGCATCCTTTGCATACGTTTTTGACATGCGGCCCGTCCGGTTTTTGCTGCTTGCGGCAGGCTACTGAACATGTGCAGTGGAAAACACCGCATGCGGCGGCCGGATTAAGTGTTCTTGCCGCAGGACGCCGCATGCGGCGTCCATAGGCATGCATTGCAAATCGCACCGCATCAGCCGGATGGACAAAAAAACGTGCCAGGCAACGTTCCATCCGGCCGCCGCATCGGCTAAATCTGCCGCATGCAGCAAAAACCAGACGGAATGCAAGCCCATGCGGCACAATACGGCACTAATGTAAGTCTATGGAAAAAAAACGCAACCGGTGGCAAAAAAAACGGTTGCGCTTTTTCTGCAAAGCGCTGGATTGTGCCGCACAGGAAAAACCGGATTTGTGAAAGCAGCCTTAAATGTGTGTCAGGTTGAGGGGTGAACCATGTGTTTGTTTTTAGGTACATGATGTTTTTAGGTACATGATTATTTAATCGCCTTTTTATTTTTAGGACAGTTGTTTTTTTTTCGACCATTGTCACTCTTGGTCATAAAGTGTCCGTTCAGCATGTTGATCACATTAATTCAAGTACTTTCGTCTGGTATTTCATTGGATAATATAACTGGCTTAAAGTTGTATACTTATTTTGTAATTTGATGGCTATTTTGATCCAGTCCTTTTTGGTTCAACAACGTGTCTTGCATGTGCATGTGTTTGCCTTTAAATCTTTGTTTAATATAAATGAATAAAGCTGTATATTTTTTATTACTGCTACACACTTTCTTTTTGGTGGTAGCTCATTAGTAAGGGTATAAGAGTTCTCATCATGCCGCTAGTTTAAAAAAAAGAGTCACAATATGAAGAGATAAATGAGAAAATAATGATAGTGAATTATTAAATCATTATTCTTTTGATTAGATGGTTATCTTTATAAGTGGGTAGGTTATTTCAGTAGTAAAGAAAGAAAGCAAAAGATCAGTGCTCATGAACAGAATAAATGGCCTTCTAACGTCCTTCACCTCTTTGGGTGAGCCACATGAATTGAGAAATATAATAGCACGGCCATTGGCCACAACCTTTGACTTTGTACTAATGGCTATTACTGTCAATGGCCACACAATTGGAAACTATTATTTAGTGTCCACATGCTGCCAGAAAGTTCTTATACATTTTTCACACAAGCCATGGAGTGCTCAAATAAACCATGCAGCATACATGAGTTTAAAGTATTTTATAGTTTTAATAAAACTATCTTAAAACAAATTATTTATGGTACAATATTACACAAAGGGCATTGATCTTATACCAAATAACATATACTGTAAAAAGATGCTGCAGGACTAATGACTAATGATTAGCAAGCAATAAAATGCTTGAGCGCTTGTTAAGTCCTTATTAGACGGAGCAACATTTTTAAAAAAAGAGCATGACTCCTATGCTGGTAAAGCCTATGCAATAAGTGCAAGGCCAAGCAAAAATTTAAAGGAGGGTTGCAATACACCCTGGAAGACAGGTAGAGAAGGGCCTCAGAATATTTTTTTTTACAATTTTAAAAAGAGTGGGACTCCTATAGTGGTAAAGCTTATGCACTAACTGCAGGACTAATGACTAATGATGAGCAAGCAATAAAATGCTTGAATGCTTGCTAAGTCATTATTAGACGGAGCAAAAATTTAAAGCAGGCACTGCAGTACACCCTGGAAGACAATTTTAAAAAGAGTATGACTCCTATGCTGGTAAAGCATATGCAGTAAGTGCAAGGTCAAACATAAATTTAAAGGAGGGATTGCAATATACCCTGGAAGACAGGTAGAGAAGGGCCTCAGAATATTTTTTTTTACAATTTTTAAAAGAATGGGGCTCCTACAGTGGTAAAGCTTATGCACTAACTGCACGGCCTAGCAAAACTGTTAAAAAGGTACTGTATAGCCTGGAAAACGTGGAGGAGTGCCTTAGCATAATTTTTCTTACTATTGTAAAAGAGTGGGACTCCTACACTGATAAGTGCAAGTGCGCGTTTCTAGTGTTTGGGTCGGAAGGTGGGTGGCTGTTGTGTCACTCACCAACACTGATTATGGGTCCAGGCTTTTAGCCAACCTAGTCGGGTGCCTTGATGACATGTGCCTGAGCATGCTGGTGGTGGTCAGGCTGGTAGTGATCAGGCCCCTGCTGAACTTGGTATGGCATAGATTGCAAATTACCATTTTTTAAATTGTCCACACTTTCTTTAAAAAAAGAGCCAAACTGGGGAATATCTAACCCTTGGCCTGGGTACATTTCAAGTATGTGTGGTATGTGGAACAGTATAACGCATACGCCCCTCTGGCCAATTCACTGCCTTTTCCTGTCTGTTGTGGTACTGAAGATCCCTCCCACTCTGCCCTGCTGTCCTTACTCTGTATGCCACCTTCCCAGTTTGAGTCTATGACTTCATCGTCCATCACCTCTTAACAACTTAACAACATGACTTCTTGGCAACTTTGTATCATCATCAACCGCCTCTTCATGCAGTAATTACCATTCCCCACCATCATCTTCTTCTGACTGTGACTGTTCAAATCTGTGAGCATCACTGCACATGCTCTCATGTCCTTCTTAAAATGTGCAGGGTGAGATGCCAGAATTAATACATGTAAATGTAAAGAGCTCTTTGGAGTGTAACAGTGTGGAAATGCTTGTCTCCTCTGACACACCATGGTGGGAAGGAAGAGTACCATGGGAAGGATTATGTGGTCTAGACTCTTGGTTACTCATACTGGACCATGTAGAAAACAAAGGGGTGCTAGGAAATAAACCGGAAGCATTATTTGCCATCCAGCCCACCACCTGTTTGCACTATTCTGACTTCAACAATGGTGTTCCATGCCCCCCTACAAAGTGGGGCAGGAAGCTAGGTGGATTAGCATGTTTGCTGTGCGCCTGCAGCAGGCACAGTTTGCCCTGGCCCACAGCCACTGCTTCTGCATGCACCACCATTAGCGAGACCTCCACTTCCCCGTCCCTTACTGCTCACTTTGCACAGTTTAAATTAGGTAAGCAGCTAATAGAAGTATTAATAGGGACTAAAATAGCATAGATGTAGGCATGAAAAATAATTTTGGTTTTATGTTGCAGTAACAAGCACTGTAGTGCTATAATCCCTGCCTAGATACCCCTAATACACTTTCCCTTCACCAGCAGCTCGCCCCATGCTAAATGCAGATCAGTATTTGTAGAGAATAGAATAGATTAGACTGAGCAGTGCAAAGGATCTTTGGTTTTATGCTGTAGCAGCAAGGACTTTAAGGCTATAATCCCTGCTTAAGTGCCCCTCATACACTATCCTTCATTCAGTAGCTAACCCTACACTAACTGCAGCTAAGAGTGGTATTAGTAGAGAATAGAATAGAATTTTTATATTGAGCAGCAAGTACTGTAATGCAATAATCACTGCCTAGATGCCTCTAATACACTAGCTCTTCTCCAGCAGCTGTTCCTACAGTAAATACAGCTAAGAGTTGTATTATCAGAGAATAGACTAGATTAAACTTTTAAGGGGGCTTTACACGGTAGCGATATTGCTAGCAATTTCTAGCGATAGCGACCGTGTAAGTACCCGCCCCCGTCGCGCATGCGATTGTTTGTGATCGCTGCCGTAGCGAACATTATCGCTACGCAGCGTCACACATACTTACCTGGTCGGCGGCGTCGCTGTGACTGCCGAACAATCCCTCCTTCAAGGGGGAGGGACGTTCGGCATCACAGCGACGTCACCGCAACGTCACTAAGCGGCCGGCCAATCAAAGCAGAGGGGCGGAGATGAGCAGGACGTAACATCCCGCCCACCTCCTTCCTTCCTCATTGGGGCCGGCGGCAGGTAAGGAGACGTTCCTCGCTCATTCGGTGTCACACATAGCGATGTGTGCTGCCGCATGAGTGATGAACCACAACGCTAAACAACCCTCACCGATTTTTGACTTTGGGATGACCTCTCCATGGTGAACGATTTTCACCATTTTTGAGGTCGCCTAAGGTCGCTGGTAAGTATTACACGCTGCGATATCGTTAATGACGCCGGATGTGCGTCACTAACAACTTGACTTCGGCAACCAAACATTAACAATATCGTAGCGTGTAATGCCCCCTTTCGTCTTACATTGCAGCAAAAAGGCAATAATCCCTGCCTAGATGCCTCTAATACACTATCACTTTTCCAGCAGGTCTCCCTAAATTGTTTCCAGGGTAGAGTGAGCTGACTAGTGCCTGACCGGGTCTTATATAGACCTGATGACATGGAGCGGCTGACCAATTACAGTAATGCCAGTAGCCAACATGGCTACAGCATTACCGTGATTGGCAGACAATCCCCGCATGTTCAGTAGCTGAAAAGCAGCCATGAAACATATGGGATTAGGAGTCAAGCATGGCACTCAAGCAGCAGGAAAAGTCAATCGAGTATCAAGCGTCCCCAAACACCCCAATGCTCAATTGAGTATCGAGCAATAGTGAGCATGCTTGCCCATCACTACTAATGGCATAAGGCACAATAGTTTGCAGGACAAATAATATGAGGTATAGTATAATTTAGGACAAGTAACATGAAGTGCAATATACAACTGGAAAAGTGACATGAGGTGCAACACGCTGCAAGACAAGTGACATCAATTGCACTATGTTCAATATACTAAAGATTAAATGGCATGGCGTGCAGCACATTGCAGAAAAGGTGACGTTACAATTAAACAAAATTAAAAAAAATAAAAAAAATAAAAAAGGGGAACATGTTGCAGAGCAAGTGAAATGGTTTGCAAGCCAAATGATGAGCTCTGAAAATTTACACTGGTGTAGCACAAAATTATTTTGATGATTTTATGAAACTGCTATCAATTTGATAGTATTAAAAAACAATAGAACATTAGGGGTACTACCGTGCTAGTACAGAAGGAATTAAATACCACATTTGTGAAAAAATTGCTTTTATTGATACAAAAGTGCACAACAATAAATGAGACCTCCCGTAGCAGCACACGCGAAACATGTGTCGGGACCGGTCCCACATGTGCGGTTGATAGTCTCCATGTTTGTGTGTATGCTGCAAATAGGTAGGTCTCCAGGTGCCACTTTACCACCAATGTTGTTTTTACCTGACATTTTGTCTTGCATTTTGTCACTTTATTATCACTGGTGGCTTTACTTAATATGTGGCCCTGTGACTGACTTTTCCCACTTTATACAGCGTAGCATACACACTTCTTACTTGCTTCTTTTAATCTACATAGATGAGAGTTTGCAGTGGGATTACTTTTTCCCTAATGTTTACATCCCTCTTTGGATTCTAGGAATTGTACTTGGGGGGATGTTATCTTCACCATGTGGGACTCTTTTTCCTCCATCCTGCCTCTGTAATTGGCTTTTTACTTCATTCATTATATATCTTTCATCAATTGTGTCTATTACCACATGCATATATTGTTGTGCACTTTTTTCACAAATGTGGTATTTAATTCCTTCCGTACCAGCACGGTAGTACTCCTAATGTTCTATTGTTTTTTTCTATTATGTATCGGGGTACGTGCGATTCACTTCTATGATGAGGTCCAGCACTCTTGGTCTTTGTTGTCTCAATTTGATAGTATATAGTTAAATCAGGTTTAAGTGTACAAATCAAACCAGATTTTTTTTTTAGCAATTACCCATATCTAAAATACCTCTGCAACACTACAAGCCCTGAGTATTGTCATTATAAAATACTTATGTAAATTGCTCTAAATAATTAAGAGCAAAGCATTTGCCTTGGAAATGTGTTTAATATTCTGCTTATCTCTACAAATTGTACATGAAACACAAGAACTTTCAATTACTAAGACAAGCTACTATTTACTATTTAAGGGAACCTGTCAGGTCCCCTATGCACCCAGAAACACAAGCAGTTCTGGGTGCATATTGCTAATCCATTCCTAACTGTCCCTGTATATACAGTAGTAGCATACATAAAGAGATCTTTAGAAAAGTATTTTTAAAGTTCCTTTATGATATGCAAATTAGCACAGGAACTAGTCGCAAGGGTGTTATTTCCCCTGACTAGTCAGCCCTCTTTTCATGTTAGCACACCCACACCCATCATCTTGGAGGATATTCACATATAGCTCAGCAGTGAGACCACGATTGATCTTGGTGAAGTATGCAAAGCTTTTGACTCTGAAACACCCCCATCAGGCTTCCTCCACTGAACTTGACAGTTCCTTCAATTTCTCGATCCGTTAGCCCCTTTTCCCCTTGTTTCTTCCAGATCCATTTGCAGCCATCAGAGTCTAGTCTATTGACTTTCATCTCATCACGCCAAATGACCCACTTCTATTCTTCTACTGTCCACTCTTCGTACTATTTTTCAAACCTGAGCCAATGCTTCTTATTATGGCATGGTAGTCGAGACTTTTTCAACTTTTTTCAGTTAACCATTCCAGACTTGTGTAACGTGCATCACAAGGTTCTTGCATGAACGTCTGTGGTCTTACTAATACATAACATACCATCTCCATTCCCGTGTTTGTTACTCCAGAACTGATAGATTTTGTGATGAGCCAGTGGGACCCAACTCTCTAGTCTAGTCTGCTTATGTACCTGGCTCCTGGCTCCCTGTTCAAAGTATATTTTCTCTGAAACATTGCAACAGCCATGTTCCCTGTAATGCTTACATTTCCGAAACAAAATAAAACATATATTCTAATCTGTATCTAGACTTTAGAAATTAACATTTTATATGGCACATTCTTATCTTATGCAGGATTTTTTTTACTAAAAATATATACTTTGAAACATTTTTTCTTAGAAAAAGTTTGCTGCTGTTTTTGGTATTTGTGTAACAAGAATTAAAGTCCTACTGAAGAAATTATTATAAAGGCCAATAACATTCTGAATTTGGAATTGTTAGGAGTAATTCGATTAAGCTAGTGCACAAAATAATACAATGTGAATAAACAAAAAAAACTTTTATACAGAGAATGGATGCATGGATTTTAGGCCTTATTCACACATCAGTATTTTTTTTTATACATATTTCATCAGTATTTGTATGCCAAACCAGGAGTGTCTAAATCCAGCTTTACACTTTACAATTAGAGAGAGAGGGGAGCCAGCACGATCTGAAAATGGCATGCATCATATAAAAGGTGCAAATTCACAGATTTATTCCAACTGTACTGTAATATAAATGAGATTTTTAGCAAATAATTGATCAATTCTTTGAGCCACCCCTGCCAACGTCACGGCAAATCTCAATAGGGGGGTCATACTCTATATTCTGTATTTCATGTGCCATGCGGCCTCCTAGATAAAGTTAAAAGCAGAACCATAATGGAGCACACATACCTGTAACCTGTATATATAACCGCTTCTATGTTACAAAAGAGGCAATTGTGGATAGAGGCCAGCCCAGGTCCCAGCATGTGGAGCAAGCTCTACACATACCAGGACTATATCAGAACTGACCCTCCCAGTGCCAGACAGCAACCATTGATAAAGGCGGACCAGATCCAAGTATGGTGCTTAATTAGCAATGCCTGTGGAAAGGGTGAGGCGACTGAATGTGTACAGCTACCAACAGGAGGAATATATTGCAAACCAAGATCAGGCGTGCATAGCATGGTGGTGACCAGCCACCAGACATTTGTAGCATCAATACAACCAAACAGAGAGAGAGGGGAGCCAGCACAATCTGAAAATGGCATGCATCATATAAAAAGTGCAAATTCACAGATTTATTCCAACTGTACTGTAATATAAATGAGATTTTTAGCAAATAATTGATCAATTCTTTGAGCCGCCCCTGCTGTTTGGCACTGGGAGGATCGTTTCTGATATAGTCCTGGTATGTGTAGAGCTTGCTCCACATGCTGGGACCTGGGCTGGTCTCTATCCACAATTGCCTTTTTTGCAACATGGAAGCGGCTATATACAGGTTACAGGTATGTGTGCTCCATTATGGTTCTGCATTTAACTTTATCTAGGAGGCCGCATGGCACATGAAATACAGAATATAGAGTAGGACCACCCTATTGAGATTTGCCGTGACGTTGGCAGGGGTGGCTCAAAAAATTGATCAATTATTTGCTAAAAATCTCATTTTTTTTTATTATAGTACAGTTGGAATAAATCTGTGAATTTTCACTTTTTATATGATGCATGCCAATTTCAGATCGTGCTGGCTCCTTTTTTTTTTCTACCTTACAATTAGGTATGCGATCTCGTATGCGATGTGACACGCCCAGGTCGCATATGCGATTGAATGAGATTGCACGTAGGTCATTCATTTGCTGTCACACGTGCGTTAGTAGTCTATGTTAAATTGATCAATTTTGTGTGCGATCCTTTAGATCATGTGTTCTGTGACGTATGCATTGGGCACCTTTTTTTTTTTTTTTATTTATTGACTTGACAAGCGTGTGTAATGTGTAGGGATGCGTTTTTACTATGTCATCTGCCATTCAGCTCTGCTACATGGCCGCTGACAGCAGACACAGACAGCCATGTAGCAGAGCTGAATGGTAGTTGACAGCAGACACAGACAGAGCCGCACTGTCAGAATGAACTCGGGTGAACTTCACCCGACTTCATTGTCATGCTGCGGCTCTGTCTGTGTCGCGCCCTGATTAGCGATCACCTGTGAAGGATTCACCGGTGACCGCTAAACTCCTGAGTAACTGAATTGAGCAGCCCTCTCTCATATACTCACCGATCCCCGGCGCTGCACGACTTTCTCACTGCTCCAGCGGCTTTTACTGTTTTGAAAAAGCCGGCCGCCCATTAAACAATCTCGTATTCCCTGCTTACCCAGCCCACTGGCGCCTATGATTGGTTACAGTGAGACACGCCCCCCACGCTGAGTGACAGGTGTCACACTGCACCCAATCACAGCAGCCGGTGGGCGTGTGTATACTGTGTAGTGAAATAGATAATTAAATAATTAAAAAAAACGGCGTGCGGTCCCCCCTAATTTTAAAACCAGCCAGATAAAGCCATACGGCTGAAGGCTGGTATTCTCAGGATGGGGAGCCCCACGTTATGGGGAGCCCCCCAGCCTAACAATATCAGTCAGCAGCCGCCCAGAATTGCCGCATACATTATATGCGACAGTTCTGGGACTGTACCCGGCTCTTCCCGATTTGCCCTGGTGCGTTGGCAAATCGGGGTAATAAGGAGTTATTGGCAGCCCATAGCTGCCAATAAGTCCTAGATTAATCATGTCAGGCGTCTCCCCGAGATACCTTCCATGATTAATCTGTAAATTACAGTAAATAAACACACACACCCGAAAAAATCCTTTATTAGAAATAAAAAACACAAACATATACCCTGGTTAACCACTTTAATCAGCCCCAAAAAGCCCTCCATGTCCGCCGGAATCCAGGATGCTCCAGCGTCGCTTCCAGCGCTGCTGCATGGAGGTGACCGGAGCTGCAGCAGACACAGCCGCTCCGGTCACCTCCACATAGCAACTGAAGACGGACGCTCGATCGGCTGAGCTGTCACTGAAGTTACCCGCTGTCACTGGATGCAGCGGTGGATGCAGCGGTGGCCGCGGGTAACTTCAGTGACAGCTCAGCTGATCGCGCTACTCACCGCCGCTCTGGTCACCTCCACGCAGCAACTGAGGTGAGTAGCGCGATCAGCTGAGCTGTCACTGAGGTTACCCGCGGCCACCGCTGCATCCACCGCTGCATCCAGTGACAGCGGGTAACCTCAGTGGCAGCTCAGCTGATCGCGCGGCTGTCTTCAGTTGCTGTGTGTAGGTGACAGGAGCTGCGGTGTATTCTGCAGCTCCGGTCACCTCCATGCAGCAGCGCTGGAAGCAACACTGGAGCATCCTGGATTACGCCGGACATGGAGGGCTTTTTGGGGCTGATTAAAGTGGTTAACCAGGGTATATGTTTGTGTTTTTTATTTCTAATAAATGATTTTTTCGGGTGTGTGTGTTTATTTACTGTATTTACAGATTAATCATGGAAGGTGTCTCATAGACGCTTAACATGATTAATCTAGGACTTATTGGCAGCTATGGGTTGCCAATAACTCCTTATTACCCCGATTTGCCAACGCACCAGGGCAAATCGGGAAGAGCCGGGTACAGTCCCAGAACTGTCGCATATAATGTATGCGGCAATTCTGGGCGGCTGTTGGCTGATATTGTTAGGCTGGGGGGCTCCCCATAACGTGGAGCTCCCCATCCTGAGAATACCAGCCTTCAGTCGTATGGCTTTATCTGGCTGGTTTTAAAATTAGGGGGGAACCGCACGCCGTTTTTTTTAATTATTTAATTATTTATTTCACTACACAGTATAGACACGCCCACCGGCTGCTGTGATTGGGTGCAGTGTGACACCTGTCACTCAGCGTGGGGGGCGTGTCTCACTGTAACCAATCATAAGCGCCGGTGGGCGGGGAAAGCAGGGAATACGAGATTGTTTAATGGGCGGCCGGCTTTTTCAAAACAGTAAAAGCCGCCGGAGCAGTGTGAACGCCGTGCAGTGCCGGGGATCGGGGAACGGTGAGTATGAGAGAGGGGGTAAGAGGGATAGACTGACATGGACAGAGAGAGAGGGACAGAGAGAGAGGGACAGAGATAGTGACCGACTGACAGAGATTAGTGCATGACAGACATTGTGAGGCGCTTCAGAACGCAGCTTTTCAGCTGCGCTCTGAAGCGGACCTTTTTTAAGCTGCGGTGCAGAGCGCACACCTGCGCACATAGCCTCAGACATCAAAATCGTATGAGGGATGTCACACGTTTCAATTGACTAGGTTCGTGCAACAAAACGTCCAATGTATGAGGAATAAACATAGTTACATAGTTACATAGTTACTTAGGTTGAAAAAAGACCTAGGTCCATCTAGTTCAACCTTCCTCCACCAGTTCTACATTTAGTCACTAAGTCATTTATAACCAACAATGTTTTGTGTACTGAGGAAATCATCCAGCCCTTTTTTAAAAGCTGTTATAGTATCTGCCATTACTACCTCTTGTGGTAGTGTATTCCACAGTCTGACCGCTCTAACTGTAAAGAACCCTTTCCTATTTAGGTGTCGGAATCGCTTTTCTTCCACTCGCAGTGAGTGCCCCCTGGTCCTTAGTACTGTCTTTGGAAGAAATAAGTCATGTGCCAGTCCTTTATATTGACCACACATGAATTTATACATATAAATGAGATCTCCTCTGAGACGTCTTTTTTCTAAGCTAAACATATCTAACTTTTTCAACCTGTCATCATATGGGAGGCCTTCCATTCCTTGTAATAGTCTAGTTGCCCGCCTTTGAACTGACTCTAACTTCTGAATGTCCTTTTTAAAATGTGGAGCCCAAAACTGGATCCCGTATTCCAGATGTGGCCTTACAAGTGATTTATAGAGGGGTAACAATACGTTGGGATCACGGGATCTAATCTCTCTTTTTATACACCCTAAAATCTTGTTTGCTTTAGCAGCTGCTGCTTGACATTGAGTGCTGCTGCTCAGCTTATTTGTAATGAGAATACCCAAGTCCTTCTCCTGTTCTGTAGTCCCGAGTTTACTTCCATTTAATGTATACGCAGCTATAGGATTACTCCGTCCTAGGTGCATTACTTTACATTTATCAACATTAAATCTCATTTGCCAAGTATCTGCCCATTCTGACATCTTATCCAGATCTTTTTGTAATATTGTACTATCCAGGTCAGTTTTTAATATCCTACATAGTTTGGTGTCATCGGCAAAGACTGACACTGTACTATCAATCCCATCCACAAGGTCATTAATAAAGAGAGTAAAAAGAATCGGTCCAAGCACAGATCCCTGCGGCACCCCACTGCTGACTATAGCCCATTTAGAGAATGTACCATTTATGACTACTCTTTGTTTCCTATCTTTTAGCCAATTCCTTACCCAGTTGCATATTGTGTCCCCTAGTCCTTGCTTCTGGAGCTTTAGTATAAGGCTATTATGTGGTACAGTATCAAATGCCTTTGCAAAGTCCAAATAAATCACATCAGCTGCATTACCAATATCCAGGTTTGAACTTACCCCCTCATAGAACCCCAACAGGTTGGTTAGACACGACTTATCTTTCATGAATCCATGCTGTTTGTCAGTTATCATATTATTTTCTGCAATATATTTTTGCATGTCATCCCTTAAAATGCCCTCAAAAACTTTGCATACTACTGATGTCAGGCTTACTGGACGGTAGTTGCCTGGATCTACCCTCTTACCTTTCTTAAATATCGGTACCACATCAGCAATCCTCCAATCCTGAGGCACCAACCCTGTTACAAGTGAGTCTAAAAAGATGAGATACAGCGGTCTGTCGATTACGGAGCTCAATTCCCTCAATATTCGTGGATGAATGCCATCTGGCCCTGGGGATTTGTCAATGTTTAATTTACTCAGACGTAGGCGTACTTCATCTTGTGTTAAATTAATTATATCGGGTGGTGGACTTTGATTTTTCACTTGTTGAATGATCCCTGGTACAGTCAGTTCCTTGGTGAATACAGATGAGAAATGCCTATTTAATATCTCAGTCTTTTGTTTGTCCTCTATAACTAACTTGTTATTATATTTTAAGGGGCCGATACTATCCTTTGTTTTCCTTTTGGCATTAATGTATTTATAAAAGATTTTGGGATTTATTTTAATGTCATTGGCGATTTTTGTTTCAGTAGCTAATTTTGCTTGTTTGATTTCTTTTTTACATTTCCTATTGATATCTTTATACTCCTGCAATGCTATTTCTGTATTCTCAGCCTTTAAAATTTTAAATGCCCTTTGTTTTTGTTTTATTATACTTTGTACAGTCTTATTTATCCATAGTGGTTTCTTTTTATTCCTGGACATTTTATTACCAGAGGGTATACGTTTTTTACAGGACTCTAGTAGTATATCCTTAAACTTACCCCATTTATGTTCGGTATCCCCAGTTACCATGACTTTGTCCCAATCTACACATTTAAGCTCTTCCCTTAATTTGTTGAAATCAGCTTTCCTAAAATTCCAGGTTTTAGCATTCCCCCTTTGAAATGTTCTATTGAATATTATGTTGAAGCTTACCATATTATGATCGCTAGTGCCCAAGTGCTCCCGGACCTGTAGATCTGAAATGGTATCCGGTCTATTTGACAGGACCAGATCTAGCAAATTATCTCCTCTGGTCGGTTCACCTACCATCTGAGAGAGGAAATGGTCTTGAATGGTAGATAAGAACTTACAGCTTTTAGCAGAACCAGAAGATTCTATGTCCCACTGAATGTCTGGATAGTTGAAATCCCCCATAATAAGAACCCGATTATTATTATTAGCTGCCTTTTCAATTTGTTCCAGCATTTCACCTTCTATTTGTTCAGGTATGTTAGGAGGCTTATAGCAAACTCCAATTAGCATTTTTCCATTATTCCCCTCCCCATGTACATTTACCCATACTGACTCTACATTGTTGCTGTTCCCCTCAATGTCATCATACAACACAGGTTTTAGGTTAGATTTGATAAATATACACACCCCACCACCTTTTTGGCCTTTCCTATCCTTCCTAAATGTACTATAACCCTGTATGTTTGTCACCCAGTCATGGCTTTCATCCAGCCAGGTTTCCGTAATGCCTACCACATCATAATCCATGGTTGACATAAGAGTCTCCAATTCATTCATTTTGTTTGCAAGACTTCTTGCATTTGCCAGTAGACATTTAATCCTATTAACACCTTTATTACTCGTAGCCTCCCTACGTTCCTTGTATGTCCCATCCCCCCCTAATCCTTCATTGACCCCTACCGTCTCCCTGTCTCTATCTGCTCTATCTATCCCCTTATTTGCTCCACTACCCTCCCTCCCCCCCGATCCTAGTTTAAAAGCTCCTCCATCCGTCTGACCATTTTCTCCCCCAGCACAGCTGCACCTTCCACATTGAGGTGCAGCCCGTCCCTACCGTAGAGCCTGTAGCCGACTGAGAAGTCGTCCCAGTTCTCCATGAACCCGAACCCTTCCTTCCTGCACCAATTTCTAAGCCACATATTTATCTCCCTAAGCTCCCGCTGTCTTTCTAGTGACGTTCGTGGCACCGGTAGTATTTCTGAAAACACCACCTTGGAGGTCCTGGACTTCAGCTTCTCTCCTAGTTCCCTGTAATCATTTTTAAGGACCTTCCACCTGCCTCTAACTTTGTCATTAGTACCAATGTGCACCATGACCGCTGGGTTTTCCCCAGCCCCACCCAGCAATCTGTCTATCCGATCCACAATATGCCGAACCCGAGCACCCGGCAGACAACACACTGTTCGGCATTCACGGTCTCGGCGACAGATGACCCTGTCTGTCCGCCTAATTATAGAGTCCCCTACCACCAACATCTGTCTGGGCTTTGCTGCACTCCTATTTCCCTCCTTCCTACAGCAGTTGTTTTCCTGGTTGCTAGGAGCAACGTCCTGCTGTAGTGACCCTAGTCCAGGCCCTTCATTCCTAATATCAGCCAAACAGGCATATTTACTAGGTTGTGCCAGGTCAGGACTAGGCTCCCTGACACTTTTCCCCCTACCTCTTCTTCTAACTGTTACCCAGCTACCTACCTCTGGGTCCTGATCTTCCCCACTTCCACCCTCCTCCATATCACTGGCCCCAGCCAGAGAAAGCTCAGTGAGCTCTAAACTCCTCTCCAGGTTTGCAATGCCCCTTAGTGTTGCAAGCTGCTTATTTAGATCAGTTACCTTGGCTTCCAAATACGCAACATGCTTGCATCGAGTGCAGACATAGTCACCCTCGAACGGCTGCTCAAGGCATGCATACATCTGACAAGATACACACCTGGTAGCATTGTCCATGGAGCACCTATCAAATGGGGATAAACAGTAAAGTAGAAAAACAAAGAGAAAAAAAACGAAAAAAACCCAATGGGAAACGTATAAGGATAAATTCAAACTATGTTCTTGTGTCAAACTATGTAATTGTGTTGAAACTATGCACTTATCTTAAATTCAGCACTTTACTTCAGTTCAGCACCTCGCATAAACGACGTGTATGCGATCACCGTATTTGCGTTCAATGTTGATCGCACGTAGGTGTCACACGCAAATACGTCACGAACGATGCCGGATGTGCGTCACTTACAACTTGACCCCGACGACGGATTGAAAGATCTATTGAAGCGTGTAAACCAGGCATAAGAAACACAGAATAGGTGTCAATCTTTCAATGATAGTTTTTCGCTGTTAGTTTCATTCCATTCTATAAAAGCCAAAAAATAATGCCAAGTTTTTTATTTATGTTTTTTACAGTGTTCACTGAAGGAATTAACTAGTGTGATCGTTTTATAGATTTGGTTGTTCTGGATGCAGCGATACCAAATGTGTGTACTTTTGTTGTTTAGTTTTGCTTTTCCATAAATATGTGTATTTATTGGTATATTTTTTTTTGTTATTTATCTTGTAAATTTTAAAAATTATTTTTAATATTTTTTTAAACTTATTTACTCAGTCCCTATATGGGACAATAACTTTTATTTTTCTGATCGCTAGTATAATGCATTGCCATGCATTAGCATGGTAATACATTATACCTGTTTGTGCTGCACTTACACCAGCCTTCTAGACCATGCTCCTGACATGGTAGGGGCGGACACTGACATTACATAGTGCCCTCTTTTATTATGTACATTACCGTACCTTACATATCGGGACCATATAATGAATTGTGGGGTAGGGCAGACACTGAGGACCATATAATGAATTGTGGGGTAGGGCAGACACTGAGGACAATATATTGAATTGTCTGGTGGGGAGAATGCTATGAGGGCCATATAATGAATTGTAGGGTGGAGAGAATGCTATAAGGACCATATTATGAATTGTGGGGTGGAGTGGACACTAAGGACCATATAATGAATTGAGGAGTGGGGAGGACACTGAGGACCGTATAATGATTTGTGGGGTGGGGAGAATGCTATGAGGGCCCTTTAATGAATTGTGGGGTGGGGAGGACGCTATCAGGACCATATAATGAATTGTAGGGTGGGGAGGATGGTATCAAGACCATATAATGAATTGTGCAGTGGGGAGGATGGTATTAGAGCCATATTATGAATTGTGGGGTGGAGAGGATACTGAGGACTATATAATGAATTGTGGGGTGGGGAGAACTTGCCGGGGTCCTGATCTGGTGGGAGAGGTAGCACACTCCTTCTCTCAACCCACTAAATGCTGCAATTGCTATTGATCATGGCATTTAGGGGTTTAAACAGCTAGGGGTGGTGCAGAAACCATCCTAGGCTGTGACAGTCTGAGCTCATCTATAACTTACGCTGAGCTCTTGGCGGCGATCATACGTGTACAGCTCCTGTGCCCTCTTGAGCCCCTCTCCAACCATGATGTATGGGGTACACCATAGGTCATGAAGGTTTTAATAGCTAGTTTTGATCAAATATGAAAATGCAAAGTTAATGAACAAAAGAGAAATCTTAATCAAATCAAAATTAGGTATCACTCATCAAAAATAGAGTTTTTGAAGGAACTCATCAAGAAGGTTGTTCAAAATATCTTGGAGAAAAACCCCCCACAGATCTTGATGATGTTGAGATCAGGGCTCTGTGGGACCATATCATTCCAGGACTCCTTGTTTTTCTTAATGCTGAAGATATTTCTTAATAACATTGACTGTATATTTAGAGTTGCTATCATGTTGCAGAATAAACAACAGGATAGCATAATAGACAATTATCTGCCTGTATTTTTCAGCTTTGAGAACACCAAGAAATTGAGTTTTCAATTAAGAAAATGATGCAAAAGATGAAAGCAATATCATGCTTAAAGTTACAACCCTTCAAGAATTGCTGTGCAGTAAAATGGCAGCAGGTGCTCTGACTGATGAGTAGAGTTGAGCGCGGTTCGTGGTTCGTGGTTCTCCAGTTCGCGGCTCGAGTGATTTTGGGGCATGTTCTAGATCGAACTAGAACTCGAGCTTTTTGCAAAAGCTCGGTAGTTCTAGAAACGTTCGAGAACGGTTCTAGCAGCCAAAAAACAGCTAAATCATAGCTTGGTTTCTGCTGTAATAGTGTAAGTCACTCTGTGAATCAAACTATTATCACATTTCAGTGTATAGTGTGCGTGAACAGCGCCTTCAGATCACTGCTGTTTCTATAATGGCGATCGCCATTTTTTTTTTTTTTTTTTCTTGTCTTCCTTCCCTAAGCGCGCGCGTCTTGTGGGGCGGGCCAGCATGTCAGCCAATCCCAGACACACACACAGCTAAGTGGACTTTGAGCCAGAGAAGCAACGGCATGTGTGATAGGATCTGCATGTCACATGTCCCTGCATTATAAAACCGGACATTTTCTTCACGGACGCCATTATCTGCCTTCTGCGTCTTTGGTGTCAGACATCACTGTCGCAGCTCCGTCTTCCTGAGTCCTATAGCCGATACAGCTGTATGCGCTGCATACACAGCGTTAGACAGCTTAGGGAGAGCACTTTATAGCAGTCCTTTTAAGGGCTCCAACCGGCAGGGTCAGAGAGCCATAGGTGACAGGTCCTGCAAACAGCAACAGCGTCTGTGTAGCCCAGGTCAGGGATTTCCTACCTGCATTTCACCATTAGGAGGGAATAGAAAGGCAGGCTTCCATTCCTCTACCCAGAGCACCACAATCCTGCCACTGTACCCTCTTGTCCTCTGCACACTCCAACTGATAACTAAGCCATTATACTAGCAAACACTCAGTGTACCTAGTGGCATCCTATACGTGGCTATTGGACTTTGCTATAGTCCCACTAGTGCAAAGACATTTGCAGAGCGCGTCTGCCTGCATTGCACACTACAACTCATTCTAACCAAGCCATTATACTAGCAAACACTCAGTGTACCTAGTGGCATCCTATACGTGGCTATTGGACTTTGCTATAGTCCCACTAGTGCAAAGACATTTGCAGAGCGCGTCTGCCTGCATTGCACACTACAACTCATTCTAACCAAGCCATTATACTAGCAAACACTCAGTGTACCTAGTGGCATCCTATACGTGGCTATTGGACTTTGCTATAGTCCCACTAGTGCAAAGACATTTGCAGAGCGCGTCTGCCTGCATTGCACACTCCAACTCATTAAAACCAAGCCATTATACTAGCAAACACTCAGTGTACCTAGTGGCATCCTATACGTGGCTATTGGACTTTGCTATAGTCCCACTAGTGCAAAGACATTTGCATAGCGCGTCTGCCGGCATTGCACACTCAAACTCATTTTAACTAAGCCATTATACTAGCAAACACTCAGTGTACCTAGTGGCATCCTATACGTGGCTATTGGACTTTGCTATAGTCCCACTAGTGCAAAGACATTAGCAGAGCACATCTGCCTGCATTGCACACTACAACTCATTCTAACCAAGCCATTATACTAGCAAACACTCAGTGTACCTAGTGGCATCCTATACGTGGCTATTGGACTTTGCTATAGTCCCACTAGTGCAAAGACATTTGCATAGCGCGTCTGCCTGCATTGCACACTCAAACTCATTTTAACTAAGCCATTATACTAGCAAACACTCAGTGTACCTAGTGGCATCCTATACGTGGCTATTGGACTTTGCTATAGTCCCACTAGTGCAAAGACATTAGCAGAGCACATCTGCCTGCATTGCACACTACAACTCATTCTAACCAAGCCATTATACTAGCAAACACTCAGTGTACCTAGTGGCATCCTATACGTGGCTATTGGACTTTGCTATAGTCCCACTAGTGCAAAGACATTTGCAGAGCGCGTCTGCCTGCATTGCACACTCCAACTCATTAAAACCAAGCCATTATACTAGCAAACACTCAGTGTACCTAGTGGCATCCTATACGTGGCTATTGGACTTTGCTATAGTCCCACTAGTGCAAAGACATTTGCATAGCGCGTCTGCCTGCATTGCACACTCAAACTCATTTTAACTAAGCCATTATACTAGCAAACACTCAGTGTACCTAGTGGCATCCTATACGTGGCTATTGGACTTTGCTATAGTCCCACTAGTGCAAAGATATTAGCAGAGCACATCTGCCTGCATTGCACACTCCAACTTTTTTAAACTAAGCAATTTTACTAGCAAACACTCAGTGTACCTAGTGGCATCCTAAACGTGGCTATTGGACTTTGCTATAGTCCCACTAGTGCAAAGACATTTGCAGAGCACGTCTGCCTGCATTGCACA
Organism: Anomaloglossus baeobatrachus; assembly: GCF_048569485.1. NCBI lineage: Eukaryota > Metazoa > Chordata > Amphibia > Anura > Aromobatidae > Anomaloglossus > Anomaloglossus baeobatrachus. The sequence goes on along the minus strand of NC_134354.1, from coordinate 482,699,407 downwards.
CTACAACTCATTGTTACTAAGCCATTATACTAGCAAACACTCAGTGTACCTAGTTGTATCCTAAACGTGGCTATTGTACTTTTGTCTATTCACAGTATTGGAACGATATTTGCAGCACGTCTGCCTGCATTGCACACTCTAACTTTTTTAAACTCAGCCATTTATAGTAGCAAACACTCAGTGTACCTAGTTGTATCCTAAACGTGGCTATTGTACTTTTGTCAATTCACAGTATTGGAACGTTATTTGCAGCACGTCTGCCTGCATTGCACACTCAAACTTTTTTAAACTCAGCCATTTATAGTAGCAAACACTCAGTGTACCTAGTTGTATCCTAAACGTGGCTATTGTACTTTTGTCTATTCACAGTATTGGAACGATATTTGCAGCACGTCTGCCTGCATTGCACACTCTAACTTTTTTAAACTCAGCCATTATACTAGCAAACACTCAGTGTACCTAGTGGCATCCTATACGTGGCTATTGGACTTTGCTATAGTCCCACTAGTGCAAAGACATTAGCAGAGCACATCTGCCTGCATTGCACACTACAACTCATTCTAACCAAGCCATTATACTAGCAAACACTCAGTGTACCTAGTGGCATCCTATACGTGGCTATTGGACTTTGCTATAGTCCCACTAGTGCAAAGACATTTGCAGAGCGCGTCTGCCTGCATTGCACACTCCAACTCATTAAAACCAAGCCATTATACTAGCAAACACTCAGTGTACCTAGTGGCATCCTATACGTGGCTATTGGAGTTTGCTATAGTCCCACTAGTGCAAAGACATTTGCATAGCGCGTCTGCCTGCATTGCACACTCAAACTCATTTTAACTAAGCCATTATACTAGCAAACACTCAGTGTACCTAGTGGCATCCTATACGTGGCTATTGGACTTTGCTATAGTCCCACTAGTGCAAAGATATTAGCAGAGCACATCTGCCTGCATTGCACACTCCAACTTTTTTAAACTAAGCAATTTTACTAGCAAACACTCAGTGTACCTAGTGGCATCCTAAACGTGGCTATTGGACTTTGCTATAGTCCCACTAGTGCAAAGACATTTGCAGAGCACGTCTGCCTGCATTGCACACTACAACTCATTGTTACTAAGCCATTATACTAGCAAACACTCAGTGTACCTAGTTGTATCCTAAACGTGGCTATTGTACTTTTGTCTATTCACAGTATTGGAACGATATTTGCAGCACGTCTGCCTGCATTGCACACTCTAACTTTTTTAAACTCAGCCATTTATAGTAGCAAACACTCAGTGTACCTAGTTGTATCCTAAACGTGGCTATTGTACTTTTGTCTATTCACAGTATTGGAACGATATTTGCAGCACGTCTGCCTGCATTGCACACTCTAACTTTTTTAAACTCAGCCATTATACTAGCAAACACTCAGTGTACCTAGTTGTATCCTAAACGTGGCTATTGTACTTTTGTCAATTCACAGTATTGGAACGTTATTTGCAGCACGTCTGCCTGCATTGCACACTCAAACTTTTTTAAACTCAGCCATTTATAGTAGCAAACACTCAGTGTACCTAGTTGTATCCTAAACGTGGCTATTGTACTTTTGTCAATTCACAGTATTGGAACGTTATTTGCAGCACGTCTGCCTGCATTGCACACTCAAACTTTTTTAAACTCAGCCATTTATAGTAGCAAACACTCAGTGTACCTAGTTGTATCCTAAACGTGGCTATTGTACTTTTGTCTATTCACAGTATTGGAACGTTATTTGCAGCACGTCTGCCTGCATTGCACACTCTAACTTTTTTAAACTCAGCCATTATACTAGCAAACACTCAGTGTACCTAGTTGTATCCTAAACGTGGCTATTTTACTTTTGTCTATTCACAGTATTGGAACGATATTTGCAGCACGTCTGCCTGCATTGCACACTCTAACTTTTTTAAACTCAGCCATTATACTAGCAAACACTCACTGTACCTAGTTGTATCCTAAACGTGGCTATTGTACTTTTGTCAATTCACAGTATTGGAACGTTATTTGCAGCACGTCTGCCTGCATTGCACACTCAAACTTTTTTAAACTCAGCCATTATACTAGCAAACACTCACTGTACCTAGTTGTATCCTAAACGTGGCTATTGTACTTTTGTCAATTCACAGTATTGGAACGTTATTTGCAGCACGTCTGCCTGCATTGCACACTCAAACTTTTTTAAACTCAGCCATTTATAGTAGCAAACACTCAGTGTACCTAGTTGTATCCTAAACGTGGCTATTGTACTTTTGTCTATTCACAGTATTGGAACGTTATTTGCAGCACGACTGCCTGCATTGCACACTCTAACTTTTTTAAACTCAGCCATTATACTAGCAAACACTCAGTGTACCTAGTTGTATCCTAAACGTGGCTATTGTACTTTTGTCAATTCACAGTATTGGAACGTTATTTGCAGCACGTCTGCCTGCATTGCACACTCAAACTTTTTTAAACTCAGCCATTTATACTAGCAAACACTCAGTGTACCTAGTTGTATCCTAAACGTGGCTATTGTACTTTTGTCAATTCACAGTATTGGAACGTTATTTGCAGCACGTCTGCCTGCATTGCACACTCAAACTTTTTTAAACTCAGCCATTTATAGTAGCAAACACTCAGTGTACCTAGTTGTATCCTAAACGTGGCTATTGTACTTTTGTCTATTCACAGTATTGGAACGATATTTGCAGCACGTCTGCCTGCATTGCACACTCTAACTTTTTTAAACTCAGCCATTATACTAGCAAACACTCAGTGTACCTAGTTGTATCCTAAACGTGGCTATTTTACTTTTGTCTATTCACAGTATTGGAACGATATTTGCAGCACGTCTGCCTGCATTGCACACTCTAACTTTTTTAAACTCAGCCATTATACTAGCAAACACTCACTGTACCTAGTTGTATCCTAAACGTGGCTATTGTACTTTTGTCAATTCACAGTATTGGAACGTTATTTGCAGCACGTCTGCCTGCATTGCACACTCAAACTTTTTTAAACTCAGCCATTATACTAGCAAACACTCACTGTACCTAGTTGTATCCTAAACGTGGCTATTGTACTTTTGTCAATTCAC